>NC_134719.1:2059166-2767500 GCF_049634645.1 Pelodiscus sinensis | reverse complement strand
CGCCGCCAGCGCCCTGCCATGGCCTCGTCGGACGGGCTGCAGTACCGGGCGCTCTACGAGTACAAGAAGGAGCGGGAGGAGGACCTGGCGCTGTGCCCCGGGGACCTGCTCGCCGTCAGCAAAGCGGGGCTGCTGGGCGCGCCCGACTACAAGGAGGGGGACGAGAGGAGCCCCGAGGGCTGGCTGAACGGCTTCAACGAGCGCACCAAGGAGTGGGGCGACTTCCCGGGCACCTACGTGGAGTACCTGGGTCCCCTCAGGATTGTGGCCACCGCCCTCAAGGCTCGCCCCAGGCCTCTGCCTCCTACCCCCGCTGGCCAATTGTGGGGTGAGTACCAGCTGGGGATGTGGGGGGGGGAGTCTCTGTGGGGGACGTGGGGCCCCCGCGAAGCGGCCTCTCAAAGCTCCTTGGACCAGGGGCGGGTGTCGTGGGGAGTCACGCGCAGGCTGCACCGCCCTGAGGGCCCGTCTGAGGGGACCCCCTGCCATGCACTCCTCCCTCTCTCGGGGCAGGACAGAGTTCAGGCAGTTCCCATGGTCTCCACAGCCAGGCAGCTAGGCCCCTAGGGCTCTATGGGTCATGCCATGCCCCCAATTGCTAGGCAACCCATCAAGCAAGCCTCCGGAGGGAGGAGAGGGAAGTGTGGGGGGGTACATGCCTCCGAGACCCCCCCTCCAAGCTTGGCTTTGCATGTGACAAGAAGGGCCTGGCTGTCCACATGGCTCGGGGAGGGGGGAATAAATGTCACCCCCTCCAAGCACAAAGAGATGGCAGCTCATGAAAATGCTCCAGCAGGTTTGGCTGAGGTATGGAGCAAGCCGGCACTGGGCCACGGGGCAGGAGAGCGCCGCTAGCTCAGCTGTGGGGAGCTGGTTCCGGAGCCCGTTGGCCGGGGTATTTGCCAGCTCACCCAACCCTCGGCAGAACAGACTGGGGCTCTACTGGGAATTGCCCTCCAGGGTCTTCTGGCTGCGGCTGCAGGCTCCCTCTGAGGTTACCTCTGCAGGGATAAGTGGGGCCGAGTGTCTCAGCACCGTGGCAGGCAGCATCCTGCTCTCAGCCAGCCCTGCTACCGGCCGGTGGGAACTAGCACGCTCTGAACCGTCCCCGGGCACTGCCTTGCAGCGCTTGGCTACTTGTGCCGGGGCTCTTCGGCACCTCTGGTTAAGTGCTGGAGGCGCTGTCAGCCGATGGTCAGGGCAGTGCGTGGTGTGTGTGTGTTATACACCCGAGTCTTCAACTGCTAGGACACACGGTCCCTTCGCAGTGGGCAGCCTAGGGAAGGCTGACAGGTGCCCCACGGATCTGTCCCCTGGAGCTGACACGATCCAAACGCCCGGCTCTCACTGCGTCTGCCCCAAAGACCAGCTGGAGTTCTTTTAATTGTGTCTGGTTCTGTTACAACAACAGGAGGAGTCAGGTTAAAGCTTAAACAGTTACAGGTTTATTAAAGAGGTTTCTAAAGCATGTGGTTACAATGGCTATTGTTCTACTTCTGAACTGCTAGCAAATGCAGATCTTAAAATGGTTACAAAGGAAAAAAGAAGATAGAAAGTAATGGTACCAAGGGACAGCTTAATCTTTAAAGAGCTCTATTCTATGCATGCACTAAAACAAAAGGACACAGACAGGTACAATTTTTACCCCCTTCTGCGTCCCTCGATTCCAGCGTCCCTCAATTCCCGGGAAAGACGAATACGAGGCTGCACATCCCCGTGGACCTCGGGAGGCAAACACCTAACCCAACCAGCAGGTAGATGGTAGATTGACGCTCAGAGTGAGTGTGCTGCTGGATCCATCTTTATTCCCGTAGGGGCCCGTATCCTCTTTCTTATCTAAGATGCCAAATTGTGCTGGTTCGTCTTTGTGATGCCAGTTCTTACAAGGGAGTGTGAACGTAATTTACACTTGGAAGAGAGAGCACTAAATTGGGAGTACTGGACATTCTTTTCTCAGCTTCCCCTTTCAGGGACGGCCTTGTGATCGTATCAATATAGGTGCCAGCCACGGCAGGTCTCGCATCCTCTAGGTCATCTGATTGGCTGATGGCCCTCTCGCATCTGTGTTTCCAGTTGTCCAGGGTCACGATGAGCCAGCACATCTGGGCCGCCTGTCAAGACTATGCTTTCTATGCCCTGTGCGCTCCAGGCACCTAAAAGGGGGCAAGCAAGATGGATGTTGCAGGGGGGGGTTCCTGTCTGGCTACAGGCGCACGCCAGCCCCAGAGGTCAGATCCGCTCAAAATGTAGGGGGCTCGGATCTGGGCGAGAGGGCGCCGGCGGTTTTGTCCCAAGAGTTACAAAGCACGTCCCGAGCCCTTCCGCTCCTCGAGCCAGGCTGGCCAGAGAATGGAGCGCTGAATGAATGGGGTCGTTTAGCTTGCGATGGGCGAATATGTCCGAATTTGTACTAGCGACAAACAGAAACGGGCAGGACTGCGAGAGTGATCCCAGTGCCCCTCCATGTCTGCCGGTGATGAGGAGGAACGATACCATGGCGAGCCATGGATAGACGAATGCCCACATCCCAGCAAGGTAGCACGTGCGGTGGGTGGGATAGGACACTCAGGGTAACACTGTCAAGCTCTTGGAGATCTATGCCTGGGAAGTGGTGGGTAGTTATTGCAGCTGGGAGCGCGGGAGAACCACAGAAAGGGGCTACAGATATTCCCCTACGAGCTGTGCGGCTGCAGAGCCTATGCCTTCTTATCGTGGTGCACGATTTTCCTTGGGTGGACCTACCAATGGCAGAGGGAAGACTGTGTGTTTCTCCCTAGCTTAGCGTCTTCACTGTTCCTTGCTCTTTCCTTTCCCCCTCTTTCTTGCCAAAGTGGCATCCAAACTCCTTTGTAGTGTCATGAGTTGTGTCTCTTTCCTGCCTTCACTTTGTGTCCTGCAACTTTAAATCTGAATCCACTCCATGCAGACTGTTCCAGAGGGAGGGTTGCTCTCGCTGGAAAGCTTGACGTTTGTTCTTTCTTGCACAGTCGCTAATCAGTTGAAAATTTGAAACTCTGACTTGAAAATACGTGGCTGCTCTTGGTGTTTGGAGAACCCACGAATCCTTCATAGAAAACAGTAGCATAACTCTTCCGTCGTTCCGCAGAGTCACTTAAAAACAGGAGAAACAACAAGGAGTCCTGCGGCACCTTAGAATCTAAAGACATGTCTACGCTAGGAGGTTATTTCGAAATTACTAAATTTGAAATAACTCCTGAAAAATCAGAATTGAAATAGGATGTTCCCCACTATGGGGGAGTCTCGAAATTAGTTCGAGGCAGGCTCCGTTATTGTGGACGTGCTTACCTTGATGAAGGTTCCTAGAAAGCACGGGGAGCAATTAGTTTGCATTACTCTGGGGGGAATTATTTAGAAATAGCAGCACTGGAGCATCCACACAACCTCTGTTTTGAAATAACTATTTTTTCGAATAACTATTCCGAGGAAAGCAGGAGTTATTTTGAAAATAACCAGCCCCTTATTTGAAAATAACGGGCTTGGTAGTGTGGACGCGCTGCTAGTTATTTCAAAATAAGGGGGGTTATTTTGAAATAACTCCCTAGTGTAGACCAGGACCAATAGATTTATTAGGGTATAAGGTTTGGTGGGTAAAGCCCACTTTATCAGATTACTTTGGAGTGGAAATTACAGTGTGTGTGTGTGTGTGTGTGTGTGTGTGTGTGTGTGTGTGTGTGTGTGTGTGTGTGTGTGTGTACAACAAAAGTGTGTGTGTGTGTGTGTCTGTGTGTGTGTGTGTACAACAAAAGAAAGAAGTTACTTGTCAAATGTAGGAGCAGTGTTAATGAGGCTAATCTAGTCACCATACCCCTGCCTCTGTAATTTCCACTCCAGTTCATCTGATGAAGTGGGTTTTACCCACCAAAGCTTATGCCTGAATCAATCTGTTAGTCTCGAATGTGTCACAGGACTCCTTGTTTTTGCGGATATAGGCCAACACAGCTGCCCCTCTGAGACTTAAAACCAGGAGGCCGGTTTTTGCGAGGGTGCCCAGTGAGTTGGAGATGTGTAAATATTTGTAGAGACGACATGCTGCTGCTTCCGCCGTAATGTCACACGCCACTGTTTGTGGCATGACAAGGGTGGAAAGTTCGGGCGTCAGGTTTCTGCATTACCGCAGAGGCCGGATCTGCCTTTGTCTTTGAAGGAGGATGCCCAAAGTACAATAGGGTCTGATAGCACCAGGCCCAGGGGAGTCGGGAGCCACGCTGGAGAAGTCAGGGCAGCTCCATCGCCTGGGTGGGAGGAGAACACAGCCTGTTGCGGGGAGAACATTAGATTCTTGTTGTCACTGCAGCCTGATCATTGCTACCTTGTGTTGAAGATGCCGCATCTTCCTGGCTGCCTGGAGAAGGGCCGGAGGAGAGGGAGGTTGTGTAAGCGCAGCAAGGCAATGAGGCATGTGCTGCGGGCAGATCTGGGTGTCCGCCCGTCTGGGATTTCTCCCCCCGGAGCCAAGCAGTTTCATGAATCTCTTTTAGGGGCGAGCGCCCACGGCTGCAACAGTGCAAGACCTGAAATCTCTAGCTAAGGTTGCCTCTCTCTTGCTTTCAGGCTACGTGATTGTTTTTGTTGGAGGGAGGCGGGGTTCAGACTGTGGCGCTCAACCGTCCCAGATTGTGGTACCCCGTTCAGGAGCCTGGTTTGTTTTGCGCCGCCCTCCCCCCTCCCAATTTCACCTCACTTAAACGACTCGCTTACAACATCAGACCTAGAAATGCAAAGATGTCCCAGTGCACTGTTCCTAGAAAATGGCTGACTTCCTCGCCTGGACAGTACAGGTCTAAAATAAAACAATCGGAACAGAAATGCTGTACTTCCATTCAGCGTGTAGAGCCAGCTAAGCCATGAGCTTGGACATTAGGAAAAACTTCCTGCCTGCCAGGGTTGTTAAACACTGGAATAAATTGCCTAGAGAGGTTGTTGAATCCCCATCTCTGGAGATATTTAAGAGCAGGTTAGACAGACACCTGTCAGGGATGGTCTAGACAGTGCTGGGTCTTGCCGCGAGGGCAGGGGACTGGACTCAATGACCTCTCGAGGTCCCTTCCTGTTCTAGTGTTCTAGGATTCTAAACAAGTCACTGTATGAAACTTTAGTTTGTACTGACTTGGCGAGTGCTTTTTACGTTTGCAAAACTAGGCAAATAGCTAGCGGAGCTGCTGTACCCCTTGAGAGACCACTGTGTATCGTGTGGGTACCATACCTCTGGTTGAGAGCCACCGGGGTAAGGCACTGAACTGTGAGGTAGGACACCCGAGGGGGGTCAATTCCCTGCTCTGCCACAGACTTTCTTCGTGACCTTGGCCATGTCCCTGAGCCGCTCGATGCCTCGCTTTTGCCGTCTGTAAAATGGGGACAAACAATCCACCTTTTGTCTATGATTTTAAGCATAAATCCGACAGATCCTGGTCATCAGCAGGCAGGATTGAATCTGGGAACCTCTGAAGTTTAATGGACGGGCCTTTCCTGCATGAGTCTAAAAGGCCTCTTGATTATCTAAAGGGCGGCAGAGCACCGCTCCGAGCAGGTGTAAGTTACTCAAGGTCTTTGGGGCAGAGGCCCGGCACTTGGGTCACCCGGTGCGATTGTTTTCCAGCTAACAAATCAGTCGCTAGGGCCAGCGTCTGCAAACGTGGGTGGCTAAACTGAGACCTTTCGCTCCATATTTAGGCACCTGACTGAGCAGGCACTGCCCATCGGAGGGGCCGAGTACATGCGTTCCCATTGGTTTCATGTTTCAAACACGCTGCCTGCGGCTCGGCTGTGAGCTACCGTGAGACAATGCACCTGGGGAAAAAGAACCAACCCAGTGCTTTCTCCTCTCCGCCCAGCCGGGAGGGAGGAGAAATCTCGCTCTGTGCACAAGGCCAGGCGGCTTTCCCCCGCTGGGATCTCTGCTTCGGTTTATTCGTATCAACGCTGCGTGACCTACCCCAGGCAGAAGTCACCAAGAGACTTTCCAGCCCTCGGGCATCTGCCCGCCTTGTGTCTTGTGCGGGGATTTCAAACCAGGTGAACCAAAGGGCGTGTGCGGTTTTGAAGGGTGCTGGAGCACCAAGCAGTTGTATTGATTTGAATGTCCATGTCCTTCCCTCTTGGCCACCAATGTTCCCTCTAATCTTTCCCATCCATGTGCAGAATAAATTTTGTTCTGTGCACCATGGCGTGTGTGGATGTGCACCACTGATAGAAACACATGTGTCTGGCTGTGGGCGCTCTGCTACTCAGCTGGGCAGCACTGGAATCTCTCCTGGTTGGCTGCCAAAGCACTCAGCTGACCGGGATCGCTGCTGGCTACCTCCCTGAAGTCGATGAGCGAGCCCCATGCGCAGGGCGATGCTCCTGTGGATGTTGTCCTGGTCGCCCTTAGCAGAGATCCGGGCTCTGGATGCTTTGGGTGACCCTGAACCCCAAGCAGGGTGATGGCTGCCTGGTTTGGGGTTACGCGGGTGGTGCTGCCTTGCACACGGAGTGGGCGGTACGGAATCCCACGGGCAGAACTGTGCAGAGTCCTTTGTGCCGTGCCGGCCTTTGCCGGGCTCCGCGCTGTCCTCTGATGGCCTGGGTTAGTCCGTGAACACGATCCGCCCTGTCTGCGAGCCGGTCACAGCTAGCTCACCGTCCCCTGAAACGCCTTGCTGGCTGTCAGTCAACAATCCTCCGCTTGACATACTTGGCAAAGAGCTTTGTGTCTCCTCTGTCTAATGTGATGCGGGGCCGTTTTCACCTTCTGGGGAAGGGTCAGTCAAGGGGCAGGGATGCCTCTCACAACAAACACCCCCAGGGAGAATGTTTTACCCAGTTCTCCCCATTCCCAGTTCTCCCGAGTGACTCGATTCAAGTTTGCACCTGTGTCAGTAGAGATGAAAGGCTCATTGTCTATAGCCACATGGCTGCTGTAGTTCTGTGAACTTGCAGGATGCTACTCAGCCGGTAGATGTCCATGGATGCAGTACTGAGTTCCAGACAGGGTGTGCTCACTGGTAAACAAGGGAGGCAAAGTTGGAACGCAAGTTGGGGGGAGAGGCTTTTTATGTCTCTTTTCTTTAATAAACGCCACATATTTAAGGCCAGACTGATTCCATTTCTAATTTAGCTTTAAGACAGACACTGATGGGGGGCGGAAGAGGGGAAGCTGGAAATTACATGGTAGAAATGAGCATTTAACGCTGGCTGCGTTTGTGTGTCTCCCGCTAATGGCTGGTCTGCACTAAGAACCTGCAGCATAGGTCTACTCCAGGGATCCTGTTCGCTCAAGCTGCTGGGAATATAGTCTTGGCATGAGAGCTCCAGGGGCCTGGCTCTGCTCAGACCTGTGCCCAGAGCTGTGAGTGATTAACCAGCCACTCTGGGGCTGTTTCCCGCTGCAGAAGCTCCCTTTGTCCTTGCCACTGGCAGCTCTCTGAGTTTCACTTCATTAGGTGTAATTGGGTTTTCTCACTGCTGGCTGGACAAACAAGAGAAATGTCTTTGCTGCATGGCAGTTTCTCAGAGGGGGCTTGGTAACGAGGGCTCCTGACCTTCCTCCGGGGGCAGGCAGAGCGAGAGAGTGCTGTGCACGCAGCATTTGAAACCAGGTTTCTTTTCTGCGTGCGCTGTGCAAACCCATCCCGAAAGTGAATGCACAATATTGGTCCTTTGCCGGAGCCGAGGTGCAAGGCTCTTTGTTTCTCCTGCAGTTGGCGTGGCTGGTGACCGGGAATATGCTGGGCTTGGATTTTGGTCTGGGAAGGAAGGATGGATTTTCTACCCCTTTGCTTGATAACACACACCAGAGGGAAGTAGTAGATGCCCCAGGATTTGAACCAGGGCCCTCTAGAGTGAAGAGCGTGAGCCAAAGAGTGGCAGCAATGGCTTTATAGGACTGTGTTGTCTGCAGACTGGGCACATAGAGGAGCCCTGAAGCACTGCCCAGCGGCCAATGTGTGTGCAATTCATTCATCACGGCGTCACCAGCTTGGCAGTTGGTGCTGTTTGGCGGCAGCTTAGCGCTGGTACCATTCACCACCGGCCACCCTGCCAGCGGGCGAAGTTCTGCCTGGACTTAGGAGACCAGCTGCCTCGCAGTCCCGGGCCGTGGCATGTGGGGTGCTGGGCCCCTGGCTGCAGGGGGATCCGGTGAGCAGTGCGGGTACTAAGGCTGCTCCCTGGCACCACTGACTGCGCTGCGCCCCAGAAGCAGCCGCCAGCAGGCCTGGCTCCTAGGTGGTGAGGGGTGAGCTCGCTGCCCTTTCCACAAGCACTAGCCCCGCACTCCCACTGGCTGGGAACCTGCTGCCGGCTACTTCTGGGGCGCAGCCTGGTCTGCGGTGCCAGGAGAGGCAGGAAGCTGCCTTAGCCCCCCACTGCACTGCTGCCCGGGAGCCGCTCAAGGTAAACCCCTCCAGCTCCAGCCCTGACCCCCCCCCAAGCCGGAGCCCCCTCCTGCACCCCAAAGCCCATCCTCGGCCCCACCTCAGAGCCCACGTACTAGTCAAACTGGGTCTTGCGGAAAAACATGTGAAAACCCCTGGGCTAACGCACCAGACTGGCCCTCACGGGCGTTTGGGTCCGTTCCCCGCTCCACTTGCTGTGGGCAACTCACTTCACCGCTTCGTGCCTCAGTTTCCTTTTCCATAAAATGGGAATCGGACTCTTTCCTTTTTTCAAATGCACAAGCCTAGATGTGTGTCCGTTTGAGAAAGCCGGTTGGAGGGTCGAGCCGCAACATGCAGACGGCATTCTACAGGGAAGGGTCGGTTTGAAATCCTAGAAGCATGGCACACGAGAACTGGAAGGGCCCTAGAGAGGCCCTCAGGTCCGTCCCCTGCTGACGGGTCGGTTGGGTCTGAATGAACCATTTCCCGTCAGAAAATTGAAGAACCCCCTCCCAAAATCTGCATTTTCCCCCTGGCATTTTCTGTCAAAGATTTCTCGCCGACGCAGCCCCAAATATTTCTGCCTCCCGTTTGCGACTGTCTCTGGCTGCTGGGTGGTAGGCCGCCGGCTTTCTTTCCGCTGCTGCAAAGCGAAGGTTGCTGAGGCCAAACTCTTTCAGATCCTCCTGACAACACTGCTTTTGTTCCGCTTTCACCGCCTCTGGCAAGGGGCAGCTACCGCCCCCTCGGTCGCTGTTGCTACCATTGCTTTGGGTTGGCCTTTTAATCTGGACGGTTCCCTATGGCCGCTTCTCCAATAGGGTCGTTGAGATGCCCTGTGCCTTGATTAGCTCAGCTCATGGCGAGGCGGGAGCTGCCACTCACCCGCTGCCTGCAGCCAGATCCTGCAGCTGCCCTCCCTCGCCACCAACTACGGCTTCTGCTTTAAGCCGGGCTGTGGGCCTGGGGGCTGCCTGGCCTGGCGGCTGGTCGTGGACTGCGGGCTGGGGGTGGCAGCGGGCGGGAGGGAAGTGCAGACCGATGGAAGCGGACGAGCTTGTGTGGCGTAGCGGGGGGCTGTCTGCTCTGTGACCCGGGGTCCCCTGCGCTGGGATGGGAGATTCTCATTGACTCTCCCAAATGTGGATTAACCCAGACACCAGGCTGAGCCTCCCAGGGAGGGAGACAGAGGAAGGAGGGCGAGACCAGCACCTGGCTGGGGACAGGGCTGGAAGAGAGTTTTAGTTTCTGTTGGGAATCATGGAGGAAGCAGCCTAAGCAACGGGCTGGGATTTAGGGGCCAGTCTCATAGAATCATAGGACTGGAAGGGACCTCGAGAGGTCATCGAGTCCAGCCCACCGCGCTCAAGGCAGGACCAAGCTCCGTCTACACCATCCCTGACAGATGTCTATCTAACCTGTTCTTAAATATCTCCAGAGAGGGAGATTCCACCACCTCCCTTGGCAATTTATTCCAATATTTGACCACCCTGACAGTTAGGAATTTTTTCCTAATGTCCAATCTAAACCTCCCCTGCTGCACTTTAAGCCCATTACTCCTTGTCCTGTCCTCAGAAACCAAGAGGAACAAATTTTCTCCTTCCTCCTGGTGACACCCTTTTAGCTATTTGAAAACCGCTATCATGTCCCCCCTTAATCTTCTTTTTTCCCAAACTAAACAAGCCCAGTTCATGAAGCCTGGCTTCATAGGTCATGTTCTCTAGACCTTTAATCATTCTTGTCGCTCTTCTCTGTACCCTTTCCAATTTCTCCACATCTTTCTTGAAATGTGGCGCCCAGAACTGGACACAGTACTCCAGCTGAGGCCTAACTAGTGCAGAGTAGAGCGGCAGAATGACTTCACGAGTTTTGCTTTACAACACACCTGTTGATACAACCTAGAATCATATTTGCTTTTTTTGCAACAGCATCACACTGTTGACTCATATTCAACTTGTGGTCCACTATGACCCCTAGATCCCTTTCCGCCATGCTCCTTCCTAGACAGTCGCTTCCCATCTTGTATGTATGGAACTGATTGTTCCTTCCTAAGTGGAGCACTTTGCATTTCTCTTTATTAAACCTCATCTTGTTTACCTCTGACCATTTCTCTAACTTGCTAAGGTCATTTTGAATTATGTCCCTATCCTCCAAAGAAGTTGCAACCCCACCCAGTTTGGTATCATCTGCAAACTTAATAAGCGTACTCTCTATCCCAATATCTACATCATTGATGAAGATATTGAACAGTACGGGTCCCAAAACAGACCCTTGAGGAACTCCACTTGTTATCCCTTTCCAGCAGGAGTTAGCACCGTTAACAACAACTCTCTGACTATGGTTATCCAGCCAATTATGCACCCACCTTATCGTGATCCTATCTAAGTTATATTTGCCTAGTTTATCAATAAGAATATCATGCGAGACCGTATCAAATGCCTTACTAAAGTCTAGGTATATGACATCCACCCTTCTCCCCCATCTCAAGGGGGGCTGAGGCATCCTAGGCCTGCCTTGTAACCAGATTATATCTGTGCTGTGCTGTATCCTGGAGAAGCAATAAACTCTCTCTATTCTACCAGCTGGCGGAGTCTGTTCGTGCCGTTACGGGCGTGCAGGGGGCGGGGGAACCCCGACGCGCCACCACAGCTTGTCTCCCCTGAATCCTGGGCCTGCTTTTCTCCATCCTCTTTGGAACCCTCTTCTGGCCGCTGGCGGCTGATGTCAAGCCGGTTCCCTCGCTTAATGCACACGACCAGCAGCAGGGCTCCGGACGCGGCGTCTCACGGCTTGAGTCCTTCCTCTGGCAGATGGTTTGCTGCGGGCTCCCAGTCACGTTTCTGAAATCAAGGCAGCACACAGCCAAGGGTACAGCATCCACCCATTTCTTAGGATCACTTGGCTTTATTCCCGGCCCTGCCACTGCCTGGCGGGGCGTCCCTGAGTGAGTCTCTTTGCTTCTCTGCACCTCTTCCCCTTCCCGCACTTTGCCTGCCCTGCTCAAATAGACTGGAGTCCCTTCCGCAGCGGGTCTGTCTCTGTGGATCTGTGATCCCAGCGACAACCCTGGCTCTAATATCTAGCCAAGGCGTTGAGCTGTGAAGTGTGGGTGAGACGGGAACCTTAGCTCAAGGGCCTGCCGGGGAGAGGTGGAGCAGGGAAGCCGGCAGAGGGGAATGAAAAGAGAGCGGCTTGCTGGAAAGATCAGAGAGCCCTGAGGCCACAAATAATTCCTTGAACCCTGACATTTGGGGCTGGGGAGGGGGAGCCCTTGTAAACCCCGGCAAAGCGGAAGAGCTGCCCGGGGGCCATTCAGTAAGTCGAGAGGAACACGGTTTCAGGCACATCTCTTTCCTAGCGTGGCTGAGACTCCTGCCAGCCCGCCTGGTCTTTTTTTCTGGCGCTTCCTCCTAACTTGCCGGCAGCGAAAGTCCAAACAATCAAATGTGGATCTGACTCGGTACCGTGAGCACCCTCACTTTCATTCCGTAGCCTTTCTCAGCCCCAGGCTAAACTCCTCTTGCTTTGGACTGAGGGTTGGATCCCCTTTGCGGCTTGCTTTCTGAGAGCTGGGCCTGCATCTGCCCGCCCGTGACTTCCCACGAGGCAGGAATGCTCCCTGTTTGACAGCTACCTTTCAAAGGCAGAAGTGCTGCAAGGTGTTCCATCATTGAAATGTACAAGAGTCCCTGCAGGGACTCTTGTACATTTCAAAGGCGGAACGCCGCTGCTGCGCCCTGCCCCCTCCCATGGAGCTGGAGCTGGGGGGAACCGGTTTTTAAGTACTCTCGTCTCTCCCTCCTCCTGATAGAGGCAGCGGCGGGGGGGGGGGGGGGGGGAGGTTGGGAAGCGACTAGTTGGGGAGTGATAAGCTTTTGCTTATCGGATAGTCGACGTGTCGATTAGTCGCTTACACCCCTCCGTGACAGTCCCACGAACAATCGGTCACGATCATGGGGAATTAGGAGCCAGAAGGGCGATTTGTTGGGTTTTGAAACACTTCACTCGCTTGCTTTGTGCGGTATCTGCCACGTGTGCCTGCTTGGCTTGTCCTAGCAGCAACATGTCCCCTTCCGCAGAGCTACCCTGCTTTGGGTCCCACTTTTCTTTCTCCGTAGCTGGCAATTGGTAAGCGGCGCTCCCCTGTCCTGTAGGAAACCCAGCCAGTGCCTACTGCCCCCAGCATGTGTCGTCTGCTCCAGGAGCGGCACTGACAGCCTGCCAGAAGCTGGGGGCGACCAACGGATCTCAGAGTCATGGGGCGGGTGAGGGAAGGTGGCCAGAGCAGAGCGAACGGCTTGGTGGTTGGTGCCAGGAGCCATGGCTCCGACAACGTGTGGCAACGAGGAGGGGAGTGCGTGTGTGTGCACGCAGGTTATTCCCATTTGATGGAAGGGGAAACTGAGGCGCGGAACGGTGACGTGACTTGCCCAAGGTCACCCAGCAGGCAGAGCCAGCACTAGAAGCCAGCTCATCCCAAGTGCACTAGCCACTAGCAATGTGCATAGTCTAAATCTCCGACTGCTGACACTCCCGCCGTTGGCACGGGGCTCTGAACCAAGTCCCAAATGGGGTCCGCTGTAGTGGCTCAAAGCCAAGCGCTGCCCCGTGCCCTCAGAGATCAAAATCTGGATCCCACTTTGGACGTCAACGGAGAGACCCGTTCGCTTCACTCGGGATGGGCCAGCAGATGTGACCTGCCCTTTGTTGTTCTGGGGTCAGTCCAGGAGCCAGAAGTGCACGCAACACTCCTGTATCTCTCCGTTTTCTGTGTGGTAACTGTTGCCCTGCGGAACCCCCTGCTGCAGGGAACCCTTTCGGCTTTCAGAGGCAGGGATCAGAGGGCTGCGAGTTTGCGAAGCTGTGCCTGGCCAGGACCGGCTTCTCGGCAAGCTCTTCATTCAGATTTCTGCGGCACCTGGCATAGAGGGGCTGGTAGCTCCATGCCGGGAGAGTTGCTTGCTATGCAGCTCATGCTGCGGGCAGAGCCGGGGACAAACGACCGCTCAATGAAACAACAAAGCGGGCACCAGGGCTGTGTGCAGGAAGCGGCTCTGGCACCACATCTGTGCTGCTGTGCCGGCGAGACACTGAATCCCAGAGGGCTCCATCAGAGAATCGACAGTGGAGCCGCAAGCCGAGTGTTTGTATCTCACCCGTTGGAGCAAATCCAATCAGAGAGGTTGCTTCCCCTGCCGCCTCCCTGTGTGTGCGGAGCGATTCCGCACGGAACAAATCGCTGTAGCCTCAGCTTCCACTACCGGGGCATGATCTGAATTACCCCCTCGCCGCACATGACGGAAAGGTCTTAACCCCCGTGTGGCACAATCCCACCATGCTAGAGTGAGGATGGAGGCGGGGGGAGGGGGTATAAAAACAGCCCGAGGGTTTGCTGGCTGCTGGTAGATTTTTGCTTGGATTTTTCAACTGTTTCAGGTCATCAATGAGCTATAGCAGCCACCGAGACGGGAACAGGAGAGCCGCCTGGTCCGTGTTGCAATTAAACCAGCGGTGGGCTTCTAATACTTTCTAATACCCTTCTAATACTTTGGTCCGGCCTGCAGACTGCAGCGGGCTGCTTTCTATGTGTATCCTGCTGCCCCGTGCCACTGAGTTTCCAGGCGATGCCTCAGGCAGCAGGATCCTATTTAAACGGCTGCCGGTTGAGGCGCTACCTGACAGGGCCCGGAGCCGTGAGGCTTTTAAGTCGTCGCGGCAACCCCAGGCAGCTGCATGGCAACGCGGTAGCGGCAGGGCCGGGAGTCGCGAGCCCTTTGCTGTGTTTTTACTTCAAAGCCTCTGGCCCCAGACAACTCTAGGAGGTGGCTAGTCCCTGGCTCCACCCCTTCCTCCTTAGGCCCCACCCCTTTCAGGGGTGGAGCCGGCCCGTGACCATGTACCAAAATTCATTAAATGGCCCCCCTGCGAAAATTATTGCCCACCCCATTGTGCGAGCCTCTGGACAGGCTTGGAGGAGAGTTGCTGCCCCAGCGAGTCAAGATGCAAAATGAGAGCAGAATGCTCCAAGGACTGCACATCTGGGCAGCTGTTTCTCTGGGCACCATTCGCACCCTTTTCAGGGGTTGCACACTGCGTCCCGTGAACCATGATCAGGCTGGCAGTTCCTATGATACCGGGTAGGGGAGGAAACAGCTGCCCGCACACAGGTGGCCCTGCGGACATGCCCCAGAAGTCGGGGAATAAGGGACTGCAATGGAGGAATCCTCGTGAATCTGTTTTAGCAAGTTCTATGTGCCCCCCACCCCCACCCCGCTCCTTTGGGTCCTATATTTTACTTTGTCTGTATTTATTTATTGTGTGTTTAAAACATTTCATAAGCCGCCTCGAATATTTTAAATAGAGACACAGGGGGAAACATTTTAAATAAATAAACATCTGATCCCAGTGACACCCCAGGATCCGGCTGGGAGGTGACACCCTGACCCCAGTGAAGTTAATGGGAGTTTCGTCTTTGATTTCAATGGAGCCAGGAAGCTGTCTGGTGACATCCTCCCCGAAATCCTCAGGAAGGGGGTTTGAAGAGCGTGTCCCGAGATGCATGCAGGGATGCAGGGAGGACACCCCGCACCTCCGTGCATCATTAAGAAGATTAAGGGGGGACATGATAGCGGTTTTCAAATATCTAAAAGGGTGTCACAAGGAGGAAGGAGAAAATTTGTTCCTCTTGGTTTCTGAGGACAGGACAAGGAGTAATGGGCTTAAAGTGCAGCAAGGGAGGTTTAGATTGGACATTAGGAAAAAATTCCTAACTGTCAGGGTGGTCAAATATTGGAATAAATTGCCAAGGGAGGTGGTGGAATCTCCCTCTCTGGAGATATTTAAGAACAGGTTAGATAGACATCTGTCAGGGATGGTGTAGACGGAGCTTGATCCTGCCTTGAGGGCGGGGGGCTGGACTCGATGACCTCTCGAGGTCCCTTCCAGTCCTATGATTCTATGATTCTATGATAATTTTTGTTGCCCTTTTCTGAACCTTTTCTGATATCAATATATCTTTTTTGAGATGAGGTGACCACATCTGTGCTCAGTATTCAAGATGTGGGCGTACCGTGGGTTTATACAGAGGCAATAAGATACTCTGTCTTATTTTCTGTCCCTTTTTTAATGATTCTGAACGTTGTTTGTTTTTTGACTGCCGCTGCACACTGATCTTCCTTCTCACCTCCGCACACTGTCCCTTCCCTTCTTCCTCCCCTGGAACCGTGGCTGATAAGCTTTTGGTCCCTGCCCATGTGGGGCATTCCAGCGACATTAAACGTCTGAGCGTTAACACCTGGCTTGCCTCAATTAATGTCCCCCTCGTTTTGATGTTTCGGTGCCATTCCTCATGATTAGCTTGTTGCGGAACTCTCCTAAGAGCGCCACCCTATAGCCACACGCGGTCTACCTGTGTATACGCTGATGCATCACTAAACTATCTAAGGAGACATATTGCTAAGCTGTATAGCGGTAGATCAAGCACGTGAAATTCACGTTGGTGTGTTTGCCAACTTCTGCTGGGCTTCCCGCTAAGCCCTGACTCCCAAAAGCCGATGGCCAAGCCTGGTTTTAAGACCTATATTTTGGCGATTCTGCTTGGGCTGCGACCAGTTCAGTAATGTCCATTAGCAAATAGATTATACCCCAAATGTGGGACCCTCCCAAGTCGGGGGTCAGCAGCCAGCCCCTCTGCCGGGGGGCCGTTTCATCCACTCTGGACATTGTGTGGATACAGGGACTGTGTGTGCCAGTAAGGGAGACCTGACTGAATAAAGCAGGGGGGTGCGAGGCCCTTTTAGGCTCAGCTCTGGGTGCCCTTTACAACTGGCTGTTCTCCCAGCTGGCCTGTAAAATGACCCTCTGGGCCATAAATCCAGGAGGAGATGAAAGACGCATGGAATGAAGGGCCGGCTCATTTACACGCATGGAGTCTTCTGTTCTACTCACCGCCTGGGAGCAGCCTGGCGGAGTCAGGTGACCTGGGAGGAGAGAAAGGTGTCCCGCCTCACGCCCACGGACGGTACAAATCACCCTATGTCCCAGGAGGAACCAACGGGGTTTGTTTAACAGTTTAGGCTGGGGCCTGTGCCATAGCAGCCTCCATTGCTTTGACTGGCACTTCATTGCCCACTCCCCCTTTATGTAGCCTTCTCTGGAGCGGCTGGAGACCGGCGTTCCGCCCCTATGGCTTTGTAGTTGCTACCTGTGCACGTCATTCCATCGGTGGGGTCCAATCGACAGCTGTTGCCTCTTGGTGACTGTGTGTGTGGCTGTCACTCACTCGCAGCTGGGTGTAAGATCAGGGCCAGGCAGCAGCGAAAGTAACTTACCATTTCTTACAGGTCCTGTCCTAGAGAGATTAAGTGACTTACCCGAGGTCACACAGGAAGTCGGTGGCAGAGTGGGGAATCAAAACTACAGCTCAGCCATCCCAGTTCGATGTTCATTCTCCTCACGGCTGGGATCAAAGCTCGAGGTGGATGTTTCCATCACAGGGCGCAGGTCTCCCTGTGAATTAATGACTTGTATTCATGCCGATCGGTCGGCTTAGACTGGTAGTTATGTAGGGACAAGGGAAACACAATTCCTACAGCACTAGCTAATGAGCCAGCATGTGCTGCACCACATCAAACAACGGTGCCGCGGCAGGGAAATATTCTTGGGGCTTCAAGGGTCCTTGTCACTCCATTCCAAACCCACATTCAAACGTTGCTTTTATGCTTGTAAACAGTTATAACAACTCCCGCTGTGCCAAGCGTACCAAAGCCGGGGCTGACGAGGGATTTGGGGCACCCATCACGACTTCCCAGAGATGGTGGGCACACAATGCTCACATCCCTCACTACTTGAGTTAAGGGCGAGTTGAATTCGAGATGGCATCTATGACACGCAGGCGATCGGTTCTGATGTCGTCGAGTGGGTGGCAGGAGCGCAGAGGTACACACGTCACGCGGAACTGTCACGAGCCGGCGTGTCTCAAATAAACATGATCATGGGCCGTCCATTGGGCTTGGTTTTGAAATCTAGACCTTTTACGCTGATTGTATCATTCAATGAACAGGAGAAATGACAACCCTCCGTTAGATAAATACATGGAGGACAGGTCCATCGATACTTATTAGCCAGGATGAGGAGGAATGGTGTCCCTAGCCTCTGTTTGCCAGACGCTGGGAATGGGTGACAGGGGAAAGGATCTCTTGATGGTTCTGTTATGTTCGCTACCTCTGGGGCACCTGGCATTGGTCGCTGTGGGAAGACAGGACAGTGGGCTAATTGGACCTTTGTTCTGACCCAGTCTGGAACCAAATGCGGAGCCAGGTGAGCGCTATGTTACGAGCCCGGGGGAAGCTAAGGTTAGAGCCACGTACGCGGTGCAGGGGTCAGTTACAAACACTCGTAAGAGCGGTGGGTTTTCAATGGCTTTTAAAGCCATTCTTGTGCTGAGCAAGTCGTCTGACCTGCAAAGCTCAGCTAAAGCATTGCACACAAGGGTGCCTGCAAGACGCCCCCCCACTCCGGGGCTAGCTCAGGCAGATCCATGTACTGGGGAGTCCACCTCCTCCTTCAGGCAGCCAGCCCAGAGCTTAGGGAAAAATTTGTGGTTTTTTTCAGTGTGAGCTGTGCTGATTTCAACCTCCAGCCTTTGTCTGCTGGATTAGCCAGCGCGCCGGTGTCAGACAGCTTCCCCCTGCGCAGGCAATTACCGACAGGGATTAAGTGGCACTTTCACCTCTGCTTTGATGAGCCACGCAGACGGAGCTGCTGGCATTTTGCGCTGCAAGCCCGTGTCTGCAATGGACGTTGACGGGTTTGTCGCAAGGAAATAGCTAACGTGGGCATGTTTAAAATCCTAGCGTGGGTAACCCACACAGCTGCCGGGTGGGGGGCGCTGTCCTGGAGCGTGGCACCGGGCCCACGGACGGAGAATAATGAGTCTGTTCTACAGCCTTCGCTGACAGCTGCCTGGCTTTATAACTCATGCACTAAGCTCCGGAGGTCCCAGGTTTGATTCCACCGGTCGGTGTTACAGGATACGTTGTAGCGCTACCTCTGTTGAACTGGGCAGGATAAAACCTGAAGGCTGGTGCAGCCCAGGGAATGCTTTCCAGATCTCCAGGCCTTGTGGCTCTTTTCTGGACCCACGCCACTTTTTGAAACGTCCTTGGTAAAGTGCCTCAGAGGGGCCGCCGTGTTAGTCTGTAACTTTAAAAACGACAAGTCGTCCTGGAGCACCTTAGGCCCCGTCTACACATGAAAGTCAATTTCACACTCTCTCCCTGTAGTTGGTTAGTGAAATCCCTTTGTAGAAGGATGGCTACTTTGAAATCCATGATGGAGTGTCCAGGCAGGTTAACATGTTCCCCTCCAGGTGTCTGTGTGTTACCATTCCTGATGTCTGGTTTGTGTCCATTTATCCTTTGGTGCAGAGACTGTCCGGTTTGGCCAGTACACATGGCAGAGGGGCATTGCTGGCTCTTGATGGCATGTACCACATTAGTGGCTGAGTCCCTCATGTGGTGACTTAGGTGGTTAGGTCCTGTGATGGCGTCGTTTGTATAGATGTGTGGCCAGAGTTGGGATCGGGGTTTGTCGCAGGGGTAAGTGCTGGGTGTGTGTGTCTGAGGTGTGATGTGTGGCGGCTGGAAAGGATTCGCTCCAGGTTTCAGTGCTGTGTGTACTTGAGGATTGGTGCGCACACCAGAACTGGCTGCAACACGCCCGCAGTGGCTGTTACACCAGCGCCGTCGAACCTCCTCGCTGCTGATTGCCGGTGCCCTGTTACTGCCCATCCTGCCTGCATTGACCCTGCCAGCCTCGGCGGCGCACTGGGACCTCCCGTTCGGCTGGCGAGTATCGACGAGCCCCTCTAGCTACCGACCTCCTCTGGCGGGGTGTTCCGCAGGCAGGGACAGGAACGCTGCCGCCACCCCGCCCCCTCGGCTCGTTGCCAGTGCTTGGTACGGTTACGGGGCCGGGACAGAGGACAGAGAGTGATGGCTGTGGAGGGGAGGGGGGCTCCAGCTTTGAGGGGGTCAGGGCTGGGGCAGGAGGGGCTGACCTCGAGCGGATCCTGGTGCAGCGGGGGGGCTAAGGCAGCTTCCTGCCTCCCCTGGCACCATAGACCAGGCTGCACCCCAGAAGCAGCCGGCAGCAGCATCCCAGCCAATGGGAGTGTGGGGATAGTGCTCGGGGCAGGGACCGTGCACGGAGCCCTGCATGTCCCCCCCACCTACCTGCTGGGCCTGCTGCCACCCACTTCTGGGGCGCAGCGCAGTCTGTGGGCCAGGACAGGCAGGTCGCAGGTCACCTGATCCCCCTGCAGCCACCAGACCCAACGCCCCATATTCCACCGCCAGGACTGGGGCACGACCTGTCGTTTGAAAACCCCTGGACACTCCCCAGTGGGGAGAGAGGTGCAGGCGCGGACGGTACCCCCAGGCTGCTGACCGGATTGCGGGGGGTTCGCGGGGGGTGGAGCCCCAGGGAGGCGATGAGGTGACGCCTGACCCAGCAGGGCTGTGCTCGGAGCGACAAGGCGCGGCCCGAGGTGTGGTTAGCCCGGGAACTGAGAGAACAGAATTGGTGCCTCGCGTGTCCACAGCTACAGACTCCCATCCACAGTCTGTGAAGAGGGGCTAGCTGTACACTTCCGATAGCCCAGCCACATGGCGGGCTGACAATTGGCAGGTTCCTGGGCCAGTGGAAGGGCGGCTCCGTGCTCCTGTAAGGGGCGGGTCCTCAGTCAGAAGGGGCGGGGCCTCTGTCAGAAGGGGCGGGGCCTCTGTCAGAAGGGGCGGGGCTGGTGCAAGCTTTTCCCCTGCCAGCCCTTCAGCGCCATTCCGGGGCTCCAGCAGCGATGTAAAGGGCCCCGGGGCAGTCCCCACCCACGCCGACGGGCCTGCAGCCGCACACCTGTCAGGGAGGGCCTGCGTGTATTTAGCCCTGTCCTGGGGACCAAAGTGAGCTCTCATGGCCCCTTTCCAGCCCGACACGTCTGCGAGTCTGTGAAATCGGGGTCTTTAAAAGCAAGCAGGTAGCCAGGGTCCAGGATTAGCCCAGGGTTCACTTAACCCCTCGGGGTCCTAACCGGCAGCCAGACACGCTCTGCTTTCAGCTACCGGCCCTAAAACTTAGTCCGAGCTCCCTGCAGCGCTCAGGGCTGGCAAAAACGTCCTGGTGTGTACAGCCGCGGCAGCCCGACCGAAACTCCAGCCTAGACCCCGCTAGATCAATGGAACAACTCGGCCTCGCAACCGCCTCTCGGAGAGGCAGGTTTCCTACGGCGATGGAGCCCCCCGGTGCGGCAGCAGGACTCAGGCTTGTCCCCCTAAGGAGCTCGGCTCTTCCATCCCTGGCAGCCCGAGGGCATTCGTCTCCGTCCGATGGCTGAGCGGTGGGAAGCGCAGGGTCTGGGTTTCCGGGGTTTCCCTCGTGGAGCCAGGCAGTGGTCTGGTAGCTGGTGGCCTGAGCAGGTCAGTGTGTGGCTGGTGGATCCCCGCTGCCCCAGGGTCGGACTGGCCTGCCACTCGTAGGGCCCTGGGCTGGGATGCAGTAGAATTGGGCAGGACCGTGTCCCGCCTGCGTTCCTCCCGTCACCCCCTTCCAGGTGTACTTGGATGCCTGTTGTCCTCCACCTCCTCGGGGTCCACAACCAACCGTACCGGCAGCGGCTCCCCAGCGTCACGGCTCCCTGGGAGCTCTGCTTGGCCCTTAGGACAACTGTGGCTCTCCCTGGCGCTCAGCTCCAACCACAGGAAAGACGCATCCCCTGCCTCCAGCCATTCCCCCAGTCCTGGGCTGCTGGGCCGGCCTTTTATACTTCCTCTTCCTGCCCCGCCCCTCTGCTTCCACCGTGTGGGCGTGGTCCTCCTAGCTCCACCCACCTGCTGGCTCGGGCCACGCCTCCTCTCCCCAACGTGAAACCAGACCGCCTCTGACCTGAAGAGCTGGGGGTAGCTCCAAAGCTTGTCTCTTTCACCAGCAGAAGTTGGGCCAATAAAAAGTTGTTACCGCCTGCGCCTTGGCTCGTGAACGCCCTGGGACTGGCCCAGCTGCAGCTGCGCGGCAGAGAACAGTCCCTGGCCTTTCGGAGTTGGTCGGAGGCGGGTTTTGCAAGCTCTTGCGGGAGAGAGAAATGCCGCTGAGTTGAGGGCATCGATGTTTTACTTGGCCAGTCGTGTTAACCCCTTTTCTCCATTGAATTCGGATTTTTAAGACTCTCGGCATGATTGGGGTGGAAGATCCTTGGCCTGATTGGGGGCAGAAGACCCTCAGCATGATAGGGGGCAGGAAGGTGCTGCCAGGAGCCAGCAAGGTATTGGGTTTAAATAGTTCCAAAAATGGCATGGCGAGGCTTCTGCAAACAGGAATCATTTGGCCTCTGGAGTGGAGCCCCTGGGGTGGGGGGGAAGGGAAATTGCAGCCCATGAAGTGAAATCAGTCCCTAACTCTGAGGACGGGTGGGATTCTGACGGTTCCCACTGGGGCAGCTGCCACTCCCCACCCCCCAGGGGCTCTGCCCTCCCCATGGGAGACGTGGGTTCCGCCACTGCGTCTCCGGGACTCCACCTCCCATCTGCTCAGGCGAGCTGCCAGCCCTCCAGCCCCGTCTGGTTCCTTCCTGGCTCGTGCGTCCCAAAGCAGGAAGACGCTGCCGCCGGAACTGGGGGACACGTCGCTAGGCGATGCCTGAGCTGGAGGAGAATCCGGCTCACTCGGCCAGCGCTGGGTGAGCCTCTGTCCGTGCCAGTTAAAATAACAGGCTGCAGAACCTTTCATCAGCCCTGCCATGTGGCTGCTTGGAGGCCAGATTCGCACAGGGCACAGATCTGCGGAACCCCACGAAGCTGTCCCTCCGCTGCCACAGCAGAGAGAGTTGGCTTCTTCGGGCTCTGAGCATGTGGCTCCAAAGAGGACGGGTTCTTTCAAGCTTATTACTTAGCGCTGACGTTTGCCTCTTCTTTCCAGCGGCTCCCCGTCCTGGCACCCGCAGCAAACTGTGCCTCTTGTTTTATTGCTTCCTTCAGAGATCACGTTTCACGCTGGGGCCCGGGCGGGCGGTTTCTGCGCAGTCAGCGCTGCTCTGCAGCCAGGCTGTTCGCGTAACGCATCCAGCTGGAAGAGGCGCCCGGTTTTCACTGGAGGCCAAGAACGCCGAGTGGCAGCTCAAATCCCCTGCAGCCGTCCTAGCAGCTGGCGGAGACGGGGCATGATGGCCGGGGGCCTCGCTTCCTTTCTGATCGGGGGGCGGAGAGGCAAGACCTGGCTGCCCCTTTGCGGAGGATCCGAGCTCCGCGCCGGGACGTGTTGCGGGCATGAGGGCCCAGTGGGATGACGAGGAGGGAGGGAGGGGTTGGCATGAAGAGGAGAAGTTAGGATCTGATTCCCCCGTCAGACTGGGGAGGGCTGAGAGCTTGGGCCATTGAAACGAAGCTGCATGAAGCCCTGAATAATATCGATTGTTGGGAGCAGCTCTGCTCGGTCACGATGGATAAACTGAGATGCTGCTTGGGATTGTCCCACCCCTGGGGGCTGGGACAGGAGCTACCCCTCAAAAATTCCCTTGGGTGGAATTCCCCAGATTGGTCGGGGGGAGTGTCTCTTTATGGGGGGGGCTGCAGCTCTCCCCATGTCCTGGGGAATCTAGTGGGCCAAGCACATGGAGGGCCCCACAGGCGTTTCCCCAGCTGAATCCGCTCCCTGGGTCAGGGAGGTTCCCCAGCTGCTGTAGCGCAGCCCTCAGGTTTTTTCCCTCTCAGGCTGCCAGGATGGGGCAGAGCCCCACTTCTTTACCTACATCACAGCCACCACCAGCACATTGCAAGTGAGAATGGAGAGGGGGGAAACTGAGGCACGGAAAGGTGGAAAGTGACTTGCCCCAGATCATCCACTGGTGGAGCCAGGATTAGAGCGCCCATCTCCTGAAGCCCAGTCCAGCGCGCTATCCGCTAGGCCACGCTGCTTAACAGCACTGATGACACAAAGGCGGGGGGGGAGCAGGGACGTGACTTGTCTGGAGTTGCGCTGTTAGCATGTGAGGGGTACAGTTGGGAACAGAGCCCAGGTCCCCTGAGTCCCAGGCCAGCCCCCTACCCACTAGTCCACGCTGCTCTTGGCTTCTTTGCTCTTGACTGGCAGGCAGCAGGGGGAATCCAGGGGGAAGGAGGAAGGCCCAGCACGAGGAGATGTGACGGCGGCTTTCACAAAAGGGCCGGGTGGTGGTTGTCGCTCTGTCTTGGCCGTGCCAAGATCTTCATCTCCCCCACCCTGCCCCAAGCCTGCAGGCCAAGGGCGGCACTGGCGAGAGCGGAAAACAAGCCCGTTCTTTGCACGCCAGGCTGCCTATCAAGTTTTGAGAGCTGCGCGTTTGGAATTTGGGGTGAATAGAAAATCCGCCAGTACCTGCAGCTCAGCGCATGGTAAACAAGGAAGAAAGGGACATTAAACACAGGTTTCTTCTCATGCTTCCGGGTTTACAGCAGCCACTCACGGACTGTCTGGGGTTAGGAAGAAACTCCCAGGACAGGCGGGTTATTTCATAAAGGACTCTGCCACCGACTGGGTGACCTTGGTCAAATCACTTGATCTCTTAGCACCCTAGCTGGGGAACAGGATAGCAATCCTACCGCTAATGAGAAGGGATCAGTTTTAAAGGGAATGGGGCTATTTGTCTGGTCCAGTATGTCAAACCCTGCCTGCTTAGACACAAGGTCTGCCAAGACTTTCTGCTCTGCTTTTCTCTCTTCTGGCTGGAGAAGAGAAGATCCCTGCCTAGATCAGAACGTCCTGGTTTCTGAAGTCCCCACGGCTTCTGAATAAATTGTTGCTGCTTCTATGAAAGATGAGCTCAGTGTGCAGTGTGCAGATAGCCCCAGGCCCCAAAGAGTTCATAATCTGAGGAGACCAGACGGACAAGGAAAGATGGCTACCCTCATTTCATGGAAGGGAAACTGAGGCACAGAGCAATGCCATGATTCGCTCTAGGAGACTCCGTCAAAATTGAGCCTGGATCTTCTGAGTCTTAGCCCAGTGCCATTTGCTTTGGGTTTAAACGATTAAGATCAACAAAATTCTTTGCCTTGACCTTTACTGATTTTACCTCTGGTAATCCTTAAAACCCACGGGAACATAAGAACGGCCAGACTGGGTCAGACCAAAGATCCATCTAGCCCAGGATCTGTCTTCCAACAGAGGCAATGCCAGGAGACCCAGAGGGAATGAAGAGAACGGGATCATCAAGTGAGAAACAGGCTGGGGACACGATCCCTACCCATCCTGGCTAATAAGTATCGATGGACCCATCCCCCATGAATGTATCTAGCTCTTTTTGGACCCCTGTTATAGTCCTGAGTAAGGAGACGAGAACGAGACAGGAAACGAACATTGTTCGTGCTACGTTACACACGGAAAGCAAAGATTCAGTCTCTTAAGAAACTACGTCCCCTCCTGCCACGCAGGAAAACTGGAATAGACAACCAACGTCATGGGAACAGCTGGCCCAGGCCGCAGCTTGGCTTGTTGTGTGAAGTACAGAGTCACACAGTGCCTGTTGCTTTTTTCAAATTTCCATTCCGACAAATCAGCTTGCCACATCAAACAGAAGGAAAGGCTTTTTAAACCTCACTCTTTCCAGCGGTCGGCCGCTGTCTTGGCAGGCCACATCTCCTTGGATGTGCGAAGATTGGCAGCCTCCCCTTGTGGAGTGAGGTCAGCAGTTGAAAGGCACTGGAAGGGATCACAGACGTCTCCAAGGTTCTGGGCTCTAGAACCTCAGAGGTTCTAGGCTCCCGGCCTCGGAAAGGGAAGTGTTGAGACTGAAACGGTGTGAATGGGCCAAGGTGGGCGCCGTTAAGAACATAAGAAAGGTCAGGCTGGATCAGACCAAAGTCGCGGGCGCCGTTAAGAACATAAGGTCAGGCTGGATCAGACCTTGTAGCCGGGCCTCTCCCCGTCTTTGCATGTTCTGCCTCTGCCTGCGCACTCTCCCATGGCCACGGCATCCCAGCCTGCCTCCGGTGCGCCCCGGACTCTGGTTTCACAAGGAGTAACGGAAGTTCGAACTAGGAAGCTTAGTTCGAACTATCTAGTTTGTGCCCTGTGTAGCCGCGCTGCACAGGGTTCGAACCAGCGGGGTTTTAAAAATGGCGGCTCCCCGCTTATGCAAATGAAGCCCGGGAAATTCAAATCCCGGGCTTCATTTGCAAGTGCGGTATGCCTACATTACCCTGCTAGTTCGAACTAGCGGGGTAGTGTAGACATACCCTTAGTGAGTAACATTTGGGTTAAAAACGTGGAATGATATAAAATTAACCTGGCCCAGGAGAAAGGGATTAAAATCGGCCTCTCCGACAGGCCTCGAAATGTGCCCGTAAATGGAAGCATCATGCAGCAGGTGTGTTTCCAGCTGGGTTCTGCAGGGATCACGTCTCAGCCCTACGCTGTTTAGCAGTTTTATCAGTGAACTGGAAGGAAACATAAAAGCATCATTGATTTAGTTTGCAGATGACTTAGCACTGGACTAAATTGCCAAGGGAGGTCATGGAATCTCCATCACTGGAGATATACAAGAGCAGGTTGGATAGACGCCTGTCAGGGATGATCTAGATGGGTGGTGTCCAACTAGTTCTGAAGCTGTAGCGAACTAGCCACATTCAACTGGCCAAAGAGCCACATGTGGCTAGCGTGTTGGGCACCACGGATCTAGACGGTGCTTGGTCCTGCCATGAGGGCAGGGGACTGGACTTGATGACCTCACAAGATCCCTTCCAGTTCTAGCGTTCTAGGAGTCTCTGACGCGCCAGTTGGGGATCGGCAAATGATGAAGAGGACAGGCCATTAACACAGAGCAATCTAGAGCGCTTGGTAGGCCGGGCACAAGCGAACACTCTGCATTGTACTATGGCTACAGATTCACATATACAGCCAGAGGCTGGGAATGGGCGACAGAGGATGGGTCACTGGCTGCTTCCCTGTTGTGTTCATGCCCTTGGGGACACCTGGCATTGGCCACTGTTGGAAGACAGGACCCTGGGCTGACCCAATGTGGCAGTTCTGGTGAAGGAACAAAGAACACAGGCCGTGCATTCGGGATGGAGGGCTGGAAAAGATGTATTTGGGTGTCAAAGTGGAGTCCTGATGGTGCCCAAGGCTTTTTGCATCTCATGGGCTCACCCCCATAGATTAACCCCAGGGTTCAGTCTCCTGCACTGTCTCTCTCGTACCTTTCATTGGCCCGGGGCTCATTTGAAAGGCACCCGCAGGTGCTGGCCAGGAAGCCTCCCCAGCTCCGTCCTGTGCTGTGGAAACAGCCAGAGGGGCGCCTCTGACAAGCGGAACATTGAAACCAGCTGATCTCTTCCCCCCTCCTCCCAAGCGCTCCACAAAGAGCTACAGTCCCTGGGAGCAGAGGTGTGGAATCCGCATAGGCTGAGCCGGCCCCGCTGCGCAAAGCGTTTCTGAGTCGAAGAAGAAGAAAAGAGAAATAACATTTTTAAAAAAAGAAGCAAAACACAACCCCCCAACTCCCTGATGGCCAAACCCTGCAAGCAAAATCAAGCGAGCGTCACCCGGAGCCGCCAGGCACCCTCACTGCCCTTGCAGGCTGCCACGCTGCGGCCCTTCCCCGCCTTGCTCTGGCAGCAGGCTTTCCTTGGCAGCTGGCCGGGGCTGCTCCTGGAAGGCAGCCACTGGAGGCATTTCTGCCCTGCCTCCCGGAATCGGGCCGAGCCAACGGAAGCAGGAGAGAAGACAAAGCAGACCCAGTTTGGACCGGGGGCTTTCCCAAGCAGGGAGCCAGCGTTGTCTCCAGCCAGCTGCTTAACGTACCCGTTCTCTGGGCCGGTTACCCGGCGGTTTGGCAACCGTTTTGCCTTCCAGCCGTGGGCAGCCTGCTCCTCTCACGCTGAACATCGGATGTGCCGGGAAAGGCTTGTGCTCTAGGTTGGGAGCTGGGCAGTACTGCAGCATCTCCTTTAGCTCCATCGTCCTTGGAACACCTTTCAGGTACTGAGAGAGTGTTACAAGGAGAAGGAGAAAAATTATTTTCCTTAACGTCTGAGGGTAGAACAAGAGGCACTGGGCTTAAACTGCAGCAAGGGAGGTTTAGGTTGGACATTGGGAAAAACTTCCTGTCAGGGGGGTTAAGCACTGGAATAAATTGCCCAGGGAGGTTGTGGAATCTCCATCACTGGAGATATTCAAGTGCAGGTTGGACAGACGCCTGTCAGGGATGGGCTAGAACGGGTGGGGAACCTTTTTTTGGGTCAGGGCCGCTTCAGAAATTTTTGAAATGGCTCCGGGCCCCCCAGAAGGGGCAGGGCCCCAGGTGTAAGGTTTGGGGCCAGGGCACGGCCGTGCTTCCCCGCCCACAGACTCTTGATTGGTCTGGGGGTGGGGAGCACACACAGTCTTTGCCCCTCCCTCCCGAGAGAGAACCACCAGCTGTTCTGAACAGCTGGCGGTTCCCTGAAGGTACCCATGCCCCTGGGGGTGGGAGGAGACTGCGTGCTCCCCCCTGCTGTCCCCAGGTCAATCAAGGCTTGGGAGTCGGGGGAGTGCGAGAAGTCTCCTCCCGCCCTGCCCATGCCCTGCAAGGAGTGAGTGGCACTTAGAAGTGCTGCGTGCTACTGGCAGGGCGGGAAGAGCGTTGGCGCGCTCCCCCCCCCCCTCCCCGGGCCCTGATTGGCCTGGGGGTGGGGGGGAACGGCAGCCCGGATCCACTTGCTTGGCGGGCCGGATCTGGCCTTCGGAAGCCCTTTTTCCCCCCCTAATCTAGATGGTCCTGCCAAGAAGGCGGGAGACTGGACTTCACCTCTCGAGGTCCCTTCCTGTTCTCAGATCCTATGATTCCATCCAGGGCAGAATGTCTGTGTGCACCACTGCCCTCTGCTGGATGCCTTTGGAATTGCTCGCTTGTGTCATAGACCCCCTGCAGTGCCCAGTACATGAAGATTCTCCCTTTGCTCCGGTGCTTAGGGGGACCGTGTTTGATGCCGCAGAGGTGAGGCTGGTTGAACTCTTTCTAGTCTGGCAGCCCCTTTGAAGCTGCCAGGCCGGGTTCTGGTCAAGGGCGTTAGTTTGGAACTGGCCTAGATATGGGGCCAATCTTCTTTGCAGCTGTATGGTGCCTGGCCCCTTAGCCCCCCTGGACCGCCAGCAGCAGATGTAGGGGGCAGACATGGGCTATCCAGCTGGGGTGGGTCTGTGGGTGCCAGAGGAGACAGGCACGAGCCAATAACAGCCTGGGGGGTAGAATGTGGGATGAGGACTTGGACCCCGGGGTAGCCATCTCAGCTGGTCAGTCCTGGCTACCCTCAGGCAAGCCATGTGAGCTAACTGCCATGCCCATGAGGAAGGCTGAGCTGGGGGCTGCAGTATCGGTGGCTTGGGTTCAATTCCCTTTTTCCGCCACAAACTTTGGTCTCGTGCCTCAGTTTCCCCTCCATGCAAAGGAGCGGGGAGGGAATAACAGCCCTGCTGCCCAGGATCGCTACATGAAAGGCTGTGAGGTACTCGGCTGCTGTGGTTGTGGAGGCCAGAAAAGCCCCTCGCTAGCGGGGACGAGGGGGTAGCTCTCTGCGCCTCAGTTTCCCCGCCTGTGCAGTGGAGATGGTGCTACTGCCCTCCCGCGCCGAGTGCTTTCAGATCGAGGGCGGGGCCGTCCAGCGGAGAGCTAGGCATCCGCACTACTTGCAGAGGACCGGCGAGGAAAAATATCCACTGGATTCTCCCACCCTCCTCTGCAGAAAAATAGATCCACAGCTGGCTTTGCCGCAGCTCTCTCCGGCTGGCAGCTGGAACACGCGCCCTGTGGAAGAGGGCTGTGTTTGTCACGGGCAGACAAAGGCAACTGGGACAATGTGACTCTTCTCCAAGCGGCACTTGGCCACCACCCAGGTCCCTGGTCATGACTCTCCTCCTGATCGTGGTTAAAAACACACTCGAGACGGGTCGGCTGCCTTGCCCTGCCCCGTCCGGGGGTCCTGTCGGGTGGGGGTTATTTGAGAGAGGAAGGGGAGCAGGGAAGGGGCTGGTCGTGGGGAGACCAGGCAGAGCGAGAGCTGGCTTGGGAAGGTGAATCGGGGCCGCAGGCCCCCTGCGTCTGGCTGAAGGGCAGGGGGGCCAGCTCCGGGCCTCAGAGCGTTTGTGGCCGAGCTCCGTGGGCCATCAGCTGGCCGGGGAAGGGAAGGACAATTGTCGGGGCGAAGGGAGGGTGCAGCAGGGCCTGGTTCCAGGCGAAGCTGGGGGCATTGCGGGGATTCGCCCAGGCTGTGAATGCTGGAGGCAGGGTAGGGGCCTGGGCTTGCAAACTGCTCCGGCTAGGAGCCAGGCTGGGACGCCGGCCTCAGTCCTGGAGCCAGAAGGGGGGTGGGGAATGGCTGGATCAAAGCCCCGTGTTGTGTAACCAGCGCAGAGGCCCGGCAGCGGTGCCAGGCAGAGGCGGGGCGCAGCGTTAACCCTTTCCTGGCGAGCGGGCGGCTGTTCTCCCAGCTCACGGGCACCCCCCCCCCCAGCTGCAGCTGCAAAGCTATTCCCACGGGGGGGGGGTGTTGGAGCCAACCTCTGCCTCCCCCCTGTCTCCCAGGCAGCCCGTGGGAGCGCTGGAGGATCCCCCTGCAGCATGGTCTGCCCGGGCCGGGTTTAGAGGCCAGGGACTGGCTGCACAGAGGAGGGGAGGGGGCAGAAGGGGGCTGCGTGGGGCTGCAGTTCTGCTCCGGAAGGGGTAGAGCAGGGGGTGAAGGCAGCGGGCGGTGCGACCGCGTCTCTCTGCCACTCTCCTGCCTTTGGGACTCTGCAGGCCAGCAGATACCCCAAGGGCAGGTGTCCTGGGTGGAAAGGCTCCATTCCCTGTGGGGGGGGAACGTGCCACGGCCCCCTCCCCAGCTCCATCCCGCAGGAGGGGCTCAGCGGTCCCCAAACCACGCAGCAGAGAACAGAGCCCTGAGGGATGTGGGCTCCCCGCTCTCCGAGCTCCCCCCAACTCCCCCCACATGTCCTGCCTGCCGGACTTCCCTTCAGAGGGGCCGGCGCGGGGGCTGCTGGGGGCCGGGGGGCTGCCGCTAGCCCCGCGGGTGCATGTCTCGCCCTGTGGGCAACGTAGGCTGGCTTGGGCGAGCAGCTGCCTTTTCCAGGGGCTGGGGGGCCCAGGATGGGTGACTTTCTCAACGGGGACGGTTGGCCCAAGCCCCAAAAATGAGCCGCCCAAAGCGGACGGTTGCTGCATGGATGGAGCCTCCGTTGGGCTTGTCCTCGGAAGCCCGTGGAAAGGATCCGACGGACCTCAGTGAGCGTTGGGCCAGGCCCCGGGAACGTTCTCGGAGCCACATCCCAAGTCCCGTGTGGACCTCGGCGCATAGTTCAGGTTCATAAATCCATGCAGGTCAGGCCCATCAATGGCTGTTCGCCAGATGGGGCAGGGTGGTGGCTTAGCCTCTGTTTGTCAGAGGTGGGAAATGGGCGACCGGGGACGGAGCACTTCACGATTCCCTGTTTTGTTCGCTTCCCCGGGGCACCTGGCGTCGGCCACTGTGGGCAGACAGGACACGTGTGTTCCCGTCCCCGTACAAAGTCCAGGGTATGGGCCCATCTCCCGTAACCAAGGACCAGAGCCAGCCAGGGGTTAACTCATCTTGCGAACAGGTGAGTGCCAACAGGGCGTTTAGAGAGGGAGTTCTCCGGGTAAAGGAGGAGCAGATACAGGACTCTGGAGGGAAGTGTGTGTTGTGTTCGGGGCTCTCTTGCTGCGTGCTGAGCTTGTGTTTGTGAGTGAGGGTTGGTGTGTGTTCTGTTTTTGTTTTTGTTTGTTTTTTCCCGTGTTTGTGAGTGAGGCTTTTTTTTTCTCCCCCTTCCCCTTCATGGAGTGTGTGCTGTGATTGGCAGGTGGAAACGGTTAGCGTCTAATTAAAGTTTGAATTCTAGAAGCCTTTGCTGATTGGCTGAGCCTTGGTAGGGGGAGGGACTTTCAGGCACTCCAGGGCTTTATAAGGCGGCAGCAGGCAAGCAACCAAGCAGCTTGTGAACAGGTGAGTGCTAACAGGGCGTTTAGAGAGGGAGTTCTCCGGGTAAAGGAGAAGCAGATACAGGATGCTGGAGGGAAGTGTGTGTTGTGTTTGGGGCTTTCTTGCTGCGTGCTGAGCTTGTGTTTGTGAGTGAGGGTTGATGTGTGGTTTTTTTGTTTTTGTTTGTTTTTTCCCCTGTGTTTGTGAGTGAGGCTTTTTCCCCCTCCCCTTCCCCTTCATGGAGTGTGTGCTGTGATTGGCAGGTAGAAACTGTTACTTTCTAATTAAAGTTTGAATTCTAGAAGCCTCTGCTGATTGGCTGAGCCTTGGTAGGGGGAGGGACTTTCAGGCACTCCAGGGCTTTATAAGGCAGTGGGCAAGCGACTAAGGAGCTTGTGAACAGGTGAGTGCTAACAGGGTGTGTGCTGTGATTGGCAGGTGGAAACGGTTAGCGTCTAATTAAAGTTTGAATTCTAGAAGCCTTTGCTGATTGGCTGAGCCTTGGTAGGGGGAGGGACTTTCAGGCACTCCAGGGCTTTATAAGGCAGTGGGCAAGCGACTAAGGAGCTGGTGAACAGGTGAGTGCTAACAGGGCGTTTAGAGAGGGAGTCCTCCGGGTAAAGGAGAAGCAGATACAGGACTCTGGAGGGAAGTGTGTGTTGTGTTCGGGGCTCTCTTGCTGTGCGCAAGGCGGAGTGGGGGGACAGAGAGGCTCCGCAGCAGCGGGCAGTGTGGGAGATAAACCTCTGTGGGGACTTCCCAGGCTCGCCGTGGACAGGCTGGGCCATGCGGAGCTGGGCTGTCACCCCGAGCCCCTCACAGGCGCTGGCGATCGTCCTGTTGGTTTGGGTCAGGCCCTGGCTGAGCAGCGCTTTCCCTTTTGGTGTCCACACACCCGCACGGAGGGGCTGGGCATGGCCTGGGCCTCCACCTGGGAAGTTTGGGGTGTGGCAAACCTGGGGGCAGATCTGCATTTTGCAGCAGGGGCCTGTCTCCAGCTCCGGCACATGGGGTGGGGATAGGGTGGGGGGCAGGTTGAGGATCTGCCCTATGGTCTCCGATTCAGCCCCCGGGATCTGGTGCAACTTTTCCATCCGAGTTACAAGGGGCATGTCTGCAGCAGCCCTGCGCTGGTCAGGCCTCAGCTGGAGTATTGTGTCCTGTTCTGGGCACCACATTTCAAGAAAGATGAGAAATTGGAGGGGGTCCAGAAAAGACCAACGAGAATGATGAAAGGTCTAGAGAACATGAGCTATGTGGGAAGACTGAAGGAACTGGGCTTGTTTCGTTTGGAAAGGAGAAGACTGAGAGGGGACGTGGGAACAGTTTTCAGGTATCTAAAAGGGTGTGACGAGGAGGGAGAGAAATTGTTCTCCATGGCCTCTGAGGCTAGGACAAGAAGCAATGGGCTTACAGTGCAGTCTAGGGAGGTTGTGGAATCCCCATTGCTGGAGATAGTTCAGAGCAGGTTGGACAGACACCTGTCAGGGATGGTGTAGACGGTGCTTGGTCCTGCCACGAGGGCAGGGGACTGGACTTGATGACCTCTCGAGGTCCCTTCCAGTTCTGATGTTCTGTGGTTCTATGAAAGTCACTGGAATGGAAAGCGAAAGTCTTGTCCAAGCGCTGTCATTTGCCACATCTGCCCCGCGGCCACTCAGCTGCCTTCTGGGGTGGAGCCGGGCAGCAGGGAGGCGGCTGCGGGACAGCGGAGGAAGTCCTGCTAGTGGGGAGACAAACCTTGACAGCTCTAACACGGTGGCTTAGTGGCTGTGGGCCTGGCTCCCTCTAGCGCCTGACCCTGGCCACTACGACCACTGGCTTGTCACCGCTCCAGCAGCTCCATGTGTAAGAGGGGTGGTTGCTTTTGGGGCTGGAGGTCCTGGGTCCGAGCCTGCTGGATGAACGTGGGGCGGCACCTTTGCTGCAGGATGCCCTGGTGTGGGTGTGCACAGTGTTCCTGCATCTGGTCTTGGCTGCAGCGAATGCCTGTTGCAAGGTCTACAGCGATCCTTTCAGTGTCCCCCTGTAAACACCCGGCACTGCACCTGATCTCTGGAAAGCAGAGCTCCTGTTCCTCGCCTCTCTCCACAGCTTGCGCCCTTGTGTATTGCTGCCCCCGTCACAGCATCCCGAGGAGCCTTGTGACTCCAGCGAGGGGCTTAGCTCCTCCACCGCCCGGGTCTTTACCCAGCAAACGGGGAGAGGGAGCACTTCCAATCCAGAGCAGCCTGCTGACTTTGAAATGTATGAATCTCCCACAGATCGATCTGGGGGTGGGGGCGGGGAGGTAGGGGAGATGGGCCGGGCCTGTGCTACTCAAGGGCGTAATACGACGGGGCGTCGAGCGGACTGCGGCGCAGCTGTGGGTCCGTTTACAACCTCTCCTGTCAGACAGCGGGGCATCGGCCTGGGGCGGCCAGGGCACCTAGCGCTTTTGGATTGCTTTGCAAATTGGCTGGCCATGGAACGCCGTGGCGCGGCCGAACACACGGACCCTCCCCAGCTCTGCAGGGGCGTGTCAAGGGGCCTTTAACGTGGAGAGAACTCAGGGGAGCCGGTTTATACGTCCCAGCTGGGCAGCGGCACGCCGGCAGCGTGACACTCCGCACCGCCACCGGGGGGGGGTGCCGGGAGACGAACGCCCCCGGCCGCGCCCTCAGTGCTGTCGCCCGCAGCCCTTCGCTGGCACCAGGGGAGCACTCGGCAGAGCATCCAGAAGGAGACAGGCTCCTTGCCAAAGGAGCTCACCCCAGACCGACACCCCAGGGAGCCTGCAGCGCGCACAATGATCAGGCTGATGCTGGGCAGATTTTAGTGCCAGCGGTGCCCCAAGACAAATATAAAAAACCCCGGGCAAAGCCAGAGCTAGCCCGCAGGCCCCACGGCGCGGGGAAGGTTAGCAGTGTCACTGCTGCCGCATGGGTGGTAGGTGGAGGCCTAGCTGGGGAAGGCAAGCCCCAGCCCCACCCCTTCCATCCCAGGCCCCACCCATCCCACCTGAGGCCCCACCCCTTCTGTCCAAGGCCCCACCCATCCCACCTGAGGCTCCACCCCTTCTGTCACAGGCCCCGCCCCTTCTGCCCAAGACCCCACCCCCTCACAACCTCTCCCCATGCAGCCAGGCCCCACCCCAGCCCAGAAGCCCAACCCTTCCCAACCGGACAAAGAGCCTGGCTGCTGCAGCGCGATCAGCTGGGGAGTGTAGGTTTGGGAAGGCAATGCCTTCCCTTGCCTACGCTACCCGCCGCCCACGTGCATGAGGGAGGCAGCCCTTCCATTTGTAGGTGCCGTGAGCCAACGCGGGGGAGCGGGTGCGGGGAGGAGCACCCAGAGGAACAGGGAGGGGGCAAGAGAGAGCCCCGCATTTTGCCATTCAAATTTTGGCCCGGATACTGGGGGGCAGTGCCCCTCCCACATGCTACCATGAGCCACCTGCGCTTCCGTTCCCCGTGAAGGAGGGTGGGGTGCCCTGCTGCTGGCCTGTTCCACTTTGATTTTGCAGGGGCGGAGCGGAAGGGCAGGGGAAATAATACCCTAATATTCAGGGCCCGTCCTGCGCCAGCACACCGGCAGGATTCCCGGCTGCTGAGAGAGGAAGGGTCCGTTCCGATCGGTTATTGCTAACAATTGGGCGGCTGAAGAAAATCACCTCTTACCATTTGGGCAAAGGCTGCCCTTCCAATACATCCCAGCAGGGCCGTGTCGAGCAGGGGTGTGAAAACAACCAGACAGCCCCTGCGACAGTGACGCCGCCCACACCCCGGTGTGGCCACGGCTGTGCCAGTGGGCGAGTGCGTGTGCCGGAAGCGCCAACGCCGTTCGGGGAGGGGGTGGTGTCAGGAAGCTCCTCCTACCGGCAGGCGGCTGTGCTCCCACGCGGAGCGGTGCCGAGCTATGGCGGCATGGTGTCTGGCGCGCAGACACAGCCCGTGGTCGCAGGCCGCCCGCTACGGGTCCCGTGATTCCAACGAGGCTCTCGGGAGATGCTCTCCCCAAGCAAACATCAAATCCCCATCCCCAGCAGCCATGCCAGAAACCGGACCCGACGAGTCAGGGCCATCCAATCAAGAAACAGACCCAGACCACGTGACCCACATGCGCCAGCACAACAGCTCGCCTGTTGGACGAGCGACCCCAGAATTAACTGGGGCGAGCCCCTGGAGAATGGTTTCCCATGACGGAGCGGAGAAAATCTGTTGTTTGTTTGCGCACAATCAACCAACTGGGAAAGAGGAGAAATCCATCTACTAACCCATCTCCTAAATGATTCTTTGCAGGTTAAATGCTTGGCTCATTAGCACCCCCTACGTTCCAGGCGCTGGCACTTTTTAACCGCGTCACCGTCCACCCAAACACGCACTGAGAGCCACTCTCCGATAAATGACCTTTCTCTGTCTCTCCAACAGGGCAGGCCGAGGCTGCAGAATTAAGGCTTCCTGACCAAGCCCCTCTGATAGTCACAAGGCTCATTGAAGCGCTGGAAAAACAAGGTACGTCAGGTTCACGTTTCCTGGGCCGCTTCCTTCCAGGCGTGACAAATACGTGCACAGCGCTGGATGTGCACCTTCCATGTGTCATATGCCCCACGCCGTTCCTGCTGACGCTGCATGAGGGAGAGTCAGAAACCAGGCCCCTTCTACGTTCCCACCCGTGCACCTCCACTGATTGTAGCGGGACTGCTGCAGATCCATGCAGGAGGGAGACTCCACGGGGTTGAAAAGTTTTGAACGGGGCTAGCGCCCGACAGGAACCGCAACCAGCCAGGCCCTCACACTGTTCTGAAATACGCATCATCCACCAGTCCAAGCCAGGCGATGCGATCTCTAGGACCTAGGGGTGGGGTAGCATTGTCTCTTGTGAACCCAACTGCTACTTGCAGGCAGTGTCCAATCCATAGCAGAGATGGGTCTGTTACCACGCTGGGCTTGTCGGCTTTCCTATTCGGTGCCCGAGACTCATGTTTTCAGCCGTGGAGATTTCTGGTTCAGCCCCTGTCGTTGGTCGAGATGGAGGCTGCCAGATTTGCCCCAGCCATGCTATGTGTTGGTTATGGGGTGTCTTTCCATACTGAGCATGGCCACATCTGGAGGATTGCGTCCAATTCTGGGCCTCTCATTACGGAAAGGATGTGGACGCATTGGAGAGGGGCCAGTGGAGGGGGCCAAAATGATTCAGGGGCTGGAGCACATGACCAAGAGACGAGGCTGCGGGATTTGGGCTTGTTTAGTCTGCAGAAGCAAAGAACGAGGGGGGATTTGGTAGCAGCCTTCAACTCCCTGCAGGGGGTTCCAAGAGGCTGGCGAGAGGCTGTTCTCAGTGGGGGCCGATGGCAGATCGAGGCGCAATGGGCTGAAGTTGCAGTGGGGAAGGTCTAGGTGGGATCTTAGGAAAAACGATTTCCCGAGGCGGGTGGGGAAGCGCTGGGACAGGTTTCCTGGGGTGGGGGTGGAATCTCCATCCCTAGAGGTTTGTTAGTCCCGCCTGGACAAAGCGCTGCCTGGGATGATGGAGTTGGGGATCAGGTGTTTGGGGAGCAGGAGGGATTTCTGGGACAGGGGATTGCTGGGGCACAGGCTGACCTCTGGTGGCTCCTGGCCAGTGACGATGGGATGGTCCGGCAGGCTTCCTGCCTGGCCTAGCAAAGGGGACCGCCCTGCACCCTGAAGGTGGCCAGTAGCAGGTCCAGCTGCACAGGCCCCACGCTCTGGCGCCGCACTCCCATTGGCTGATTCCTGGTTTGTTGCCAGGGCTTGCTGAGCACAAATGGAGGGAGCTTGATGGGGGCTTTTTTATCCCGTGAGAGTTGGCGACTCGCCCACACCTAGGAGCCAGACCTGGTACTAGCTGCTTCTGGGGCGCTGTGCGAGCCGCAGTGCAGGATAGGCCGGGAGCTGCCTTAGCCCCTCTCCCTGGTCACCTGATCCCCCTGCCGTCACGAGCCCCGGTACCCCACATTCCGCGCCCCAGGACTGGGTAGTGACCCGTCGTTTGACTAGACTTGGCTCTTCCTTTCCCTAACGCTCCGACCTGGCAGCCGTGAATTGCCAGTAGCAGCGTGAGGCTTGAGGGGAGCTGGGAGAAAAATGTTGCATGCAACTCTTCTTTTTGGTGAAAACCACAGATTGAGCTACCTTGGAAGAGTTGGCAAATTCAAATCAATTGGGCAACATTGTTTTAGTAAAAATTAAAAACCAGAAAACCTCTAAACGGAATTTGAAAAGATGTTCTGTTTTGACACTTTCAAATGCCACACTTTGGGGTTTGGGTTCAAAATGACTTTTCATTTCAAAATGTCCTTTTCATCCTGTTTACAAGCAATCCAAAAATGTCCAAACATGGTCAATATCGAAATGATACCATTGGCTTTGGTCAAAGCCTCACGTTGAAGTGGACCAGAAACAAAACCTTGTTGGACATTTTGAAAAGAAATAATTGTGGGTTAATTTTCTGTCTGCTGCTGTTGTTTTTGGAATCACGAACGCATCGAAAAATCGATTCTTCTCCCAACTCGGACACACAGTGATGCGGTTCTGATTCCAGGCACCAGAGGGCAGTGCACACAGATACAGACACACACACCCTCATACAGTTATGATTGCCACACACATACCACAACATGCAAGTATTGTAGACATACACACACACACACACCACAACATACAGGTAATGTTCACCCTCCCCCCCACCAACATACAGAAAAAGTTGCCACACACACACTACAACATACAGGTAACATTTCCCCCCCCCCCCCCACACACACACATACAGGTAAGGTTGCAGGGTATTGACAGTAGAACAGAGACACCATAACAAGATGACTCCGATGCTTTCCTGCTGACCCTATCTATAGGTTCGGCCCTTCTGAGTTAAAGCAGGTTTGTTTGCACAGTGCTTTGGCGAGAGTGCCAAAAAATCATAAAATCATGAGTGGTGTGGAGAGGGCCAATAAAGAAAAGTTATTTATTAGTTCCCTAAATAGAAGAACTAGAGGACACCAAATGAAATTAATAGGTAGCAGGTTTAAAACTAATAAAAGAAAGTTCTTCTTCACACAGCGTGTAGTCAACCTGTGGAACTCCTTGCCAGAGGAGGCTGTGAAGGCTAGGACTATAACAGAGTTTAAAGAGAAGCTAGATAATTTCATGGAGGTTAGGTCCATGAAAGGCTATTAGCCAGGGGATAAAACGGTGTCCTTGGCCTCTGTTTGTCAGAGGCAGGAGAGGGACGGCAGGAGACAAATCGCTTGATCATTGTCTTCGGTCCACCCCCTCTGGGGCACCTGGTGCTGGCCAGTGTCGGCAGACAGGATACTGGGCTAGATGGACCTTTGGTCCGACCCAGTACGGCCGTTCTTATGTTCTTGTGTTATGTTCTTGCCTCTGATCTATATTTTTCCTTTTGGTTTCAAAGGCATCGACAATGAGGCTCTTTACCGAGCCCCTTCTGGCGCCTTCAGCAACCCTGAGCTCAAACAGGCTCTTCTGACCGGTAAGTCACCGTCCCGCTGTTCCCGCCTTCATGCTGATGGGCTGAGATGCTTTGCACTGGGTGTGTCCGAAGCTGGGAGAAGAGGTGTCTGTTGCCACCATGTGCCCCACACATGAGCAGTGTGTCTGTGAGCCCCCTTTTCATTTCCAGCATGGGCATCTCGAGTATGTATCCACTGCAGTGATCGTAGTTGTGTGTGTCATAAGCCCTATTCTGGTGACAGCTAATGGAGATTTTCCTGTAAGTCAGATGCTAAAGGCTTTTATTTTTGGAGCAGGAAGATCTGAGTTGCGTCTTGGCTGTTGCTAGGAAGGTCTGTGCGGCTGTGATGTGCAGCAGGGACTGTCATGAAGATCCTAAGTGTCTGTGCCCTTATATATACATAGCATCCTTGCGGTGCAATTATCGGCCATAGCAACAGTGTTGTGACACACTGTGTGTGTTCCCCGATGAGGTCCATATCAAATGGGCTCCGTTTCAAAGTAAGACATTGGTGTCCCTGACAGCCAGCTCTGTGTGTACACGGGGGAGGAGGGGAGGGGCAAAGAACTGTGGGTCCTGCTTGACGAGGGATGGTGAGGTGCTGTGGCCGATGGAAGCACGGAGAAGGGTGGTGTGTGCAGAAGAAGCCTGTGTGTTACAATGGCAGCCCCGGGTCTGATCAGCGAGCCAACACAGCTCTGGGACAGGGATCTGGATTCTCTTCTGGCTCACCCGTTGCTTGCAGAATGGGACCGTGAGTTCCAACCGCAAGCCACTTCATACCGGTGGCAACACACGAGCCGGTTTCCAAGGCGCTTTGAAAACCAGGCCTTAGCTCCCAGGAAGGAGAGGGCACATGGAAATTGTACACAGTGCAGTACCGGGGACTCCAGAAACCCGCATTCGCTTCCCTGCTCTGCCACAGCCTTCCTGTGTGACCTTGGACAAGTGTCGCCGTGCCTCAGTTTCCCACCTGTGCAATGGAGATAATACCCTGCCCTGCTTCCCAGGAGTCTGGTGAGGATAAACCCCATAGAGGTTGTCAGGCGCTCAGATCTTGTGGCAGTGGTGGCCACAGAAGTACCCGAGAGCTAGGCCACAGTGATGTGCGTTGGTATCACATGGCCAGTCTGTGACAGGCAGGTGCAGGATGGTCCAGAATTCCCACTGCTGAAGCTAGAGGTGCAGCAGGGATGGAAAGTTTGCCATCAAAATGTTTATTTTTGACCCAAAAACATGGCCTTTTCCCTCTTTAAGCAAAAGTTGTCGCCAGAAAAAAATGGTTAAAAAATTACTTTTTTAAAACAAAAACAAAAAATGATCAGTTTTTCTCAAAGAATATGGAATATTTTCTCTGCAGCCCTAGTCAGAGCCACTAACCTGGGCCCCCCCCAGTGCTGGGGAAAGCGGAGGATGTGATAGACCTTGGCTTGAGCAAGGCTTTTGATATGATCTCCCACAGTATTCTTGCCAGCAAGCTAAGGAAGTATGGATTGGATACATAGACTGGAAGGTGGATAGAAAACTGACTAGATTGTTGGGTCCAACGGGTAGTGATCAACGGCTCGATGTCTGGTTGGAAGTCGGTTTCAAGTGGAGTGCCCCAAGGGTCGGTTCTAGGGCCGCTTTTGTTCAACATCTTTATTAATGACCTGGATGAGGGGATGGATTGCACCCACAGCAAGTTTGCAGATGTCATTAAGCTAGGGGGAGAGGCAGATACGCTGGAGGGCAGGGATAGGGTCCAGAGTGACCTAGACAAATTGGAAGATTGGGCTAAGAGAAATCTGAGTTTCAACAAGGACAAGTGCAGAGTCCTGCCCTTGGGACGGAAGAATCCCAAGCATGGTTACAGGCTGGGGACCGACTGGCTAAGCAAAAGTTCTGCAGAAAAAGACCTGGGGGTTACAGTGGATGAGAAGCTGGTTATGAGTCAACAGGGTGCCCTTGTCACCAAAAAGGCCAATGGCATATTAGAGTGCGTTAGGAGGAGCGTCGCCAGCAGAGCTAAGGGAGCGATTATTCCCCTGTATACAGCTCTGGTGAGGCCACATCTGGAAGATTGTGTCCAGTTCTGGGCTCCCCAGTACAGAAACGATGTGGACGCATTGGAGAGGGTCCAGTGGAGGGCAACAAAGATGATGAGGGGGCTGGAGCGCATGACCTGTGAGGAGAGGCTGAGGGGTTTGGGCTTGTTTAGTCTGCAGAAGAGAAGAGGGAGGGGGGATTTGGTAGCAGCCTCGAGCTACCTGAAGGGGGGTTCAGAGAGGCTGGCGAGAGGCTGTTCTCAGTGGGGGCCGATGGCAGATCGAGGCGCAATGGGCTCCAGTTGCAGGGGGGGAGATCTAGGTTGGATCTTAGGAAAAACAGTTTTCCGAGGAGGGTGGGGAAGCGCTGGGCTGGGTTCCCTAGGAAGAGGGTGGAATCTCCATCCCTAGAGGTGTTTGTCTCAACTTGCCAAAGCCCTGGCTGGGATGATGGAGTTGGGGTTGGTCCTGCTTTGGGCAGGGGGCTGGACTCCAAGACTCCTGAGGTCTCCTCCAGCCCTGGGGTTCTCTGATGTTTGCAGAGAGAGGGGGCCGGTTCAAATGAACCCCTCCAGCAAAATCAGAGGAGCCGGGAGCCCAGCGAGGTTCCCGCAGAGCATGGATGGGAGGTTGGTTTGGGAACCAGTGGAGAGACACGGCTGGGGAGATTGTTACTTTTCTTCTTCCTTCTGTATTTAGGGCCACATCCTCCCTGGGTGCAAGCCAGCAGGGCTCTCTTGTAGCCGGTGCAAGTTTATCCCAGCAATGGGATTGGCTCCTCCATTCATTGTCCTTGTTCTCTGTTCATTCGTGGGTGCCGTCGATTCTTAGGAAGCAGGTTCTTTTTGTAATAGAATTCTCTTGTTGTTTTTCAGCCCTCCTCCCCCACCCCAACTCCAAACCTCCAGTTGCTTTCTGAAGGGGGGGCAGTCTTGGTCCTGCTTCTGGCTCCCCTCTTCTGCAGCCCTGGGAGCCTGCATTGGCCCTTTGGCTCACCCCCACCCAGGGTGCCACACCCCAAGCCAGTGAACCAGCAGCGCCACCCAGAAGAGCCCCCCAAGCACAGGCTGGGGAGATCTGGCTCCCGTTGGCTTCACCCTGAGCCCCGCTAGATGGAAACCCAGACCCGGCATGAAAATCTAGACAGGTGACTTCATGCGGACAGCGGTTTGCAGACACCCCCTTTAGGGTGCACCCGTGCTAGGCGGTGACTCACTCGATCTGCCAGCTGATTCCAGAGCGGGGCTCAGGGCGGGTGTTTCCTTGATATCAAATTGGCTGGAGAGTTGGAGGGAAGGCTCCCCTCTAAGGCAATCTGTATGGTATGGGTCAGCGGCTGGGATTGTCTGGGCATCTCCCCTGTGTCCAGCGCCCTGCCGCTGCCTGGGCCGCAGGCATTGGTGGCTTCTCTGTCTCTCTGCGGTGCACCCCAGGCCAGCCCCCTGAGACCTGGAATGGTTTGGCCTAAGCCAGGTTAGGGGGCTCAGCACAGGTGTGATCGGGGAAATCTGGCACCGGGGTTATCCAGCAGCTCAGCCCCTTGCGGCTGTAGAGCCTTGAAATCTAGTAAGGAAACGCAATCACCCTGGCTTGTCCGCGTGGCGCATGGCCCGTCCAGGGAGAGAGGCTGCAGGGGTCCCTGCCCCCAAGCGGGATGCCCAGATGATGGAGGAGGACAAATCTGGGGAAGAGGGAGAGAGCTGCAGATGGGGGGTGGGTCTTAGGGGGACAGTGGGGTGCCTGCCGCCCTGGGATGACGCACGCCCCAGTGCAGAGATTTCCCAGCGGCACCAAACTTCAGCAGTGCAGAAGAGCTCGCTTGGGGCGAAAATTTCACCCCTGGGGCCACAGAAGGCAGTGTGAACTGACCGTTCTAGCTTGGTGCCGGTGACCGAGCAGACTAGGCCCGAAGCCCCCAGCTAGAGGCCTTGCCACCCCCCCGCCCCAAGGAGAAGAGCAGAAAAGAGGTCCTCCAGGCAGACTAGAGAGGCTGCTTCTGCTGCAGCCAATCAGGGCCCAGCAAGCGGATATAAAAGACGCTGCTGGGCCAGGGCTTGGTAGTTTCTCACTGGAGCTCGACCCAGGCGGACCTGGGGACCGACTGGGAGGACAGCGGCACCTTGGACAGCTCTGAGTGGGGGCTGGACTTCAGACCTGGTTGGAACCCAGGTCCAGCAGCTGAAGACCGGCTGTTAACAGACGACAACAACTTGCAGAATGGCACTCAGGGAGCAGGGAGAGTTTGACTGCAAAGCCCTGAGGGAAAGGGCTGGACGGAGCAGCTTCCTGGGGACGAGACAGCAGGGGACCGCAGTGATACTCAGCAGGCAGCTGCTACTTACAGCGTCCCTGGGGCAGACCCAGAGGAGTGGCCGGGCCTGGGTCCTCCCCAGCTCCACAAGAGCTGCCGAGGGGGATAAGACGGAGCCGGCTCCCAGGCGACCAACCGGGAAAGCCATCTGGGACCCGGCCGCTCCCAGAGCCCCTTGGGCAGTGAAGTGGCAGACACAGAGGGGTGCCCACGAGAGACTGAGCCCCTTCGCTGTGCCTCTGGTGAACTGTGCTAATAGTTTTGGGGTCCCTACCCTTCAAACACTCTCCTCTCCCCAGCTCTTCCCCGGCAGATTTCCCAGCGCCCGCCCAACCCTGTTCCCCTTGATTTTTCGAAGAGAACCCCCGTGCCCCTGGGTGGCCAGAGGGTGGCGCTGTGGCACCAGGCAATGCCCAGCCACCGACTGGCTCCATGCAGCTCCCCGGCTTCCCAGGGCTAGCTACAGAGAGTCAGCCCCACGGATGAGGCTCGGGAGCTGCGTCTAGAGACCTCCCTTCCCTGGGCGGAGGATCTGCCCCTGTGCCCAGGGAGCCCATCTGCTGGCAAGGCGGCCCTGTTGCAGCAGCAGCGGGCGGCCCGGCTGCCGGGCATCGGCCAGGCCAGGCCGGCGAGGCGCTGTCACGCCAGCCCGGGTTGCTATGGAGAGGGAGCTGAAGGAAGAGCTATATAAAGCAACATGAGCTCATCGCTGTGCGGCACCTCCAGGAAGCGAGTCCGTAAAGTGGGGGGGATTGAAAACACCTCCCCAGCTGCAGTGCGGCCAAGCTGCAGCCGAGGCGGGCACAGGGGAGCCGGCGGGGCTGCCGAAGGGTGTTGGTGCGGCACACACCGGCCGGGGAAGGGGGGCAGAGAAAGTCCCTAGCCACAGCAAATAAGAGACCTCCATAATCTGCAGTCAAGTGGGGTGGGGGGGGTTGGATCTTAGGAAAAACGATTTCCCTAGGCGTGTGGGGAAGCGCTGGGATGGGTTCCCTAGGGAGGGGGTGGAATCTCCATTCCAAGGGGTGTTTAAGTCCCGGCTTGACCAAGCCCTGGCTGGGATGATGGAATCGGGGTTGGTCCTGCTTTGGGCTGGGGGTGGACAGGATGGCTCCTGAGGGCTCTCCCAGCTCTAGAATTCTGAGTCTCCTGCACACAGGGGGGCAGCTCCCTCCGACCCGCGAGCCTGGTGCATGGAGCCGGGATGCCATCGGGTCACCCGTCAATCCGCTTCTCCCGCTCTGGTGCACCTGTGATCGGGGGGGGGGGGGGGGGGCATGGATCCTCATGATTTTAGCACAGGCGGAGCTGAGCGGAAGAGTCTGCCTCGGACCCTTAAGTCTGCTCGCCGGCAGCTGGGCCCCTTGTCGGTCACACCCTGGCTAGCTGGTGTTCTGTGGTGCACGGGGCATCTTCTCCAAGCAGCCTCGACAGCTGGCACAGTGCTAAGCCGAGCTGAGCCTGCTTGCCACCCAGAGGGGAGAGCTCGGTGGGAAATCCACCGGCCACTGAGAGCGTCATGTGCTCTTGGCCCCTGCGAGTGACGATTCAGGCGGCACTAGGGGGCGTGGTTATTTATGAGTTCCCTAAATAGAAGAACTAGAGGACACCAAATGAAATGAATGGGTAGCAGGTTTAAAACTAATAAAAGAAAGTTCTTCTTCACACAGCGTGTCGTCAACCTGTGGAACTCCTTGCCAGAGGAGGCGGTGAAGGCTAGGACTAGAACAGAGTTTAAAGAGAAGCTAGATAATTTCATGGAGGTTAGGTCCATAAAAGGCTATTAGCCAGGGGATAGACATGGTGTCCCTGGCCTCTGTTTGTGAGAGGCTGGAGAGGGATGGCAGGAGACAAATCGCTTGATCGTGGTCTTTGGTCCACCCTCTCTGGAACACCTGGTGCTGGCCACTGTTGCCAGACAGGATACTGGGCTAGATGGACCTTTAGTCTGACCCAGTACGGCCGTTCTTATGTGGTGCCACTTTAAGGCCACGTCCACACAAGGAAACGGTTTCGAAATGACTAAATTCGACTTAATCACTCCCAATGTCACAAAACTGAACTAGCCGGTCCTTGCGACGGGGAGGCTTCGAAACAAGTCCGAGGCCGGCGCCGTTCATGCGGACGCCCTACCTCGCCTTAGAGCCCCAGGAAGCGCTGGGGAGTGATTCGTTCGAATGACTCTGGGGAGGAGCTATTTTGAAATAGCGGCACCAGCGCATCCGCGCGACCGCTATGTTGAAATAACGATTTTGGAATTAGCGTTACTCCTGAGGAAAAGCAGCAGTACAGATTTCGAATGAAGGGGCCCGTGATTTCGAAATAACAGGCTTGGTCAGGCGGATGCTCTGCTTTTAAACTCGACCTCAGGGGGGTTATTTCGAAATAAAGTCCTAGTGACCAGGGCTAAGACAGGAGCCAAATGTCAGGCAGACCAGAAGTTTGCAATCCAGCTTCTCTATCCTGTTTATTACCAGATGGGCTTCCCCTGGCCCCTTTATCGGTCTTCTGTCTCCTGAGAGAAACGATCCCAATCTTTTCCACGTCTCTTCGCCTTGTGCCCTCCCAGCCACTCAGAGCTACGTGGAACTCACTGTGTCACTCCTTTGCTGGCCAGCCCTGCCATCCAGACACTGGTACCCGCTGCTCTCTGCCCCAAGCGTGAAGGATGGAGATAGATTTTTCAAGAGAGAAGGCAGCATTTGGCAGCAACAGATGTTTGTGTGTGTTTATCGGGGCTCAAATCTTATATACCCCTGCGGATCCTTTGTCCACTTCCCTTCCTCCCATTCCTGTCTCTCCCCATCCTCATTTGAGCTGTCGCACCAGCCGTCTCCACCGGGTGCCGGAAACGCTGCGGCTGATTCAGAACGCAGGCCAGCACGGGCTGCGTATTCTCTGCCCGCTCCTCGCAGCGTGCGCCTGATTGGAAACGGCATTCTAAAGATAGCGCTCAGAGCACCATGGGGGAAAAACCACAGAGCAGGTGAGCCGGTTTTCTCTTCACACCGTGCCCCATCAGTCGCCAGCACGCACGACGAGCCGGTATGAAGGCTCTGCATGACTCATGTGAACTCCTTCCACCCATGGCGTTGGCCTTTGGATTGGGAAAAGTTCGGGGGGTCTGAGATAATTGGGGGCGTCTTTGCTCCCACTGGCTGATCTCTGCCCAACGCTTGCTCCCTCCCACTCACTGCCCTTAATAAAGGCTTTGAAAAAATTAACACAAATTAAACTGTATGGAGGTTGGAACCGTCGTGTAACTGGGTCGTTTCGGTCGCTGACGGGCTGAGCCGACACCGGGGCTGTCAGAAAACTCCTGGCTACCCCACACTTTTAGATCAATGGGATTTGGACCCACACCAACCTCCCCTCCCCCACTTACCGCTGGCACCTCCTAACCCCCGCTCCTGTTTGTGTCTGGGAGCTAAAAGACGGGGCCGTGGTGGTGCAAGGAACAATTGTGATTGGATAGCAAGTGCGGTGGGTGTACGTGTCCCTGCTGAGAGCACAGAATTTTAAAAGGTGGAAACGGGGGCTGTTGTTGCTTGTGTGTTTAGAAGAAGGCACGCTGATGGGCGATGGCGTAGCTCTCCCTTGACTTGGGGGGAGTGGCTGGTCTTGTGGGCAAGGCACTGGACTAGGCATCAAGAACTCTGGGTCCAGTCATCTGCTCTGCGACAGATTCCCTGCAGAGCCGTGAGGAAGTCGCTCAGAACGTGTCTACACTGCCCATGAAACTCAGGGTGTGACTCCGGTTTGGACCCAATCCTCTTTGAGAGTCAGCCTGACGCGGGTCAACAAGCGCGAGGGACCCTGCTCAGGGGAGGGGCAGAGCCCAAGTCTTGCTGGGACTTGGCTGCAAGCCATGTCATCTTGCAGTGTGGACGCAGCTCACGCCGCAGATCCGGGTCAGAAGGTCTGTGTCGCGCAGGAGGGACGTGTGAGCCTGGCTGTGAGACCAGCGGTTATAAACCCAGGGGCACGGAGCAAGTGGATATTCAAGCCCGGGCTTTGGAAACGCAGAGTCCACAAGTCCAGGTCCCACTGATCTGGTTTACGGTGCCATGTAGACGCACCCGCTCTGGGCCTCAGTTACCCAGGTGTGAAATCGAGATAATGATCTTCCTTTGTCGGCATGTTTAGATGCCGACCGTGTGTTGGAACTATGCCTAGCGCAGGGAGGCCCTGTGCTCTAGGCCTGGAGTCACAGCAGGAGGAAAGCCCAGCTCTGGCCAGTAGAGATGTCAAAATATTCACCGTGCCACTGATAAAAATTCTATCGGTTACAGGTAACTGTGGGGCTCGGCTGCTGCTTCCCAGCCGTGGGGGTTGCTGGCTGCCGGCCTGCAGTATAGCGCGGTGGACCTGGCCGGGCTGCTCTGGCCAGTAAGGGTGATGCTTACTGGGTAACTAGGTAACCGGTTACCCGTTTGCATCCCTACTAGCAGGTAGTTACCACGTGCACTCGTCGCTTCTTCCAGGCAGGAAAATAACCTCCTGGTAATAACCACTTGGTAGTCGTCGATCCCAGAGCATCTTCCTGCTGAGCGTTGGGCTCCTCACGTCCCCCTGGGGAACCAGCCGCGCAGAGAGCAGGGGAGTGAGCTGGGGTCACGTCCGTGGGACTTCGTCGGCCTGACAAGCATTATAACTGCTAGTCAAAGGCAGACAGCCCCAGGGTCCGCTAGAGGTGGCGACGACTCACCCCCGGATGAGTGACAGTTTGGGATCTGATCCCCTGGCCTATGGGTCTGCAGTGCCCAGTCAGCCCTGACCCCGGGGCAGCTGCTCTGTAGCAGGAAGCCCCCTCTCTCCATTTCTCCCAGAGGCAAGCGGAGATTTTCCTCGTTGCTTTTCGATGAGATGTCACTCCAGAGCTTGAGGAAACCCATTTCTTGCACTCGGGAGAGTGAAGTAGAATGGGCTTGTAACAGGGCAGGCCAGGCTAGAAAGGGCCATAGAGAAGTCCTCCAGGCTGGCTAGAGGGGCAGGGAAGAAACCAGCCAATCAGGAGCCAGGAAGGACTACATAAGACGCTGCAGCACCAGAGTGAGGGCAGTTGCAGCCCAGACCTCAGGGAGAGAGGGCCAGGGACCTCCCTGATAGGCCTGAGGGACCGGCTCCATGGGGAGAGGTGCTTAGAGACTATGAATTGGAAGATAAAGCCGGTGTGCTCTGTCCACAATAGCTCTCTGATACCCCTCAGTGCTGTGGCACTTTGGCATCCCAGCCAGCCCGTTGTATCCCCCAGTGCCCAGCGATAGTCTCGGGAAACCCTCGTTCACCCAGCGAAAGGGACTTCACTGTCTCTGCTGAGGCAGGGCCCATGGTCCCTGCACGTCCTAGAAACTTTGTTGCCTGAACACCCCCCTGAGCTCTAACCTCCTTTATTTGACCCTCTGCATCTTCTCCACCCGCGCCCCCAAGCCCTTCGTAAGAACGGTGTCGGGCGAACGAATAGGATACAGCGTGGCGCCCGCTGGCACCAGGGCACATACCCATCCTCCTGCAATGCCCAGCAGAGCCTTGCGGGAGGACAGCGATCTGAACCCACGTCTCGCCCAGCTGCCTTCCAGGAAGCGGGTGCCGGGTCTTCCCAAACGGACAGTCCGAGGCGCTGGAACAGGTGTTTCCAGGGACGGGCTCTCCAAAGCCTTGGTGAGAACCACCCTGAACCTCTCCGCTCCTGATTGCTGAAGGCGCCTAAGGCAGAGTGGCCAATAAACCTAGACCAGGAGTAAGCCCTGCCAGCCTGCCTATGCCAACTTCTGGCGTGGGACAGGCCCTGCAAAACAGTGGTCCTGAGTCAAGGGAGGTACAGCTAGCAGGAATTATTTCATGCATCAGGCAGGGGGCCTGGAGCAATTAGTAGCAGGTTGAGGGTTAGAGGCTGGCTCTGGTCTTTTGGCTATCCCTGTCCTTTCTGGTCCCCTGATCATCACCATGGTGACCATGGTCTCTGGCCTGGCCTGGCTGTAATCCTCTGACCCTCACTGTAGTTTCCGGGATGGGCTGGCTCTGATCCCATGCCCAGAGTCATGGGTTCAGTTCCTGTGACTGACGGTGAAGGGCTGCAGCTCCCATTACAGATCCCTCTGCACGGTTATTTCTTTGCAGTCTCTGCGGCGAGGTGACTCATGGTTCCTCTTGTGTCAGTGGGAGGAGATGGGGGGGGTGAGTTGCCAGAGGGGGCCGCCGAGGTCTATAAAGGCTTCAGAGCTATTCGTGCCCTCCGCCTGCAGCAGGGGAACCGGCAGAAAGTCAGCCTGAGCCTGTTGGGAAAAGCGAAGCCTGCTCCGAGTGAGTCAGACTTTCCAGAGAAAAGCTGAATATAGCCTTAAAATCCGATTGGATCCGACAGGTGGACAGGCTGGCTGGCCCTGCCTTTTGGGAGCACGCCGGGCCCTGTTCCAGCAGTGTTCTGCCCGGTTAGTTATATGAAATATTCCCCCCTCTGCATCAGCACCGTTGCCTCTAATTTTTCCCATTTGCGTGCGGATTAAATTTGATGTGCACCAAGGCACGTGCCGACGTGCCCCACCCATGGAAATACATGCTGCCAGCTGTGGGCACTTTGCTCATCAGCTGTGTGGCACCTGAATATCTCTGGGATAGCCCCCCAAGCGCACAGCTTACAGGGAACACCGCCTGTGACACTCCCCCTCCGTGTCCACATCTTTCCCCTGCAGGTTGCAAACAGCGCAGAGTAAGAAAGAGCTGATGTGAGTCCGTGTGGCCAGCTGCACTTCCAGAGGCAGGCTCCCGGGCTAAGAGCCACTCCCTCTTGATCCCAGACCTCTGCCCTCTTTCCTCCCTGGCGGGTAGAGAGCCCCTCAGGAGGAAACCCCCCATGGAAGAGGTTTGTGTGACTCGTGGCAAAGCTGCTTTTCCCAAACAGCAAGATTTTAGGGACCGTAAGCTCAGTCGCACCTGCAGCCTTTTTCACTCCTTCCTAGGAAACAGTGATTTTCTGTTCCGGACTTTGGGGTGAGGAAAGCGATGGGAGCCAATGGATTCCTAGGGAACACCACTCTGTTTGGCAAGGAGAGGGTGAGTTTTGAGTCCTGGCAACCGGGATGTAGCGATTGGGGATAAAAACTTCACGTTTCCTTGGTGCTTTTGTAGACGTGGATGGAGAGGATCGCTCTGTAAATCATGTAACCCAGCCATCCCATCAGGTACATTTATCTTTATCCTGACCGTGAGGAAACTGAGGCTGAGAGTGGCAGTGACTTTCTGGAGATGAGCCTTACACGCCAGGGGGAGTCAAACCGAGAACCCCCGCTGGTCAGACAAAGGGAGATTCTTTTTCCTCTGAAAATTTCAACTATTTTCAGTCTTTGACAAACCCAACTGAAAAAAATGTGACCAAAAACCACTGGGGGGAATAAAATTAGGTTTGGGCTGAAAATGTCCTGGATTCAGTTCTCCACCAAAACCAACCCAACCCCGAATCACGTTCCAGGAAAGCGAACACTTTCAGCCCAACCGGCAGCCGAATCCACCCCCCGCTTCCAACGCCCTCACCCCGGCTTTGAACTGGAGGGTCATTCTCCCACACCACGACAGAGCAAGGGTAGGACTCAGGAGAAGCTCCCAGTTCCCCCACAGGCCTGTTCTACAACACTGGAAAGTCCCTTCGGGCCGCCGCCTCCTTCTAACACGAGCATGACGCGGCTGCCGCATTGAGCAGTTTCTTTGCTGCGTGGGAAGATCTTTGGGATTTCCGGATGAAAGTCACGTGCTTGGGGGCGGTGACGAAGTGGGAATTGTATTCGCTCTCTTCACTTATTATGCTGCATGTGCTTCCTACTGTCCTGTAATAACCCCCTGTGCGTGACTCAGTTTCCCTGGGCACTGCACCAGTCCCTAGACAGGGATGGGAATGTTGGTGTGACAGCCTCCCTCACTGTACCCCATAGCGGATGCTTTCTGTAAGCTGAGTCTGGAAGGGGAGGTGTAACCAGGTGACCCCTTTAGCCCAGGAAGCTGGACAAAGACCCATGATGGGGCTGGCTGCAGAAGGAGACCGGCTGCTGGGCGTGTGAGTGAGTCTCAGCTGGCTTGGGGGGCAGAGATGGGGGGCAGGACCCTTGGCTCTGAACTGCCTCTCCCCAGGATGGGTTGTACCGACGGTTTCTGGTTCCTGTGCTGACAAGTCTGTTCTACATTGTGTCCCTGTGGATTAATAAACCTTCTGCCGGCTGCGAGGCCGCCTGGCTGCGGATGGGGTGCAGGGCTCCCCCCACGCCTCGGTGACACGGGGTCATATAGCACCTAACGCATTAGAGCTGTAGTCCATGACTGGGTCTCCCAGAGGCTACCGGTGTACAAACAAATGACAGCGCCAAAGGAGAGACAGAATCCGCCCTCCGTCCCTGCTTCTGTTTCTCTCTGGGTGGCTACGGAGAGGGTGCGTCACCGTGCAGTAAAAGGGAGGTAATTGTGCTGACTTGTTCTGCAACCCATGCTGCCAAGGGTGGTGTAAACGTAAAAGGGCTATTATCAGTGTTAGCCTGGGGATTTTGCCTAACCTCACACATTTCCCGCTGGGCAATAGACTCGTAACGGTAGTCCGTGTTTTTTCCCTTTTGGAGGGTGTTCGTTTGTACCGCAGAGGCGCGCAGCCGCTAAATGGATCTGTCGTCATGTCACTTTCCTTCCCTTGAAATAGTCCCCCGAAAGGGGATAATCTTCCCGCAATTGGTTTTCATTTAAACGCCCTGCCTCGTGATTTCCCATTGTCTTTGCTGTGAGTGGCGCCGCTCAGCCAATCCTGGAAGATTATGGGTCTTCAGCCGAGGTGGCTGTTGAATGGGTTTGTAAAATAATTTGGCCTGTCACAACGGCAAGGCAAACTTTCTGATTGCTGTCATCAACCGCTTATGGCAATTACTCCCTACAATCGGCAGCTAATGCATCTCCAGAATAGGCTGCTGGGGGAAAAGCAGAGAGCTGGGAGTTCATTCTCCAGCGAGGTAGGGGCAGGCGTGTAAAGATAATGGCAAACTCCAAACCATTTCAGAAAGGATGCTGGAGAGGGCTGTTTCTCACATGGGTTACGTCTACACTGGCATGATTTTCCGGAAATGCTTTTAACGGACGTTTTCTGTTAAAAGTATTTTCAGAAAAAGCGCGTCTAGATGGGCAGGATGCCTTTCTGGAAAAGCATTTTTTGCGGAAAAGCGTCCGTGCCAATCTAGACGCGCTTTTCTGCAAAAAAGCCCTGATCGTCATTTTCGCGATCGGGGCTTTTTTGCAGAAAAGAAATCTGGGCTGTCTACACTGGCCCTTTTCCGGAACAGTTTTCTGGAAAAAGACTTTTGCCCGAACGAGGAGCAGCATAGTTTTTCCGGAAAAGCACTGATGATTTTATATTAGATCGTCAGTGCTTTTCTGGAAATTCAAGCGGCCAGTGTAGACAGCTGGCAAGTTATTCCAGAAAAGCGGCTGATTTTCCGGAATAACTGGCCAGTGTAGACACAGATGGAGTTTAGAAGTAGGATGCACACACCACCCCAGAGAGCCACCTGCCTCCATTCAGAATCAATGAGAAACATTGTGGCATTTTAATTATATGTGTTCAAAATGGTTACACTCGTGCGCCCTACAATATGATGCACCTCTGACCAGCAATGAGCACTCAAAACATCATCAAACCGGCAGAGACAGGACTTGGGCCTTCTTAGTGCAAAATCACCACCGGAGACTCTTCAGTGGTTAGCAGTACAGAGCCTAGGAGACACCCCAACTCCCTCCTCGGCCCTCACCCTTCACCCCCAGCCCTCTGCCCCATCCCGGAGTCCCCCCCACACCCCAACTCCCTCCTCGGCCCTCACCCTTCACCCCCAGCCCTCTGCCCCATCCCGGAGTCCCCCCCACACCCCAACTCCCTCCTCGGCCCTCACCCTTCACCCCCAGCCCTCTGCCCCATCCCGGATTCCCCTCACACACCCCAACTCCCTCCTCGGCCCTCACCCTTCACCCCCAGCCCTCTACCCCATCCCGGAGTCCCCCCCACACCCCAACTCCCTCCTCGGCCCTCACCCTTCACCCCCAGCCCTCTGCCCCATCCCGGAGTCCCCTCCACACCCCAACTCCCTCCTCGGCCTGCACCCTTCATCCCCAGCCCTCTGCCCCATCCCGGAGTCCCCCCCACACCCCAACTCCCTCCTCGGCCCGCACCCTTCACCCCCAGCCCTCTGCCCCATCCCGGATTCCCCTCACACACTCCAAACCCCTCATCCCTGGCCCCACCCCAGATCCCACACCCTCAGCCAAAGAACGACCCCCCCCCGAACCCCAACCTCCTGCCTGGTGAAAGTGAGTGAGGGTGAGAGGGGGATGGTGTGAAGCCTGGGAGGAGGGGTGGGGCAGGGGCAGGGGCAGGGCCTTGGTCAGAACACAGGGAGGGGACCCCTGGAAAAATGTAAATTGAACTGGGGGCCCTCTGGCACCTCAAGCCTGAGAACCGCGGGTCTGTTCTTTAGAGGGAGGGAGGGGGCAGGTCTGAGGAGAATGGGAGTGGTGTTCGCTTGTTGGCCTCCACGTGTCTGTCTCCTTGGCTCTCTCACAGGATTCCCGGCTCACTAGCAAAGCGGCTCAGCGATCCCCGTGTTTCTGTCGCGTTGTGCGAGGCAGCCTCGGAGCCCTGGGGGTGGGTCTGTGTTTGCCTGGCACCCTTCCCCCCAGAGCAGTTCCACGGTCCGCTCGTGATACCCAGCCACCCTGGGATCGACGGTTGGAGCCGTTGCCTGCGTCCCCAAATCGTGAAGCTTTCTTGTGGCTGGGTTTTTGCTAGAAAGAAGAAGAGGAGCTTCCTTATTCCCGGCTTAAATCATTTAAGCCAGGGGTGGGGAACCTCAGGCCCGGGGGCCGGATGCAACCCCTGGCTTCCCTGAATCCGGCCCCCGAGGCTCAGAGCTCCCCCCAAGCCTCCCCACAGGGCTGGAGCACACAAAATCTACTCGTCTGGGCCCCCCAGGCTCTGGAGTGAGGGGAATGTGAGGAGGGTCTTTTCACTTGTGTGCAGCCCCCGACCGATTTTTCTGTGGGTCGAGGGCCCCTGACTCTCAAAACCTGCCCTTCCCCCATTTAAGCGCACGCCATTGGTAAATGCCTCCCTTCTCCTTCTCGCCAAGGCAGAACCCTTCCTGCACGTCTTGCATGGATAGATCGATGGCAGAGCTCTCTTGGGACGGCCCCTTGACTTTCTCATACCACACCCTTGAGCCAAAGTCCAGCTAGAGCCAAAGTCCCGAGCCCATGGAGTGTCCCGGGCTCGGGATCCAGCCCCTAAATCCTGGTGTCACGAAAGGACGAGGTAGTAAGTAGCGGAACGCCGGCGTGGATCCGCAGCCCACGGGGTTTCTCGCCGGCTTCCACGCAGCCCGCTGGAGCCGGGGGTAGCGATTTCTCCTCAGCCTCTGCCGTCAGCTCCCCATCACTACCCAACCTCAGCCCCTTCTGTGGCTTGTAGACAGGCCTGGCCTTGGCCTGTCATTTGCACGGGGCGTGCTGATTGGCTGGGAGTGATGTCATTCCGCCCGGGGAGTCGATAAGCAATTAGGGCTATAGATTTTGCGCTAAGCGCCGGGCGCCGCACACTGCTGCTTAAGCTCTTTTTCATGAGGAGAATTTACTCGGCCGTTCCCTTCAAGGGACGGACGCATTTGTCAGGGGCCGAATGCTCTTTCTCAGGCCGAGCAGACGGGGAAGCCGCTCCGTGTTCACGGAAGCTGCAGCAGCTGGGTCCGGAGCTGCCGCCGCCGCTTGGTGCGTCTCCGAAATCCGAGGCAAACGAAGCTGCAGGAACCTCTTCTTTCTAGAGCTACGCCCGAAGCTCCACATGTTCCTGAACCTGGGGGGAAGGGGAGGAGGGGCTGGCGTGGGGGGGCTTGCAAGCCTGAGGCTATTTTTGCAAAGGGTTCCTGTCTTTGCAGTAGCCCAGAACAAGAGCGCTGGAGCCCACCCCCAGAGCACCGTGGGGGCACAGAATCTTTCCCCGCATGGCTCGAGCCCCCTCTGTGTTCCTTCTCCATCGCCAGATTTACCCAGCGTGGCTCGGGTCCTTAGCGCTTTTCATTTCTGTGGTTTTGCAAAATGAAATGAAAATGAGCAGGCTTCCTTTGAATCATTGCTCTGTGAGGGGGCTAGAGGCGAGGGGGGGGTGCAGGCTGCCCCAGGGGGAGAGGGTAACCCCAGCCCTCCCTCACTGCAGCAGCTCGGAGCCAGGGGAGAAGCGCCTCTCCATGGCCGCTGCAGCTTCAGTGGGCACAGCCTGGGAGGGGCGCATGTCCCCCAGCTGGGGCAGGTCCGGGTCTGTCTGCCCCCTGCGCTCCCCAGCCCGAGCGAGCAATGCAATAAACTGCACTTTCCCCTCACTCCCTGACAAAGGGGAACAGCCAGCAGTGTCCCCCATACCAATCAGAGGTGAGGGAGCTTTTCTTCCCTCGCTGCCTGGGGGGTGGGAGGCTTGGGGCTGGGGCAGTCCTGGAAGGGGCAGATGCCCCTGGGCAGTCCTGGAAGGGGCAGGTGCCTCCAGCCAGCCCCTTTCACGTGCCTGGTGGTTCTGTCTCTTCTCTGTATGGTTTTATGAGAACCAGTCCCATTCCAGGCACATCCCATTGGCCTGGCACAACCAGACCCTTGTGCTGCGTTAAGTTATGAGAAGAGGAAGCTGCACACCGAATTGGGTGGTCCTTGCTCTTACCCTTTGGGAGGAGCTTTGAACAGACAGACAGACAAACTCTCTCAAAGATATACTAGATGATGACTATTATTAAGATCGGGGGAGGTGGGGGCTGTACATACACTCAGCGAAAGCCAATCCCTGCACCCAGTGGGTTTGCAGTCTAGACAGGACAGACGCGCAGGGTGGGAGAAAGGAAGGGTTCATAGCCTGGGATTTCCAGATGGGAAACTGAGTCACAGACATGCAGAGACTCACCCACGGACTGTGGGGTAGAGCTGGGGTTTGACCCCTCATCTCCCGGCACAGGAGTCTGGTTTTCAAAGCCAGCTTGTTCGCTGGGTGCTTCCCTGTCTCGGTTTTCGCTGGTTTGATCGTAACCGGCAGCCCAGTGGCCAGAGAAGGTCAGGCGTGCTATGGAAACCAGCATCTCTCCCCATTCTCCTTCCTGTCCCCTCTCTAAGAAGTGAATCCCGCAGGATGGGGAGGGGCAGAGGAGCCTGGCAGGGCCAGGAAGGGAGCATTATCTCAGGTCCCGGGGAGACGGCCTGGTCTGCAAGTGGCCAGTTTAGAGGCTTTACAAGGCTCAGCAGCGTCAGATGCAATGTGACTGCTTGGTGCAATAGCTCACCCGTACTGGTATGGCAGGCAGCGGGGTAGGAGTGTCTGTTCTGACTGTAGGTAGTAGCCCAAAAGCTAACATGGACTAGACACACTGGAGAAATGGCTGGAGGTAAACAGGATGACGTCCAATAAGGACAAATGCAAAGTGCTCCACTTAGGTAGGAACAATCCGTTTCACACACACAGAATGGGAAGCGACGGTCTAGGAAGGAGTCCGGCAGAAAGGGATCCAGGGGTCAGAGTGGACCACAAGCTGAATATGAGTCCATAGTGACACTGTTGCAAAAAACCCAACATGATTCTGGGAGGTATTAACAGGAGTGTTGTGAGCAAGACACGAGAAGTCGTTCTTCCGCTCTACTCTGCGCTGGTTAGGCCTCAACTGGAGTATTGTGTCCAGTTCTGGGCAGCACATTTCAGGAAAGATGTGGAGAAACCGGAGAAGGTCCAGAGAAGAGCAACGAGAATGATGAAAGGTCTAGAGAACATGAGCTATGAGGGAAGGCTGATAGAATTGGGTTTGTTTAGTCTGGAAAAGAGAAGACTGAGAGGGGACATGAGAGCTGTTTTCAAGTATCAAAAAGGGTGTCACGGGGGGAAGGGGGAGTAATTGTTCATCTTGGCCTCTGAGGACAGGCCAAGAAGCAATGGGCTTAAGCTACAGCAAGGGAGGTTTAGGTTGGACATTAGGAAGAACTTCCTGTCAGGGTGGTTAAACACGGGAATAAATTGCCTGGGGAGGTTGTGGAATCCCCATCTCTGGAGATATTTAAGAGCAGGTTAGACAGACGTCTGTCAGGGATGGTCTAGACAGTGCTTGGTCCTGCCATGAGGGTAGGGGGCTGGACTTTATGGCACTCGAGGTCCCTTCCAGTTCTAGTGATCTATGATTCTGTGATTCTACGAACAGGAAGTGCACCAGGAGCTGGTGGCCAAGAGGTGCAGGGGGATTTCAGCCAGGAAGCCTTCCAGAGTCCTACGTGCACATCTGTACACCCACTGGCACATGCACACACCTGTACCCATATGCACACGCATGCATGGGAACAAACAGTAGCTGCCCGCACATATGTGTCCATAATGCAGGTGCACGCACAACTCTCCCCCAGCCCACCCGTGCACAAACACACAGGTAGAAACAGCATATGCACACGCATGCACCACATACAGGCCACCATGCGCAGATACAACACGGGCGAACCCGTGCACAATCACACAAACACAAATATATGCGTGCACACACACACACACACAAACACGCTGCAAGAGCAGCTCCCCGTACCAGCGTGCCCTCATCATCCACCAACGACTTGGTTGCAGATGCGGGCGCCCAGGGTGGCTAGGCAACAGATGATATTTTGGGATTAGAGCTCAGAGGTACCTAAGCAACCACGGAGAGCTGCAGCTGTGCTGAGTTATGCAAGCTGGGCTCGAAAGTGCACCGCTCACTTGTCGTCACAGCCTCCTGCCTGAGCCCTGAAAGCTGGTGAAGGGATGCGAGAGAATGCAGCCACCGCTCGCATTTTATTGGGAGTCCGCTGCCGGCTCGGGAGGAGTTTACGGAGGCCCCGGCTCCCGGAATCCCAGTAATCCGTCAGAAAGTGGCTTGGCCTGGTGGTTGTGGGGCGAAACTTGGAAACATGCCAGTGCAATCTAGTGGCTCCGGACACGGAGGACAAAGCGAAAGATCCCAACGGGGATTGACTTAAACTCATGAGGCTTTTCGCCTTCTCCTCATTTGGGAGTGCGTGAGCTCCCGCGTTAGGGATGGTTTGGGGCGTGTGGTTGATTTCACTGGGGGAGCTGGGAGCAGACTCTGGTCCAGCTGTAATGCCATCCATGAGAAGAGCTGTTAATAAAACGGGGAGATCTGAAAGCAGATGACAGACGTCAGTGATTTCTCCCAGCACCATGGTGGCGGGGTGTTTTGTTAGTTCCACTTTACAAACAGGGAAACAGAGGCACAGCAAGGTTGTGGCTCGACCAGGGTCACTCAGCTTCCATGCCAGTGGCCTGTCTAATCCAGGAACCTAAGGCCCAGAGCCCGGATGTGGACCTCAGCTTGCCTGGATTGGGTCCCTGGCGCTCAGGGCTCCTCCCAGCATTGGGGTGCCTGCCCTGGTGCTCCAGCACCCCTCCCCCCCAGGGCTAAAAATCTACTAGCCTGTGCCTCTTAAGCTCTGGTGTGTGAGGGGATTGTGGGGAGGGTCTTTCTCAGTTGGGGGGGCCACATGATTTCTCTGTGGGCCAGCAGCCCCCAACCCAAAAATGATTCCCCTCCCCTGGAATCCATAAGCCTGTTTCCATTTATCAGCACTTCAGATAGGCCCTCGTCGCCATGGTATCTCAGCGTCTCTGATAATGGCTCGTGGCAGGCGTGTTAGAGGAAGGTGCAAAAAGTCCCCTCATGGACAATGGATGTATCTGCCCATATGGGGAATTTCTTCCTAAGCCTCACGAGTTACTGGCTGGCTGATCTGCTGAAGAGAGAGGATTTATATCCCTGTATGTACCGTCACCCTCTCTAGCGTATCCAGCGACGATCTCGTTGTCCGTGTCAATATCTAAGACCAGATATTTAACTGACGTACATCAGCATCGCTCCTTTGAAATCATGGGGTTTACAGCAGCTCAGGGTCTGGCCTCTACTCTTTATTTGGAAGTATTACACAATCCGTCTGTAGGCCCCCAGAGGATAAAAAGGTCGTCAGAACTAATCAGCATGGATCTGCCGTGAACAGATCATGCAAACCAGCCTCTTTTCCTTCATCAATCGGGTTACCAGGACTGGCCTTACCATGAGGCAAACTGAGGCGGCCACCTCAGGTGCCAGATGGGTGGGGGCACCGCTAGGACTCAGAGTGTAGAAAATTGTGTCTGCTGCTGGTGGATATGTGCCTATGGGGGCGTCATTTGAGCTCCCCGCTTCAAGTGCCAAAATGTTGTGGGCCGGTCCTGCGGGTTACTGGCCTAGTGGATGGGGGGCAGCGGTAGGCATGCTACTTCTTGGTTTTAGCAAGGCTTTTCCATATGACAGTCTCACAAGCAGACTCGGGAAATGCCGACTGGGTGACAAGACAGCTGGTGGAAAGTCTGTAGCTCCAAGAGGAGTTGTCAGAGGTTCATTGCCACACTGGGGCGGGGCCTGCAAGAGTCAGTCCTGTTCCATGTTATCTTTCATGACCCGGATAACAGAGTGGGGACTATGTTGATGAGATCTGCGGAGGATGCCAAGCGGGGAGGGGTTGCAACGGGGGGCAGGTGAAGAATTCAACGCAATCTTTACAAATTGGAGAATGGGTCTAAAATCAACCAGATGAAATTCCATAAAGACAAGTATAAAGTACTGCACTTCCGAAGGAAAAACCAAACGCCCAGCTGCAAAATGAGGAGTAATTGGCTCATGCTGCTGAAAAGGATCTGGGGCGATAGGGGATGACAAACAGAATGAGTCGGCCATGTGATGAAGCTGGTAAAATGCTAATATCGTTTGGGGGGAGGGGGTGTTAGGAGCAGTGCTATATGGAACCATGAGCAGTCTTATCATAGAATCACAGAACACTAGAATGGGAAGGGACCTCGAGAGGTCATCGAGTTCAGTCTCCTGCCCTCATGGCAGGACCAAGCATCATCTAGATCATCTTTGATAGATGCCTGTCCTACCTGCTCTTAAATATCTCCAGTGATGGCGATTCCACAACCCCCCGTAGGCAATTTATTCCAGTGCTTAACCACCCTGACAGGCAGGAAGTTTTTCCTAATGTCCAACCTAAACCTCCCTTGCTGCAGTTAAAGCCCATTGCTTCTTGTCCTATCCTCAGAGGCCAAGGAGAACAAGTTTTCTCTTTCCTCCTTTAACACCCTTTTAGGTGCTTGGAAGCCGCTATCACGTCCCTTCTCAGTCTTCTCTTTTCCAAACTAAACATAGCTCATAGATCATGTTTTCTAGACCTTAATTCATTCTTGTTGCTCTTCTCTGGACCTCCTCTAATGTCTCCACATCTTTTGTGCAATGTGATACCCAGAACAGGACACAGCACTCCAGCTGTTGTGTTGTGTTATCGTTACGCACCCTAGGGCCACAGGGACCGTGTGTCGCACAGGAACCATGACAATTCCTTTCAGGACTGAGAACTGGTTAAAAGACAGGAAACAAAGGGTAGGAATAAATGGTACATTTTCAGAATGGAGAAGAGTAACTAGTGGTGTTCCCCAAGGGTCAGTCGTAGGACCAATCCTATTCAACTTATTCATAAATGATCTAGAGAAAGGGGTAAATAGTGAGGTGGCAAAGTTTGCAGATGATACTAAACTGCTCAAGATAGTCAAGACCAAATCAGACTGTGAAGAACTTCAAAAAGATCTCACCAAACTGAGTGATTGGGCAACAAAGTGGCAAATGAAATTTAATGTGGATAAGTGTAAAGTAATGCACATTGGAAAAAATAACCCCCACTATACATACAATATGATGGGGGTTAATTTAGCTACAACTAATCAGGAAAGAGATCTTGGAGTTATCGTGGATAGTTCTCTGAAAACGTCCACTCGGTGTGCAGCAGTGGTCAAAGAAGCAAATAGGATGCTAGGAATTATTAAAAAAGGGATAGAAAATAAGACCCAGAATATCTTACTGCCCCTGTATAAAACTATGGTACGCCCACATCTTGAATACTGTATACAGATGTGGTCTCCTCACCTCAAAAAAGATATTTTGGCCTTGGAAAGGGTTCAGAAAAGGGCAACTAAAATGATTAGGGGTTTAGAACGGGTCCCATATGAGGAGAGGCTAAAGCGACTGGGACTTTTCAGTTTAGAAAAGAGGAGACTGAGGGGGGATATGATAGAGGTCTATAAAATCATGAGCGGTGTGGAGAGGGCCGATAAAGAAAAGTTATTTATTAGTTCCCATAATAGAAGAACTAGAGGACACCAAATGAAATTAATGGGCAGCAGGTTTAAAACGAATAAAAGACACACAGCATGTAGTCAACCTGTGGAACTCCTTGCCAGAGGAGGCTGTGAAGGCTAGGACTATAACCGAGTTTAAAAAAGAGCTAGATAAATTCATGGAGGTTAGGTCCATAAAAGGCTACTAGCCAGGGGATAAAATGGTGTCCCTGGCCTGTTTGCCAGAGGCTGGAGAGGGATGGCAGGAGACAAATTGTTTGATCATTGTCTTCGGTTCACCCTCTCTGGGGCATCTGGTGCTGGCCACTGTCGGCAGACAGGACACTGGGCTAGATGGACCTTTGGTCTGACCCAGTACGGCCGTTCTTATGTTCTTATGTTATGTTAATTCTGGGACTAGGAAGGGCTAAGAAGAGGGGCCGCCCACTCTGAGCGGCTGCATCCCCTTTACACTACTTTGGCAGCACCGTCTTCCTGAGGGCCGGATCTGAGGTCCACCCACCGCCGGAGCATATTTCCAGCACTCTGGCAACCTGCCCTCTTTAACTACAGCCGTCCCACCACACACATCCCATGAGACACCCAGTGCCAAGCGGGCGGGGTTCACAGACCAGCGATCTGCTGAGCCAGCAGTCCTGACAACAACTCCGGGGCTTTCTCTGGGCCTTTGGTCACCCACCCTCCTACCCCTGGTAGGAAGAACGGAGCATGTGCCATGGACAAAGTGACTTAGTTAGCTCTGGTCTCCAAGGTCAGGGCTAGAACCGGGAGCAAGGAAAAAGCACCCGCGATGATCCCATGGACTTTTGCCACTTAGCCGCGGGATCTTTGGAAGGGACCATGTAAAGATGGGAAAGAAACAGGCTCTGTACAGACAGAGAGAGGAAAAGTTTTCTCAACCCGGCAGGAAAACGAAAACTGCCGCCTGGCTCTCGTGAAACGATTTTAGCTTTAAATGGCTCTGTGAAAAGGGTGACTACAGTTACCATCTCCTTCTTGACCCTTGTTCAGGTGCCGCCACACGCTCGCGTGTAGGAGAGAGCAAATTGAAGGCATAATTGGGGCTGTGAGTGGCGTGCCAACTCCAGAAGCGAATTAATTGTTTTAGCACATTCAGCATCTAATTTGGGGCTATTATCTATTGAAGAAAAAAAAAAAAGAGGGAGAGAGAGCAGGGCTGGGCGACATGCCGGCAAAAGCAAGAATCAAAGTCAGATGCTGTTGTGAAAAAGGAAACAGAACAGAAAAGGAACTTAACAAAGAGGCCGGCCCGAAAAGGGAGGGGAAGAGGGGGTATCACAAACCAAAGGGTTTTAAAAATAGTGGAATGTGGCTGGATTTTTCTCCTGCGTCCACTGGTCTGACCCGCTGGCTCCGATGTGGATTGATGCCTGATTGAGGCTACATAGGCGAGCGAAGGAGCTGTTCTTGGTCTCCGTTTCAGAGGGGTTTCGGGTGCTGTCTCTCTCTCGGTGACTGCTTAAAACCCCGCAGAACGATCGGCGGCGGATCCAGAGGGCTGAATCCTCCAGCACGCTGGGTGACTCCCTGCCTCGCTGAGCGTTAAGCCCAGCCCTGCATGGCGGGCCAGGAGAACTGGAGGGAGACCCCTTGCAGAACTCCCACCCCGGGAGTCAAAGGCCAAGCCAATATGAAAGCTCAGCAGATGCTGGTTCCCAGTTCTTAGGCCAGCTACTCCCCCCACCCCTCTCAGCTTCCCTGCCTGCCTCTCCTCTTTTCTCTCTGCCATTGTTGCTGGGTTCTCTTGGGGAAGCACTGCAGGGACACGGCGTGGGGTGGGGTATCTAGCCCCCGGCTTGCCTGGATCCGGCCCCCGAGGCTCGGGGCTCCCCCCCCCCAGCATCCAGGAGCCAGGCTGGTGCTCCAGCCCTCTGGCCTTCCTCCTCCCAGACCCCGCACCCCTACGCTGCTCCTGCACCCTCCCGCCCACCCGCCCACCCCACCCCTCCCCTCCCCAGCCCGCACCCCCTAACTGCCCAGATGGAGCTGGTGGCTCTGGGGGAGTCTCTCGGGGTGTGTTTACACGGCAGTAAAAACCACGCGGCTCTGCAGCTCAGAGCTTGGGTCAGCTGCCAGGCTAAACACGGCAGTGTAGCCTCCGCCCCAGGTCTCCACGGCAGCTGCCCGGGGCTAGCCACAGCCATGAGGCAGGTCTTTTGTCCCAGGGCAGAGGCACCGCCAGGCACAGACTCGGTCCCCTCCCAGCGACTCAAAATGTCAGTCTTGTCTGCGAAGAGAAACCCATTTGGATGCCAACAGGGGGGTCTTAACGACGGAGCGAGGGTCAAGTCCCAGCCCGTGGGTTGTGCCAGGGGCCGGCGTTGGGCACCGAGGAGCAGGCGATTCAGGGAAAGCCGCATCTGCTTGCCATGGCTGCCTCCGCCAGCCCCACGCACACCACTGAAGGCAGCAGGGCCGTGCCTTGGCAGTGCATGGGCAGTAGCCAGCTGCTGTGGGGGCTTGGCGCGTCCAGTCCCGTGCCTGGATCTCATTCGGTGGCCGATAACAACCTGCCTAGAGACAAGCTCGCCGGCCCCAGAAATAGGTCAGAGCTCTTCAGGGATTAGGGGGAGCCCTGGCCGATTGTCTTGCTCGCCGCGTCCCTCGTGTAAGTGGATATTCCCCGGCCTAGTTACAGCTGCTGCTAGGCAGACGGGCCAGCGTAGGCCATGGGGAGGCTGAGCTGGGCCAGCTCCTGACCCCAGGCTGGGGCTGACTGGGCTCAAGGCACCATGGTGCTGCCAGGAAGCCAGTCAGGTGGCTCATGCTGCCTCGGCATGGGCGGACGCAGCCCTGGGGCCGGGATGTCCCTCCCCACCCCTCAGCGGCACTGGATCACCGTGCGCTGCATTTCCACATCCGCCAGGGCCCGAGGGACTCCCAGGGGAAGTGTGGGGGGGCGGCAAAGTTACCTCAGGCTCCACTCCTGGTGCTCTCTGGGCTTGGCTCTCCACCCCTCCAAGGGTTACGGCACAACCAGGCGCCGCCTCGTCTTTCTACCTGCAGGGTAAATAGACCTGGTGTCTGTCAGGGGCTGGGAAGGCTCCTCTGTTATATGGGGCGGTGATGAAAGACGGGTAGAGAAACGGGAGCACCTTCGACTCGTCCGCCAGACAGAACGGGGCCACACGCCACACGTGGCTCGCGCTCCCTGCCCCCGCTGCCGCCAGCAAATCCGAGGCAGCCCCGCGGAGACGCCGGAGAGAGGCCGGCAGCCGCAGGCTCCCCATACAAAGGGCATGAGGTCAGCTTCGGCCCCCAGCGTCGCTGTGGCGGCAGAAACTCGACCTGAGGGGAGGGGGTCGCGCTCTCTGATGCTCACTGCGCGTTTCTGGCTCTCTGAGCAGACCTGGCTCGCGGCTGGGGGGGAGCGGAGGCTGGACGCGACGTTCGCTAGCAACGCGTAACGCTCAGCATCGCACTGTTTCCCTTGTGCTGCACTGCGCCTCTCTCGCGCGGGTCAGTGTTGTTATCCCAAACTGAGGCAGAGAAGGGAGCTGACCAGCCCCAAAGATGCAGGGAAACTGAGGCAGGATGGGGGCTTTCTTCAGTCCAAGCCCCACACGCGTCCCTTTAAAGGCAGCTTTGCTGCGGCACCACGAATCCCCAAACCCTTGGCAAGCGACGCACCATAGGCCTGGTATGCCCCACCACTGCGATGCTGCCACCTCTGGGAAGGAGCACAGCAGCTGTTTAGCAGCAGGCGGTAGCAACAATCAGCATAGGAGGCCCCCTAATCCCAGGGAGGAGCTGGGGCTGGGATTTGGAAAGGGGACCAGGAGCCCAGGTCTCCGTTTCATTTGAAAAGTGGCTCTGTGGCGAGGCTTTTAATCCCATTGCCATGCTTGCTGTGTGTGTGGACAGAGATGAACAAGTGCTGGGTGGGACCTGTGGGAACATGGCAGAGTGCAGTGGTTGGGTTGCAAGGACTTAGAAGACCCAGGTTTCAGTCCTTGCTCAACCATGGGCTTCCCTTTGTGACCCATGCCTCAGTTTTCCAGCTGTACAATGGGCACAATACCTAAATACATTGTGGATTGTGAGTTGCTTAGATACCCCCAAGGGTTCGATCAGTGCCGAGGATAGCTAGATCTCTCATCAGCAGGCCTTGTCCTGCCTACGTGCCCCTTTCAATGCCTTGCAGTAGGTTGATCTGAGCGCCGGGAGCAAAGTTTTGCCTAGCTCAACCGTTTGGGGAGGAGCATTTGGGGGGGGAACATTGTATGTTGCTTTTGGCCTGTGTGGGTTCGTTGGCTTCATGCTGAGTTTGGGCTTTGAGAGAACCTCCCACAACTCTTAAGGGAGACTTTGCCAGCCTCCCCCAAACCATGCTTGATTTGAGGCAAAATCGGCTGAAAACACCAATTTCACTGCAAACAAAAGCTGGGCACAAATATTCCCTCAAACGTTTTATTGACAAAAATGTGGGTGTGGAGGTTTTTTTGGCCAAAATGAAAATGTTGTGGAAAATTTCAATTAGGTGGGTTTTTTACATAACAAAACAACAATAATAATGGTTGATTTTTTTCCCCTGCCTGCTTCCAAAGGTCATGATTTTGAGGATTTTCCTCACTCGCTTTCATTTTTTAATCACTCCCCCACCCCATTTCTGGAGGGAAAAGCTTGAAAACTTGAAGTCGGGAAAAAGCCAACTCAAAAACCTTTTAGAAACCAAAAAAAAATTATCCGAGAACACTAACCGAAATTTTTCAGCTGGGAAGAAACGGTTTTGGTTTGTCACATTTCCAGTTTTCCACTAAAATAGGTCATGACAATTGTTGAAGAAAATGAAAAAATATCATTCGGTTTGCATTTGGGGGAAGGGAGGAATGCCACCGTTTATGCAAACCTGTTCCCAGCGGTTCCCATGGACCAAGCCGCAGAGCCGGGAACACAGCAGCTTTCCGCTGAGACAGGCTTAGCCGTATCGTGGGAGGGGGCTGGTCCATAGTGGGTTCCCCGTTGCCGGGCTATGGTGGGAGTATACTGCAACCGGTACCAATCAGACACAGCCCTGCCTCTTCTGTCTCAGCACTACTGATGGGGCTAGGAGCTAGGGACGTAATAGTGTAGTTGATTAACCAATTAACCGATAAGCAAAAGCTTATCGGTTAATGCTATAGTCCAGACGCATTCTCCCCTTCTCCCTTGCCAGTACATTTTTCAGTAGGCTGGCCAGCAGCCCGGCTCAGTCCCGGACCTACCCCGCTGCGGCTCTGCATTTAAAGTGTATTAGGAGCCAGGAGGGCAGGCAGTCCGGCTCAGTTCTGGCTCGCACTGGGTCCGGGAGCTCAGACCCACCCCCATAGCCGGGGCTGCTGCCTCTGTATCAGCAGGGCAACAGGCAGCTGATCTGCAAGAGGAGCTGGGTTTTAAACTGGCTCCCCTCCCGGACCAGCTCCCGCCTGGCACCCGACGCTGCTGCCTCTGATACAGAGGCAGCAGCGCGGAGTGGAAAAGGGCTCCTCAGGTGTGGGGCTGGAGTGCACTGGCTGTGTTCCCCCCTGCCCCAGGAACTGTCGAAAAGTCGAGTAACCGATAAGAATTCGTGAGGGTAATTGACTATTCAATTAACCGCTGTTTAACATCCCTACGAGGAGCCTACATGGAGATGGAACCAATGTGACAAAATGCATCTTGTTCTGCTTCTAAATCTCGCCGAATGCAAACTGGCACATCACAGCAAACTGCAGCGGAGGGACCCCGCCAGGGCAGGCGAGACAGCAAGCGTGTATTGACAGAGTGCAGCTGCTGTCACGGGGGCATCGTATCCCAGAGGGGAAGGCCAGAAGGGATCCCTAATTGAGATGTTTGCCCTCGCCGTGCCAGCTGGTCCTGCAGACAGCTCAGGCCCTAGTTATTCAGGAATTTGCATGATCACAGGCCTGCTGTGAGGGATCGTCACTGGGACTGCACGGAGGCACTTTGGAAACGGGTACAAGGAAATCCTTTTTCACTCCGTGCACGGTTAGGCTGCGGAACTCACTGCCGCAGGATGTCACAGAGGGCAAGAACTTAGCAAGATCCAAGGAGAGACCGCAGAGAGAAGCCCCCGGCTCCCATTCATCTCTGCATCACGACTGGGTCTTGTACCAGGACAAGTCATGGGCTGATTCATCCCCTGTGTGGTTTATAGCAGCCCTGACTTGTACTCCCAGCTGCGCCAGCTCTTATGTGGCCGTATGCCACTGAGGGATAGCCTGGGCTTCCGAACTACTAGCCACACTCCTTTTTACTCCAGAAGGGGTCTCTTTTGGGGGGAGGAGATTATAGAGCTAGGCAGCGGCTCCGTAGAGTCTGGATATTCCTGGGAGGGATGGTAGCTTAAAGGGGCCATAAGTGTCCGGTGGACCCCCCTCGAGCTCTCCCAGAGTTTGCTGGCTGGGGGGTGCCTAAGGTGAGGGTAGCCGGAAAGCTGAACGGGGGCTCTCTTCTCGATTTGTTTGAATCCCTTGCCTGCAGCAGGCGGGCGGCAGCGCCCGGCGTGGGAGCGGTGTCACGGGGCTGTCTCCCCGGGAGCCAGCTCGCCGAGTTCTTCCTGCTCCTCGCTCGCTCGCTCGGGACCCCCCCGCTGCCGCCTTTTGACCAAACATCCTTCTGAGTTACCGAAACTAACGCCGGGCTGGGCGGCCGCCCCCGTTCGGAGTTACTCACCCCCCCCACCCCCCGCTGGGTTCAACGCAGGCTGATGTGAGAGGGGGGCGTCATTTCCTGCCCAGGCTGAGTCAGCTGAATTCCCTGGCTCAGAACCTCCCTTCATTCCAAGAGGCAAGAGAAGCAGCTGGCTCCCTCCCCCCGGTTCGTTAGGGAAAGGGCTAATGAAGCCGGCCCGTGTCAGGGCTCTAGGATTTCCCTCAGCTACGTGGGACCTTACTCTGTGCAGCTAAGAGGTGACTCGGGCCGTGTCTACACTAGGAAACTATTTCCAAATAACTCAAATCGATTGAATAACTCCCCGAAATAACAACAGCGACATAGCTACGGGGAGGCCTTGAAACGAGTCCGAGGCAGGCTCCCTCGCTGTGGACACGCTACCTCGCCGTGGAAGCCCTGGGGAGACTCTGGGCAGGAGCTATTTCGAAATAGCAGCCCCGGCGCGTCCACACGCCCGCGATTTCGAAATAACGCTTTGGACGCCAGCGTTACTACCCGAGGAAACAGGAGTGCCGATTTTGAAACAAGCCACCCACGATTTCGAAAAAACGGGCTTGGTCGGGTGGACGCCCCGCATGTAAATTCGACCCAAGGGGGGTTATTTCAAAATAACACCCTAATGTTGACCAGGGCGCAAAGTCCTGGGATATTGCAGACAGGAGGGATTGAACCTGTGGCCTTCGGAGCGAAAGGCAGGTTTTTTGCAGCTGGTGCTAAAAGCCGGCTCAGCAGCAGACTGGTGAAGCTCTGTGTGTGGCCCAGCCACTAGAGGGGGTTACATTTATGGCTGGATCCGGGCTCTCTCCTGTTCTTTCCCCGGCCTTCTTTCCTCCACCTCTCTCCTCGCGCCTCGGCCTGCTGCCAGTTCCCGCCCGCGCCGTGCGGCTGGGGTCTGTGGGGACACACGCAGGGAGCCATGGGGGGCTGATGGGGGCCCTCGGTTGGACCGTCTTTCCCAGCTGCGGAGGAATGGAGAGTGAAAGGAGACGTTTCAGGTCGAGTGTTTATATTGCACACAATCCAGCTAGAGGCCTTTCCTAATGCTACCCCTCTGGGAGCGTGAGCTCTGGGCACTGTGGGAATGGGGGGGGGGGGGGGTTGTGTGGCAGGGGGCGGGGGCTCATCGGGCCGTCTTTTTCCGGTGGGCTCTAGGCCAGGAGAAGCTGATGCTGGGGGGGTGTATGCCGCCTTCCGAGCGTCGTGCTCCCCCGGCACCTTGGCCACGCGCTTGCTGGGGAGCACACAAGGGGTTAAGCCTGTAAGCCAGGCGGGGGCGGTAGGAGGGGCGTCGGGGGGGGGGGACGAAAGGCACAGACACCAGCCTCCCTGTGCCCTCCTCGACCTTGCCGTGCCCCCATGGGTCGCACGCACAGCTGGCTGGTGGGTGGCGTGCGGCCAAGCCCCTTCCCAGCCGGCGCCTTTGGAGAGCACAGGCGGCCGGCTCCAAGTCTGGTGTGACTGGGCTCTGCACATCCCGCCGGCCCGAGACCCCACCTCTAAACAAAGCCCCCGTCCCCCTGCCCCCGAGCCCGCTACAGAGTAGGGAGAATGGAGCTGGGCATGCCAGACAGCCCGATCAAATCATATTCGCCAGACTTTAGCGCCTCTCTCCTCCCAGCCCTGGTGTGTGGAGCCAGCCAGGGAAACGGTGGTGGGTGTGGGTGTGGGAGTGGGTATTGGGTGTGGGTGTTGGGTGGGTGTGTGTGGGTGTTGGGTGTGGGTGGGGGTGGGGGTGGGAGTGTGGGAATGGGTGTTCGGTGTGGATGGTGGGTGTGGGTGTTGGGTGTGTGGGTGTGGGTGTTGGGTGTGGGGTGGGTGTTGGTGTGGGTGTTGGGTGTGGGAGTGGGTATTGGGTGTGGGTGTTGGGTGTGTGTGTTTGGGTGTTGGGTGTGGGTGTTGGGTGGGGGTGGGGGTGTGGGAGTGGGTATTGGGTGTGGATGTTGGGTGTGGGTGTTGGATGGGTGTGTGTGGGTGTTGGGTGTGGGTGTTGGGTGTGTGTGTGTGGGTATTGGGTGTGGATGTTGGGTGTGGGTGCTGGGTGGGTGTGTGTGGGTGTTGGGTGTGGGTGTTGGGTGTGTGTGTGTGGGTATTGGGTGTGGATGTTGGGTGTGGGTGCTGGGTGGGTGTGTGTGGGTGTGGGTGTTGGGTGTGGGTGTTAGGTGTGGGGGGGGGTGTTGTGTTTAAGCCATTTCGCCAAAGTCCCCTGAGGCAAAGAGCCCCTTCCCACAACTGAGGCCGCATCTGGAGTAGTGTCCCCAGTTCTGGGCCCCCCACTACAGAAGGGATGGGGACGCATTGGAGAGGGGCCGGTGGAGGGCGACCAAAATGATCGGGGGCTGGAGCACATGACCCACAAGGAGAGGCTGAGGGATTTGGGCTTGTTTAGTCTGCAGAAGAGCGAGGGGGGATTTGAGAGCAGCCTTCAGCTCCCTGCAGGGGGTTCCAAGAGGCTGGCGAGAGGCTGTTCTCAGTGGGGGCCGATGGCAGATCGAGGCGCAATGGGCTCAGTTGCAGGGGGGAAGGTCTAGGTGGGATCTTAGGGAAAGCGATTTTCCGAGGAGGGGAGGGTGGGGAAGCACTGGGATGGGTTCCCTAGGGAGGGGGTGGAATCTCCATCCCTAGAGGTGTTGAAGTCCCGGCTTGGCCAAGCCCTGGCTGGGGTGGTGGAGTTGGGTTGGTCCTGCCTTGGGCAGGGGGCTGGATTCGGTGACTCCTGAGGGCTCTTCCAGCCCTGGGGTTCTCTGCGTCTCCGAGTTCTAGCTGGGCCATAAAGTGCCCATGAGCGGGGTGGGGCTTGTCTCTGAGAACTGGGCCTCGCCAAAATGTGCCGGTCCCCGGGGCTGGTGGTTTGGCGAGTGACTCTCAGCCGGGTCCAGCTGCCCGCGTGGGCTGCAGGCGACTGCTTGGAAGAGGCTGGGGAGGAGCGGGGGGGGGGCTGTCCCGAGCTGCCGACAGAGCCCTGGAGAGACGGTTCCTCCGGCCCGGGGAGCAGCCGGCAGCTGTAGAAGTGCTGCCGGGGTTATGACGCGCAGGCAGGGGTTTCCGAACGACGGGTCGCGCCCCGGTGCTGGGCGGTGGCATGTGGGGCGCTGGGGGGGGATCCGGTGAGCAGTGGGGGGGCTGCGGCAGCTCCCGGCCTGTCCTGGATCTGCAGACGGCGCTGCACCCCAGAAGCAGCCGCCAGCAGGCCCGGCTCCTAGGTGGTGGGGGGTGAGCTCGCTGCCCTGTCCCCGAGCACTAGCCCCGCACTCCCACTGGCTGGGAACCTACTGCCAGCTGCTTCTGGGGGCAGCCTGGTGAGGAGAGGCAGGAAGCTGCCTTAGCCCCCTTCTCCCTCCATCCCACCCCTCGCGGCACTACTGGCTGGGAGCCACTGGAGGTAAACCCCTCCTGCCCCAGCCTTGACGCCCCCCAAAGCCGTGAAAACAGACGCCTGCGGCAGCTCCCTCTGGGTGAGCCGTGGCCAGCCCTGGGTGGAGCCCGGTCGCGGAGGGACGCCGTGGTCGGGGCGGGTGCTTGGGGTTATTTTACAGCCGTGTCAGCAGCCCGGGAGCGGAGCCTGTTTGGAAAGTTCCTGGCGGGTGAAGTTTCACTTGTGGCTCGGACAAGCCTGGGAAACACCCCGGCTGGATCCCTCTGTTGTTTTCTAGGGTTTGGGGAGGGACGGGGCTTCCTCCGTGGAAAGCCCCAGCGAGGAGCTGACATCTGGAGCGCGGCGGGAGAGGGGTGACTCAGGGCCGGGGCATCGTTCGCTTGTTCCAGAGGGTTCTGCTCGTCCCCCGGGAACTGGAGAGAGGGCACCTGTAACCCTGCAGCTGGGAGGGAGTTTTCCACTGAAACCGCCCCCCGACGCGGGAAAGGGTCAGTGCCAAGGAAAAGGTCTCAGGTGCGGGCCGGAGTGTCGGGTCAAAGGGAGAGGGAGAGAGACCCGCCCCCCCCCCCCGTGGCAGCCGGCAGCTTGGTGGGGTGGGCCCTCACCCTGGACATGGGTGACGTGACTAGGTGGGGCATCCACTCCCCCACCCGTGGTTAGAATCCAGGTGGCAGCCTGGCCTAGCGGTTAGAGTGGGGGAACCCGGTGCCCTTCTCTGCAGCGGGTTCCGACTCAGGGTCCGCCTTGTGCACCGAACGGCCGACGTTCGCTGCCTGTTCTGCGGACGCCACCCTCTGCTGGGCCCCTGCCACCCTCTGCACCCCCTCACAATGTGCTGTGGGGCCTTGCACCCCCCCGCACGGGCCTCAGTGGACGGGGGAGTCCCTGCCTGGCCCAGCGGTGTGGCAGGCGGTGCCCCCCAGGCATGGCCCTTCTGGGGCGCGCCGGGGCGGGGCCTTCCGTCTGAGATCAGCCCCCCTCACAGTGACCCTGGGACATGACCCCAACCCTCCCCCTCCCCCGCCAGTGCCCTCAGTGCCAGGCCAATGGGTATCATGGGGTGTCTCTCCCCTCCCCCATCCTTGCCCTTGGTGTTTGCCCTTATGGAATTGCACCCTGTTCAGGCTGCGGTGTGGGGAGGAGGGTGTGGGGCAGGTAACGGGCGGAAATGGGGTGCGGCTGGAGTAGCGCCGCGTTCCTGAGCTGAGCCTCGGCTCGAACAGCCCCTGGGTGGGTGGGTGGGACGGCAGCCCTGCCCCCGGCCAGCACCAGAATGGCTGGGCTTCCTCCCCCCACCCCGGCCCTCCCAGCTCAAGCCGAATTTCTCCCCCCGCAAGACACACGCCGGCCCCTGCGGGCCCCAGCCGGCATTCCCGGAGCGCGAGCAATGCGCCGCCGCCCTGCGAGGTCCCAGCCGTGCGGTTTTCCCTCGCGCGGAGACGGGAACCCAGGCAGCTCTGGCCAGGGCGGCACACCCAGAGGCCTGGCTGCTGTCCAGCGGGTGGCGGACCTCCCCGCCCTGGGCGCCACAGCACAGCCCAACGCCCGCCGGGACAGTCACCCGCCCTCTTCCCACAGCCCGGGGCTTTGGGTCAGGCCAGTGGGAAAGTGGCTGGGATAACCGGGTCTGGCTACCTGCCCCTGCGGCTAGCCCTGCCCGGGATCCGGGAGCCGCGGCATCGTCCCCGGCCACAACCCTTCTGAGCAGGTGAGGCTGGGCCCGGCAGGCTGCTCTGGTTCCAGCGCGGGGCTGGGCGAGGAAAGGAGCCGGGTCTCAGAGACGTGGAGGGAGCAAGCTGAGCCATTGAGGGGCCGCATGCTACCCCCTCGCTCTGCCGGGACACCGCCCCCTCCTGAGCGACATGAGCCTCCCCCGGCCTCCCCGCGCCGCACAGCCCAGGGCAGGTCCCAGACAGGACCCCTCGAAGTGCAGGGCCCCCAAACCCCTTTCTCCCCCACCCCCCAGGCCCACCTGTGCTCCGCCCCTCCCTCTGTGGCTCCGCCCCCCTCAGCCTCTTCCCTCAAGGCCCCGCCCCACCACTCGCCCCTCCCCCCCATCGCTTGCCTTTAAAGCAGGAGAAAAGTCATGGCCCCCTGGCGCCCCCCAATATGAGTGCCCCAGGACCAGGTCCGGTCTACTGGCAGCTCTGGGGACGATGCAGAGACGCGCCCCCGCCCCCACACACAGTTCACGGGCTGGAGAAAATGCCGGAGGGCAGGAGACTTAACGCGAGCTGTTGAGCATCATAGAAAGCAGGTGGCGAGGGGACGTGACGAGAAGGCGGGCCGGGGGGGGCAGAAAATACGGGGCACTCACCTAATCGAATGCCGAACAAGAACCAGCGGCCGGGAGCTGGCCCAGCCAATCCCCACTGGGTCAGCACAGGGGTGACTCCTAGAATTCTGCTGTGCGAGACCCGACGGCCGGATGGTTCCTTCTGGCCATAACAGCGGTGGCTCTGAATACGCACACGCCCGACGTTCAGCCCGGGAGCTCAGTGAAAGCCGGCGCCTCCTCCACATTTTACACTTGCTCCAGCACGGGCAGGAGCACAAACCCTTTTAGCCCCCCACACCCCGCTCCCGCTTCCTGCCCCTGGCTCTTCACCGGGCCCCTTGCGACGTTTAGCTCGGATTATTTTGAAACCCCCTTCCTCCTTTCGGAAGGGGGTGAAATCCCGTTAAGACTCCAAAAAAAGAATGACTTTCAAATGCAACGTAACGAAACAGAAAACATCCGAGAACCAGGCAAACCTTCCCTTTGAAATCCGCCCCTCAAGGCTGTATGCAAAAATATGCAAATGAGCCAATTAGAGGAGGGAGGGTCCCTGGGGCGAATAGCCCCAGGCCAGAACCAATCGATTGCTGCTGTGTTTCTGTGAGTCTCATTAGAGCCGGGACGCATTAGACACCCCAGCTAAGATCATGAGCATGAGGCGAGGGGTAGGGAAACAGCTGAGCGTGAGAAGAATGGGCACCCCCCAATGCCCGGCGTGCCCTCCAACCTGTGTGCTCCATCACAGAGACAAGTCCGTCTGTCCTTGTACCCGTCCAATCTCCCCGATCTCTCGCCCTGCCGGTCCTGGAGCGCTTACGTATTTATCTGGGTCAGGCCTGCTGCCTGCCAGCTGTCTCTGGCTTGGGATTAGCCGCGGCACTGCTGCATTCCCCGGCAAAAGGGGAATCCCAGCAGCCCCTCAGCTTGTCAGAGGCCAGCGCAGAGAGGAGGCGTGATTGCTGGGCCTCTACTGAAGTCATCTGCCGCCCTCTCCCTAGAGACGCCTCCATCCCTGCTGGGGGAATTCCTCCTGGGTTCGTGCATGTGGCCGCCACCGCTCTTTCCTTTGGAATGAACCAGGAGGCTGATGCCAAGTTTCAGGGACGTATAAAGAAATTCCCCCCGCACCTTCCTCCGAGTTTTTAAGGTTTCTCTGCCCACTTCCACGTGCCGTGGTCCACCCACGCGCCACGTGGCCTGTCGACTCAGCAGGCCGGAGCTCCACAGAGGCAGGGAAGTGCTGCTAGTTTCCACCAGCCACGGTTTGGGAGCGCCGTGGCTTCCAGGCCAGGAGGGGCCACGGTGACCATCCAGGCCAGAGCATTCCCCAGGAACAATCCCGGCTTGAATCAGAGCGGGCCATTTCGGAAACCGTCCACTCTGGCTTTCAGACTGGCCAGCCGTAGAGGCCAGGACCCCTCAGTGGAGCCAGCCCTCTGTATCCCACTGGGTGCAACAGAAACATTTCCAGCTACGTTTGCCTTGTGGTGCTGCAGGTCTCCTGGCTGCTGATTATATACTCAGCACGCTGGCACCAAGTTCTTAGTGGACATACCCCTGGTCCAGTTTACAGCAGGCTGCACGTGGTTCTGGAGAGCAATGAATTGAGCCCATAAGCCAGAGATTAGAAAAGAGGGGCTGCATCTTTATTCCTCATGTTATGGATGGGGAATTGAGGGGCAGAGAGGTTAAGTGAGGTGCCCAAGGTCACCCAGCAGTGCCAGAGTAAAGCCCAAATGTCCAGCCTAATGCCTGAGCCTTTGGGCCATTGGCAAGAAATGCTTGTGTCTAAATGGGTGGACGAATGACTCGATTTCCCCAACCTCGCACCCTCCTCTCTGCAGCATGTAACACGCCCCCCCTCTCGCCCCCAGCATGGAGGCTGTTGTGCTGAAATCCGGGTGAGCTGAACGTTTCTCTGGTGCTTTCCCTGCCTTGAGGGACCGCTGTGTTCACTCCTAAAAGGGAGCTGTCAGTGGGGTGGGTTCTGGAGTGGAATAGGGGTTCGGGCATTGGCTGGGGGACCCCAGGGTCCTAGGTTCAAGCCCAGCACAAGCTGCCCTATTAGGACTGGGGAAACTGAGGTGCTTCTTTAAACACACGGAGCAGCAGGTTTGGGACAGGAAATGGCGAAGAAAGCGACTGTCTCCCTGTGAAAGAAGGGGGCAATTTAGGGAAGCCCAATGTCATTCCTCAGTTTGGACTTTGGCCAGGATGCGGGGCTGATGGCAAAACCCCCTTCCATCTCCTCCCGGGTGGGTATTAGCGAAGGCGGATCCCTCCTTTGGGTTACAGAACGGGCCGGCCTGCCTTCCCGGAGCTGGGTCCGATTGGCTTGCCGGTGTCCGTTCGCCGAGGTCCAGCACAATCAAGCGCAGTCACACTCCTGGCGCGCCAGGTATTGAAGTGATCACTGGCGAGCAAAAAGCCCGGTGCCGACAGACACTCGCTGCCGTTACCGAAGTGAAAACACGCGCCCCTCCAGCTCCTTGTGCTCATCTGGCCACGAGCCCCCCTCGCGGCCACGTAGCTCTTGCGTTTGACCCGGTCGCGGAACTGAGCCTTTTGGAACGAAGGCCCCCGCTGAGATCAATGCCCAGTTGTGGGAAGGGCTATCCCATTGAAAGGACAGTTGCCCCAAAGAGCTTAGAACAGGGCAGAGGGTGGGAGGGGAAACTGAGGCACGGCGCAGGAATGCATCTTGCCCAAGGTCACACATGGAGTCGGGGACTGGATTCACGGAATGGGATGGCTGCGGATGAGGTCCCGGCCTTGCTGGGGGAGTCGGTCCCTGGCCAGATGGTCTGGTCAGATGAGTTAGTCGGGGCCTGTCTGGCCGGCGCTCCACACTGCGGTGTCCAGTCGGAGCAAGCAGCACTGAAACCCGACGCCCCCGTTTCCCTGGCGGCGTGGAGGGAGCCGAGGGGCGAATGAAAAGCCTGCCTGTCTAACAGCGCCGGGGTGGCCTGTGGGAATCGAGTGGGTGGTCTCACTCCATTTCCAGAGGGACAGGTGGCTGGGCAGCTCCGCACACCCGGGCTGCTGCGGCAGTCTCTCTCAAAGAGGCACCAGTGCGAGGAAGCGGGGGAGAGGGAGGCTCCGACTAGCGGTTCCGGGGGCGTAACGCTTCAACTGCGCGGCCCCCGTGCAGCGACGCTCACCCCCCCCCCCCCCCCAGCAAAGCACAGACGCACCAGCGGCTCTTTACGCAGGCGCTGACATGCCATTGATGGTGCTCTGTCCTTAGCAGGTGTGCTCCAAAGCAGGGCCTTGCTGAGCGCCGAGGAGGCCTAGATCCAGGCAGGCGTAGCTTGGAAATAACAGAAGGATCCAGCCAGCAGTTTCTAATGAAATTAAAGGGCCCCTTTCCCCACAAGAGATGAGGGGGCACACGAGAGGAGTCCGGGCCGGTCACGCCGCAGACTTGCGAGCGTCTCATTCGTGGCCACGTGGCCCGTCGAGGTGTGGCTTCCGGAGAGAGGACGGCTCGCCGGGGCAAGCGTGGCGCGGCCGGGAGTGCAAAAACCGGCGCGGGCGCCTCCAGTCGCCTCACCATTTATGCAGCCTCTTCTGTCACGCGGTGAACTGCGGAGCTGTGGGCCTGGGTGACCCAGTGGGACCCGTCTGCCTGGGGAAATGCCCCACTTTGCGGCAAGATGAAATGGAGGCAGAGTGGGTGGATGGGTAAGACCGTCCCTCCGGAGCTGGTGGGCGGTGAGGACGGATGCTGGACCCCCCAGCATCCTGCTCAGATCCAGATTGGTCGTTGCTCCGAGTCTGTCCCATGGCTGCCCTCTCTCTAGGGAGAGACACCCAGCCCCCCACGTGGGCCGTTGGCATAAAGGGCTCAGAGCCACAGAACTGTGTCACGGGCCGTGGCGTGTGGTAAGGGCAGCAGAGAGCAGCAAAGCTCCTGCAGGCAACTGGAGAGACCGGACCCAAGGCAGGAAGGGAGGGCTGGGAGCTCGGTACGTCGAGCAGTCCTTTGGTTCTTCCTTTTGTTTTGCTGAGGTACAGTCAAGCTAAAGGCCTGTTACCCCAGGAAGGGTGAAACACTTCCAGGAGACCTGCACAGGGGTGGGGAGCAAGCCACCGCTACAGCAGTAATAGGTCAAAAATGGCCAAAAGGGAAACTGAGGCAGAGTTGCCAGACTGCTCCATTATGCCATGGGGGGAGGGAGGGGTGAACTGGGGATTACTGATGGTGTACAGATCACAGCAGGCTGAGACGCTACCCTGAGACTCAGGAAACCAGGGGGGTCGTTGCTGGCTCTGTCACAGACTCCCAGAGTGACCTGGGGCGAGATACTTAGCCGGTCTGTGCCTCAGTTTCCCATTTGTAGAATGGGGGTGACAGCTTTGCCCTGCCTCACAGTGGGGCTGCGAAGACAAATGCATCGAGGGCTGCGAGGTGCCCAGGAGACCGAGTGATTCCAAAGCATGAAAATGCATCGGCCAAAATACCTACAAGGAGAGCCCCTCTTTAAAACATCCCCTCCCCCACACATGGAAGCAGGGGGGACCCAGCGGCAGGGACATGGGAGCCGCATCCGCTGCACAGGCCCTGGCTGGGTGGGACAAGGCTTGCACTGCGCTCAGAGCTCCGCTTGCAGGCGGCCTGGGGGAGGCTGGCGCGATGGAGCCGCAGACGGGCGATGAACGGCGGCTCTTACTCCCCGCGCAGCTTTGAGCCGCTCCCCCTTAGGGGGTGTCCAGGCGTGACCCCCGAAGGGCTGTCTGCGGGGTTCCTTTATGCAGCACCCCTCACCGGACACACGTGGCCCCCCAGCCCATGTGGGCCATGCCTGGCCTAGTGGCCTTCTCCCTGGACTGGAAACCAAGGGGGACAGAATTCCCCTGCCGCCTCGTGCACCGTCCTGTTCGGGGCTGCGACTCTGTCAGCCCCCGAGCACCCGAATACCTGGACTCCGTCAGGGTCTATCTTCTGGCACTGGCCCTCCTCGCGCCCCTGCCTGTGAAATGGGGGTGCTGTGGTGATCTAGGGCCGCTGTTTGGGACAGGCTATCTGCCGGCCCTTCAATCGGGCTGCTTAGGGTGCCCATCCCGGCGGGATCCAGGCACGGAGCACTGCGTTGGTACATTATTGCGAAATCTATTAGGCCAGCGCCCAGCGGTTGTACCCCGATTGTAGCCCCAACCCTGTGGGGTGTGGCCGGGTGTTGCCAAGTGGGTGTAACGTTCCCAGCCGGGGCGGGGGGAGGGCTCCTAACGGTGTATTTGAGAGAGCTCTTTGTTCACTCTCCCCAGAGATTCCCTGTGGGTGAGGGCACGGGGGGGGGGGGGAGGACAGGGTGCATCCAAATCTCCAGACCCAAACCGCCGAGGGCTCTGACCCGGGTTTGCTGGCCCAGCTGTTGGGTGGGGGGGAGGGGTGGAGTCAAGCCCCAGGCTTTGCTTTAACTCAGGTTGGAATGTGCCTACTTTGCAGCCAGAACACAGGCTAAGCCGCACCGGTGCTGAAAACCCTCCAGTGCCGTCCCCCCATGTCCCCCAAGAACGGGCACCTTCGCCCACAGCTGACTGGCCCCAAAGTGCCCTGGGACCTACCCCCAGAAACACGTGGGTGAGCGTTCAGACAGGGAGGACTTAGCAAGGCAGGAGGGGTTTTGCAACAGGGGACGTTCACACCCGGGCACGGCTAACCCCGGGGCATGGCACCATCCTCACCACTGCAGGGACCGTCTGCACCCCCTCGTCTAGTAAGACAGGCGTAGGCAATAACATTTGATGGGGGGGGCCACTCCAAGAATTTGGAAAGTGATCCAGGGCCGCTCTCTTCCAGGATATTAATGGAGGAGGTGCGGGGTCTGGGATGGAGGTTGGGCGCAGAAGGGAGCTTGAGGTAAGAGACTGGGGTGCAGGAGGGAGAATGGGGTCTGGGAGGGAGTTTGGGTGAAGGAGGCGGTTGTGACCTGGAGCACTGGACTGGGGTGCAGGGGTTGGGAGGTGACCTAAGGCAGTAGCTGGGGCAGGGGATGGGGTACAGGAGAGGGTGCAGGAGTTTGGGTTGTGACCTAGGGCAGGAGCGGATTATGATCTGGGGCAAGGGACTGGTGTACTGGGTCTGGGAAGGGATATGGGCTCAGAAGGGGGCAGAGGATTTGGGTACGTGGAGTAGTGGGGCAGGAGTGTGGGGGGGCAGAGGGTTGGGTGCCAGAGGCAGGCTCTGTCCAGCAGATTTATCTGGGTGACTCCCGGCCAGCAGCCCAGCAGGTTTCTCAGGCAGGAGCCATGTGCGTGTGGGAATAAAAACGAGCCAGTGGGGCGGGAGCATGGTGCTTTGTGTGCTGCCTGTTTTCACACGGGCAGCTCCCATTGGCTGGTTTCTGGCCAGAAACCGACCAATTGGGTTGTGCTGGGGGTGGGGGCAGCGCCTTCCCCCCTCCCCTCTGGGCTCACAATTTGGAAAGAGAAATGGCCCGGCAGCTGTTTTTCTGAGCGGTGTGCGGGGGGGCGAAGCAGGGAAGGAGCCTGCCTAGGGCTCCCCGCTGTGTCCGCAGGCCGATTCGGTGGCTTGGCGGGCCGGATGAGGCCCGTGGGCCGTATTTTGCCCAGGCCTGTAGTAAGACATAAAATGTCACCAGTGAGAGTAATTAACCGAGGGTCGTGGTGGATTGTCCCCCTCTGGCACTTTTTTTAGTGACGATCGGATGCTTGTTTTTCTAAGAGCTCTGCTCTCGGAGCTCTTTGGGGCGGTTTTCTGGCCTGTGCTACACGGGAGGCCACACCAGATCACCAACGGCCCTTCTCGCCTTGGTCTCTGCAAACACGAGCCTTCCTCTGTGCTGCAATTTGCCACTGCTGGGCTACGGAAGGGACTGCTTTGGTGGTGTTAGTCGGAGCCCAGGTGAAAGGAGACCCGAGCCTTGGTTCAGACAAGGTAGGGTAATTACTGTGAGTCTAAGTTCAACTGGGAAAATTAGAGCTTGTGCACAAAATTACTACCCAGAGGAGAAAGATAAATAATTGCCACCCATTATTCCTGCATCAGGAGAGCTGGTCAAAATAGCTGCTTAGAGCCGAGGGAGGCATAATTGCTACCTAGCCCGGGTCTCGTGGAAAGACAAAGATTCATTCACTCCAGGTGCCCTCCCCAACCTCCTTCCCTCCCTGCCCCCCCCACACACATGAGAGGGGATTTACAGGGAAATAACAAGACTTGCTCTTCCCCGTGTCTAGCTGAGAGACTGAGCGCGTACGGGCAAAGCGGGGGTCGGTGGCGCTCCAAAGAAGGTTTGCGTGGAAATCGGCACCAAGGGAGGCTGTGGGACCTAGGAGCCAGGGCGTTGGACTGGAAACTGGCTTCTGTTCCTAGCTCGGCCCCTGGCTGCTGGGTGTCCTTGAGCAAGTCGTGGTTGCTGCTCCTTTGGCCAGCGAGCGTGCTGCGGGTCTGTGCGTAAAAGGCTGACGTGAAATCTTTTGGCTCGCTGCACATGCTTCTTGGGACAGAATTTCACCCAAATCCACGAGCTTGCATGAAAGGCTTGAATGTTGACGCAACCGCATTTTGCGATGGGAAACCGATACATTGACATCTCCTCCTCCCCCGCTCATAGATAGAGCTGGAGCAACCATGGGAATGGCATACACAGCTCGCAAAGGCAAGAGGCTCCGCCTCACGAGAGGTATCCAAGAGTAGATCGGGATAAAATGAGGTTTAAGGGTTATTTCGAAAGAAGGGTTTTTTCTCAAAATAACCGCGTCGACACAGCGTTTTTGATCTCGAAATAGGGTATTTCGAAAAAGTGGCCGGCCGTGATTATGCAAATGAAGCGCGGGAAATTCAAATCCGCGCTTCATTTGCAATTTCGTTTGTCTGCATTTGCGTTCCTCTCTCGAAAGAGGAATGCAGTGTAGACATACCCTTTCTGACACACAAGGTGGGGAGGGAGGACTCAGTCCTAACGTCTCAAATTCCAGTGTGCTAACAGCACCGGTGAAGGGGGGTTAGATGTCTCCATGACACAGTGCCAGGCAGATGTTGTCATAAGAACCTGCAATGCTTTTGATAAATAGATGCAGCTGGACTGTAATTTGAGGCGTCACTTATGGCTCTGCAAAGGGAGTTGAAAAGTCAACCATATTGACTAGGTTGCATCCTACACTGGATGCAAAAGTGTAAATGGTCACACGCCGTACCGTGCGGTGGCGAACTGCTGTCTGTACCGTGCTATGTAATCGCCAAAGGAGCGACATTGGACTTAAGGAATGGACTATGTTAAATGACTGAGGAAACACCTCGCTAAAGATCTAACTAGGGTTGATCAAAATTTTACCATGAACACTGATTTTCAATGGAAAACTGGGTTTTCAAGGAAATGCCTTTTTTTTCCCAAAAAGCATGCAAAAAAATACCATGTTTTTCACTCAATTACTCCATCTGAATCCATTTTCAGCCGAAGACTGAAAGATTGCCATTGTGGTGCTCCATGGGAGCTGTAGTTTGCCCCCCATGTCCCATTCTCCTCTAAGAGTTGGGCTCTCCAGCTGGACTACAACTCCCATCATGCACCCTGGTCAGGGATTCCACACAGCTTTGCCTCACCAAAAGGGAAGACCATGGTGCATTGTGGGATACGTTGTTTAGCGGGTCATTCCAGCTGGCAGAAGAAAATGGGAACATGAGGAGGAAACGATAGCTCATAAGAACATATGAACATAAGAATGGCCGTACTGGGTCAGACCAAAGGTCCATCTAGCTCAGTATCCTGTCTGCCGACAGTGGCCAGCACCAGGTGCCCCAGAGAGGGTGGACCGAAGACAATGATCAAGCGATTTGTCTCCTGCCATCCCTCTCCAGCCTCTGACAAACAGAGGCCAGGGACACCATTTCTATCCCCTGGCTTTTATGGACCTTTGGCCTTTTATGGACCTAACCTCCATGAAATTATCCAGCTTCTCTTTAAACTCTATTATAGTCCTAGCCTTCAGAGCCTCCTCTGGCAAGGAGTTCCACAGGTTGAACTCCTGGAAAGCACTGCAATTCCACCAATTTTTACCAAAATCTTTCAGTACTCAAAATTTCCCATGGAAAATGTTGATGAAAACAGAAAGATTCTTTTACTTGGTTATGACAATTTGGGGGGCTTGAGCGGTGGAATTGAAGCTGCTCGAGCGCTAGCGCTGTCTAGAAGAGCGTCAGAAGGAGGTGGCAAGGGTCAGCGAAGAAGTGCACAGCTGTACTAAGGAAAAACTGGGTTTTATACCCTGACTCCAAGCCCCTGACCTGGCCCAGGTGCACATCCCCATCCCAGGGGGCCCCAAAATTGCTTTCACTGTGCAGGGTTATCCTGGTTCAGGGTTATCACTGTCACTGGTCCATTTCCATTTCTGCGTAATCCTACGGAAAATTGCCGTCCCGGCCTTTTTCTCCTGGGAACGCGGCACAAACCCAGCGTACGCCGTGCTCCATGTCAACTTGGCCACGGCAGGTTGCTGCTGCCTCAGACTGACTTCATTACTGGTCTGTTTTCTCACGGGCCTAGCCTCTGGGTTGGAACCTGCCGGGGCAGCTGCTCCCCCATGGGAGTCGCTCTGAGGTTCAGGGTCAGGCTTGTGGTCGGCACTGACTATGAGGTAGTGTCTCCAGTTGCTGGGTTAGAGGTTTGGCTTCTGGTGTGGTTCAGTGCGGTTTTCTCTCTGGTCACGGAGCCAAACATGAAGTGAAAGCCTCTTTTGTCTCCTGTAAATAAGGGACCATCCAGGGTTTTCTGTCAAGTGCCTCATGGTGACCCCGTAGAGAAGATGCCAGTACAGGGCATGTGCACCACTGACCACCCCGTGGCCTGGAGCCCAGACTGAAGCTTTCTCAGAGGTCAGTAAAAGTGGGGGCCGCCTCTCCCCATCATGTGAGGTGCAGACGGTCTCCCCTTTTACACTTCGGCGCCATGCCAGTGAGGGCCGAGCTGGTGTCACCCTGCGCTCAGAGCATGAGCTGTGCCAGACCCATGGCGGCACCCAGTTTTGTATTCCCTGGAGGTCAGGCCCACGCTCGCCCACGAGTGGTACGGGGACTGTAATAGAAATCCTGCTCTCTTGATACCAGCCGGGTGGGTTCACTTGGCTGGGCAGTAACAGGAGGGCTTGCCCCAGGAGCTGGAAAGCCTAGAGATAAGCCAGCCTGATTACCTCAGCAGGCCCCATCTGAGCAGAACCAGGTGTTCCCTGGGACACGAGGAGGGGGTCTAAGAAGGAGGGAGCTCCCCATAAAGGCAGGAAACTCAGAGCAGGCGGTTGCAGTGAAAGGGGGAAGCCCAGGATACTACTTCTGTGGAGACGGCAGGGAGCACGAAGGCTCCGGTGGGGCCACGAGTCAGCAGGAGGAAGCTCTCCAGGCAGGGAGGCCTGGAGGAGCAGCGCCTGACCAGAAAGGGCAGAAGCTGAGGCATATTCCCGGGGAGGGCAGAAGGGTTTGGTTTCCTGTGCCTGTGTTAAGACACTGTGGCTCTCTCGTTTGAGACAGCTGTGCCCTCCAGGAGGGATGGATGTCAGATGGTGACCTGGCCAGAGGGCTGAGTGTCTGACAGAGAAACCAACCATCCACAGGGGGTGCTAGACCAGGGAGGTTCTGCTATGCCGCCTGTGGCCACAAGGGGGTGCCTAGTGGCGAGTGGACATGCTTATATGGACCAGTCAAGTCCCTAGGCTGCTGTTCTGGGCCAACGTAACAGAAGCCTGAGCTGTGATGGGGTGCGGTCACAGAAGATCCTTTGGGATTGTTCCCTGGTGTGCTGAGCATGCCATTGACACCCGCCTTCTTGCTCTCTGGGGCTCCCCCCTACCCTGTCCTGCTGGGACAGATCCTCTGATCTCCCCCAGACCAGGCACAGAGTTGGGGTCACCGCTCCTCTGAAGAGCGGTGTAGACACTGAACCAGTTCAGCTCTGAGGGTGTGTCTAAACTACATGGCTCCATCGATGGAGCCACGTAGATTAGGCTATCAGCAAAGGGAAATGAAGCCGCGATTTAAATAATCGTGGCTTCATTTAAATTTAAATGGCTGCCGCGCTGAGCCGATAAACAGCTGATCAGCTGTTTGTTGGCTCAGCGCGCTAGTCTGGACGCTCCTGCGCCAACATGAAAGCCCTTTATCGACCTCCCCGTTATGCCTCATAGGATGAGGTTTACAGGGGAGGTCGATAAAGGGCTTTCATGTCAGCAGGGGAGCGTCCAGACTAGCAAGCTGAGCCAACAAACAGCTGATGAGCTGTTTATCGGCTCAGCGTGGCAGCCATTTAAATTTAAATGAAGCCGCGATTATTTAAATCGCGGCTTCATTTCCCTTTGCCGAACAAACAAATCTACATGGCTCCGTCAACGGAGCCATGTAGTTTAGACATACCCCGAGAGGATGCAGTTCTAGGGCACAGCACCCAGGAAACCAACCCCCAAACAGGATCAATGCTCCCAAATAAATCCACCTTTCTCTGTGTAAAAGTTTGACACAAGGAAAGCGCATGAGGATGTTCGCCATCTTTATCAAGGCAAGAGAGATATGCACACTGGGAACAATTATTTACACTGGGCCTGCTAGTAAACAAGAGTTTTTTTATTAAGTTCAAACAGCAAGATTTAAGTGGTTGCAAATAAAAACAGGGAGATCAAAGTAAGTTACTAAGTTAAAATGAAAAGAAAACACAGCCAGTTCGCTGAAAACTTATTGCAAGCAGATTCCGATCCTTGTCCTAATGAACTGTTCTTGTTCCAGGCATAATCTTTAGGTCAGAGATTCTTTTACCCTGACCTGGGTCTCCAGCCCTCTTCGGAGTGTGTCGTGCCAGTGTAAGACCAAGGACTGATAGCTCCCCCTTGCTTAAATAGTCTTTCCGCAGTGTGGGAACTTTTTTTCTCACATCCCCCTTTCCCTGGAAAACTATCAGGGTTGAAATGGAATCCTAGTACCAGGTGGTATGATCGCATGTCTTATTAGTCCAACCACCTTTGGACTTTCAGGACAAACAAGGATATTTACAAGTCGTTAAGCTGATCACCAAGTCGTGAAGGCTTCTGGCGGGAGGGGAACACCATTAGCACATTTAGAACTATAAACAGTCTCATACTTTGTATTTCTGACTTCACACACAAGAACGATACATGCACCACAATGCGACGTTCCGATCCAGCACATTGTAACGTTAAAACCGAGAGGTTACATGAGGCATGTTGTCTAAAGCATCTCTGAGCAATTTTATACTCATAAGCCAAACATCAGAAAGCATGGGGGCAAAGGGGACCCTCACATGGAGCTATTATAGCTCCTCAGTTTTCCCACACAAAAGGCCTTTGGCCGGCAGGACAGCAGTGATACTAGAGATTTTCCCAGCGGGGCTGTGTCAGCTAAAGAGGTGGCTTTCCGCTGGGACATCCTGAAGAACCTCCGTTCACAGGCAAGTTGCCAGCATCACAGAGTTTCAGCTGGCGCTGCCTTTCGCACGCTGCCCTATGGGGCGGGGAGGGAGAAATGTGATTTTCATCCCAAACAATCTACTGTTTACAATTGTCCTTCTCTGCTGTAGCTCAGGGCAGGCTGACGGGGCAAAGGGAGTGTGTGTAAGTGGCTAGAGCAGAGGACTGGGTGACAGGGCTCCCATGTTTCCTGTGATCTTGGGTCAGGTCACTGCAAAGACTCCGGGCCTCAGTTTCCCCACTAGTGAAACCGAGGCTTTTGGCTGAAGAGCGTATGACAGAGATGAAATCCGTGTTTGGTGTAAGCGAGTCGTTGAGGCAAAGATGAACCGGCTGTGTCTTGCATGCCAGTCTGTGGTGAAAGGAAGCGGGCGTGCCCTGGCATGCAGCTCCAGCAAAAACTGCGGCAAACACCAGCCGGGAGCTATTTAAAGAGCAGTGGGAACCCGGGCTGTGCTAGGACAGGACCTGTACGAAATGTTAAATTACTGTCACCGCTGGGCTGAACTGAGTCACATGAGCCGTAGATGTTCCCCAGGATCCCTGCGCATCCCAAAAATCTGCTGGGTGTTTTTCCCGAGAGGCCTCAAAACACAGCAGGTTCGCCCCAGGGCCCGGTGCAGCAACGTCCAGGTGGACACGTAACCCAGCTACTTAGCAGAGGGCTCCGTCTGGGGTGCTCACCTGTCCAATCGGTGCTGATCTTTCCCTGGCCTCTTGGCCTGTGCTCATGTAAACAGCTGTACAAGGAGTTCCAAGCCCCGCTACCCCACCAGGCGGCTGCCTTCTAGGGGCGGTGTGCCCGACTCTGCTGGGTCCTCCGGAGTTAGAATGAACCGTGTCTGTCCCCAGCTGGATTGGACGGCCCAGTTCCCCATCAGGCCCTGCTGTCTGAGGCTGCTTTGATGGGAGACTGAGCCCAGTGGAGCCAAGCAGTTTTCTAGTCCACCCCCATTGCAGGGTAGTTCAGAATCGGCCCGGATGCCAAATCCCTTCTGCACAGACAGCACCTCTGCTTGGGAGCCAGTCTGGTCCAAGTCAGAGCCATTCTGCTGGCTGCTAACCCTGCCCCTCTCGCGCGTTGGACGGTGATCCCATGGGGTCCCTGACGCTCAGCAGGGCCGGGGCTGGCCGGCAGAACCAGAACCAGTGAGGGAAATGCCGACAAACCCGCTTTCTGTGGGAACACACAGTTCAGACTAACCTGAAATGCGCCACCGAGTGCAGCGGCATTTCAGTTTGGACGCAAGCTGGGGGCAGGAGAGTTCTGACAAGAGTTTGGTCAAAACGAAGCATTTTGAGGAGCTCGGTTTTCCTGCCTCCTGCCTCGTCGGGGTTTGCTTTTTGGTTGCTCTTTCCTCACAAGCGGTAAAGCAATGTCCATGCATAGCGCTGCTGTGAAGGCTGCTCTGACTTCATTGGGTTTATCCCAGTCCTGACACCAGCATCCCAGACAAATGTCAGCACCTTTCTGCCTCCACTGTGCTTCCTACTAGATATGGCGCCCGTCACGTCCTTGTCGTGTTACTTTGCGCATTCCGACTCCGCCGTGCCCCACTCCAGAGGCAGCTGCGTTTCCGTGATTCCTGGAGGTGTCATGTGTAAAGCGATTTGGGGCGACGTCTCTATGGTTAAGGTCCAAAGCACAAATCAATGCAAAGGAGGATTTTTCTGAGCCGCTCAGTTCAAAGCTTCCCTTTCAGCGAGTATTCAGCAGGTAACACCCAGGTGTTTTACACATGCTGAATTGGAAATTGTCCAGCCCCAAACATTTGCGTTTGGTCAAAATGAAGCATTTTGATGAGCTTGGTTTTTCTGCTTTTGGTTTTCAGCAGCTGGTCTTCTTCTCCAAGGGGCAAGTTTGGGGATCCTAGGATTACATCTGGATGCCCCTGTGGGTTGTGACGTGTGTCTCTTCTATTTGCCGGTGTTTATTTTGAGGCAGATCATAGACTTCTCTCCGAGGCGGAGGAATCAGCTTTTGGGGATGGGTTTGGTTTGGTTTGCTGTGAATTGGTTTTCATGACTATTGAAAACCAACCTTCTCTTCCAGAGCATTATTGTAGGTCAGCTGTGGGCAACCGAGGCTAGAAAGTGGGCTGTATGAGTGGCCCTCCTGCATCTCCGCAAGATTGTTGTAACCGAGACGGTCTCTCGGGGCAGGGCAGCTTTGCTCACTGCACTCCCCTCCCCATTGAACCGTGGCAGCGCTGTGATTGGCTGCAGAGGGAGCGCCCGGCTCCCACAATGGTGTGTCATCAGCCTGCCCCTCACTTCACGTGCCTTTGCTTTACATGTGTGTCATTTTGGTCATACCAGTAGGGAAAAAACCCCCGTGTGGATAGAAACCCACGGAATCTGGTAACCCTGAGTAACCCACATACCTAGGCTACGTCTACACTCCAGGCTTCTTATGCAAGAACCTTTTTGCAGACAAGATCTTCTGCAAAAAGTTCGTGCACAAGAGCATGTGCACACTGCACGGATGATCTTGCACAAGAAAGCTGTGATGGCCGATCACAGAATGGCCACCAGAGCACCTGTGCTTTTTCCGATAGGCTGTTTTTGCGCAAGAAACCCGTTTGCCGTCCACACACATCCTTTTGCACAGGAGATCTTGCGCAAAAAGGCTTATTCCTTGTAGAAGGAGGAATATATCTCGCGCAAAAAGCCCTCTCTTCTGACAATCTACTGTACATTTTCTTGCGCAAAAACGTGTTTGCATTGTGGACACTCCATGAGTTTTTGCACAAAAACTCTGCAGTGTAGATATAGCCTCAGTGTGGTTCACCGGCCTATGGAGGGGCACTTAGACCACTTACAGCCAGAGATAAGAGCAAGGGAGCACTGCAGCCTAAGCTGAGCACTAGCTGGCTTTTAGCTCAAGCTGTAGAGGCTCCTACACTAAGCTTCCCAGGTTCAAATCCGCCTAGGAGCAGTTATACCTGCGTGTGGGCAAAGGGAAACAAGATGTCTCCCAGGCCACGCATAGAACCCCAATAAGCTGCCTGTGTCCCTCGGACTGTAGTTTTTGCCCACCGCTGTTGTAAGACCCCACTGCCTCATGCTAGGGACTGTACAGATATATAGTATGTGAACTGCCCTGCCGCAGTGTAAACAGACCAGACATAGCAGGAGACGGGCTAGCCCAGTGAGGCCAGCGGGAGTTTTGGCCTTCAGGAGAATGGAGGCAGGATTTCACCCAGCCAATGGATGAGACAAAGGACTCGATGGGGATAGCCAAGCACAGTCGGATGCTTTAGCGGAGGCCAGATGTGAGTACGAGTGTTGTGTCTGATGCGGCAGAAATGGTAACTTCGGAGGACTGGTCAGTTTCAGATCCCTCCGGACAGTGAAGATTTTCCCTCAGCCCGTCTGTAACTGACCGATGAGAGTGACGTGTTTCTTCCCCTTCCAGATGCAGCAGCTGTTGACATGGCCCAGTTTGATGGGCAGACGTTGGCCGAGGCCCTGAAGTGGTACCTCCATGAGCTCCCGTGCCCTGTGATCCCCCCGGCGATCTACAGCGACTTAGTCCACACGGCTCAAGGTAATCACCCCATTTGCTTTGCCGGGTCGCGTGAGGGGCGGTTCTCCCAGGGGGCTTCCTCCTGGGAAGGCTTGGTAACCTGGCACGTCACTGCGCCTCGTAAACCGTCGCCGCTGCTGCTGATAGAGCCAGAGCTGGAGTGATCGACGGGGTCCGCAGCTGGAACCAGAGCTCTGGAGGGCTCCCTCCAAACAGCCTGATGATGGGCCCGGCAAATTGAATTGGATCTTGCTTAGCCCTGATAGCGGACAGGGATGAGGTGCCGGGGCGGCTTTGCAAGCATTTCGGTGTCTGGATGTTACCCACCCTCAGCAGCAGAGCGAGAGGCCCGTTGGGGATCGGAACCCCCTATATGCAGTGCCCCAGTAGACACTCCTTACCCTAGAGATGCTACAGTCTTAGGAAATGAGACTGACCGAAAGGGTGCAGCATTTCCCTCTTTCAAAGGAAGCTCCCAGAAACCAGGTGACTTGCCCAGGTAAAGCTTGAACCCCGACCTTCCAACTCCCAAACCCAGCCACTGTCCCATTCCTGGTTACTGCCTCAGCCCTCCGGCTGCTCTGTGCTGCTTGATCCGTGGCTTCCTATTAGCAGCTGACTCTCGAAATGAGCAGAACGGATCTCCCCGCCCCTTTCCTGTCTTCCAGCCCATAATAATCTCTTCAAGCCGCGATGGGCGATGACCCTTCCAACCTCCCGGGATGGATGGGGCGCCTGGAAACCTCCACCCGGTGCTAGGGCAAGGTTAAGAAATCGATCACTGTTAAAAGCAACATCCCGGCCTCCCCTCCCAGCCCCATCCGTCATGTGTCCTGCCGCCGGCGACCTTTCGACCCGCGGGCGGGGGCGCGCACCCCTCTCCAGGGCCCTGCCAGATCCATCACTGGGATGGCCACGGGAGACGGCCGCGACGGGCAGGGGCCGGCTGGCGAAACGTTAAGGACGTGTTCCTCCATCCCGCGTGAACGCCCATCCTCATTGCAGCCGCTCTGGGAAAGGGGCTAGTGCGGGGGCGGGGAGCCTCATTCGGGCTGGGGGCTGCTGACCCACAGAAAAATCAGTCGGGGGCCGCGCACAGGTGAGAAGCAAAAAACAAAAAATAAAAAAAAAACCCTCCTTGAAGTGGCCCCCGACTGACAAGGAGAAAGACCCTCCTCGCGTTCCCCTTGCGCACCAGAGCCTGGGCGATTTGTGTGCTCCAGCCCCACAGCGAGGCGATGGAGGGGGGTTGGCCCAATGTTGGGGGGAGCCCTGAGCTGCAGAACACAGGCGAGGCGGCATCGGGGGTGGAGCAAAGGCGAGAGCCGTGGGGGGCCTGTGAGGCTCAGCTCACTGGCCGGGGAATCGTTCCCCAGAAGGCTTAGGCTCCTCAGACTCCAGGGGATCCTGTCGTCCCATGGCGGGGGGCACAGACCCCTTGGGGGCTGACGGCGGGGCCCGTGCCCGCTGCGGGAGAGTCGCGGGTGGGCGCCGTGCTCTCCAGCGGGGCAGGGCTGCTGATGGAGAGGGGCGCGTTATCCCCGCTGGCGAGCCAGCGCCGGCAGGGTGCCGGGGTCGCGTAGGCCGTGCGCTGAGAGGACTGGTACTGAGTCCGCAGGCTCGAGGGGGGGACCGAACCCAGTGATGTTTCCCACTAAGAATCCCCCGTCTGGGAGCTCTCCCGGCAGTGGGGAGGCAGCAGGCCCTTGGAGTCCCCAGACCGGGGGTGCGGACCCAGCCCTCAGAAGCACAGCCTGGCTCATGCATTCCTCGGCGCACACGGCTCGGGGGTGCGGACCCCAACTGAGGAGCAGAAAGGCCCTCCCCACATTCCCCTTCCACACCAGAGCCTGGGGGGGCCCAGGCGAGTCGATTTTGGGTGCTCCGGCCCCACAGAGGGGGAGCTGAGGCACCAGAGTGAGTTCACCAATGCCGGGGGGAGCTCTGAGCCTCGGGGGCAGATCCAGGCAAGCCAGGGTCTGCATCCGGCCCCCAGGCCTAAGGTTCCCCACCCCTGCCCTCAGCCCAGCCTGAAGGGAGACAAGCGCACACAGCCAGCCAGGACCGGCTCGGCGCAGCCGCCCCATGGCGGAGGGAGCCCCCGGTTCTCCCCCAGCCCGGCCGAGCCGTGTGCACTGAGGAATCCGGGCTGTGCTTCTGCGGCAGGCAGGGGAAGGATTCCTCCATAATCCTCTCCCACGGCATGAATCATAACAAGCTCTCTGCGCGCCAGGCCGGAGGTATTTCCCAGTGCCCCCGCGGCGGAGCGCTCCTTCCTCGGACCGGACGCAGCCGTACGCCGAGCCAGCCCCACGAGTTCCCGCCACGCCGCTCAACCCTGCCCGGGGGGGAGACGTGAAACCACATCCGCCGGGCCCGTCTCCCGCGGCTACCGGGCCGGAAGCTCGTCGGTCCTTGAAAATCCCCCCGGCGGAATCCCAGCACGCCCTCCCTCAGGCCTCGCGTCGGAGGCGGCATCTCCCGTATCTTCGCCGGGGTGTACGCACCCCGAAGAAACGAATCCAGTGGGACACAGAGCAGGAGGCCTGGGGAGGAGCTGAGGCGGCACGTGCCGGTCCGTCCCATTGCAGGGGCAGGAGCGACGCCTCAGCAGCGCTCAGGTTCTGGGTTGGGGCCTTTCTCTCATCCCCCCGGGGTGACACGCGGCTGGGCGAGCGCCTTACCCTTTGCTGGGGTTCTGAGTTCTAATCCCACCCTGGCCAAAATTCACTCTGTCTCCTAAGTAACGGTGCCCCGTGGCAAAGCCAGGCCACGGCTGGGCTATTCACCCTGCACTAAAGACAGGAGGTAGGTTCTAGGCCCATCTGCCCTGCCAGGAATCACAGAAACAGATTGGAAACTGCCATAAGCTTTCGCCATGTACCACCATGCAAACCTTGTATTCTCTCTAGTCCTGTGGTCCCCAACGTGGTGCCCGCGGGCACCGTGGCGCCCGCCGGGCCATTTCTGTGCGCCCGCCGAGTGATCTGGGCTGGTCCCGCCCACGGGCGCGCAGCACAGGGGTGGCGCCAGCCCCGGGCGTGCAGCACATGGGCAGCCCTGCCCCTGGGCATGCGCTGCATGGGCTGTGCTGGCTCCGGTTATGCAGCGCATGGGCTGTTCCGGCCCCGGGCACACAGTATATGGGTGTCCTCGCTCCTGGGCGCGCGGCACAGGATTGGTGCTGGCCCCGGCTGCGTGGCATATGGGCAGCCCCACCCCTGGGCGTGCGGCTCAGGAGAGGCACCGGCCCCGGGAGTGCAGTGCATGGGTGGCGCTGGCACCGGGTATGCGGTGTATGGGTGGCCCTTCCCCCAGGCACGGGCGCAGCCCCGCCCCCAGGCATGTGTGCGGTCCCGCGCCCGGGCGCCCCATAGCCCCAAAAGGTTGAGGCCCACTGCTCTAGTCCCTCGACAGCAGCACAGGTGCTGTTGCCTCGAATGCTGAAAGAAAGGGTCCGGGCTCAGAACTGGAGGGCCCTTGTCCATGCCAGCAGCCAGCAGCCCTTCGCCCTCCTGATGTCTGTGCTGCTGCTGCTACCCCAGGGCTGGCTCCAGGCGAGGGGTGAGGGAAGGGCAGCGTGAACCAGGCTGCTTCCTAGCGAGGGATTTGGGGGCAGGAGGGAACAGGCCAAGCTCAGGGTGGGGGCTGTGGCAGTCCCATGTATTCCCACCTCCCGGGTATTCTTGGCCTTTCTGCACAAGCCCCAGTCACCCGGCGCTGACAGGGCCCTTTCAAAAAAGCACGTAGCTCACTCCTCCCTGGGCACTTTCCCACGCCTCCCCCCTCATCTGAGAACCGCTGATTCCCTCTAGCCCCCCGCTGAGACGCAGCTCTGCATCTTCTCTGGCGTCCACTCCGTTGCCTGGACAGTGGACACTTCCTGACAGGCCCTAAGGGCTTCCCTAGAGTCAAGGAGCCACTCGGAGGCCACTAAAGCTACCGTCAGATCACGCGAGGCAGGACTTCCTGTGGCATTCAGCCTCAGGGGATGGTGGGTCGCGGGGAATGGGCGGCTTGGGGCAGTGGGGGGATATTGGTTGCCTCGTGGCTCAGGGTGCAAGCCCTGCTGATTTTTACGTCAGGCAGGACGAGGTGGAGCGCCATCCCATAATTCACTGGGGTTGACCCTAGTGTAGCCGTGTTAGGATTTCACCCTTGTTTGCCGCTCGGGTTCGTCAGTCCTTCCAAAGCCCGGACCGTTCGCATGGAACCCGGGCGTGGACAGAGCTGGCTGGCTAGCTGTCGGCGGGGCAGATCTCATTTCTGTCCCAAATGCACTGGCTGCTTCCCAAAGGGATGGGGAAGCCCCGTCCCGGCCCAGAGAAGCGGATACTCTCGGGTATTTCCAAGGGATCCTTTGGAGGGGGCTTTAATCTCCAAGGATCAGGTGGCTGGCGTGGCCTTTCCCAGCAGTGGCATTTCATGCGCTCATAACCAAAGGGTCAGGCTTGGCAGCTTCACAACGGCACCTTGTCAACTTCCAGCCTCCCTCTGAGCACCTGCCCCCCGGTTCCCCGGTTTGGGGTGTTGAGGAGCTCACATAACCCACCCAGCTTGAAAGGGACCTGACCCTGCGCCCACAGTGGGAAAACTAGAAAGCTTGGCAGGGGATCCCGTGGCAGCTCTCTGGTGCTGGCAGCATGGCGTCGGCGCGCTTTCCCATCGCCCACACGTCACGCCTGCGAGTGCTGCGTGCGGATGAGCAAGTGGGCCTGCATTAGCAGAGTTAACAAGCAAAGCCTTAAAAACCAAGGGGCAAACACCGCGGTTCTGTAGGGGAGGCAGCGTCGCCTAGTGGGTACCGCACGGGGCCTCGGGAGACCTGGGGTCTTATTGCCAGCTCTGCCACTCGCCTGTGCCTCAGTTTCCTCCTGATGTCTGGTTTCTCTGGCAGCTCTGTTTCTTGTTGACCTGTGACGGCGGGTCGGAGAGCATCTCCTGGCACTTGCGCTGCTGGGGTTACCGCTAGAAAGCTTGCGCCAGTGGCCCTGGGCCCCGAGTCTCAAAGGGACTTCAGTGCCTACCTCCCGTTGAAATGGGTGTGATGCACCTTTATGAATCCGGGCCTAAATTGGTGAAGTGCCCCCCCCACTAAAAATTATCACCTTTTCCTGGCATAGACATTACCTACGATGGCAGGAGCGGGTCTCCCATCTACAGAGGCACCTCCCCAAGCGAGGTAGCCAGGTGGATCGAATTCCTACACTGGCCTAGTGCTGCCCTATGGGGGGACTTATTTCGGCATAAGCAGAGCACTGATCTGTCCCCTGTCCCCCACAGCACATGAGCACACGTCCCTGGGAGTCAGGGCAGGGCTGTGAGCTGCATGGTATAGAGGGGGAAACTGAGGCTCGGAGAGAGTACGTGACTTGCCCGGAGACGTGCTGGGAGGCTGCAGCTGAGCAGAGAATCCAGCCCCTCTCTTCAGCCTGCACGCTAACCACTGCCCCACGCTGCCTCTGCATGTGCCCTGAGCATCCTCACTGGCCACTTGGCACTCTCCACCCGCTCAGCCGTGTGTGTGACAGTCCCGTCCTGTAGTTCATCAGCTGTCCAGAAGGGGTCACTCCGGAGCAACTTGATGTGTTCCCCTCCAGCAATTAATGCCGCGCCTTCCACAGCGCAGGGGGGCCGTAGCATCACGCAGGGACCGGCAGGGCAAACCCACGGGGGCACCGGTTCCTGTTGTTTCTCCGATCCACAGGCGCTTGCTTTCCTTCCTCCTTCGAGCCCAGCATCGCCGCAAGGCAGGCGCCTGGCCACGCAGTCCCCCAAACGGTTAACTATCGACGTCCCTTCAAAACTTGGCTCCCGCTTCCTTCTTCGGGGCCCAAGGCTTGAAAGAAGATTCCCCCTCTGTTGTTACAACTGTCCGAGCCCTTCCCGTCTCAAGGAATAAAACACTCCCACCTCCCGTGGGATTAGCACCTCTTTAAATCATGCGTTTGGCTCGCCTAGGAAGGACCAGAAATCCCAGCGAGGAGATGGGGAACTCAGTTGGCTACAGGTCACGGGGCTGAACGAGACCGGATGGAATTCGCTCTTAACGAGCGCCGATCTCGGCTTGCAACCAGGCCCTTTGCAGCACGAAACGCCGTGCTTTGGCTTTTTACCCCTCCGCCGACTGTCTCTTTGTCCGGCTGTTGCATCAGCTAAAACGCTCTCTGGGCAAACGAGACACATGCCTGCCAGTTCCAGGGCTCCCCCCACAATGGCGTGGGGCCAACCAGCCACAATTCTCCTGGGATCCCCCCCGCCCCCAACCTCAAACCTCCATGACTCAGCTGTCAAACCACCACAACAGCCCCTGGAAGGCGTCCATTTCCTGTGGCTATTGCTTCCCCGCCCGGACTCCTCGGAGGATCCCAGTCCAAATGGACCTTTTATAGACCTCAGCACCGTGCGAGATTGGAGCTCCCAGCTCCTGGAGCAATCGGGCTGGGCGGAACGTGCTCCCATCCCAGCCTGGCCGTGCTGGGGCAGTGGGGCGTGTTTAGCGCAGGGGTGGGGAAGATCCGGCCCCCGGCCAGCCCTGCCGCTCCCTTGCCCCCAGACCAATCAAGACCTTGAGGGAACTGCCCCTTTTTGCCTGGGGTGCCGCCCCTTTCATTTGAAGCCCCGCCCCTTCCAGGAGCCCAACCCACAACCACATTCTAAAATTCGAGAAGTGGCCTCTCTGTAGAAATGATTGTCCACCCCTGGTTTAGCGCCAGGTCCCGCTCCGGCTCGTTCTCGCTTATTTTATTCTGCCATAGCTGATTCAGAGGAAAGATTCCCGCTGACCACAGAGAGGTTAGATCAGGCCCGGGGGCCGGATCAGGCCTCTTGTTGGCCTTTGCTTTACTTGGAGCTTCTTCATCTCAATGGGCAGCGTGCGAGTGAGGCGGTGGGGTTAGGAGACAGCAGGGTTACTGATATAATCCACCACAGCTGCAATGCAGCCCCCTCCTGTCCCTGCTTGGCCAAAGGGGAGCCAGGCCTGTGGCTCACCTTCCAGAGAGCGGCGATAGTACCTGGATTATGAGCGGCCTGACACCAGGAGACGTGGCCCAAATCTCAGCCGTGCCGGGAACCTCTAGCTCCCGCTGGCTCTGAAAATCCGTCTCTTTGGAAGGAGCCCCGGTTCTGCCACCGACTGACCATGCAATAGGGCAGGAGTCACCTCCCTTTGCCACGACTCTGCTTGCCCGTCTGCCGGGAGAAAGGGCCCCCAGGATGCGGAGCCGTCTCTGTACGGTGCTCTGGGGACGGCAGGGGATGTGCACGCCGGCAGCGTTATTTCGAGCGAGGACCCGTCTTCTAGCGAGTTCAGAGGGTGGATAGCTGCTTTCGGCCCATCTCCTGCACCCCGCGCCTGCCTGGCTACTTGGATCCGTTTGGCCACTGGTCTGTGCATGGCAGCTCCAGCTCTTACCACGGCTCAGGAAGGGGGCTGTGTCCTGACAGTAGAAAAGGCCCAGCCCTGCAGAGTGCATCCTGGGAAAGTCCTGGTCTGCCCCCGACCCCCTTCGGTGAATGCACAAGCCAGCTCCAGCCGTCTCTCGCCCGCTCTCACCGCAGCGGGGTCAGCCCGGGTCACACGGGAACTGCCTCCCGGCCAGGGGATTTCCCTCTGGCTAGAACAGCTGCCACCGCCGGTTCCCTGGATGGCTGAGCCTTTGGCAGGGGAGGTAACTTGGCCCACGCAGTTGGAACATGGTGTTGGGAGAGGCACAGGGCGATGCCCGGGGGCCCTGCGATCCCCGTCCAGGAGCAAAGCTTCCTGCAGCCATGTCGCCACCGTCTGCACCCCTCCTGCCTCTCCTGAGGTCCCCCACCACGGAGCCAGCCTGGGGCTGGATTACGAACAGGCAGCTGAGAGCCCCAGGCTCAGGACTCCCCCAGGCTCAGGTCCTTGGAACCATGTTTGCCTCCGAAGAGAGCCCAGGTGCTCCAGGCACGGTGGCTCGGCAGCTAGGGGGCGCTGTGCCACAGGCCTTCGCCAAAGCTTAAAGGGGAGCAGGTTTGGAGCTAAAATGACGCTCATTTGGGCTAAGTTTTCGTATGTTTTTACTGAGCCCTGGGGTTAAGCAGCAGAGCAGCGGGTTGTGGGGGGCGGGGCATTATAGCTTAATGATGCAAGTGGCTGACGTGTCTGTGCACTGCTGCGGATTAGTTGCTACGTTCAGAGCTGTGTTTCATAAGCCCTATATGGCTAATAATGACTGAAGATTCTCCTTCGGGTCAGGGCAGGTTCAGAGCCAATATGACCCTTAGTTCGGCTAGGTTTTCGTTTGTTTTTAATGAGCCCTGGGGTTAAGTAGCAAAGCAGCGGGATGGTGGGGAAGATTATCTCTAGATGATGCAAGTGGCTGACAGGTCAGTGCACTGCTGCTGACTAGTTGCTACATTCAGAACTGTGTTTCATACGCCCTATATAGCTAATGATGACGGATGATTCTCCTTTAGGTCAAGTGGTGGGAGGCTGTGCTTTTGGAACAAGTGGGTCTGAATCTTATCTGCCCCGTCTGTCTAGGCAGCTCGGCAGCTCTAGGGAAGGCGTTTCTCAGGGCTGACTCTGCAAGCGTTTGTAGAAGGGAGCTCTCGGCAGACGGCTCAGCACAGTGCGGTCCTTCTCAACCCTGGAGCAGAGACTGAGTTAGGGAAGGACAGACCCAGCCAGGATCACAGGCTTTGCTCCGGCAAAGCCATTGGCAGAGTTAAGCCTTAGACCTGAAGGGCCCAATCCTGCGCCGACTGGCCCCACACTGCCTTGCTGGGCTCACTCGCGCTGCAGCGTGACAAGGCAGAGTCAGCAGGGACGGGTGAGAGACGGCACTTCACTCGCCCACAGGGACTGCTGGAGAGAGAGAGATGCATGGATGGATGGATAGATTCAGGGTGGATAGATAGATATAGGGTGGATGGTGCGGGGAGAGGGGCAGATGACGGGTATATATGGGGTGGCTGATTGTGTATATATGGGGGGATGATGGGTATATATGGGGGGCATATGGGTGGGTATGGACAGGGGCGGATAGATGGGGACAGATTACGGGTATAGATGGGTATAGATGGGTATGGCCGGGACGGATGATTGGCCAGACTGAAAACCGTGGCTGCCTTTAGAAGTGTGAATTGCCCTTTGTTTCTATGAAACCATCATTCCCGCCCCCCAAGTGTCTCCATAGGCCCTGTGTATCAGAGGCAGGGAGATTCCTCCTTGCCCCATGTGCGGGGGGTGGGGCTGACGCGGTGCAGTGACCCAGGAGCTAGAGCTGCCAGATGGTTTCACCAAAATACCGGACACACTCAACATGACGTCACAATCGACATCCCATCGGATTTAGAAAATACCGGACAGGTCTATTGTCTCATTTCTATTTTCTCAGTTTGTTTCCTGACCAGAAAGCTCCAATACTGGACTGTGCGGTTCAAATCCAGACACCTGGCCACCCTACCGGGAGCTCTGGCCCGGCACAGGGCCCTACAAGGCCTCACCGGGGCTGGGTGCCGAGGGGCACTCGGACGTGCTGCCCGCGCCGTTACAGCTGGTCCCCGAGACTCACTGGAGCTCAGCGCTGACCCTGACCAGCCCCTCCCACCGTCCCTTTCCCTGCACAACTCGCCTTCTGCTCCGCACCCCCCCCACACACACACACACACAGCCTGGGCAGACACAACTCCCGCCAGAGCCGCCCCCGGGAGAAATCGACCAGGTCGGCCGGCTCCCCGAACGGCCCACAGGGAGTGTGGCAGGGCATTGCAGGGTTCCGTCCCGCACTCCAGGGAGGAAATCAAAGCCTGCCTCCTTTCCCAGAGTAAAAACTCAATTAGAAAGCAATTAGTGTGCCGGCTCGTTAAGCCACTTCAAAGGGGAGCCGGCTTTCCCCCTGCATTCTGAGAGTTGCACAGAAATGAGCTTTGTTCATTCCACGAGGCCAGGAGCAGGCCGAGGCCGGGAAGGGAGGCGAAAGCCACGGGCGCGTTGGCTGCCTCTTAACGCTCTTCCTTCGGCAGGAAGTTCATTTTGCCATGTGCCGTCCAATCCGAAGGAGCCGGGGGTGCGATGCCCTGTGTGCACAGGCACCTGGCGCTAGCTGTCACGGAGCGAGGATGTGTCTGTCCACAGGTGCTCGGACCCCACCCCCAGCTCGGACAGATCCGAAAACTGGCCAACCAAACTCAAGTCCGTTTCCAGAACCTAGCCTGGAGCTGCGAAACGAGGGACCGGAAAGGCCACCTTCCCTTAGACCGGGCCGGGGGCCATTGTGTCGGGGGCCACTGACCCACAGAAAAATCAATCAGGGGCCGCATACAAGTGAGAAACTAAATAAACCCAACCCTCACCCATGTGGCCTCCAACCGAGAAGGAGATCGACCGTCCCCACATTCCCCTCAAGCCCCAGAGCCTGGGGGGCCCGCCCTAGTAGATTTTGTGTGCTCCAGCCCCATGGAGTGCCAGCGCAGGCTCCCTGAGCCTCGGGGGTCGGATCCAGGCAAACTGAGGGCCACATCCGGCCCGAGGTTCCCCACCCCTGCCTTAGACTGTTGGGAAGAATTAGGGGGGTAAAAGAAATTCCACGGCAAATCCCATTGCTTGTGACTGGCCCAAACACTGGATGGTCTCCCGGGCTTTTCCCCTCTCCAATGGTTGTGGTCCTTTGAGGGCAAACCTCTGGCCAGACCCAGCTGGGAAGTCTGCAGGACGGGGCAGCGTCCTGGCACACTGGTAATCCTTACTGGAGACGGGGAGCGGAGTTTCTGCCTGGGTGGGAGAGGCCTGCCAGGAGGTCCCAGAACGTCCCACGGGGGGGTGGGTGAGTCATGAAGCAGCGTGGGGACACTGAAGACTTGCTCGAACGTGGGGCTAGAAAGGATCCCCTCTTCTACGGAAAAATGGTCCCCCGGGTGTTCGGTTCTTCCAACAACTGGTGCTCCGAAGACCATGTTCTGAGCACTGCGGGAACAGGGGCTCCTTCAGCCTCTGCTGCCCCTTGGGGGACCCTGCTTTTAGGGGTGCATGCCTCTTTTTGCCTGCGTTGCTGCACTATAAACCCGCTGGGGGGTGCATTGCGTTGATGCACAGAAGAGACGAGTCGTTCCAGTCCCTCCCCAGGGAGCCTTCTCGCTCGTGCTACAGAGCTCTTGCTCTTTGGACTGTCTAGACTGCAGGCTTCTTTCGGAAGAAGCTTTTCCGGAAGAGATCTTCCGAAAAAACGTCTTCCGAAAGAGCATCCGCACAGCAAAAGCGCATCGAAAAAGTGATCTGCTTTTTCAAAAGAGAGCATCCACACTGAATGGAGGCTCTCTTGCATGTCAGCTGTGATTGCTATGGACAGAGTGGGAGCCTGGGAAAAATGGGGTTGTGGGTTCTAGTCCCAGGTTGGGTGGGCCAAAACAGGTTGGGCCCAGAGGGATAAGGGGTGCCCCGTGTTCTTTCCTCTTCTTGCGAAAGAAGTCCCTCTTCCCCATCCACACGCGCCTTTTTCTGGAAGAGCTCTGTCGGGAAAAGGGTTCTTCCTCGTAGAAAACGGTTTACCAATGGCAGAAAACCCCCTTTGTTCTTTCGATTTTTTTTCAAAAGAACATGATTGCAGTGTGGACGGAAGTGACGTTTTTTCCAAAAAAACTCTGCAGTGTTGCCATCCACAGTGCTGTGCTTCATGTTTTGGCCGAGAAGACAGCCGTCCCTGTTGCACCTCACAGCTCAGACGTGTCCTCCCAGCTGGGCCTATTGGACACCCCCCCCGCTGACCTGTGGAGGTGGGTTTGAGTCTGGATGGAGACATCTGGGCTAAAAGGCACCGAGTCCCCAGTTCTGCCCACGGCATCTGGCTGCTTGCCGTAGGCTCACAGAAGCCCAGCCAGCACAATTAAGAGTCCCGGGAGCATCTGGAAAACCGAGCGCTGGGCAGGGGAGATGGGTCTGGGCCGAGTGAGGCCGCATAGAGCTGTGACTCCGTGGTGGGGGCGGGAGAGCAGAGGCCCGTCTGGCAGAATCCCCTCGGACACCCCGCAGGCGCGGTAGCTATTTAAAGGCGTTGGAAGGAAGGAGGCTGGCTCGTTAGTCTGTCTTCATCAGCACGCTGCCTCTCGGTGTCCCTTGAGCCCAGCCCAGCCTGCATCTGCGCAGCCGGTGACCCTGTGTCCCTGGCCCTCCCCAGCCGCAGAGGAAACGAGTCCCGCACAGTGCCAGGGCTTTCCAAACTTTTTTTTCCCAGTTGAAGAAAGTTGTTGATGCCGCGACCCAACCTCATATGAGGAGTGTGGGCTCCGGGGCGGGGCTGAGGAGGGGCGCTTTGGCCTGTAGGCAGCCTCAAGTGTGGCTCCCACCGCCGGGGCTCTGTACCACTTGAGCGAGGGGAGAATCGCCTTCCTTGCCAAGCGGTACGGGACCTATGACACATGGACCGGTCTCTGCATTGCAGGGTCTGTGATGAAGCTGCAGGCGGGGGTGAGCCGGGGAGCTTACAGAGTGGCAGGGCGGGGCGGGGAGAGGGGACAGCCGAGGTCGGTCCGGATTGGGGATCCTGCCCAGCAGCTGGCTATGGGGACGTCTAGCTCTGTTGGGACGCTCTGGACAAGAAACCCAGCGGTGACGCCCCGGTTTCCCCACGCGCCTCCCCAGAGCCGAAAGTGGAGTTTTCCCTCCGCCCCCACCGGCTTTTCTCTGTTGTCTCCCTCCCGCTCCTCCTTTCTCGCTTTAATTGTCTCCTGCTTCGCCTGGTTTAATTGTTCCCCTCGTTCCTCCAGCGCCCCCCCCCCCCACTTCTCCCAGCGGGCTCATTAGCGGCCCCCCCTCCCCCGTCAAAGCCGCTCTCCCAGCAGCTTTGTTAGCTCGTCAGAGCCCTGCCCTCTCTGGTCCCAGCAGCCTCGTTATCCTGCTGCCCGCCTGCCGCCAAGGCCCATGCGCTAATTATTAGCAGCGCTGATTAGTGATACCAGCGGCTAAGAGGCGCCCGCCTTGTCGGTGCGTCTGGGTTCACCTGACAAAGAGGAGCTGCAAATGCCGATGCTGTGTCCTGGAAAGGGGGTCCAGAGAGCTACCCGGCAGCCAGCTGTCTGTCTGTCTGTCCATCCAGCTAGCTAGCTATCCCCTCTGCCCGTCTGTCTGTCTGTCTGTCTGTCCATCCAGCTAGCTAGCTATCCCCCTCTGCCCGTCTGTCTGTCTGTCCCCAAGCACGTCCATCCAGCTAGCTAGCTATCCCCTCTGCCCGTCTGTCTGTCTGTCTGTCTGTCCATCCAGCTAGCTAGCTATCCCCCTCTGCCCGTCTGTCTGTCTGTCCCCAAGCACGTCCGTCCAGCTAGCTAGCTATCCCCCTCTGCCCGTCTGTCTGTCTGTCTGTCTGTCTGTCCATCCAGCTAGCTAGCTATCCCCCTCTGCCCGTCTGTCTGTCTGTCCCCAAGCACGTCCGTCCAGCTAGCTAGCTATCCCCCTCTGTCTGTCTGTCTGTCCATCCAGCTAGCTAGCTATCCCCCTCTGCCCGTCTGTCTGTCTGTCCCCAAGCACGTCCGTCCAGCTAGCTAGCTATCCCCCTCTGCCCGTCTGTCTGTCTGTCTGTCTGTCCATCCAGCTAGCTAGCTATCCCCCTCTGCCCGTCTGTCTGCCTGTCTGTCCATCCAGCTAGCTAGCTATCCCCCTCTGCCCGTCTGTCTGTCTGTCCATCCAGCTAGCTAGCTATCCCCCTCTGCCCGTCTGTCTGTCCATCCAGCTAGCTAGCTATACCCCTCTGCCCGTCTGTCTGTCTGTCGGTCTGTCTATCTATCTATCCCCATACACCCCATCTATCTATCTATCTATCTATCTATCTATCTATCTATCTATCTATCTATCTATCTATCCCCATACACCCCATCTATCTATCTATCTATCTATCTATCTATCTATCTATCTATCTATCTATCTATCCCCATACACCCCATCTATCTATCTATCTATCTATCTATCTATCTATCTATCTATCCCCATACACCCCATCTATCTATCTATCTATCTATCTATCTATCTATCTATCTATCTATCTATCTATCTATCTATCTATCCCCATACACCCCATCTATCTATCTATCTATCTATCTATCTATCTATCTATCTATCTCCATACACCCCATCTATCTATCTATCTATCTATCTATCTAGCCCATAGCCAACTAGTGCCATTTTCAGATATCCGTGGCTTTAAGGAAAAACCCCTCCTTTGCTCGAAGGAATGTTTGTCTCAGTAGAGTCAGGGATGGAGAAGACCCCTGAGACGCCGCCTGTTCCAGCCGCAGGGACCAGGCGAGGTGGATCCCTGAAGTACATTCGCCAGAGTTTTGTCTAGCCTAGTTTGTGGTGTCCCGAGCGACAAGCCTTCCGTGGCTTTCCTGACTGGTGGGATGATGTTGTATTTGTGGCAGGCCTGGCCCACAGGGAGCGTGCCTGGTCGACTCTTAAAAGTTCCTAGACATCGACAGTGCTCAGGGGTGTGAAAAATTCACACCCTAGAGCTCCCTGTTTAAACCACCCCAGTTCCTGGTGCGGCCCCGCTGGAAAAGGGGTTCCATCCGCGTGGCTACCGCTGCTTGGGAAGGGCGGTGGCTTACGTGGCCTCTGTTGCATGGGACGTGTCTGCAGTGCACTACCAGGGCGTAGCTACGGCTCGGGGCCGCTGTGGGGCTCGTAGTGGGGACACCGTGGTGTAGCGAGGACAGGAAACATGGGTGGGCCCAGCCTTCAGGTGGGCAGGCAATGATGGGGAGTGGGGAGAGGGATGGAGGGACCTGGGGGGCAGGAAGGATCAGGTGTGCAGGAGGGATCTGGTGCCCTGGAGAGAGGGGCAGGAAGGGGAGGGGACGCAGGAGGGATCTGGTGCCCTGCGGGGAGGAGCAGGAAGGGGAGGGGGCGCAGGAGGGATCTGGTGCCCTGCGAGGAGGAACAGGAAGGGAAGGGGGCGCAGGAAGACTTTGCTTGGCTTTGCTGGAAGACTCCTTAGAGACAGGCGATAACCGAGCTTCGAATGGAAAAGGTGTCTGGAACTTTCACAAAGACATCCTTTCTCCAAAGACTTTATTAGACATTAGAATGAAATGTTCCCCTTTTCAGAAGGGGCTTGAAAAGGGACATGGCATTTTTTTGAGATGATGTTCATGACAGTTTAATTTTTTCCCTGGCGAACTGAGTTTTCTCCTGCCTGCTACAGAGCTGCTAAAAAGGTGCCGACAGGTTTGTGCTGTGTGGGTGTCCTTTTTAGGTCCAAACGTCAACGTTTTCCCACGGGCTCGAGTGTTGATAGAAACCATATAAACCCCCTCAAGTCTGAAACAATCACAGTAGCACAGCCGGCAATGACATAATTCTCCTAGCGCCAGTCATCCGGAGAGATTCAGCACAGGCAAGAACAGGCGATCTAATGCAGGCAGAAAAAGAACATATTTTACCCCCCCGGATCTTCCTGGCATAAAAATGATTCCCCTTCCCCCTCCTCCCCCCAACAGATGCCAGGTCACTTTTATAAACCAGAGCGCTCACATCCGTCTGCGGATAGAGTTAAGGGCCTGAATAAAATCCACTGAGCCTGCTTAAATCCCCTGCAGCTTCAGCTAAACATGGAATTCTTCCTTTCCTCTCCTAAACCGCGGAGTCACCGTGGGCTGTTAAACTCTGCCGCGTTCCGCCCTAGAAGCAGCTGCATTTTGGAGGCAGCTGAAGGGTTTCCGCCAGTTTGTAAAATGCTTTGGGATCACCCAGGTGGGAATATAATGTATTCGCACGTGGCCAGAATCAGCTCTGTTACTCCCGCCGTATGTGGGATGGGGGCAGGGGGAATTTAGACTCACTGTGCTGAGATGGTGCCGGTCTGGACTTACTAGAGCAGGGGTGGGAAAGATACCTCCTGTCGGCTGGATCCAGCCCACCAAGCCGTTTGATCCGGCTCCTACCCCCAGGCCAGTTGAGACCCAGGGGTGGGGAAGCCCATGACGTCTCCACCCCCCGCCAGGAGTGTGCGGCACCAGAGGGAACCGCCAGCTGTTCAAAACAGCTGGTGGTTCCCTCGGAGCGCCACGCCCCTCTGGCAAAGTCGGAGAAAACGACCTCACATCTCCACGGGGGAGCATGCGAAGTCTCCTTTCCCTCGCCCCCCTCCCGCCAGGGGCACCTAGGGTACGTCCAGACCACATGCCTCTGTCGCCAGAGGCATGTAGGTGAGGCTACCTGACATAGGAAAATGAAGCAGCCATTTAAATAATAACTGCTTCATTTAAATTTAAATGGCTGCCGCGCTGAGCCGATCAGCTGTTTGTCGGCTCAGCCCTGTAGTCTGGACACGCGGGGGTCGACATCAAAGGCATTTGTCGACCTCTCAGGTAAACTTCATCCCAGGGGGCATACCTGGGAGGCCGACAAATGCCTTTGATGTCGACCCCCGCGCGTCCAGACTAGCGCGCGGAGCCGACAAACAGCTGATCGGCTCAGCGCGGCAGCCATTTAAATTTAAATGAAGCGGTGATTATTTAAATTGCCGCTTCATTTTTCTATGCCGGGTAGCCTCATCTACATGCCTCTGGCGACAGAGGCATGTAGTCTAGACATACCCCTAGTGCCTAGAGGGAACTGCGCCTCCTGCCCTAAGCCCCACCCCTTCCACCTAAGACCCCGCCCCTTCCAGGCCAACCCAAATTGATGAAGTGGCCCCCCCTACAAAAATTATTGCCCACCCCGTACAAGAGTGTCAGAAATCAGTGTTTGCCCTGAAGCACAACTTCCCGGCACTGGGGTAGTGTCATTCCAACGTCAGAAAGAACATCCATGCCATAGCCCCAACGTGGGACCACAGCGGGGGGGGATGCAAATAATTATTCACGCGGGGATCTTAAAATGGTGTTCAACTCATCCCTTTGGCTTAAAGAACACTCTTGGCAGCCTCTGCACCAAGAGTCTCTATTTCGGGCCTAAAAAAACCCAGTCAGAGAGGAGGGGGGAGAGAGCACGTTTGCAGGACACAGAAGTGGGGGTGAAGTACCGGTGATTGCTCGCGCACCCAGCCTGTGAAGCGGAGAAGGCCAGCAAGGTTAGACTTCTAGGGATCGCCAAGATCTGCTGCTTGTGAAACCAGTAAGACTTGGTCCTCCAGTGGCCAGAAGGGCGGGGAGCAGGCAGGAGCCAATCAGGGCCCAGGAGGCAGATTAAAAAGGCCTGGTTGCTTCTTTCAAAGGCCAGTTCTGGGCCATGCTGTGATAGGAAAGGGTGGGTCTCCCTGCCTTAACACAAAACACCTGCCCATGTCAAGAGCCTCATCCGGACAGTATTTGGATTGGCCATTGATTTGTGCGCCAGTCTTTGGCACCTAGGCGGCCATTGTGGGTCGTGTCCGTTGATTTCCTGTAAAACGAGGCCAGCCCACCCTGGGCATGTCTACGCTGCAGGGCAAAAGTCGAATTAAGCTACGCAGTTTCGGCCACATCAATTGCATAGCTGAAGTCAAAATTCATTCGGCTTTTTTCCTTCCACCCAGCAGGAAGTGGAAGGAAAAACACTCTCCCTTCGACTTCCCTTACTCCTCGTGAAACAAGAGTTACAGAAGTCGGAGTAAGAAATCTGCCAGCTCAAAATTATTTCGAAATAACGGCTTGCTGTGTAGATGCACTCTTCGTTATTTCCAAATAATGTCGCTTACTCCGAAATAACGCTGCCGTGTAGACGTACCCCCCGGGGCCCAGCCTGGCCCGGGTGAGCTCATGAAATAACCGTACAGGATCAGCACGGGGGTAAATCCCGCCTCCACGCAGCGGTTCCCCGCGCGGAACAGAACTGGTGCGCCCCGAAGGGTTAGCAACCCGCCGTGCAGGCTGAGCTCCCGCGGCTGGGCTGTGACGCCGCAGTGGGGACCAGAGGCGGAGCTGGGTGTGTCCCTGGGGCTGCGAAGAGGTTGGGCTGTGCCAAAGGCCAGGCCTGGGGACTCGCGCGCGGGTGAAAACTGGCCGTTTCCCAGGGCGGATACATCCACAGCCTCCCAGCTGGGGCGCGCAGCTGCTTCTTCCTCCGGGCAAAGGGCCCATCGCAACCTCTAGCTACCACTTGAGCCTCGAGGCATGGCTCCGGCCCAGGGGGTCCTTAGAATTTATGGGGCCGTGCACAGTCTGACTAACTGGTGCCCCAGTGCCCCACAGTAGCCCGAGGGGGGAGGGGATGATTTTTTAGGGATGTGATTTTATAATCTCCAGCAACACGCTGCTGAAATATTTTTAAAGCAAACTGTAAACTCAGGTCCTGTCGACTCCTGCGGTCAGTCCAGAAATGGACAGTATGGACCGGGGGGGCAAATGCCCCCTTGACTGGCTCTTTCCGGCTCTGGCCGGCTACTTCGCTTTTTAACTAGGTCCTCTCCGGAGGAAGCAGAACCACAGGGCTAGGAAGCAGCAGGAGGGTGGACATTAGGACCCAGCGGTGCCCCAAACTTTCAGGTGCCCCACACAGCTCCATGTTGTACGCAGGGGTAAGGACAACCTTGGGGCTCAGTAGGGGCCACGGAGCGGGCGATGGGGCCGTGAGCGGCACTGTGCACCAGCGGGCTGCACGGTGATCCCCTCGTGCGACCACTGCAGGCCCGCACGGAAAGGCACGTGAACGTGATCCCCTGGCCTCGTGAACGCCAGCAAGGTGTCTCTGAGTTTGCGTTCACGTGGGCAGAGCAGCCTTTTGGTGCACGTTGCTGTTCACGCCTCTGTAGTCCGAGCCACAAGGCCACATAGACGAGCCCTGCGTTTGCCAAACCCCGTCCTGTGCTGGGGAGAGAAGCCAGGCCGGTCGGTGAGAAGAGACGGGACATAAATGTCACCTCAGTGGCCTGGGTAGCAGCAACCCTTCCTCGCCCCGCAGGTCTCAGGGCTGAAATGTGCTTCCCTCAACTAAAAGTTCCCTTCCCTTCTCTCCTCTGCCACAGAAACCCAGAGCCTGGAAGAGTGCGGCCGGCGGGCGAAGACCCTCCTGGAATCCCCGGCACTGCCCCAGCAGCACGGCCTCGTCCTCCAGCCCCTCACCCGGCATTTCTGCAAAGTGTGTCAGAACGGCAGCAAGAGCCACCTCAGCCCCCGGGCGCTGGGGGAGCTCTTCGGCGAGGCGCTCTTCCGGCCGCCCGCGGCGAGGTGAGCCGCCTGCAGCGTGCGGACAGCACCCCGCACCGGGGGGAAGGGAGCTGCTGTGGGAACCCGCTGACGCGTGGGCCCCTCCGGTGCCGACAGGCAGACTGTGTGTCCAGCAGGGGGGTCTCCGCCATTTTCTTTCTGAGCCCCCCCCCAACACACGATAAAAGCTCCAGGGCCCAGCGTTTCTCGAGAGCGCTGAGAACGCGCCGCGGCGAAGCAAAACCAGCCACGGCGAGCCGCTCCGACGTCACGGCATTCCACACGTGGGTTTGTGGCACGGGCTGGGGCCTGGAGCCCTTCCCGAGTGGAGATGCGGGTCTGAACCAGGACCTCAGTCATTTTGTGTGGAGAATGTATCCCCCCGCCCACACACACACACACACACACACACACACACACACACACACACACACACACAGGGTAGAGTTCTGCTCCGGCCCCCTCAAGTCCAACCCAGTCCCAAGCCCCGCCTAGCAAGGTTGAGTTGTTTTCTGACCCGACTCCAACCCGGCCCTGCCAAACCTGAGTCAGCGCACCTGCCTGTCCCCCGCGGCGCCCCGTGCTGCTGCGCCCCGCTGCTCCAATTGTGTGTCTTGTGCAGCAAGAGGGTCTGTGAGCAGGAGGTACAGCCGCAGTAGCCGGCGGAAGTGGGGCAGGTGCGGAGTCCGGCAGGCAGCTGCGGAGCCAACTCCATGGGCAGGAGAGGGTCATCAGAGGCAACCCGGCGCCGAGGGGGTCGTGCTGTTTTGTCAGGCACCAACGGGTACTGGGTTCTCTCAAGGTGTGCGCGTACTTAGTCGTGTAGTGGAGGACAAGCTGCTAAGCCACGGGTGCGGTTTAGATTAGGGATGTGATAGTGGACCCGATTAACCGATAAACAAAAGCTTATCGGTTAATGCTGTAGAGGACACGCATTCCCCCCCTTCCGCCAGTAAATTTTTGAGCAGGCTGGCCAGCAGCCCAGTTCACTCCTGGCTGGCACCGGACCCAGGACCTACCCCCGCTGCGGCTCTGCATTTAAAGCAGTGTTTCTTAAACGTTTTAAGACCGAGGAACACCAAACAATCATTTTTTTTATGAGGAACACCAAGCGTTTTTTGTTGAGCAGCGCACACACACACAAAAAAGGTCTGGGGGGGGAAGAGTTGGGGGGGAAATTATTGAGAAAAAAAAGGGTCGGGGGAAAGTTACTGAGGAAAAAAAAGTTGCCTGTCGCTTTAAGGGTGGCCATTTTGAATTCTGTTGTTCTCCGCAGCACACCGATTTAAAGTGTATTAGGAGCCGGGCGAGCAGGCAGCCTGGCTCAGTTGTGGCTCACGCCGGGTCTGGGAGCTCAGCACACCACCTCCTCCTGCATAGGGGCTACTGCCACCCCGCACTGCTGCCTCAGTTTCAGAGGCAGCAGCGTGGAGTAGCAGGGGGCTCCTCGGGAGTGGAGCGGGAGCGCACTGGCTACCGGCCCCACCCTGGGGACTATCAAATAAGTCGAGTAACCGATAAGAATTCACGAGGTGAAACGACTATTCAGTGAACCGAGATTTAACATCCCTAGTGCAGAGCCCCTCGCAGTGGTGCCCGCAGTGGGTGGCAGATCGACAGGATGTACCCGCCCAGGGTGTTTCTCCTTCCTTCCCCCATTGGTGCGTCACGATACAGGTTGAACCTCTCTACTCCGGCGACACCCGTGGTCCGGCATGATTCCGCTGACCCTGTGGGTCCGGAACGGGGCAGAGCCGCGAGGTGTTAACTGTGGCTACCCACATGCAGCAGCCCTGGGTTTATTCACAGCCCCTCTCCCCTGCCAGGAACAAGAGGTTGGGAAGTTTGGTGGCTTCAGCTTCACCCCTCCGTTCCCTCAGGAAGAGAGTTTCCAGCCCATTCCCCGCTCTGGAGACCATTGTATCTCCTGGGGGTGTCACTCTCCTGTCAGGTCTTCGGGTGAGCCCCAAGCCCTACCCATACCATAGTCATAACCACTAGGCTCTGCCTGCCCCGTCTCTGCTCTGTCCTCACCTTCCTCCCCCTTCTCTGCCCAGCATGGAGGGGACCCCGGAGCACCACGCGAAGATCCTTGAGGCGCTCATCGTGGCTGGAGGCGTGGCCGAGACGCAAGCTGCACCCGGTAGGAAATTATCCGGAAGCGCGGGGCCGGGTTGCATAGCAGTGCGGCTGTGGCTCGCGGAAGCCGCTGAGGAACGAAGGGCCCATCCGCGGCGCCTGGTTTCCTCCTCTGTGTTGCTCCTGGGGAGGCAGGACTGTCGGAGCCCGGGGCAGATTCATTCTGGTCCTTGCCTGTCGCCGGCGCGGATGGCGAAGGCTGCCCCGTGCTCAGGAGCGACTTTCCTAGAATTGACCAAAGTGCCTCCCCGAGGCTGGGACTGAACCAGTTTCCCCTTAACCCTGGCAGCACGGCGGGGCCTGGCGCGGGCAGCTGGGGTATTTGTACCTGCTCTGGAGGAGGGCGGGGGAAGTTGTTGGCATGCCACTGTGTTTCCCAGCAGACTGTGGGGTCACTTTCTGGGCTGTTGATGGAGGGGGACTCTTCTGATCCGATGTGCAGAGATGAGCGAGGCGACCTTGAGGCAAGGCCCAAAGACGCTGGCCACCGCGGTACAACCTGCCTTTACCGCTGAGCTGTTTAGGGGACAGGTTTGCTGTCCCTTGCCCCAAAGGAAACTCAGGGAGCGCTGGAGATGGAGTTGAGCCGATAGAGCCTGCTGGGGTGCGGTGCTAGAGGAATAGAGTCGACTTTGCGAACGTTTGTCCTCTTCTCGGGAGAGCAGCCAGTTCCGAAGGGGGAGCTGGGGTCCCCATTGTCCCTTTAGAAAGCCAGACGTGAGTTTCCGACACTCCTTAATGTTAAGCAGGTCTCAGTGGCACGGCAGGGTTTGTTTTGCAGGTGCTCGCGTACAGCCCTCTAGAAATTCTGTGTCAGCATCGCTTCGTATTTATCTTATGGAGGAATCCATGAAACGTACGGCGCTACACCTGAAAGTGTGCCATCTGCTCACCGTGCAGCTGACTTTTCTGCTCAGTTCAGTACCTGGCCTGCTGTAGACTTTTTGTATTGAAAGCTCATAACTGAGCAGGTTTTGCCTTTTGGTGGGATGGAACGAAACTGTCTACTCTGACGCCTCTTGTCAGTGTTGTTGCTTCGTCTGTAGCTCATTCTGACAGCCCCAGAAACATCTTCAGAGAATGTGATGTGTTTGTACATTACAGATTTTTAAAAAATGAATAACGGTGGAGTAAACTGGCAGTTTTGCCTTGGGCTAAGTTCATTAGAGAATCAAAACCATCCTCATGAAAATTACGGGCTGTTGAGGAGTCGGATATATGGAGAAAACGATTACAAAAATTGTAGATACAAACTAGCTTCCCCACAGCTTGAGTTCTAGCGCTGTTTCCTTTGTTAACCAGCCCCCCAAACCTGTTGGGCTCTGTACACCACACAGCATCATCTAGAGGTTGAATAACATATTGCCAGTAAACTTAATCTTACAACCCTGGAGACTATTAGTGCCGCAGTCTCTTTCCATTAGGTAGACTCATGAGTGCAGGCAAAACACTTTGCCAATGAGCTCCGAGTATAGACCAGGGATGTGGGGGACACATGGTTGTGAGCAGAGCTGGTTGATTGGTAGAAAAGAGACCGGTGAATGGATCCTCAGGAATTACCATGGAGAGTTTGTTTGGTTGCGTTTGTGTGAGTTGTGTTGTTACATTCACGCTGGAATTTAGGTTGCCTCTGACTTACTAAAATAGTCCTGGAGCCTAAAACTTCTCCGCGAGATTATCATCTATAATTTGATCTACTGTGAAAATGTTTGAGATCTGCCTTCCATTATCTTCTGGGCTTGGGGTTGGTGGTTATTCAAGTTTGATCCAATCAGAGAGCAGAATCTGTGCCTGGTGGTTTGGGTGACCAATCGCGCCCCAGGAGCACTGGCGAGGCTCGGAACAATTCACGGGCATGAAGGCCAGATGGGACCCTCTAGGCCGACCTCCTGCCTGTCACAGATCGCGGAACCTCACCCGCCCACTCCAGAGCCCGAGCCGCTGGCTGAGTCACTGACGTCCACCAGCCACGGTGTGGGGACTTCACGTGGCCATTGACACCAGTTTAAAACTGCAGATGACCTCAGGAGCCATCACGTCCAAGTCCCCTGCCCTGCCCAAAACAGGACAAACTCCAGCTCAATCGTCCCAGCCAGGGCTTGGCCAAGCTGGGACTTAAACACCCTTAGGAATGGAGATTCCACCCCCTCCCTAGGGAACCCAGCCCAGCGCTTCCCCACCCGCCTCGGGAAACCGTGTTTCCTAAGATCCCACCTAGACCTTCCCCACTGCAACTTGAGCCCATTGCGCCTCGATCTGCCATCGGCCCCCACTGAGAACAGCCTCTCTCCATCCTCTCTGGAACCCCCTTCAGAGAGCTGAAGGATGCTACCAAATCCCCCCTCGCTCTTCTCTTCTGCAGACTCAATAAACCCAACTCCCTCAGCCTCTCCTCCTTTGTTGCCCTCCGTTGGCTGTCGGTGGCCCGTGTGGAATTGATCGGCAGCATCCGTCTCTTCCCTTCGGTGGGTGTGCGCCTTGCAGGGGGGCACGTGGACTGTCCCACCACCGCCACTACCGGCCCCTTTCTCGTCAGCCTCGGGGGAGAGGCCCGCGACTGGCTGAGCCCGGGATCCTGACCTCTCTCTTCCCACCTGGGAGAGGCGCATGAGTCACGAGCCCCTCTCTCGGGATCCGAAGTGGCTAGACTGAAAATGCTGGGCACTGTGGACCTGCTCTGCCCTCAGCAGGTTGGAGGCCCCCAATTTATAGCCCTGACCCCTGCCTGTAGGAAGAGCAAGGGACGCAGACGCTTGCTTAGCTGGCGCTAATGCAAACCATCTGTGCACTGACGGGTCTGACGAGGCTGCGCGGCTTCCAGGGGCTACCTCTTTGACTGTGCCTGGAAACGGCTCTGTCTCAGCCAGCTGGATGGCTCAGGAATCGCTTTCCGGAGCCGGCCCCTTCGTTTTCTGCGGAGACCTGGGAGTCCTTCCTCCCCCGGTGTGCGGGAAAGTGCCGCCCTCCGTGGAGCTGCTGGCCTGGGGCATCTCCGCGGGACCCCTCCGATGTCGCCCCGGGCCCGTGGCTCGGCGCACGGGTCAGCAGCGCTTGGTTGAATCCCTCGCGCCGGCCCCACGGAGAAACCCCAAAAGCAGCCATTAATCGCACTGCGGTGACAAGGGCAACAAGCGGGAGAGCTGGAAATTCATTCCAAACTGGAGCCGGAACTCCAGCCACCGGGCAGAGACCCAGGCGAGCCTCGCTGGCTAACCCAGGAGCATGTCTGCAGACACACACACACACACACACACTCTCTCTCTCTCTCTCTCTCTCTCTCTCTCCTCCTGCTTCCTGCCCATCGCCAGCTGAGCGGGGTGTGCTAAATACCGCCCGCTGGGAAGCCTGGTGACGGGGAGAGGAACAGCTGGGTGGAGAGGCAGCCCTGCCCCGGAGCTGGCGCATTGCGGGGCGCATGTTTGAGAGGCTGGTTCTGTGCCCGTAGACGGAAGCCGGTGATTCTTCCCTGGAGGAGTCTCCCATCTGGCACGCCCCAAAGCTGGCTCTGCTTCCCCGGGCGATGTCTCCTGGCCGCTCCGCCCGCCCTCGGGGCCAGAAGTCCCCTGAGCCGCAGCGTTCCTGTAATCCCACTTCTTCCAGCCACCCTCCTTGCATCCCCCTCGGCCTCCCTCTTTGGAAGACCTGGCGATACAACCGCGCCGCCCCCTTTCATAACTGCTCATCCGTCAGCCCCGCCAGCCCCTTCCTCGTCTTGACGACTCTCCCTGGAATCCTCTCCCGGCGGTTTCTCGAGATCGGTACGTGTCTCTTCCGGCCGCTTGCGCCCAGGCGAGGAAGGAACAGCTCGATCGCCTTGCCGAGGCGGGTCCCGGAGAGACGAGGTGAAACCCCCGTTCGCTGCCTCCCGGGTGCAGAAATTTCACAGGAGGGGGTGATTTTGTTGTAAATGTGAGCCGTGAGGGTGTGAGCACACCCCCTTACGGTCCCCCAAGTAAGCATGCTCCAGCCAGCTGATTTCCCACCCTCTGCCCCCAGGAGCGAGGCCCAGCCCCACCGCCCAGCCTCCTCCTGGGGGAACGGGGAGGAATCAGTCGCAGCCTTTCCTTGGCCAGCCACAGCATTGGGGGGCGGCTCAGGCAGCTGATTTCCCCACCCTTTGATTGCCTCGGCACATGGTGGGCTCCAGTAAAGCAGAGACCAGGCAGGAGGCAGGAGCCTGGGTGTGTTCTCCAACGGTGGGAAAGCGCCTGGCTCCGGGCAGACAGGACTTGTAGATTCAAGCTGACTTCTCTCCCTGCCCAACTTGGGACCTGTTGGCTCCCTGTTTCTCTCCAGCAGGAAGTTGTACCCGCTCTGTCATCCCAGGAGGGGTTGCGGGCTGTCATGCGATGTTTGGAAAGCACTTGGAGCGCTGTGGAGGAAAGATGCTATATAAAGCTCCGCGTGTTATTCTTAGCTGGATGCTAAGTGTCCGTAGCAGCCTGGACGGATCCTCCCCTCCTCGCCCAGTGCACACTTTTCTGTGTGTGTGGAGTTGGAGCTTATAATTAGAGGTGCAAAACGGATATAAATACCCTGCCATCGCAGGGCGGGCGGGGTGCAAACAGCGTCGGAAGAGGTGTCACTAGCGGACACTGAGGAAACCATAAAGTGTGACCTCATTCTGACTCAAGCGTAAATATACCTCCCGGGAGTGTCTGTGGTTTGGGGGCTCGCAGAAGAAAGGAGCAAGCAGGCCCCGGGTCGAGCGGGCAGCAGCCTTTGCGGAGAGATTTCATCCAAGGAGGGGGGACGTTTCGAGCCAGATTTCCCGGCCCCGAGGAAGAGCTTCGGGGATTTGGGCTGCGCGGACGTAGGGAGCTGGCCCGAAGAGCAGAAGTGACGTAGGGGCCCCGGAGGCAGCTGGTGAAATAACGACCAGGGAAGGAGGCGTTTCCAGGTGTTCGGTCATCGTGGGGGTCCAGGCCTCGAGGTTCCCGGGTGCCCGCTGGGAAGCTGGTGGAAAGTCAGTGGAGCTTGGCCCTGTCTGCAGGGTAGGGGATGTCCAGTACAGGTCGGACCTCCCTCGTCCGGCATTCGGGGAACCCACTCGGTCCTGAACGAGGGATTTTGCCGGACCAGGGAAGGTCAGTTCTGACCCCTCTGCTGATGGACTCCAGGCTCTTCCAGACCCTCATCTGGCTCCCCTGCCGGCTGGTCTGGCTCCTGGCCTCGCCCCCAGCCTGGCCACCCTGCTTCCTGCTCCCAGCCCGGCAACCATCCCCAGACAGGCTGCGCTGCTGGTCCGGTCCTGACCCTAGCCACCAGGTGGGCTCCGTGCCCCTCACCAGGCTCCGCTTTCGGCCCTGGCCTCGGCCACTGGGCTCCACGCTGCCGGCTCCTTGTCCCCAGACTGGCTCCACCGCCAGCTCCGGCACTGGGCTCCGGGTTCCTCTTCCGGCCGGGGCTCTATGATCCTGCAACACCCGTGGTCCGGATGCCGGACCAGAGAGTTCCGTATCAGAGAGGTTCAACCAGTCGTTAATGGTTAGGTCTTCACTGCCAAAATCCCCCAAAGGGGCCTTCAGAAAGCCCTTCCGGGCCCCAGGCAGGGTTGTTACCACAGCCCACGGGAAAATAGGGGCAGAAAAAGCATGGGGGGGAAGGGTTGTTTTTGTCCTAATTTTTCCAGGGGAAATTTTCAGATTCTCTGAAGGAAGATCCTGGTCCCATAGGGCCTGGGGTGTGTGGTCGTGTGTGCGCACCACACTCCTCCTTCACAGCCTGGCCTTCCTGGCTCCGCGACCGCTCCCATATTCCTGTTTGGGGCTGACACCGGCCGGGGTGGGGGCGTGGGAGGAACCGACGCGGCTCCCGAAACCCGCCCTTTCCCCCGGAGACCCCGAATTCCTGTCAGAACCCGGCTGTGCGGGGAACGTGCTGACCAGCTTTGGGTTTGCACCTTGACGTGGCTGGTCAAGGGCAAGGCCTGTGGGGTGTCTGGATGAGCCTCGAACAGGCGGGGCCAGACCCTCCCCATGGGGCACTGTGGCTCCGAGGGTCCCATCAGGGAAGAGACAGATGGGCGGGAGGAAGAGTTAAGAACCCCCCCGGCATTGGCACCAGGGTCCCTCGCGGCTGCCTAACAAGCCCCACGCAGGGGCCCAGGGCGGCCACACACAGCTCTCCCCCGGCCGTGGCAGCTCCATGATGTGGCCAGGGGAGGGGGCACCTCTCCCCCAGCTATTGTGCCCAACCTGGAGCTGTCTCAGGGCTGCTGCAGCCGGGGGACAGGCGCCCCTTCCCTGGCCCCCACCCAGCCCAGCCCGGACCTGCCCCAGCTTGGAGATAAGCGCCCCTCCCCCAGATGTGCCCACTGGAGCTGCAGCGGCCATGGAGCAGCGCCTCCCACCTGGCCCCGAGCTGCTCCGGTGAGAGAGGGCTGAGGGGAGTCTCCCTGGGGCACACTGACCCCCTCGCCCCCAGCCCCACCCCAGAGCTCATGCTTCCAGCCAGAGCCAGAGCCCCACAAGCGAAGCCCGTGATCCATCCCTGAGCCCCCTCCCGCACCCCAGCCCCACGGCCCCAGCCCCACCGCACACTGTCCGTGTGCAGAATGGCTTTCGGTATGTGACACTCCCTCCACAGTGGTGCACCTAACAAAAGTCATTCCGCACAGGGACATAAAAAAAACACAGAATGGGCATCTTCCCTCCCACAGCGAATAGTCCCTAAAGCCGCGCCACGCACGGCCATTTGCACACGGATACGGGCCCGCTAACGAACCCCGCAATTAGGGATGCCCCTGCCCAAAAGACAACCCCTGAAATGCCCCTCCCACTCCGCTTGCACTAATTCGCCTCTTTCGTGGCACCCTAGGACATGGCCGCGACATCCGCAAACAGTCCCTGGGGGGGTGGAATGTTCTTTCCCCGGGGGGCGTCGCTACCCTGGAATTCGGGGCCATGTTCATAACGCGTCCTGGGTGAGTCTTGTGTCGCGCCCCAACTAGAATCCCCCCCCCCCGCCCCGGGCGAGATGACGTGTGTCAGCGAGCACCGCTAACATGTCGCCTGTAGACGTGCCGCCAGGCGAGAGCCGCTGGAGCAATGGGATTGCGGGGTTATCCCAGCTGGGTCGGTCCCAGGGTCCTCGACCAGGGGGGTGAGGTTCTCTTCCACCAACTCCAATAAAAGCTGTGACCTCACCCACCTTCTGTCTCTGAAGCAGAGGAATATCAGTTAGGATCGGGGGTCTGAGCACATAAGAACAGGCAACCTGGGTCAGAGTGAAGGTCCATCCAGTGTCCTGTCTGCCGACAGTGGCCAGTGCCAGGTGCTGCAGAGGGAGAGAACAGAACTGGGAATCATCCAGTGATCCCTCCCGTCACCCATTCCCAGCCCCTGACAGAGGCCAAGGACACCATCTCTACCCATCCTAGGTAGAAGCCACGGATGGACCTAACCTCCATGAATGTATCTGGCTCTTTTCTGAACCCTATTTATGTCCTGGTCTTCACAACGTCCTGTAGCAAGGAGTTCCACAGGTTGACGGTGCATTGTGTGACCGAGTTTTGTTTGTTTTAAACCCGCTACCGATTCATTTCATTCGGTGGCCCCCTAGATCTTGTGTTATGAGAGCATGTACCTCACTTCTTATTTACTTTCACCACGCCGGCCATGGTTTTGTGGACCTCTCTCCTGTCCCTTTTCCAAACTGAAAGTTCCCCGTCTTGTTCGCCTCTCCTCAGCGTGTTCTCAGGCTTCGAAAAGCAGGCTCATGCCTCACAGCAGGAAGGTGACGCCAAAACGGGAGGGTTTCTTCTGTGCTCTGAGCGAGGGGCTCCCAAGGAGGCGCACCACTTGGTAGTTGAGGTGTGGGACTCTCCTTTGCCGTGGATCCGTGGGGCTTGCCTTCGCCTGAGGTCACGCCGTTCCCCCAGGTTCCTTTTGTTTGCTCAGCGGCTGCCCGGCTCCGTTTGAAAGCCGTCTCGTGACGGCACGAGGCTGGCCCAGAGGGCTGGCACCGGCTGTAGGGACGCGGGTCAGCAGTTCATCCCCAGCCCAGCTTGTGAGCCAGCGGCTGGCTTGCTGGTGGCCCCAGTCCAGTGCTGAGTGGCTGAATGCCCACCTCGTGAAAACTACCCCCCCGTCGGCTCCTTCCTTTGCAGCGAGGCCGAGGCATGAATGGGTCACGAAGACGGGGCGCGTTCACATGCCTCCAAGGTCAGGGCGGGGAGGCCTCATCGGGGCGGCTCACTCCTGTCTCGCCATCCCGTTGCCCTTGGGGAACCGGCTCCCGGGTTAATAGGTCTCCGCTCTGCAGGGCTTCTCTCATCCCTGCTAGAAATGCGCTCGGATAACACACGGGACGGGGGTGGGGAGATGGATGCGCGCCCATCGGACGCCGTGGCAGGCGGGTGACATCCGCGGCGGGGTGTCTTTACCACCCTCCCTCCTCGGCGCCAGTGGGGAAATGAGGAAGTTCTTCCCGGCAGCGCCGAGTTCACAAACGTCCTGAACGCCCCCCTCGCCAGGGCCGCTCCGCCGGCGGCCGCACTCGCGGACGGCTCGTCACACTACTTGTCTTTCCTCTTGGCGCGGGACCGGGCGTGCGGCTCGGCCACGCACCCGGCTCGCAAGAGGGAGAGGCAGGAAACCTGGCCCGGTCGTGGCCCTTTGTCTTTTGGGAAGAAACGCTTTCCGGCGTGAACGTCTCGCCGCTCGGTTCCGTGCCAGCTGGAGAGAGAGAGCCGGCGGGCGGCGAGCTCCCCGCTGACGCGCCCGACTCAGCCGGCGGAAATCGGCCACGTACCAGCTCAGCGTCGGGCGCCGGAGACGGTAGCAGCAGGCTCCTTGCGCTCAGGTATAAGGAGCGTGCACGTGGCTGGCGGGGAACGGGCGTGGCAGAGCCGGCGTGGGCATTCATCTCCGTGCCTAAAACCCACCCCCCCGGAGGCAGGTCGCAGGACGGCACCAGAGCCCCACGCCCGCACACCGCAGGCCCGCTAGTGGAGGGGGATGGGGCGGGAACCCAGAAAAGGCGGTGTTGCCGGGCCCCCTTTATCCAAGGGGGAGGGGGGGAGGGGGGCCTGCCTCAGGGGCTGGCTCTCAGTCAGCCTGGGCATCTGTCAGTGCACAATCCCGTCAGACCCCCGGCCCCCTGCCCTGCCCCCTTGGTCTCTACATCTGGGTTTTAACTCTCTTGCCGGGGCACCGGGGCACGGCCGTGGCTGCCCGCAGGTTTGTAGAGCGCCTGGCCCCACAGGGCCCCGATTCCCCGGCCCCCAGCATCCCACCACGGGCGATGGTCCAGGGCCCTCCGGCCACGGCCGCGGGGGAGGTGAGAACGGGGACAGAACGGGCCCATCCGTCTGTTTCCCCACCTCGGGCAGGCGCAGGAGAGGAGCTGCTTCCGACGCCAGCCTATGGAAATGCGGGTGACATCATCCCTCCTGGCGCTATTTATAGCCACTCTCATTTACTCCCCTTGGCTCGATCGTCTTTCCGCGAGCCCTTCGCCCCCAGCGTTTACAGCGTCTCCGTCGGCAGGCCAGCCGCACGCTGCAGCCCGGCGCTTCTGGCGTGAGCCGGCGAAGCTCTCCGACAGGGAGACGCGGGGGAGGGAAAGCAGCAGGGGACGAGCAGGTTCCTGGCTGCGGCAGGGCCCCGCTGGACTGGATCCGGCTGGTGCAAAATTACCCACCCGATGGGGGTCCCACCAGTACCCCACTTGCATCCCCAGAACAGGGGGCCTCTGCCACGGGCCCGGAGGACAGGATGGAGGCATGTCCCAGCGCAGCCCGAAAAGACCCCCGAGCCGACTGTCTGTCAGACGGGAGGTGGGTACGGCCGGAGGCCGGAGGGGAACAGGCAGACTCTCTTGCTCAGAGCGGGCAGCCGGGCCCTTGTCACCTTTTTACAGGCATCACGGCAAAGGAGGGCCCCAAAGAGGGAAACAGCAGGGCTCAAACAGGAGGGCTGTGAACTGGTTCCAGGTTCACAGCTGATGTCCCAAGAGCCGGAATCCACCCCCTACCTCCCCGAGACCCTCCAGTCCACAAGCCCCGACTCCCAGGTGAAACTCGGAGCCCCAAACGCAGGAGACATGAGGCTCCGGGAAATACTCCACGCGAATGAGGTGCTGCTGCGGAGCTCTGTGGGGCCTGCCCCCAGGCGCGAGGGGCTGCGTGGGAGATAGAGGCAAGGGGGCGTGGAGGCTGGCGTCCCCGGGAGTGACTCAGGGAGGATCGGTTAGGTGGGGACAGACCGTGAGGAGCCACAGAAGTGAAGCCAAGTCGTTTGTGTCTGAAAAGTCAAGTGTCCGAGTGGTGGGCAAGCCGCCGAGGCCCCCAAAGCACCCCAGGAAACCCCCTTCTGGGACGTCCGATGCTCGTGCCCATCCCTGTCCGCTCCCTGCAGCTGTCCCAGGGGCGCCTGCTTTTCCGCCAAGCCCCGGCATTGGGAGTCGTGGGGGAAACAGGGAAACACCCGAATTCGTTTCCGAGAAAGAAAGGACGTTTCTACCCGCCAGGCGTCAGCGAGGAGCTGGAAAACCTGCCCCCACGGGGCTCAAAAAGCAGGGGGCGAAGAAACAGAACCCAACGTGGATTTTTTAAAACCCTCCTGCTTTTCCGGCCAATCTCCTTGTTTTGGGTGGTTCCGACGTGAGCTTTGAATGCCTGGAACAGGTACAGCTGCTCCTAAGAGGATCCGGCCGAGGGTCTCCCGTGCGGCCTGCCCGGCGGGATGGGAGGGAGGAAGAAATCGGGCTTTGTTCTGGTCGGGCGCCGGATGCTAATAATAACCCTACATGACGTGGAAAGCCCAGGTCAGTGTAGACTCAGTTTCCCTTTCTGCTTCCCACGCATCACGAGAAACAACCCTGCCTTGGACGTGACCGGCCTGCGAACACAGGCAGGCGGATCGACTTTCCGACGTTGATTTCTTGACGGGGCCTAAATTTGGGGGCTCACTTGGCGCTGGCCCTCGGCATCAAGTGACTGTGATAACGTCCTTCTTCCCCGTCATTGGTCGAGCCCGTTGCCACCTACATTCCGTTGGGGGCGGAGTTCTTCCCGGCGCCCGGCGAGGATTCGTGGCGATTGTGCGGACGAGTGACCCTCCCTGGACCAAGGCAGGTGTTGTTCGTCAGTCGACCTCTGGCTAATGAAAAGACCAAGAGGATGCCCAGAGAGGCCTGTGTACGGGAAACTGGCGCCTGTATTGGTTGAAATGCCTTGGGGTGTGAGGGGGCGGGAAGGGGAGCAGCCTAGACTGTGTGGTGTATTTTACGACACATTTAGCAGCACGACGGCGGCGCCCCCCTCCTTCGAGCTCTGGGGTTTTCCATCCAAGACCTGGCCTGGGAGAGCCACCAAGAGCCAACCTCGACTCCATCTGGCTGCTGCTCCTTTGGCGGCGGGCATGTTTTGACGAGAAGCCTTAGAGATCCAGGTCTGATCCGCAGGCAGGTTTGCTGCCTGCCACGAGGCTCTCGCATGCCACCCCTGGCGGGAACGGTGCCGCCTCCTTGCCAGGCAGCTTGGCCCCGGGCCCGCGTTAATTACAGAGTCGAATTCCAAACTCAGCTCAGGGAGCGCTTGGGCAAGAATAGAGCCTCGTGGAGTGAGCCCCCACCTGTGTCTGAGCCGAGAAATAGCCCCGCGCTTTCCCATCTCGGCTGTCATGCCAATCCCCAGTTCTTTTTTACGGGGCACCTTTCGGTGCAAAGCGCTACAGGCTATGGGAATGCAGCCGCCTCTGGGGCGGAGCGTCGCAGCTGTCTCACCGCCCACAGCAACATGACACAACCGGACAGACCCCGCGGCCCAGTGACTCTCAGGACGCCAGGAGAACGGGCCCGCCGGAGCAAACCTGAGGTCGGATGCAAACAGGTGCAATTCTAGGGTACGTCTAAACTACATGCCTCCGTCGACGGAGGCATGTAGATTAGCCAGATCGGCAGAGGGAATGAAGCCGCGATTAAAATAATCGCGGCTTCATTTAAATTTAAATGGCTGCCCCGCTCTGCCGATCAGCTGTTTGTCGGCAGATCGGTGCAGTCTGGACGCGCCGCGCCGACAAAGAAGCCTTTCTTGATCGGCACAGGTAAACCTGGTTTCACGAGGCATACCTGTGCCGATCAAGAAAGGCTTCTTTGTCGGCGCGGCGCGTCCAGACTGCCCCGATCTGCCGACAAACAGCTGATCGGCAGAGCGGGGCAGCCATTTAAATTTAAATGAAGCCGCGATTATTTTAATCGCGGCTTCATTTCCCTCTGCCGATCTGGCTAATCTACATGCCTCCGTCGACGGAGGCATGTAGTTTAGACGTACCCCTAGAGACTCCAGCGAAGTTTCCCTTTCCTCCAGCTGGTCTGCGCTTGGCTCATTCCAGCTCTGCTTCCGCCAGCTGTAGGGTTTTCTACTGTACGGCCCAGGATTCGGCCCAGGCTGTAGCCTTGGAGCCTTCTCTTGGGGTAGCCAGTTCCTCCAGGGACCAGCAGCCCAGCCGACGCCCCTGGTTTGTGTGTCACAGCAGTTGCGTGTCTGGGTGGCTGGAGCCTATTGACTTTCGACCTGCCTGTTCTCCTTCAGAGGCGACTGCCATGTCTCCGGCCCGTCCACCTATCCGCGGGAAGACGATCGGCTCCGCCAGCCCGGGCTTTGCCGTTCTCCACTGCGCCACGTGTCCCATTGTGCGGCCGTTGGGGATGTTATACACGGATCCCTTGCCAGATCGGGGGTCAGCAGCGGCCGTGGGGCACGGGCGTTCGACCCGGAAACAACACAACGCAGAACAGCCGTTGACTTGACCTCGGTTAAAACTCTCTTGTAGCACGATGGGCCCGGGGATGTTGCCAATGCTTGTGCCAACCCCGGTCGTGAGCAATTCCTGGCTCTCGAGTGTCTCACGAGGGCCGGTCACGCACCGTTTCACGTGGACGCCTGTCACCGCACACAGCCCTAGACTCTTAAATAAAGCAACCCCCGTTTGCCCCCAGCCCGTTGGATAAGCTGTAGAAAACCAACCAGGCTTACAAGCCGTGCCCGCCTCTCTCTGCCGGGAAGGAGAGAGCACAGACCCGTCCTAGGGTCCTTTCCACCCTGCTGTTATTCATCACGTCCCCTGTGCGAGTTGGAGGGTTGGGCCAGAGAGAACTGCTCTGGCTTGCTAAGCCCGAATGCGGATCCCCGGGACGTTGGCTCCGATCGAACTCATCCCTGTCAGGGCGTTCCGGTAGAAAGGGAGCCCTTGTATTCCCAGGGGGTATGGCTGTGTTGTGCAGCAGGCTGAGCGGTACACGCTCACGACCCATCCCTTCCCAGACGAGGCCGGGCGTCGCATCCCACCAGCCTCAGACAGGCAACAGCTGCTGTTTGTGGGGCGTTTGATTTCAGCCCTTGCCGGTGGCTCCGTGGCTGGCGCTGCGCCCCCTCGGTGGCACGGGGACAGGCTCTACGCGGTTCCAAGGGCTGTGACCACTGCCCCCTGCCCGGCACGCTCAGCTCGGAGTTTCTTCTCTCTCTGCCCATGCCCATGTCCACGTTTCTAATCCACTGGCTGACGAGTTCATTCGTGCCCATTCCTAACGGATGGCAGGGCCTAGATCCGAACCGAGGCTGCATTTCCGGAGAGGAGGCAGGGGAGGGAAGGCCTCCTAAGGGCCCAGTAAAATACGTTGGCCCAGTGACGGATACCGCTTCCCCCGCCGACACCCGGAGACCAGCGTGGCTACAGCAACAATCCAGACCTCCGCACACACAAAAAAGCGTCAAGCGGAAAACAGTTGGGTTTAAATACAACAATTCTTTTGACCCAACTCTTCCTTTTCATGGAAATATTTTCCCCAGGGAAAAAAAAAAAATCACTTCCCAGCCCGCTCCAGAGTTGCCTGGGGCCAAATCCTGAATGAATAATACTGAGGACATGGGCTGCCAGCGGCAAAAGGAGCCAGAGTCACCCCAAAAGGGGTGAGCGCCAGCCCGGGGCAGGCTTCCGCCGTGGTCTGTGGCCCGGTGCCGAAAAGGTCAGCCCACATCTGTTCTCCTCACAGCCTTGCTTTGCCTAGCCCTCTTTCCGGGCGCTGGCTATTTCAGGCCAGAAATCAGACGCCATCCCGAACACGACCCTCCCTGGAATGTCAGCGTCCGCTCTTGTGGCCAGGGGTTTCCAGATGAAATGTCGGCAGCCGCGGAACAGCCGATCAACTTCCTGCCGTGTTTCACCGGGTTCCCAGCCGGCTGGCGCACGCTCGGCGGGCTCGCTGGCAGTGCGGGGCCCCTCCCGACAGGGCGGGGGGCAAAGGTGTCCGGTGCACCCCCTTCAGCTTCCTCCAGCCAAGCCTGCCTTCAGGGCCCGGCGGAAAAGCATCGAGGCTGCGGAGAAGGAGCAGCGGGCGTGGGGGGTGTCGGCGGCTTGTTGCCTGGCCCCCAGACGCGTTCACGAGGGTCGTTTCTTGCCGAGAGTCCGGCTGCACAGCCGAGCGCTGCACATTCACCCCCCCCCGGAGCTCCCGCTGCCTGGCCTGGGCGCTCCTGCCCGCTTCTCCGTCCCCAGCGCCAGCTGCTCCGGAACAACGCCGGGGCCCCCGCAAAGCACGGTCGGGCGGCTCCTCTCTCGCTTTGCGGCATGGGCCTGTCCCTTGGGGCTGGAGGTGAGGAACGGGAGTGTCCCTGCCAATAGCTGGGGAGCCCGCGGGCGCCTCCTTCCCATTGGCTCTCCTCTTGAGCCCCCCAGCCCGAGTCGGCGGAGCGGGGCGCTGGGGGTTGGTGCTGTGGGGGCTCGGCTGGGTCTGGACTCCGGAGTGCGCTTCGCTGGGCCGTGCCCGGCTGTCACACGGGACATGGAGACCAAGTGGGGAGGGGACGGAGAAGGGGCGGGGCCTGGTGCAGAGTGGGGGTGGGGTGTAGGCGGGGCCACGGGTGGAAGAAGCGGGACGGGGAGCTAGTCTCCCTGGGGGGGGGGGGACTCCCCCTGCTGCCCACGCCTCTGCGCTTTCTTCATGACACTGTAGAAAGGGCACAAGAGGCGCCAACCCGCAGTCTGCTGCCGGCCCCGCCCCGAGCTCTCCACGGGCCAAACCTGCACGGGGCCGGGCTGAGGAGCCGGCTGCCTCAGTTTCCCCACCCGTACAAAGGGGCGAGCGCTATTTCCCTCCTTCCCTGGCCTGCTGGGAGGATGGGGGCTTGGACGCAGGGCGTGGAGAGCCTCAGAGGCCGGGGGCTGTGAACTGCGAGCGGGGAATCGAAGCGGTCGCGGGGCTGTTCCTGGTCTCTCTTGCGCCGGGCGCCCGAGCGCTCTGCTCCCCGACGAGCTGGGGGAGGCCCGGGACCTCCGGCGAGTCCGTTTCTCTGCCTCGGGGCGTATTTGAACTCGTCTTTTCCGCGTGGCAAGCGCTCTGGCCCTGGGGCTTTGCCGGAGGAGCCGCGGCGCGAGAGCCCTGGCCGATCTCACGGCACCTGCGGCGGAGGGAGGCTGGGGGGCTCTTTCCTGCAATGCTCGCCCCCCCCCCCGGAGGTGTCTCATCCTAGCCATGGCCCCGGAGTAACCGCCCGTCTCCCCCGGCTCTTGCTTGGTGCACGTCCAGCGCCTGGCGCGATGGGCCCCGATCCTGATCCACAGGTGGAACCCCCCGAGGAAGGGCGGGGTGGGGGGTGCTGGCGAGCAGGGCCGGGCACGGAGACGGCAGCGGGGCCCGTGTGTGCGGCACAAGGAGGGGCGGCGCGGTCTGCCGGCGGCACGGAGCACAGGGTGGCCCTGCCCCTCCCGCCCGCACTGGCCTGGCCTCTCCCTGACGCTGAGCCCGGTCGTGGACGTGTCCGCGGGGGCCGCAGGCTCAGAGCCGGGCCCGTGCGAGGGGGTGCCCCGCGTGACAGGCCCAGGGGCTGAGTGCCCTAGGAGGGGAGGGGTCAGCGCCTCGGAAACCCGCCCCCCCGGTCATGTGTCTGAGGCTACGTGTAAGGGGGAGGTGGCCCGTGGCCGTCGGGGGCCCTGGGCTTCAAAGGGCCGCCCTGGGCTTCCGCAGGGCCCAACGGGGGACCCCTCAACCCACTTCCTGGGGGCCACCCGGTTCTCCCACCAGACCCCCAGTTCAGCCATGGTGCCCGTTCCATGCACTGAGCCGGCGGCCTGAGCTGGCCGGGATGCTGCCCTTGCGATGAAGCGCACACGCATGCACACGCACATGCACACGTACACGGGGCAGGCATGTGCGCATGCACACATGTGCATACACACGCACTCACATGCACACGCATGTGCTCATGCACACACACACACACGCTCTCCTGCGCACGCACACATGCATGCACGTATGCACACTCACACATACATGTGCACACGCACATGCACACGCACATGCACACGCACAGCCCAGGCTGGGGGAACACAACCACCGAGCGATAAATGGAGCTAACCGTGCCCGGCTGCCTCCGTCCCCTGGAAGTCTGGGCCGCTGCCTGGCCCCCTGACGAGCTTTGTTTGCCGCAGGAGAGAACGGCTTCCTCTTCCTGATGAGCGTGCAGGAAAGGGCAGGGGCGTGCTCCCTGCTAGCCAGCCTGCCCTCTACCCCCTGCTGTGCATCCGCCAGCTCCCGGCCAGCCAGGGCCTCCTGCGGGAGCCGCGTGCGCCGGGCAGGCCGATCGCTGGCCGAGACGGAGCTGTCGCCTTTCCCCATGTGCAGGGCGGGTGGGGGGGGGGCCCACGCTGGGTCTGGGGACCCCCCGACCACTAGGGTGCTGCTCCACGGCCGGTGAGATCCCTCCTCCCTGATGCCGTCCTGCATCGGCCGGGGGCCACGGAGCAGAGCGCCGCTACCCAGGCCCCTTGGCGCCCCACCCTCCAGGCACCAAGCCACCCAAGGCAGCCCGTCGCCTGAGAGCCGGGCAGGGCGTGAGCTAAGGCGGGTGGGATTTTGGGGGGGCGTATCCAGGGGGCGTCGGTCCAGGCTGTATCGCGGGAGCGCCTGTCTGGCTGGCTGGCAGGGCTACGGCCGGGGAGCCTTCGGCCCCAGTGGCTGCAGGGGAGGGCGTGCGTCTGTCCGAGGTCACCGCTTGCCCGCCTGGCTCTGCCCGGGGACCCGAGTCCCCAATGGATTCGTACGGCCCCTCTGTCGGCTCCCCGCGCGCGGATCAGATGGGCTCACAGCTCCTCCCCGTGCGACTCCAGCCAGCGCCCGCTGCACACAAATCAGCACTGGGTCACACTTAGGACCCGGTTGACCACAGGGACTCAGGTCGCACGGGGGGGGTGCACTCCCAGCTCCCTCACTGCAAACCCCAGCGAGCACAGGGCTCCAACGTCCACAAACACGTACCCGTGCACACCCTCGCACACTTACCTACACTCACACACCCGCAAACACGTACCTGTGCGCACCCTCGCACACTTACCTACACTCACACACCCGCAAACACGTACCTGTGCGCACCCTCGCACACTTACCTACACTCACACACCCGCAAACACGTACCTGTGCGCACCCTCGCACACTTACCTACACTCACACACCCGCAAACTCGTACCTGTGCGCACCCTCGCACACTTACCTACACTCACACACCCGCAAACTCGTACCTGTGCGCACCCTCGCACACTTACCTACACTCACACACCCGCAAACACGTACCCGTGCGCACCCTCGCACACTTACCTACACTCACACACCCGCAAACACGTACCCGTGCGCACCCTCGCACACTTACCTACACTCACACACCCGCAAACACGTATCTGTGCGCACCCTCGCACACTTACCTACACTCACACACCCGCAAACACGTACCTGTGCGCACCCTCGCACACTTACCTACACTCACACACCCGCAAACACGTACCTGTGCGCACCCTCGCACACTTACCTACACTCACACACCCGCAAACTCGTACCTGTGCGCACCCTCGCACACTTACCTACACTCACACACCCGCAAACTCGTACCTGTGCGCACCCTCGCACACTTACCTACACTCACACACCCGCAAACACGTACCCGTGCGCACCCTCGCACACTTACCTACACTCACACACCCGCAAACACGTACCCGTGCACACCCTCGCACACTTACCTACACTCACACACCCGCAAACACGTACCCGTGCACACCCTCGCACACTTACCTACACTCACACACCCGCAAACTCGTACCCGTGCACACCCTCACACACTTACCTACACTCACACACCTGCAAACTCGTACCTGTGCACACCCTCGCACACTTACCTACACTCACACACCTGCAAACTCATACCTGTGCACACCCTCGCACACTTACCTACACTCACACACCCGCAAACTCGTACCTGTGCGCACCCTCGCACACTTACCTACACTCACATGCCCGCAAACATGTACCTGTGTGCACCCACACACACTTACCTACACACACACGCCTGCAAACACGTACCTGTGCACATCCTTGTGCACTTACCTACACTCACACACCCGCAAACACATACCTGTGCACACTCTCGTGCACTTACCTACACTCACACACCCGCAAACACGTACCTGTGCACACCCTCGCACACTTACCTACACTCACACACCCGCAAACATGTACCTGTGTGCACCCTCGTACACTTACCTACACTCACACGCCCACAAACACATTCCCGTGCGCACCATCGCACACTTACCTACACTCACACACCTGCAAACTCGTACCTATGCACACCCTCGCACACTTACCTACACTCACACACCCGCAAACTCGTACCTGTGCACACCCTCGCACACTTACCTACTCTCACACACCCGCAAACTCGTACCTGTGCGCACCCTCGCACACTTACCTACACTCACACACCTGCAAACTCGTACCTATGCACACCCTCGCACACTTACGTACACTCACACACCCGCAAACACGTACCTGTGCGCACCCTTGCACACTTACCTACACTCACACACCTGCAAACTCGTACCTGTGCACACACTCGCACACTTACCTACACTCACACACCTGCAAACTCGTACCTATGCACACCCTCGCACACTTACGTACACTCACACACCTGCAAACACGTACCTGTGCACACCCTCGCACACTTACCTACACTCACACACCTGCAAACTCGTACCTGTGCACACACTCGCACACTTACCTACACTCACACACCTGCAAACTCGTACATGTGCACACCCTCGCACACTTACCTACACTCACACACCTGCAAACTCATACCTGTGCACACCCTCGCACACTTACCTACACTCACACGCCCGCAAACTCGTACCTGTGCGCACCCTCGCACACTTACCTACACTCACATGCCCGCAAACATGTACCTGTGCGCACCCTTGCACACTTACCTACACTCACACACCTGCAAACTCGTACCTGTGCACACCCTCGCACACTTACCTACTCTCACGCACCCGCAAACACGTACCTGTGCGCACCCTCGCACACTTACCTACACTCACACACCTGCAAACTTGTACCTATGCACACTCTCGCACACTTACCTACACTCACACACCCGCAAAAACGTACCTGTGCGCACCCTTGCACACTTACCTACACTCACACACCTGCAAACTCGTACCTGTGCACACCCTCGCACACTTACCTACACTCACACACCTGCAAACTCGTACCTGTGCACACCCTCGCACACTTACTTACACTCACACACCTGCAAACTCCTACCTGTGCACACCCTCGCACACTTACCTACACTCACATGCCCGCAAACATGTACCTGTGTGCACCCACACACACTTACCTACACACACACGACTGCAAACACGTACCTGTGCACATCCTTGTGCAGTTACCTACACTCACATACCCGCAAACACGTACCTGTGCACACTCTCGTGCACTTACCTACACTCACACACCCGGAAACACGTACCCGTGCACACCCTCGCACACTTACCTACACTCACACACCACAAACACGTACCTGTGCGCACCCTCGCACACTTACCTATGCTCACACACCCGCAAACACGTACCTGTGCGCACCCTCGCACACTTACCTACACTCACACACCCGCAAACACGTACCTGTGCGCACCCTCATACACTTACCTACACTCACATGCCCGCAAACACGTTCCTGTGAACACCATCGCACACTTACCTACACTCACACACCCGCAAACACGTACCTGTGCGCACCCTCACACACTTACCTACACACACACGCCTGCAAACATGTACCTGTGCACATCCTTGTGCACTTACCTACACTCACACACCTGCAAACACGTACCTGTGCACACCCTCGCACACTTACCTACACTCACACACCCGCAAACACGTACCTGTGCGCACCCTCGCACACTTACCTACACTCACACACCCGCAAACACGTACCTGTGTGCACCCTCGTATACTTACCTACACTCACATGCCCGCAAACATGTACCTGTGTGCACCATCGCACACTTACCTACACTCACACACCCGCAAACTCGTACCTGTGCACACCCTTGCACACTTACCTACACTCACACACCCGCAAACACGTACCTGTGCACACCCTCGTGCACTTACCTACACTCACACACCCGCAAACACGTACCTGTGCACACCCTCATGCGCTTACCTACACTCACATGCCCGCAAACACGTACCTGTGCACACCCTCATGCGCTTACGTACACACACACACCCATGCACACTTACCTGTGCATGCCCACGCACACTTATCTGTGCACACCCATACACTTATCGCCACGTGCTCCATAATCTAACACCCCAGTGCACAGCCTCATGCAGACGCAGTCCTCTGTGGCCTGGAAGAACACCAACCCCGTGGCACCCCAGAGGTGGCCGCATTGCAGTGGCAGCCAGGGCGGTCCCTGGAGATGAGCTACACCCATAGGGTCCTTAGGAGGGAGGAGGCTGGTGCACGGGGCTGGCCCGGGGCTCGTCCGCCCTTCTTGCCTGCCACACGGCTTGCCAAGCTCGCTGTGAAAAGGGAGCCTGTCTCAGAAACAACAGCGTGCATGCAGGGCCAGCCCTGCGGCTGCGGGGCGTGGGGTTGGGAGGCACAGCCCGATGGGGCCGGGGGTGGCCAGTTTGCTTCATGGGGATTTTCACTAGCATGGGAACAGCCGGACTACGTCAGGTCCAGGCTCCATCTAGGCCAGCGTCCTGTCTTCCGACAGGGGCCAGTGCCCGGTGCCCCGAGGGAACGGACACAGCAGGGAGTCAAGTCGCTCGTTTCGTGGAGGGCCCGACCCCACCGCCCGCGAGTGTCCCGCACAAGGGCATTAGGAGGAAGATGGGGCGGCTTTCCTCTGGGTGATGAATTCCTTTTGCCTCTCTTCCCCTTCCCGCCCTCGCGCCCATGCAGACACGCTTGCCAGCGCATTCTTCGAAAAGTTTCCAACTTCACACGTGGGCGCCGACCCCGCAGGTGGGGATGGTTCAGCCAGGAAAGTTACAGGAAATGGACAGGCCTTGGCAGTCCCCGCTCCAGCGCCGTCAGGGATCACTCGGCTGCCCGAGTCAGCTGGGCCGAGTCAGCTGGCGCTGCACCCCAGTCTGGGCACCTCTTGCCCGGGGCATTGGGAAACGGTGAGCAAAGGGCTGCAGGAAGATCTGAGCCTGCTGTGTGATAGCGAATCGTTCTTTCGCCCGGCTCTGTGTCCCAAACCGTGACCCCACCCCCTCTTCCACCCAAGTCCCCATCTACATGCTGCCCCTGTTTCTGAGCCCTCTCCCTTATCCCCAAGCCCCCATAGCCCTGACCCGTGCTTGCTTCTCTCCCTCTCCACCTCCCTGTCGCTCACCTTTGTGGCTGGTAAAAACGTGGTGAAACCGTGGCCCCCGTGTGGTGTATTCAGGGGCCCTTTCTCTGAGCATTCGCAATTCAGTTTGTCTCCGTGAATTCTTATACGCTGTGCTCGCGCAGCGGCATCCATGGGATGTTGACCAGGCTCAGTGACGTTTGGGGAAGTGCAATTACTGTGGCGCCGTAACAGGGCGCTTACGCCGGCAAGAGACCACGCTGAGCGCAGGCTCGTGCGCGCGTCGGTCGTTGCAAGGCGACGTAGGTCAACTGTGTGCCACGCATGAGCAGTTCCGTAGTGCACTTTGATCCCCCGCACTGTGACGACCTGTGCGAACTGAGGCACTGTCAGCGTGCAAGAGCAGAGCCCGCACGTTTGTGCCCAGCGGCCGGCACGATCTCCCAGAGAAGGTGGAAAAGCAGAGTCTTGGCGTGGGCTCAGGCGCTGAGCCGTGGAGGATGGAGGGAAGAGTTGCGTACGTTTCCCACCAAGCCAAGCGCACCTGGTAGTGGGGGCTCATGCCAGGCAGGCGCACAGAGCCCGGGGCACATGCCAGCTGCTGGGGATGTTTGCCTGGCTCTCTGGGGCCTCCCTGCTGTGCAAAGCAAGAAGCCCACGCCCTGGCTCCAGGCGGGTTACAGAGCGAAGCGCCCGGCCCTGCTCCCTCATGCTGGGCTGGGGGAGCATCTCCTTGGGGGCGCCAGGCCTGCGGCGTTAAGGTCAGCTGCATGGGCAGCTCCGTCTCAGACTCCTACTTGCACAGCGGGGGGGGGGGGTGTTTCTTGGTGCGCTGCTGGCCGCTGATATTCAAATGTGCTGTGATTTGGGTAACGTTGGGCGTGAATTTGGATCCTGACCCCTGCGAGCTGAGTATCGCTGCTCTAGAGCCAGCAACAGGGCGGTTCTGAAGAGGTAAACGGCTTCTTGGAAGGGTTTGGTGATGGGATATTGGCAGCGTGTTCTTTCTGGCTTTGTAAGGGCCTGTTTGCCTAGCACCCCAGCTGCCTTATTGTTATTCCTAGAGATCCCAGGCAAGAGCCGGCTGGGTGCACTATGGTCCTGTTACTCTGTAGCAGGTTTAAAACAAACCAAAGCGCACAGTCAACCTGTGGAACTCCTCGCCGGAGGATGTTGTGAAGACCAGGATTTTAACAGGGCTCAAAAAAAAGGGTTCATGGAGGTTAGATTCATCTATAGCTACTCGCCAGAGTAGGCAGGAATGGTGTCCCTGGCCTCTGTTTGTCAGGGGCTGGGAATGGGCGACAGGGGAGGGATCACTTGATGATTTCCTGTTCTGTTCACTCTCCCTGGGCACCTGGTGTTGGCCACTGTGCAGACAGGATATTGGGCTAGATTGACCTTTGGTCTGACCCAGCCTGGCCGTTCTTTTGTCAAAATAAACTAGAGCAAGTGACTTGCCCAGGGACACACAGCAGCTCAGTGGCAGAGAGGGGAATAGACCCATGAATTCCTGCATTCCTGGGCGGAGCTCGCACCATTAGGCTATAGCATATGGCACGTTATAGGGAGCAGAGAAAATGGGGTGACATCAGGCGGCGAAGTGATTGGTGCTCCGTGCCCAGCACAGCCATCTGCGCACTCCCTGTTCGTTTCCAGAGGGATCCTCCCAAACACGTTCCCATAACAAACGCAGGCAACGTTCACCGAATTCCCGACAGCCTCAGTGTCCCGCTGGCTTTCCACCGGATCGAGGCGCCTCGGTCGCTCCGCTGCTGTAGGAAACGTTCCCCAGGGGTGTGTTTAGGAAGCCCCATGGGGGGGGGGAGATGCAAAGAGGACACTCAGGACACGTGGGGGTGGCTCTGATCCCCCAATGGCAGGGACACGAGCTGTCTGTCTCCCAGCCGCGTCTCCACCCCTCTCCTCCCCGGATCCGCGAGTTAAAAGGCTCTGGCCAGTTTGCTCCAATGTTCTCCCCTCCTCGCCCTCCCCCCCCCCGGGCACCCCACATGCTGGGCACAATCGTCCCGTTGCCTCGTGCACAGCTCCCCCCTCATCTCAGTTCCTTGGCTGGGCTCAGCGAGGGAGGCCGTCCGCTGCAAAATCCCCCCCCCTTTGTTCCCCCCACCCTGCTGCAGCCTGAGCACCCTTTGGGGAAGCCAAGAACCCCACTGATCTCCCGAGGGCCCTGCTGTGCTGGTGTCAGTGGGCCCTGTCAGAGGTGAGGCAGCACCGTTGATAGCGGGGGGGGGCATATTTTGAACCTACTCCCCGCCCTGCGTCCCCCACCCTCCACACCTCGCCCCAACCCCTTTGGAGCTTGTTCCTTCCCTTGCTGAGGTCGCTGGACCCAGACGGGACGAAGAGACCGGAGGAGGAAGGATGGAGCCAGGACTCGGGCAAGTGGGCTCCGTTCCCTGCTCTGACATGGACACAGTGTGTGACCATGGTCAAGTCCCTTTGCGGCTCGGTGCCTTGATTTCCCCAGCTGTACAACGGGGATACCAGCCCTGCTTTGCCTTCTGGCGTGCATGGGGATCAATCCGTACACACGAGGGTTCTCAGACACTCTGGCGACCGAGCCCACCCGAGAGGGGGGCCTTTGCGGTGGCCTCATCCTGCCCCACATTGAGTTTCCTCCTTAGCTAAAGAAGATTCCAGTGACAAGTGGGTGGGCCAGGAGGACATGTAGGAGAGAAATATGTTGCAGGGATGTTGAAGTATGTTGCAGGGATGTTGAGGTGGGGCAGAGAGTTGGGGAAAAGGGGGGGCTGGGGTGCCAGAGGCAGGCTCTGGCCAGGAGACTTACCAGCCATCAGCCCAACCAGCCTGCTTGCCTTCAGAGCTTAAAACGAGGAAAGATAATGGAGCAAGTAATTAAGGAAATCATCTGCAAACACTTGGAAGGTGGCAAGGTGATAGGGAACAGCCAGCATGGATTTGTAAAGAACAAATCATGTCACACCAATCTGATAGCTCTCTTTGATAGGATAACGAGTCTTGTGAATAAGGGAGAAGCAGTGGATGTAGTATACCTAGACTTTAGTAAGGCCTTTGATACAGTCTTGCATGATATTCTTATCAATAAATTAGGCAAATACAACTTAGATGGGGCTACTATAAGGTTGGTGCGTAACTGGCTGGATAACCGTACTCAGAGAGTAGTTATTAATGGTTCACAGTCCTGCTGGAAAGGCAGAACAAGTGGGGTTCCGCAGGGTCTGCTTTGGGACCAGTTCTGTTCAATATCTTCATCGCCGATTTAGATAACGGCATAGAGAGAACACTTATTGAGTTTGCAGATGATGCCAAACTGGGAGGGGTTGCGACTGCTCTGGAGGGCAGAGTCATAATGATCTGGACAGACTGGAGAAATGGTCAGAGGTAAATAGGATGAAGTTTAATAAGGACAAATGCAAAGTGCTCCACTTAGGAAGGAACAATCGTTTTAGAATGGGAAGCGACTGTCTAGGAAGGAGCACGGCAGAAAGGGAGCTAGGGGTCGTAGTGGACCACAAGTTGAATATGAGTCAATAGTGTGACGCTGTTGCAAAAAAAAGCAAACGTGATTCTGGGAGGCATTAACAGGTGTGTGGAGCAAGACACGAGAAGTCATTTTTCTGCTCTGCTCTGCGCTGATTAGGCCTCAGTTGGAGTATTGTGTCCAGTTCTGGGCACCGCATTTCAAGAAAGATGTGGAGAAAATGGAGAGGGTCCAGAGAAGAGCAACAAGAATAATTAAAGGGCTAGAGAACATGAGCTATGAGGGAGGACTGAAGGAACTGGGCTTGTTTAGTTTGGAAAGGAGAAGACTGAGGGGGGACATGAGAGCTGTTTTCAGGTATCTAAAAGGGTGTCACAAGGAGGAGGGAGAAAACTTGTTCTTCTTGGCCTCTGATGATTGGACAAGAAGCAATGGGCTTAAACTGCAGCAAGGGAGGTTGAGGTTGGACGTTAGGAAAAACTTCCTAAGTGTCAGGGGGGTTAAACACTGGAATGAATTGCCGAGGGGGGTCGTGGAATCTCCATCACTGGAGATATTTAAGAGCAGTTGGACAGACGCCTGTCAGGGATGATCTGGATGGTGCTTGGTCCTGCCATGAGAGCAGGGGACTGGAGTCAAGGTCCCTTCCAGTTCTAGGGTGCTGTGATTCTAAACTGTTTCCCAGGCAGCCTGCCCCGCACCTGCCCATGCTGCAGAGCCATGTGCTTGTGGGAATAATTGAGCCGGAGGGTGTGGTGCTTCGTGGCTGCCTGTTATTCAAACAGGCAGCTCCCATTGGCCAGTTGCTGCATGTGCGGGATTTCTCGCCTGGCCTGCCCTCCCAAGCCCCGCGCTGCACGGAGAGCCTGCTGGGGCCGTGCGGTTCTGCTCTGCGTGGGGGGGGCATGTCCCCAAACTGCTGAGTGGCTGCAGGTAACCTGCAAGGGGGAGGCGCCTGACCCCACGCCCTCCCCCCCCCCCCGAAACGACACGGGTCACCGGAGCGACACCCATTTCCAGCGCTCCCGCCTGGCCGCAGAGCCCGGAATGCTGCCGGCCTGGCCTTGCGACCCACCCGGGAGCGGGAGGAGCCGGGCTGAGGACGGAGCCCTCCAGTCACCCCGTCCCAGCAGCCAGGTCTCGACAGGCTTCCCAGAGGCCGAGAAACTCCGGGTCCGGTCACTAGCTGCCTGGGGACCGGCGGAGGCTGGAGGGGGGCTCGCAGGCTGGGCTGAGGCGAGCAGAGCGCTGCTTGCTTCTAACGGGGGCCCGGCGGGGGGGCAGAACAGCCACCCGCCTTCCTGCCCCACAGCCGAGCTCCCTCCAGAGGGCAAGGAGCCGGGCGGGGGAAGCGGTGTCTCCTGTGAGGGGGGATTTGCTGCAGGGTGGGGGGAGGAATTCAGCCTGTCCTCAGCTCCCACGGCGGCCCTCGGAGGTCGGCACTGCGGCTGGGATCCTGGTTTCCTGGGCTGAGCCATTGGGGGGCTGGGCCTGGGGGCGATATTCCCCCTCAACTGAAAGCCAGCAGGAGGCCCGGACACGGCTCCCGCCCTACGTGCTGCCTCAGGGACCCTGTAGGCTGGTGTCCGCCTCGCCGACCCCCCGCCCGGCTCTCCACCGTCTCCTGAGGCGTTCCCGCCACAAGGGGCTTCCCAAGCCGGCCGGGGGTCTTGGACCTGCCCCTTGGCGGGGGCCCTGGCACGGACACCGCGGCGCCCGCCTTGCGCATTTGGGAGCCGAGCGAGGTGCGGGCGAGAGGGCACCTGCTGAGGTTTTCGTTTCAGCAACCCTTGAAGGGATTTGCCCAAGGCCGTGGAGGCAACCTGTGGCAGAGTAGGGACGGGCACGCCGGTTTCCCCAACATGAGGCACCTGCTCTAACCACTAGGAAACCCTGCCACCTAGCTCTTTCTCCTCGGGGCTAGCAGGGTTTCTCCAGCTCATCTGCGGATGGTGCTGAGCGCCCGGGGCAGGCTCCTGCCCTAACGGCGAAGATGCCGAGAGAACCAAATAACGGGAGTGAGCTTGTGGGGGTTAGCTCTGGCCAGTTGCACCTCCAGCCGCCCTGGGACCGCCCAGCCATATCTCCAGCCCCAAGGGCTGATGGGACAGGACTGAACCGGGGCTGCCAACTTTCGAACCATACAAAACCGAACACCCTTCCCCCGCCCCCTGCTCCGCCCCTTTCCTGAGGCTCCACCCCCTCCTGCCTTCCCTCCCCCCCTCACTTTCACCGGGGCAGGGTTTGGGATGCAGGCGGCTGTGGGGTGGGGCTGGGGATGAGGGGTTCAGGAGGCAGGCTCCAGGCAGGGGGGGTAGGGCAGTGAGGACACCGCCCCACCCCCATCTACGCCGAGTGTCGGCTTCAGGCAGCCTGGCTGGGTAAAGGCCTGTTCGGGCCAGTGCAGCCGGCCGAGCACCCCCCAGGCCTTTCCAGGCGGCTCTCCAGAACCGGGTGCCAGACGCACCCCTCGGCGATTCCAGCCGTCGCGGGAGGGCCCCGTGTCTGGCCTGAACCCCCGGAGACTGGCATGGGGGCCGCGGTTCCAGCGGAGGGGCGAGCTCCCCTGCCCCGGTGCAGGGCGCTGCATTCCCCGCAGGGGCTCTGCGAATCGCAGTAACTCGGGTGGCGCAAACCGAGGGCTGAAATTCACCAGGGGCGCTCCTCTCCTCCCTGCTCCGCTGCCCACGTTTACAGGGGCGGGGTGGGTCACAGCGGCAGGATGGCCCCCGGCTTCGGCACGCAGGGCAGCTGGGTTTCATTCCTGCCTCTGCCCTGGACACCGTCCCTGGCGTTGGGGCCGTCGTGCCGTGCCTCAGTTTCCCCACCTGGACCGCGGCGATAAGGGCACTTCTCTTGTCCGTTTCGATAGCGAGACTCTCTCTTGCTGGGCACGTGCAGCTCCTGGCACCAGAGGCTCAACCGGGGCCGTGACACAAAGAAAGCGACAGCGATCTGGTGCTGCGTCCCAGGCCGATGGTAGCGCTGCCGGCCTCTGTTCCTGGGCCCTGCTCGGTGGCTTCGCTTCCAGCGGTGGGCTGCCAGGGGCACCCGGAGGCCGAGCAGAATTCGGCTGCAAGACGCTGAGTCAGAGCCCCACAGTCCTGCCTGCCCCCCACCCCACACCCCACCTTGGTCTGTTCCACATGCTGCCCCCAGGTTTGCCAACACTTCGCTCTCCCCCGCGCCCGACGCTGGGGCCGGGGAGGCGGCTGCCCCGCACAGCCCCTCGACAGGGGAGGGGGCGTTAGCTCCGGCTCTGCCAAGCTCGCTTTTTCCAGCCCCAAATGCACCGGAAACCCGGCCCAGGCTCCAAACGCGGATCCATAAATCCCCGCCGAGCGCGGCCTGGCCGTCCGCCGGCTCCCGGGGCTGGGGAAACGGCTCCCGCCGGAAAAGCCGCTGGGGCCGGCTCCAAGCTGCTTCCCTCTCGGTGCCATGTGCTCCCCGCAGATAAGGCGCTGAGAAGGCCAAACGCATTGTTTCTGCCTCAGAACAATGGCTCGTCGGCCGTTCTCCGCCCTGCCGGAGAGTCGGGCTGCAGTGCGCATGCCGGGGGGCTTTTCAGCCGGCTGCTTCGCCTGCCGCTTTGTTTCTGCTGGGTCCCCCCACTCCCTCAGGGCCATGTGCTGGTCTGAGCTGCACCGGGGTAAATCGGGGCCCAGCGGCAGCAGATGCCAGGGAGGGACTTGGCACCGGGGGGGCGGAGTTCGAAGTCCAGCCCCTGTCAGCCCCTGGCCGGGTTGCCATCGGAGTGGGGAATCGGGGCGCCGGTGGGTTCGGTGGGGGGCCTGGCCTCAGGCTGCGGGGCTGGGTGTCGGGGCGCCCCAGGGGAAGGTCTCTGGGAATCGGGGCGTGCGGGCGCAAGGGGCCTGCTGGCTCTCGTCACGCGGAACAGCGCCGGGTCCGGGCCGGCCGGGCATGGCCGAGGCGACGGCAGCTTGGGAAGCAGGAGCAGGGAAGGGAGCGGGCTCCTCCAGAGACCGACTTGGCAGGGTAGAGACCTCAGCGGGGATGGCACGGGAGGGGATTCCTCACAGCGGGTTCTGGATACAGACTCACTCTGTGGGTCTCTCTAGCTCCCTGGCGGGGTGTGGGAGCCACTGCCTGTTCCCCTGAGAGGCTCTCCTATGCTGCATGCAGTACAGGGCCCATGACCCCCACCGGAGCAGTTCTGATCCCACCCAGTAGAGGGCAGCGGTTCATCCCCTTGCTCATTACGAAGCTATCCCGTGCCTACCAGGGACTGACAGGGTCCTCGGATAAATCCCCCTGCGCACCCTGCTAGCCACGGTTGTGTGTACCTCCCCCCGGGCTGTTCCCCGCCTCGCAGCCCTGATGTGAAAACACAGCGACCTCCCCGTGCCTAAGGAACAGGCTCCTGAAACCACCCTGTGCCCCCTGTCTGCATACCCCGTGTGGGCGGCTTCCCCCCGCAACCTTCTCCCCTCCCCTGCGCCCCCTCTCCTCCCTGCTTCATTGCTCCTCCGCACCCAGGGTGAACCCGCTCACGCCCCAGCCCGGTCCCACTGCGGCCCCACATCCCTCTGCTCCCTCGGCGCCTGCCCATCTCGCCGCCCCAGCTGAAAACCCGGGGGCCCACACGTACACGGGGAGGGGCTGGAAATTACGCACAGACCCCCAGACCCTCAAATCCCACCCCATCTGCCCCGTTTCCTCCCCCGCCGCGGAGCAACGACTCCGCTGGGTCTTCGGATGCTGTCCTGCGGGGGACGTGAATGGTTAACTGGGTAACTGGGTAACCGGTGAGCTGGGAAGCGGCACCGGTCCCGGGAGATGGGTGCCGGTTACGGTTAACCAGTGGGCATGGGCGGTGGGTGTGGAAGGCTGGGGCCATGTGCCACCCCACCTCCCCATGATGCTGGGGGGCAGAGCCTGGGAAAAGGGGTGGGGCTAGGGGCTTGCGTCCTCCAGCCCTTCCTCCCTCCCTCCCCACACCAGTGGAGGCTGGAGCAGCCCCCCGCGTGACATAGGCAGGGGGCTGCGCCAGCCGGGAGAGGCCCCCGCAGGTGGGGGGGTGCTCCGGCCTGGTCCCATTGAGGCGGTTCCTCGGTTCACGGCTGACCCCTCGGCCGTAGGTGGGTGAGGCTGCGTCAGTGTTTGCAGGCCTGGGGGGTGGTGCGTGCACGGGGGGTGTTTGCGCACGGGCGTGTGCGACCCTGCACGAGGCCCGGGGGGCACGTGTGTGACCCCTGTGGCCATCTCGTGTCCAGAATCCAGGGCTCAGCCCCCAAGCGCTGCAGCGCTTGGACCCCCCTCAGAGAGAGTCCACTTTCGGCTGGGCACGGCGGCAGCTCTCCCCTAGGTCTGTGTAGGGGGCCTAGGTCTATATACGGGTGCTAGGTCTGTGCAGGGCTCTGTGTAGGGGGCCTAGGTCTATATACGGGTGCTAGGTCTGTGCAGGGCTCTGTGTAGGGGCGCTAGGTCTATATACGAGTGCTAGGTCTATGCAGGGCTCTGTGTAGGGGGCCTAGGTCTATATACGGGTGCTAGGTCTGCGTAGGGCTCTGTGTAGGGGGCCTAGGTCTATATACGGGTGCTAGGTCTGTGCAGGGCTCTGTGTAGGGGCGCTAGGTCTATATACGAGTGCTAGGTCTGTGCAGGGCTCTGTGTAGGGGGCCTAGGTCTATATACGGGTGCTAGGTCTGTGCAGGGCTCTGTGTAGGGGCGCTAGGTCTATATACGAGTGCTAGGTCTATGCAGGGCTCTGTGTAGGGGGCCTAGGTCTATATTCGGGTACTAGGTCTGCGTAGGGCTCTGTGTAGGGGGCCTAGGTCTATATACGGGTGCTAGGTCTGCGTAGGGCTCTGTGTAGGGGCGCTAGGTCTATATTAGGGTGCTAGGTCTGCGTAGGGCTCTGTGTAGGGGGCCTAGGTCTATATACGGGTGCTAGGTCTGTGCAGGGCTCTGTGTAGGGGCGCTAGGTCTATATTCGGGTGCCAGGTCTGCGTAGGGCTCTGTGTAGGGGGCCTAGGTCTATATACGGGTGCTAGGTCTGTGCAGGGCTCTGTGTAGGGGGCCTAGGTCTATATACGGGTGCTAGGTCTGCGTAGGGCTCTGTGTAGGGGGCCTAGGTCTATATACGGGTGCTAGGTCTGTGCAGGGCTCTGTGTAGGGGGCCTAGGTCTATATACGGGTGCTATGTCTGCGTAGGGCTCTGTGTAGGGGGCCTAGGTCTATATACGGGTGCTAGGTCTGTGCAGGGCTCTGTGTAGGGGGCCTAGGTCTATATACGGGTGCTAGGTCTGTGCAGGGCTCTGTGTAGGGGGCCTAGGTCTATATACGGGTGCTAGGTCTGTGCAGGGCTCTGTGTAGGGGGCCTAGGTCTATATACGGGTGCTAGGTCTGCATAGGGATCTGTGTAGGGGGCCTAGGTCTATATACGGGTGCTAGGTCTGTGCAGGGCTCTGTGTAGGGGCCTAGGTCTATATACGGGTGCTAGGTCTGCATAGGGCTCTGTGTAGGGGCGCTAGGTCTATATACGGGTGCTAGGTCTGCGTAGGGCTCTGTGTAGGGGCGCTAGGTCTATATACGGGTGCTAGGTCTGCGTAGGGCTCTGTGTAGGGGGCCTAGGTCTATATACGGGTGCTAGGTCTGCATAGGGCTCTGTGTAGGGGGCCTAGGACTATATACGGGTGCTAGGTCTGCGTAGGGCTCTATGTAGGGTGCCTAGGTCTATATACGGGTGCTAGGTCTGTGCAGGGCTCTGTGTAGGGGGCCTAGGTCTATATACGGGTGCTATGTCTGCGTAGGGCTCTGTGTAGGGGGCCTAGGTCTATATTCGGGTGCTAGGTCTGCGTAGGGCTCTGTGTAGGGGGCCTAGGTCTATATACGGGTGCTAGGTCTGTGCAGGGCTCTGTGTAGGGGGCCTAGGTCTATATACGGGTGCTAGGTCTGTGCAGGGCTCTGTGTAGGGGGCCTAGGTCTATATACGGGTGCTAGGTCTGCATAGGGATCTGTGTAGGGGGCCTAGGTCTATATACGGGTGCTATGTCTGCGTAGGGCTCTGTGTAGGGGGCCTAGGTCTATATACGGGTGCTAGGTCTGTGCAGGGCTCTGTGTAGGGGCGCTAGGTCTATATACGGGTGCTAGGTCTGTGCAGGGCTCTGTGTAGGGGGCCTAGGTCTATATACGGGTGCTAGGTCTGTGCAGGGCTCTGTGTAGGGGGCCTAGGTCTATATACGGGTGCTAGGTCTGCATAGGGATCTGTGTAGGGGGCCTAGGTCTATATACGGGTGCTAGGTCTGTGCAGGGCTCTGTGTAGGGGGCCTAGGTCTATATACGGGTGCTAGGTCTGCGTAGGGCTCTGTGTAGGGGCGCTAGGTCTATATACGGGTGCTAGGTCTGCGTAGGGCTCTGTGTAGGGGCGCTAGGTCTATATACGGGTGCTAGGTCTGCGTAGGGCTCTGTGTAGGGGCGCTAGGTCTATATACGGGTGCTAGGTCTGCGTAGGGCTCTGTGTAGGGGCGCTAGGTCTATATACGGGTGCTAGGTCTGCGTAGGGCTCTGTGTAGGGGCGCTAGGTCTATATACGGGTGCTTGGTCTGCGTAGGGCTCTGTGTAGGGGCGCTAGGTCTATATACGGGTGCTAGGTCTGCGTAGGGCTCTGTGTAGGGGGCCTAGGTCTATATACGGGTGCTAGGTCTCTGCAGGGGCCTATATACGGGAACTGGCAAGCTGCCACCTTCCCAGAGTCCCATCCCCAGTTCAGAGTGGCCATGCTGGGGGCTGGGAACCTGTGAACCCCGCTGCAAATCCGGGCCGACCCTGGGGCGTGGGAGCCCTTTCCTGGCAGGGCTGCCGGCTGGCACAACCCTGTTCCCAACACTGAGCGCTTGTGAGGGCCGGGGGGGCTGAATGGAGCCTCTGTGCGGCCCTGCGGGTGGACGGCCGGAGGAAGCGAGGGCGGCTTCCCTCCTCTGTTTACCTGGAAGTGGAAATTTCAGAGCGTCCAGCTGCAACGGGCTGGCTGCCGCGGTGTCACGCTTCACAGAGCCAGAGCAAAGGAGCACGGAGCGGTGCCGATCCTTACTCCACGGCCCCGCCGCCCCCCCTCGCCTGGCACCCGCCAGCCCCCGCCGCCCCCCCTCGCCTGGCACCCGCCCGCCCCCGCCGCCCCCCCTCGCCTGGCACCCGCCAGCCCCCGCCGCCCCCCCTCGCCTGGCACCCGCCAGCCCCCGCCTCCCCCCCTCGCCTGGCACCCGCCAGCCCCCGCCGCCCCCCCTCGCCTGGCACCCGCCAGCCCCCGCCGCCCCCCCTCGCCTGGCACCCGCCAGCCCCCGCCTCCCCCCCTCGCCTGGCACCCGCCAGCCCCCGCCGCCCCCCCTCGCCTGGCACCCGCCAGCCCCCGCCGCCCCCCCCTCGCCTGGCACCCGCCAGCCCCTGCCGCCCCCCCCTCGCCTGGCACCCGCCAACCCCCGCCGCCCCCCCCCTCGCCTGGCACCCGCCAGCCCCCGCCGTCCCCCCCTCGCCTGGCACCCGCCAGCCCCTTCCGCCCCCCCTCGCCTGGCACCCGCCAGCCCCCGCCTCCCCCCCTCGCCTGGCACCCGCCAGCCCCCGCCGCCCCCCCTCGCCTGGCACCCGCCAGCCCCCGCCGCCCCCCCTCGCCTGGCACCCGCCAGCCCCCGCCGCCCCCCCTCGCCTGGCACCCGCCAGCCCCCGCCGCCCCCCCTCGCCTGGCACCCGCCAGCCCCCGCCTCCCCCCCTCCCCTGGCACCCGCCAGCCCCCGCCTCCCACCCTCGCCTGGCACCCGCCAGCCCCCGCCGCCCCCCCTCGCCTGGCACCCGCCAGCCCCCGCCGCCCCCCCTCGCCTGGCACCCGCCAGCCCCCGCCGCCCCCCCCCTCGCCTGGCACCCGCCAGCCCCCGCCACCCCCCCTCGCCTGGCACCCGCCAGCCCCCGCCGCCCCCCCCCTCGCCTGGCACCCGCCCGCCCCCGCCGCCCCCCCTCCCCTGGCACCCGCCAGCCCCCGCCGCCCCCCCTCGCCTGGCACCCGCCAGCCCCCGCCGCCCCCCCTCCCCTGGCACCCGCCAGCCCCCGCCGCCCCCCCTCCCCTGGCACCCGCCAGCCCCCGCCGCCCCCCCTCCCCTGGCACCCGCCAGCCCCCGCCGCCCCCCCCTCGCCTGGCACCCGCCAGCCCCCGCCTCCCCCCCCTCCCCTGGCACCCGCCAGCCCCCGCCGCCCCCCCTCGCCTGGCACCCGCCAGCCCCCGCCTCCCCCCCTCCCCTGGCACCCGCCAGCCCCCGCCGCCCCCCCTCCCCTGGCACCCGCCAGCCCCCGCCGCCCCCCCTCCCCTGGCACCCGCCAGCCCCCGCCGCCCCCCCTCGCCTGGCACCCGCCAGCCCCCGCCACTCCCTGCCCTCCCGCCTGGCAACTGTGTCCTGCAGTATAAACGCCCCGCGGACTAACTCCCGGAGGGGGCGGTGCCGCAGGGGGGAGTCTCCCTGAGACCCGTAAGCCGGCCGAAGCGGACACCGTAGTGTTGCTCGGGTGACCAGGCCTGCAGGAGCCCGGCGCTGTACGAACACAAGGACGCTAGACAGGCTACCGGGCAGCAGTCCGGGCAATGCTCCTCCTAATGCACCCCAAGAAGCCATTAGCCTTCTTGGCTACAAGGGGGCCCTGTTGGCTCCTATCTAGCTTCTCATCCACTGTGACCCCAGGCCGCTTGCTCTCCAGGGTGTGGTGTTTAAAACGCCCCCAGCTGGCATGGCAAGGAAGATCCCCAGAGAGGCATCTGGAGCTCTGTCGGGGTGGCACATTCCACCAGCCTCCTCCCGCAGCGCTAGGCGTGTGGCCGGCTGAAACGCGTGTCCCGGGACAGGGCCTGCACTCCGAGCGACTAACGATCAAACCCAGAGCCTGACCCATGTCCCGTGAGCTCACTTGTTTTTGCAGCTGCTGGTGGGTTTTCTCTGAAAACAGGTGACTTCACCGGACGGCGGTACCGGCAGTGTGCCGCTCTGGAAGGGCTGTTCTTTCCCATCACTCTGAATAGCCCGGCGCTGAGAATTTCCCCATTGGAAGTTTTGCAGCTCACGGGTCTGTCTGAGCTTCTGCTGAAGGCCGGCTCTAGGCACTTCAAGAGCACGAGTCGGACTCTCGAAAGGATGAGGTGGGCTTCAAACTCACGAGGCTTTCTTAAAAAGAGAGGAGAGTGCCTCTGGGGTTCGGAGACGTCTGTGGTTTGTGTTTTCAAGCTTTTCTTCACGACCGTGCGGGCTTGCTGCTGGTTTTTCAAATCGCAGCTCCATCACGTGACTCCGGGAGATGGAGCTTTGGGGAAAGCACCCAATTTGCGTGAGATTTGCAATCAAGCCAAGAGTTGGCAACGCTGTGTGTGTGGCAGGAACGCCCCGGTACAAGCATAAAGACAAATACTTCCCTGGTTTAAATGGAACACAAATCAAACATCAGAAATGGGAACACACAGAAACCTGGAGGGGAACATTTTAATCTGCCTGAACAACAAGAAGTCCTGTGGCACCTTATAGACTAACTGAACTGTTGGAGCATAAGCTTTCGTGGGCAAAGATCCACTTCGTCAGATGCATGGAGTGGAAATTCCAGAGGCAGGTATAAATATATAGGCATAAGAAAAGAGTTCCAATCAACAGAAAAGTTAGAGATAACGAGGTCAATTTACTGAGGGAGGAGAAGGCCCCCTTCTAGCAGCTGATGTGGAGGTGTGAACACCAAGGCTGTGTCTAGACTGGCGAGTTTTTCCGCAAAATCATTTGATTTTGCGGAAAAACTTGCCAGCTGTCTACACTGGCCGCTTGAATTTCCGGAAAAGCACTGACGATCTCATGTAAGATCATCAGTGATTTTCCGGAAATACTATGCTGCTCCCGTTCGGGCAAAAGTCTTTTTCCGAAAGACTTTTGTGCGAAAGGGCCAGTGTAAACAGCACAGTAGTGTTTTCTGCAAAAAAAGCCCCGATGGCGAAAATGACGATCGGGGCTTTTTTGCGGAAAACCGCGTCTAGATTGGCCACGGACGCTTTTCCGCAATAAGTGCTTTTGCGGAAAAGCATCCTGCCAATCTAGACGTGCTTTTCCGAAAATGCTTTTAATGGAAAACTTTTCCGTTAAAAGCATTTTCGGAAAATCATGCCAGTGTAGACGTAGCCCAAGGGTACGTCTAGACTACATGGCTCTATCGCCAGAGCCACGTAGATTAGTTTACTAGACATAAGGGATCAGTTGACAAAGGCTTCCCCTATCGACCGATCCGTGATTTGACTGCTGCACTGTGCCAACAATCAGCTGAGCCGGCACAACGTGGCGGCCATTTTTATTTTAAGGAAGCCGAGGATATTTAAATTCACGCTTCACTGACTATGTCAGGTAGCCTAATTTATATGCCTCTGTCGGAAGAGGCAAGTAGTCTAGACGCACCCTTAGGGTATGTCTACACTACCCCCCAGTTCGAACTAGGGGGGGTAATGTAGTCATCCGGAGTTGGAACGAGGTGTACAGCTAGTTCGGATTAGGCCTAATCCGAACTAGCTAGTCCGTGCTGCGTGTAGCCACGTGTGGCACGGGGTCCGACCTAGCCGGCATTTAAAAATGGCGCCGGCCGGCTTTATGCAAATGAAGCCCGGGAAATTCAAATCCCGGGCTACATTTGCAACTCCGTATGACTACATTACCCCCCCTAGTTCGAACTAGGGGGGTAGTGTAGACACACCCTTAGAGACTAACAAAACAGGTTGGCGGGTTCATGAGCTTTCGTGGGAACAGCCCACTTCTTCAGGTGAATGGAGTTTATTTTCAAATAAATAGCACAGAGGGGAGGGGGGAAGAGAAGGGAAAAGAAGAAAAAAGGGGAAAGAAATTGTCAGAGTGTCCATGCGCAATGAAGCTGATACGAATACTTGGTACCCACTGAAGGTACCTTTGTTTGCTCTGTGGAATGTAGCGGGCCAGCCAGTCAAACGCTTTCTTTAGACTTCTCTTGTGGGAATCAAACTTGTAAATGAAATGACGTTCTGCAGTTTCCCTGTCGAGCTGGCTTTTGAAATTGGTTGGAGATAATATGGCGACTTTGAGATCCATTAATGCTCCATTTTGCCAAAAACAAGATGCTAATTCATGATCCACGTGGGTGCCGCCCCTTAAAAGGTCCACGAGAACCATCGGCCAGCATCAAAGTAAAGCTTAATGGGCAGGCTGGCATTAGAACGCTGGGCTCCTAACCTGGTGCGCTGCCCACTAGACCGCACTGCCGCTCTGAGACAAAGCCCAGGCAGTGAAATCCTACACTGCCAGTCTGGGAGCCTAGCGAGGCCCCACTGGACTTTCATCTCCTGCAGGAAGCATTTCTGCTGTGGAAGTGGAAAAGACAAACACAGAGAGACCTTCCTTTGGCCGCTGCTCCTCTTCGCGGGCTCCCAGGAAAGGAAAGAGGTTTCCCAAGTGGAGGGAATTCGCCTTGACGCGGGTGCATTAGAGCTGGGAAAGTTGTCTGGAAGTTCCTGGAAACCCTCCCTGAGCATTTGCTCGGCTGTCAATACTTCCGATTTCCTGACAGCGTCCCTGCCAAGCCTCCATTTGTGCTTTGGAGAGGTCCCCTCCTGTCCAGTGCTGACTGTAACCCTGCCCCGCTCCCGTCCACTCCCGTCCGCACGGGCCAGTCTGCCTCGGGCCAGCGAGCACGCGGGTCCGGGGACCTTGCGAGGGTCCAGCCATGGGAGCTGGGTGGAACGCTGAGCCCCCGACCGATTCACATGGCAGCGCTGGCGAGCCCAGAGTGACTCCACCACGGAACGGAGAAATTCCCAGTGAGGGACCCCAGGGGACATGCAGTTTCCCCGGCGAGAGCCAGCGAGGGAAAGTGGGGGGCTGTCCCGGAAAAGGCCTTTCTCCTCCGCTGCAAATCCAATCCGGCAGAGACGGGCTCGTTTGCATGTGACCTCTGCATCCCCGTGCTCCTGGCCTTCAGCAGCCTCGGCTAGAATGAGCAGCTCCCTGGCTCCCGGCCGTTCCTCTCCTCCAAAGCGCAGCCATTGGCTTCCAAAGCCATCGCCTTCCTGACCAAGCAGCCATGCTGGGAAGCCAAATTCCCTCCCCATCCTCGGCAATCACGTGATTGAAATGCTGATGGAGAACAGGGAGGAGTCACCTAGGGAGGGGTGGAGTCTCCATCCCTAGAGATGTTGAACTCCCGGCTTGACAACGCCCTGGCAGGGATGATGGAGCTGAGGTTGGTCCTGCAAAGCCTGCGGGATGGAACGAGGGGCGAGACGAGCGGGAGAGATCCACCGGCGCAGAACCGCTGAGGATGGCAGGAAGCCAGCCCCGATCTGCAGCCAGGAGCAGGAAAGTCTCCGGGCATGTGGCCATGCCCTGCAGAGCACGTTAATCCGACTCCTTTGCGGGGAAGAGTTGGCCAGCACCTCCCAGCAGCAGAGCCAGCGTCTGCAGCCGCGAGAAGGCGTCCCCCCACGCTGGTCTTCTCCTGGAGAATGGAGCAGAGCTGAGCGCATGGGATGGTGCCGCATTTCCAGCCCGGGTCAGCAGCCGGCCGTCTTGCGAGGAGTCTCCATCCTTGGTCCCCAGCGGCTGTAGCAGAAGATGCTAAACCTTTGGTAGGACCGGCCCCTCGGTGTGCCGTGTTCTCCTGCCCCACGCCTGCTCTGTGCGTCGCGATGGCCGGCAGACGCACTCGAAACCACGGCTGCCTTGGGAGTTCTGGGCACCTGCGGTAGCGACAGGCCAGCTCTCAGAGCCCCTCGACATGTACCAGGAAACCCCCAGCCACATCGGGCTGCAGGAGCGCAGGGGCTTTGCCTTTCACGACCTCTGACCTGGAGTGGGGGGCGTTTCAAGGCAGGGGTTGCACCTCAGGCTACGTCTACGCTGCAGGTTTCTTGCGCAAGGACCTTTTTGCAGAAGAGATCTTCCGCGAAAAGCGCGTGCGCAAGGGCACGTCCACACTGCACGGACGCTCCTGCGCACGAACGCTCTGATGGCCGATCACAGAATGGCCACCAGAGCACCTGTGCTTTTTCCCATAGGCTGGTTTTCGTTTCGCGCAAGTGCTCGTGCGCAAAAAGGCTTATTCCTCGTGCGCAAAAAGCCCTCTCTTCTGATCATCTACTGTCCATGCTCTTGTGGGGTGGACACTCTGCAAGTGTTTGCGCAAAAACTCTGCAGTGTAGACATAGCCTCAGGGTGTGTCTACACTAGGCCCTGCCACACCGTGCCACAGGCGGGGGCGCTGCTCCACCTGGCTGGGTTACCAGTAAACCAGTTACTGGTCAGGGTGATGCATACCGGGTAGCTGTTACCTGTGTACAGCCCTGGCCTACGCTGTCGTCAGGAGGCCAGATGTAACTCCACTGGACTCAGCGCCTTACCGCAGGAATGAATTCTGGGCCCTTATCTTACATAAAGACATAAGAACGGCCACACTGGGTCAGACCAAAGGTCCTTCCAGCCCAGTATCCTGTCTGCCCACAGTGGCCAATGCCAGATGCCCAGAGGGAGGGAACACAACAGGGAATCATCATGTGATCTGTCCTCTGTCACCCATTCCCAGAGAAATAGAGGCTAGGGACACCATTCCTACACATCCTGGCTAATAGCCATTGATGGACCTAACTTAAATAAATCTATCTAGCTCTTTTTTGAACCCTGTTAAAGTCCTAGTCTTCACCACATCCTCTGGCGAGGAGTTCCACAGGTTGACTGTGCACTAAGTGAAGAAAAACTTAGAATCATAGCGCTGGAAGAGACCTCAGGAGGTCATGAAGTCCAGCCCCCTACCCAAAGCAGGACCAATCCAAGCTTCCTTTTGTTTGTTTTAAACCTGCTGCCTATTAATTTTGTTTGGTGACCCCTAGTTCTTATAGTGTGGGAATAAGTAACTAACTTTTCCTTATTCCCTTTTTCCACACCAGTCATGATGTTATAGACCTCTGTCATATCCCCACTTAGTCGCCTCGGGTATGTCTACACTACCCCGCTAGTTCGAACTAGTGGGGTACTGTAGGCATACCGCAATTGCAAATGAAGCCCAGGATTTGAATTTCCCGGGCTTCATTTGCATAAGCAGGGCGCCGCCATTTTTAAAACCCCGCTGGTTCGAACCCCGTGCAGAGCGGCTACACGGGGCACAAACTAGGTAGTTCGAATTAGGTTTCCTAGTTCGAACTTCCGTTACTCCTCGTGGAATGTGTGCGTGCAAATTATCCAGTGTGTTGCGTATGTGTCTGTACTGTTCACTTTATCTGCCCCTGAAATGCAGCTGTTTCTGGGGTGCAAACGCAGCAGCTGTCGTAACAGTTACCAGCAGCACGGCCCGGCCCTGCGTGAGCTCGCTGGCACGGCACACGCTCACACACTTACACCTCTGGCTGGGGGCTAAACACCATCACAGCCCTGGGCAAGGTGACTCGGTAGCCGTGCCCTCGAGGCCTCGGCCTGGCCTGAGTCGCAATCCCTCTGCCCCTCCCATAGGAGCTGGCCCTTAAAGACCCTACTGAGTCCCCAAAGGGCTGGCCTCTCCTCCCCAAGTCCGCCTGCAGCCCCAGCTCCCCTTGTGTGTGTGTGAGCCCCTCAGACAGCAGGCCGGCTCCCAGGGGCAACCCCGGGTCCTGGCCGCATTGCTAGGTTTGCTCTCGGCTTCTTCGTAAAGGAGAAGCCAAAGTAGAAGCCCGTTGTCGCTAGACCTGACCAGACTCCTCCCTGGGCCCATCCTCAGCTCCCGCCGAGGCCCTGCGGGGAGGGGACCCCACGCTGCCAAAGAAGCGGCCCCTTTGCAGTGCGGTGGCTTATTTCTTCTCCTCTTGCTCTGGAAAACGACTCACTCCAGCTCCTGACCCGTCCGCTCTCTGCCCTCACCGGCTCCTGGCTGGGCTCCGGGTCGCCTCAGGGATGCTCACGCGTCTCACGGTTGCAGGGGAACTGGGGTGGTCTCCACAGGGACGGTTTTTCGCCCCAGTTCAGCTCCCGGAGCGCCCGGGTTAAGGAGGCAGCTGCGACTCCGTGCTCCCCGGTACCATGAACCTGACCTGACTCAGTCGCTCAGGCCGCCCTTGGCTTCAGCGCTCAGCTCCCGCGGGGTCAAGGCGCAGACAGAAGCTGCTTGGCCTGGAACGAGACGGTGGCTTTCCCTGCGATCGCTTCGGAACAAAGAGACGCTTAATCCGCCTGCTAATCCTCGCGCCCCCGGAGGAGGAGGAGCTGGGTAAAGTCCAGGAAGCGGAGCTGCCGTTCAGGCGAGACACAGAGCTTTCGGGAGCTCGCTGGGCTCAGAGCGGCAGGGCGGCCTGGCGGAGGGAGGCCGGTGGGTGGGTCCAGTCGGGCCGGTAACAGCGCTGCTCGCGAGGCGGCCGTTCGGCCGGGCTGCTCGCCGCGGGCAGGGGGCTCCGTGCAGGACCTAGCCCCGGTCTCGGAGCCGCACCAGTCCCGGGGCTCAGCAGGGCCCCGGCCTCACGCTCTTGCTCAGGGTGGCGGAGCCGGGCTCAGGTTTGGCCGAGGAGCCAAGCGGCGGCTTCGGAGGCCTGGGCTTTGCTCCCCCGCCCGTGGCAGTGTGGGCCGGACGCGCTCCTGGAGGCTGGGCCACGTGACGTAATCGTTAAGTCGGGATTACGCTTCCATTCCCGGCCACTGCAGGGCCAGCCTCCAGCCCATGTGCACCCGCCTGGAGCAGCCTCCCCCCGGGGAACATGGGCCCTGGCTCTGGCAGAGCCAAAGCCCCTCAGGTGGGGCCTAGGGCAGCCGGGAGCTGGCCCCACATCCCCCACACAGGCGCAACCCGCCTTCCAGTCGCTGCGTTTGGGAAGCAGAGCAGTGAGCTTTGGGCAGGGCCGGGGGGGCAGGCCCGGGACACCCCCCGTCAGCCCCAGACCCTGCCTCCACCCCACCTCTTCCTGCCCCTGCTCCGCCCTACTGTGCCCCTTCCGCCAGACGTTCATGCTCTGCCCCACGTCTTACTGCCCTTGCTCCACCCCTTCCCGCTCCTGCTCCGCCCCTTCCCTGCCTCTGCTCCGCCCTCTCCCCACCTCTGCTCCACCCCTTCCTGCTCCTGCTCCGCCCCTTCCCCGCCTCTGCTCCGCCCCTCCCCGCCTCTGTTCCATCCTTTCCCCATCCCTGCTCCAACTCCCCTCTGAACCTCTTAGATCTCCTCTCCTGGCGCTAGCTGGAGGGGCTCCAGTGGGATTCAGTTGGTAGCAGAGAGACCTGGGAAAACGGATTGTTTCGATTTAGTCCCGAGCAGAGCCCGGTAGCGCCCAGCTCCGTACAAACGCGGCAGGATCCGACGCGCTTTTCAGTCCCTAGTTTATTCCAAGCCCGGCTGTCAGTGGAAGGCTCTTGGGACGAGCAACCTCCGGCCTAGCGAGCTAGAATTCCACCTCGAAACGCGCCCCCTTCCGGGCATTAGCCACCTGGGCATGACTGAAAACCCACAGCTATGAGCGAGGCCATGCGGGAGGGAAAGACTCCGACACTCACATCCCCGGCATTCCCCGAGCTCCAGCCCCTTATCCGGGGTGTCGCCAACCAGTAATCCCTGAACCCTGGTCTGCGCTGGGGAGTTATTTCGAAATAATAAGCGGCGCGTCCACACTGCCAAGCCCGTAATGTCGAACGCACGGGCTGGTTATTTCGAAATCTGCCCTCCTGCTGCTTTCAGGGAATAACGCTTGTTTCAGCCTTGTTATTTCGGGAGTGATTGTTTCGATGTTCGTTCTTTCGAAATAATTCCCTAGCGCAGACGTGCCCCGAGTGCCCAGTCCGCCTGCTCTGGGCTGCTGTCTGCTCCTGCTGGGATCGTCCCAGAATCGGGTCCCTTTGTGTTGCTCCGAAACTGCTGAGCCGGCACCCTGCGGCCGCCCCCTGTTCATCCCGTTCCCCAGGTTGCGGGCGGCTCCCCCCCTCCTGCTCCACGGCGTGGTGTGCGCTGACGCTGACCCGAATCGGGCACGGCAGAGAAAAGGAAAAGAGCGACTCTGTGTACAGTGGGGCGACCTTCGCCTCCCAGCCACCCTCCGCCAGGGGACGTGGTGCGTTGGTAACTCCCACACCCTCCCTGCAAGGGGCAGACTTTGGGCCGGTGATTCCTGGTGTAACACCAACAGGCGGAATCAATCCTGGGACCTCCGGAGCTTGGTGCAGGAGCCTCCGCAGCTGCCCCACACCCGGCAGGCGTGTGGGCTCCACGGGCTCCCCCGGCTGTCCAGGACTGTCGGCGTAACTGGGGCAGCAAGGCAGGGACCTAACGGGATAACGCGGTGGGGGAGGCACGATCAGCAGAAGTTAGTGTCCCAGGGAAGACGGAAGCAAGGGACTCACCGCCAGGGGAGGCCTACCCCAGGCACAGGCTAAGGATTTCGGCACCTTCCCCCCTCCCCTTTTTTGGAGGCTTCATCAAACTCGTTTGAGTCCGGTGACATGGGCCTCCCCTCGTGGCGTGGAGCCACGTTCCCGGCCTCGCGCCTGGCTATGAAAGGAGGAGGGTTCTTCCTCCCCACCCCGACGGGATGCTCCTGCCAGCGCCCCGAGTGGAATGAGCTCTCACAGCCGGAGCCCCGGCAGGCGGGTGGCTCTGGGCCCGGACAAGGGCTTTTGCCGGCATGGGAGTGTCATGAAAAGCAGAGCCTGCCGCTCTGTCCCAGTGCTGCCCTACCTCAGTCTCTCTGCCGGCTCCGGTAGCACCGACAAAGGGCAGGTCCCTCCTGCAGCACGGTAGCTGGGAAGGTCTAGCCAAGTCACCGTCACACCCAAACGGGTCCTTCCAGACAGCCCCCGACCAGCCAACAGGGCACCCTTGTGGCCAAGAAGGCCAACGGCCTAGTGGGCTGCATTAGGAGGAGCATCGCCGGCAGAGCGAGGGGAGTGATTAGTCCCCTTTCTCCGGCTCTGGGGAGGCCACAGCTGGAGGGTTGCGTCCAGTTCCGGGCCCCCCACTACAGAAGGGATGTGGACGCATTGGAGAGGGGCCGGTGGAGGGCGACCAAAATGATCGGGGGCTGGAGCACATGACCCACAAGGAGAGGCTGAGGGATTTGGGCTTGTTTAGCCTGCAGGAGAGAAGAGCGAGGGGGGATTTGAGAGCAGCCTTCAGCTCCCTGCAGGGGGGTTCCAAGAGGCTGGCGAGAGGCTGTTCTCAGTCGGGGCCGATGGCAGATCGAGGCGCAATGGGCTCAAGTCGCAGTGGGGGGGGGTCTAGGTGGGATCTTAGGAAAAGCGATTTCCCGAGGCGGGTGGGGAAGCCCTGGGCTGGGTTCCCTAGGGAGGGGGTGGAATCTCCATCCCTAGAGGTGTTTATGTCCCGGCTTGGCTGGGATGGTGGAGCTGGGCTTGGTCCTGCCTTGGGGAGGGGGTGGACTTGATGACTCCTGAGGGCTCTTCCAGCCCTGGGGCTCTACGAGTCTCTGATTCTACGACCCAGCTTCCATGGTAAAGGGATCTCACCCTGCCCCCCGCTCTCTACGGGATACGCTGGGTGGGAGTCGGGGGCCCAGGCTAGGCCGTCAGGGAGGCGCAGGGACTTTGCCGGTCGGCTGAGCGGAGCACTGCAATGGGCCAGCGCAGTCGGAGCTCAGAGTCGCTTGCTCTTGGCTTTCTCGCTGTCGCAGGCCAGCTCTCCTCCCCACGGGTATCTTCCCAGCGCTCTTGCTCCGTCTCGTGTCCCCCCAGGGGAGCTCAGACCCTCCTCCCCCTGCCAACGCCCTCTCTAGTCCGCTGCCTGGCCCTGCATCTCATTCAGCCGGCACGAGGCGTCGATACGAGTTGTGCAGACTGGGACAGCTGAGCCCTCCTGGGCCGGACGAAGAGGGCGTGGCAGCCATGGTATCTGAGAGCGTTACCGGCAGCTGGAAAGACAAACCAGACCTTCGTCCCAGCTGGCGGGGGGAGATGAGAGACGGGGGTGGGGTGAATAGTCCAGCCGGTGCCGCCTGGCGATCACAGCTCTGAGGGACCCCTCGGCTCCGGGGAGGGGTCCTCGTGATGCACTGGGGGGCCGGCCGACTGCACCGTGGGAGGGAGTTTGCTCCCGGCGCCGGTGGTGGCTTCCTTCCCCACCCATCCTGCTGCCAACAGGGCTGCAAGTTGGACGCAGGAGGAGGCAGGAAGGGGAGGCGCAGCCACGGGGGGGCTCTTTGCTGAGTGCAGTCCTTTGGGAGCCCTGGCCTGGCAGAGCTCGGCTTGGCCTTCGCTGGGGCCGGCAGGCAGGGGCCACAGGCTGTACTGGCACCGAGGGCTGTGGGGCTCCGTGTGGCGCCCGAGCTGCTAATCCAGGTACTGGGGTTCTCGCCCCAGGCGCCCCCTGGAGAGCGCCCCCTCGAGGGGTTGGCTGGGGCAGGAGAGCCCTCTCCCTCCTGGCCCCCTCGGCTCCATGCCCTGGCTGAGGGAGGCCTGGTCCGTGCCTGACTGCTCTCCACAGTGAGAGAAAGCCAAGTGCGAGGGGGCAGGTCCAGCGTTCTCCCCCCCACCCATCTGCCCAGCCAGCTCCATGGCATTGGAGCAGGGGACTGCGATCTTGACTGGGGCAGCTGGCACCCACCCAAGCTTAGCACCGGGGTAGACTCCTGTCAGGACCTGGCCTCTCCACTGGGGGAGGGCAAGGAGCAAGGCAGGGCCATGGAGGGGTCGTGGCAATAGGGGTGTGTGTGCACGGGGTGGGGGAGTCGTGCCAAGAGGGGCCCGTCGTGGCAGTGGCCCTGCAGGCTCTCGCTCACCCTCTCCAGCTTGTTTCTGGCTTACCTCTGGGCTCCAGGGGTCCCTGGCCCGGCCCCCCAGTCACGCGGGCAGCCGGCAGGCTGGCATTAGCTGGAGGGCCAAAGAGGATTTGAAATCAGGCAGTGAAGCGTAGCAGCCAGCGCCTCCCTCCCCCTCCTTCCTGTGCGGATTTAGAAGAGAAGGCTTTTCCCCCCGGGAGGCTGGGAACGACAGGCTCTTAATCTGTTAATCGAGGGGCCTCGGGCACCAGCGTTTGGCCCGGCCGCGGGAAAATCCCAGCCCGGAGCACGTCTCCGTCGCCCAGAGAAGGCAAAGCCGTCCAGTCCTCTCTGGCACGGCCCTGCGAGCCGGCCGAGGGAGGCCCGGGATCTCCCTCGGCGTGGGTCCCCGTCGGAGAGCCCTTCGCTGGGCCAATTCTGCACGCTGCTTGTGCTCCGGCTTCCCCCCCCCCCCCCCGCACTTAAATTATAAATGGCCCATGGTGCACGCACACACCAGAGCGCTTTTAAGGCCATCATTAGCTGTAATTAGCAGGATCTGCCACTCATCCTCGGCAGTTATCAACGCGCCGAGAGCCCCGGGAATCCGGCAGCAGAGAAAATAAACACGGTTTCAAACGCTCCGGCAATAACAAACCCTAATTACGCTGAAAGAAGCGCCGTCCCGGGGGGCTGCTCTGAGAACGGAAAGCCGGGCCGGATGGGAAAAGCCGTCTGCTCCCCATTGGGGCCCACGCGGGGTCGGAATGGGGACCCCAAAGGTCTCCCCTCCCTTGGGGGGTGATGGAGCACAGAATCCAACCCCGAGGCCAGACATGACTCTCTTGGCAGCTACCAACTGTGGGGGTTCTGAGGCCAGCCGGGCAAAGCCGCATCCGTGTGCCGCATCCGTCCATCATGAAGGTGCTCCGGGATCCCGTGGCCAGCCTGGCGAGCAGGCTGTGTGTGCAGCACCGCCCCGCCCCCCCCACGCCCTGCCTCCGGCCATGCTGCAATGAACGCTCTGCAGAGCCGGGGTCGGGGGCCCTTGGAAGGCTGCACCCACTTACCTGGCAAATGAGTCCAGTGTGCTGCCTGGGAAGGGCCGGCCCTGGGCCTCCCGGGTGGATCATGTGGGAGGGCCTGCAGCTAGCAGGGCGTGATGAATACCCTGCTGCCTCCCTTGGGAGGCCGGGAATTATTCTCCTTCCTGCAGCCGTGGGTAAACTGAGGTGCACAGAGGTTCATAGAATCACAGAACACGAGGACTGGAAGAGACCTCACGAGGTCATCGAGTCCAGTCCCCTGCCCTCACGGCAGGACCAAATACTGTCTAGACCATTCCTAATAGACATTTATCTAACCTGCTCTTAAATATCTCCAGAGATGGGGATTCCACAACCTCCCTGGTCAATTTATTCCAGTGTTTAAACCCGGGACAAGTAGGAACTTTTCCCTAATGTCCAACCTCAACCTCCCTTGCTGCAGCTTAAGCCCATTGCTTCTTGTTTATCCTCAGAGGCCTCTTCAGTCCCTTTCTCAAGGCCCCACACTTAATCCACGGCAGAGCGCCCAGTGGATTATAGGCAAGGGTGTCCCACAGAGCGGCTGATCGGCTCAGTTTGCCACGGCCCCGGAACGTGACCCGGTGACCTTTCCACCACTCTCACATCCTGTTCACAACACAGCTGCTAACCGTGGTCTCCACGCCGCTGGCTGCTAGCTTCCTTCCTCGTTCGCAGCCACGGTATCCCATGAAAAGGCGCTAAGGACCTGCAGCTAACGTCCTGTGATGAACAAGTGAGGTCTGTGCAATCGCAGAACGAGGGCCCATGTGGTCGTGAACTCAAGGCGACCCATATATTAGAATGTGGGCCATTCGACGGTGGATGTGGGGGGAGGGCTGTGGAGAGGTAGGGAAGGCAGCTGCTTAGGGGGTGTCTATGGCGGGTGCGTCACATGGGGACTATTGCAGGTGGAAATATAATCCAGCCCTTTGTCCTCCCAGCTCATCAGATGAATTGGAGCGGGAGCGACAGAAGCAGGAGTACATACAAGGGAGACGTTGCTTGTGTGAATGAAGCTAACCGAGTTGGGGTGGGAGTGGCTCCTTCCCAGCCTTCGGGGTGGAGATGAGACTCCGGAGAGGGGAAGTTGCCTTTGTAGTGCGTTAAGCAGCTGAGATCCGTACTCTAAGGTCTCCTTACCCTAAGTGGATGGCGTTGAATTTGCAAGTGAACTCCTGTTCAGCTCTCGCCCCCCGTAATCGGGTTTTGAAATCCCTTTGTAGGAAGAACGGCTACTTTTAAACCCAGGGTTGAGTATCCAGGCAGGTTACAACGTTCCCCTGCAGGTTGATGCGTGTTACCATTTGTGACGGACCGGGCCAGGTCTGGGCACTGCTGAGGGTGTCCGCTCGGATCGAATTGCTCAAAACCAGGGCTCCTTACAGCCCCGGACTGGAGACCTTCCCAAACAGGCCACACACCCTCACACCAAGCGCTCCAGCCGCCAGTCCAGCCAGCAGGAAGCCTCATGAGCAAAACCCCTCAGACACCCAGCTCTCCCTGTACCCCAATCAGCCCCAGGCCTCACACACAGATGAGGGGTTATAGGACCCGCTCTCACCTCCCTCTTCTGGTCCCAAAGAACCAGCCACCGATCCCCGGTCAGTTTACACTCTGGATCTTACCCACAAGAGCACGCTGGGCCAGTCCTTTAGAATCTAAAATCTAAGGCTGTGTCTAGACTGGCAAGTTTTTCCGCAAAAGCTCTTGCTTTTGCAGAAAAACTTGCCAGCTCTCTACACTGGCCGCTTGAATTTCCGCAAGAACACTGAGACTTCCTACTGTCTGAAATCAGTGCTTCTTGCGGAAATACTATGCTGCTCCCGTTCGGGCAAAAGTCCCTTTTGCGCAAAAGGGCCAGTGTAGACAGCTCAGATTTGTTTTGCGCAAAAAAGCCCCGATGGCGAAAATGGCGATCGGGGCTTTTTTGCGCAAAAGCTTTTGTGGAAAAGTGTCCGTGCCAATCTAGACGCTCTTTTCCGCAAATGCTTATTTGCGGAAAATCATGCCAGTCTAGACGTAGCCTAACGGTTTATTCACGAAAGAAAGAAAAGGTGGAGAGTGAGGCTGTTCAGGAGAATACACGACATGCACCAAGCACCCAGTGCTCTCAGCAGGCTCTCAGCAGGGATGTTACAAGCTGCTAGCTTAGAAGTCTCTGGTGCACATCCGATGTCAGGGACGGGTCGAGAATCCTTCCCGGCCCTGTCCCTCGCAAGGCTGCATCTGGGACCAGGGGCAGAACTGAAGACAAGATGGAGTCTGCCACATAGCACTTGATACCCATTCCTGGTACCTTCCAAACTGGAGCGGGTCACATGGCCCAGTGACCTATCCACACACAGACATCACACACACACATGAGCAGCACACATAGAATCAGTAGGTCACAAGCTTTCATTTGACACCTCACATGGCCCCCTTTGTACAGACTTTGGGGCAAACACCCCTCCCCCCGTGGGCACAGCCGTGATCTGGCTGTTCCCCTTAAAATCCAATAATGTGACACCATTTCTGAGGTCTGCTTAGTGCCTATTTATCTTTGGCACAGAGACTGTCCGGTTTGGCCGATATCCATGGCAGAAGGGCATTGCTGGCACTTGATGGCATAGATCACCTTACAGGGGGTACAGCTGTATGAGCCCCTGGTGTGGTGGCTTCTGTGGGTAGGTCCTGTGAGGGTGTCGCTTGTGTAGATGTGTGGACAGAGCTGGTACCGGCGTTTGTCGCAGGGGTGGGTTCCTGGGTGAGCGTATCTGAGGTGTGGGGCGTGGCTGCTGGTGAGTGTTTGTTTCAGGTGGGGGGTGTCTAGGCGAGGGCCGGCCTGTGTCCCCAGGCCTGTGGGAGTGAGGGATGGTTTTCCAGGAGAGGCTGTAGATTGTCAGTGATGCGCAGGAGGGGTGTGAGCTGGGGGCTGTAGGTGATGGCCAGTGGGGTGCTGCTATTTCCCTTGCTGGGCTTGTCCTGAAGCAGGTGACTTCTGGGTCCTTGTCTGGCTCTGTAGCTGCTCCCCGCCAGCAAGAAAACTTCCCCAGCACCTTGTGATCCTTGGGGGTGATGTTGGAGGGCAAGGCAGAGGGTGCAAATGCTGGGCCCTTACGTCAGCTCTGAGTCATCCCCTCGTGGCTGAGCATTCCGGGTTTAGCCACGCGCTAGACGGCGAAGGCTCCGGGATCTCCTGCTCAGCTGATGTAAAGCAGGCCTTGTGTGAGGGGAACCTGAGCTGTACAATGAGCGTGGGAGCAGCTGAGCTCCATGTGTGTTTCACTTCCTGCTCATCTGCCCGGGAGCTCCCTTCCCCCCAGTCACCCGGCCAGAGACCTGCGCAGGGAAATCAGAGGATCCTGCCAAACTCAAAGGTGTCTCGTCTGCTCCTTTAACACGCCACCCCAGCAGCTGCACACTTCACGCGAATGCCTGCTCATTAGCTCATCAGGTGAGCGAAGGGAAAGCAGAAGAAATTGCTTCTCTCGGTTCTATTAATAGGTTAAAGAAAACTCCCCGTTTGCAAGGGAACCTGGTGTTTTTAGGAGAAACAAAGAAGCAAGGAAGCTGAACTGAGCTGGAGCCAGCCAGGTTACACTGAGTGTGTTACACTTCTCTGGACCTTCTCCACTTTCTCCACATCTTTCTTGAAATGTGCTGCCCAGAACTGGACACAGAACTCCAGCTGAGGCCTAATCAGCACAGAGCAGAGCGGAAGAACGACTTCTCGTGTCTTGTTCACAACACTCTTGTTCATGTCTCCTAGAATCAGATTTGCTTTTTTTGCAACAGTGTCGCACTACTGACTCCTATTTAGCGTGTGGTCCACTATGATCCCTAGATCCCTTTCTGCAGGATTCCTTCCTCGACAGTCACTTCCCAGTCTGTATTGGTGAAATGGATTGTTCCTTCGTAAATGGAGTCCTTTGCATTTGTCCTTATTGAATTTCATCCTGTTTACCTCCGGCCATTTCTCCAGAGTGTCCAGCATCACACACACTCCGAGATCCCAGGCTAGACACCTGGCTCGTCACTTCCAGAAACAGATTATAGCTATAGTAGATCCCTTATCCTCTCAGCAGGCCAGTGTGCAGGCACGCACACACACACACACACACACACACACACACACACACACACACACACACACACACACACACACACACACACACACACACACACACACACACACACACCGCCTTCATGCTCCTGAGCCCCGGGCTCTGTAGAATTGGCACAGGAGCAGCGTACACGCCGCACGCTCCAGCTGACCTTGAGGGCTGCCCCAGCTCCACCCCTTCTGCCCGAGGGCCCGCCCCGTCTGGATGTGCAGAGCCAGGCCCCCTCATCCCTACGTGGCCCCGGAGTCCGGCAATCCTATCAGCTCCCCTGAGCCCACGACCGGGGCTGCCTTCCACCACCGTCTCCAAGCTCGGCATGCTGGGGACTGTAGTCTCCACGGGTGTGAATGGCAGCTGCTAGCACATGGGGAATCTCTCTGTGGGGCCGGCAGCCAACAGGGTGGCAAAGTTTGAGTCCCGTATTCTCAGCCCCGGAGAGCTTGCCAGGCGGCACAGGTGACCCCGGCCTCCTAGTGTGGAATCAAAGCGTTGCGTGGCTTCGATGGTCGACAAGTGCAGTTCCACGTCAAGTCCCGTTTCCGGTCCTGCCACGTCTCTGTGCCCACGGTTGGCCCCTGGGGCCTGGATCTGGAGCATCCAGCCACGTCCTTCGTGACCAACAGCACCACGAGTTCTTATGGCGCTAATTAAATCATTGGAACAGAAGAATGGCCAGACTGGGTCAGATCTAAGGTCCATGTAGCCCAGTGTCCTGTCTGCCCACAGTGGCCAATACCAGATGCCGCAGAGGAAAGGATCACAACAGGTAATCCTCACGTGATCCCTCCCCTGTCACCCATTTCCAGACAAACAGAGGCTAGGGACACCATTCCTGCCCATCCTGGCTAGTAGCCGTTGATGGACCTAGCCTCCATGAATCTATCTAGCTCTTTTTTGAATTCTGTTACAGTCCTGGCCTTCACCACATCCTCTGGCAAGGAGTTCCACAGGTTGACTAGGCGCTGAGAGAAGAAAAACTCCCTTTTGATTGTTTTAAACCTGCTGCCTAGCATTGTCTCCTAGCAGCTGAGTTGAGGGCAGACAAGGGTGTTGTTTGAGGTCACATGGAGCCGCAGCTCCGGGCACAAAATATCAAAGGTGCCCACGGGGTTTGTTCTTCTGAGGCCTGATCCAGAGGCCATGGACCAAAGCCTCTGTCTCAGGCCCCAGGAAAGCCGCCGATAGCAAGAGCAGTCATTGAAATGCCGCTGGAGGTGGGTAGGGGGTTAATTATTATTTTGGAGAGCCTTGGTTTGGGCTTGGAGTGCACCAGCCCCTCCAGCTCCGGGAGCGTTGCCGGCGCAAGAAGCGAGCCGTGACGACAAGAAACCACATGGCGGGTGCGTGGGCATTGCCCGCGCAGAAGGAGAACAAAGAACAGAGGTGGGGATTTTTCACATTGTTTTCAGTGCTAATAAACCAGGAAACGTTAGGAATACTGGGAAAGGCTTTAGCTCTCTCCGAGTGTCCCAGGGCAGCGAGACCTTTTCAGGGAGCCGGGCTGAGCCCTGTCACCTGTGACTAATTAGCTGTCACCCAGGAGATGGAGCTGAAGTCAGGGATCAGGTAATAACCAGCCTGTTCCTTCCATATCTGGCCAGGGAGCAGCTCATGTTAAGCACAGGGGACAGACCCAGCTTTGTCTATTTGCCTTACACTGGACTGGTTTGGTTTGGGGAGAAGTAGCATGCGGCCCCAGAGAGGAGCGACTGAAATTTGGCAGCAGCTGGGAGTCATTGTGTCATGCGCCGGCTCCCGAGCTGGCCCATCCGCTTATCTCAGTTTCCCCCATTTCATTTCTGTCGTCCCAAACCGGGCAGTTGCCAAGCATTGCTGTGTCCCATGGCGCCGGCGGTGAGGGGCGTGTGTAACCCACACCCCTAGTGTGGTTCACTGTCCCATGCAGTGGCACCTAGACCACAGCAACAGCTAAGAACAAGAGACCTCTCCAGCATGGGCTGAGAGCCAGCTGGCTTTTAGCTCAAAGGGTTGAGGCTCCTAGACTCAGCTCCGGAGGTCCCAGGTTCAAATCCACCTGGTGGCGGTTACATGCGCACAGATGAGATGTACAGACAGAGCCTGGTGCAAGCTAAAGTGCATCTTGACAGTATTAAAGGGCTTCCCAAAGTGCCAGTCTACCACACTGCTCCCACCTTCCCCTCATTCAGTGTGTCTCCCCCAGTCTCCTCACGTTTGGCTCCTACGGGGCTCTGAGTGGCAGGGACGGGGCTAGGACCTTGCTTCACCCAGTGTGGAAACATTCTAGGAAGAAACAGTCTAGGAAGGAATCCGGCAGAAAGGGATCTAGGTGTGAGAGTGGACCACAAGCTAAATATGAGTCCATGGTGCGACACTGTTGCAAAAAAAGCAAACATGATTCTGGGAGGCATTGACAGGAGTGTTGTGAGCAAGACACGAGAAATCATTCTTCTGCTTTGCGCTGGTTAGGCCTCAGCTGGAGTATTGTGTCCAGTTCTGGGCAGCACAGTTCAAGAAAGATGGAGACATTGGAGAAGGTCCAGAGAAGAGCAACGAGAATGATGAAAGGTCTAGAGAACATGAGCTATGAAGGAAGGCTGAAGGAATTGGGTTTGTTTAGTTTAGAAAAGAGAAGATTGAGGGGGGACATGAGAGCCGTTTTCAGGTATCTAAAAGGGTGTCATAAGGAGGAGGGAGAAAAATTGTTCATCTTGGCTTCTGAGGATAGAACAAGAAGCAATGGGCTTAAACTGCAGCAAGGGAGGTTGAGGTTGAGGTTGGACATTAGGTCAGGGTGATTAAACACTGGAATAAATTGTTTGGAAAAGAGAAGACTGAGGGGACATGATAGAGGTTTTCAAGTATCTAAAAGGGTGTCACAGGGAGCAGGGAGAAAAATTGGCCTCTAATGACAGGACAAAAAGCAATGGGCTTAAACTGCAGCAAGGGAGGTTTATGTTGGACATTAGGAAAAAGTTCCTAACTGTCAGGGTGGTCAAACACTGGAATAAATTGCCCAGGGGGGTCGTGGAATCTTCATCCCTGGAGATATTTAAGAGCAGGTTGGACAGACACTGGTCAGGGATGGTCAGGATGGTGCTGGATCCCCCCATGAGGGCAGGGACTGGAGTCGATGGCCTCTCGAGGTCCCTTCCAGTTCTATGATTCCCTGCAGGAAGAGCTGAGTGCGAGAGGGGCGCGGAGGGAACCTGAATCATTATCAGAACCTCTTTGTACGGAGCCCAGGAGCAGAGGCCCCGCCGATCGTACTGGGCACGGGAGGGGACCCAGGCCCTGTTGGGATGAGGTGGTTGTGTAACTCCTCCCCAGGTCCAGCGCGGGGCTGCCGCCGAGCGCTAGTAACTGGAGCAGGCAGGAATCCCTGCAGCAGAGGCGAGGGCAGGGAAGATGCTGAGTAGCCGCTGTGCTGCGGCAAGGCTCCAGGTTGGGGGTCAGATTCCCCCCCTCCGCCCCGGCAGAGATGAATGTCCCCCAGGAGCCCAAAGGCCAAGGTGTAAGTGGTGCCCAGGCATTAACGGGTGCTCGGACTCTTCCGAGCGGTGGGCTGCTACCGCTTCCACTGTGACCCATGTCGTCTCGCCTCCCTTCCTGGTGCCACCCGCTCCCCCTGCAGCGTGTGCAGATCCTGGGATGCTCCTTCTTTGGGGTGTTTTGGGGGCAGCGGGGGCCAAGGATTCCCAGCGAGCCAGTGAATGCTGGAAGGGGGTGAAGGAGCCTCCGATCGTTAGACATTAGGGAAGAAAGGGACCCGCCGCATTCTCAGCCCCATTCCCCGGTCCTCCCCCTTCGTCGGGCATCTGCTATTGAAATGACGCCGGGCTTGGCCAAGGCGATTCCTTTCCCAGCCGCCGTTCCCGTTGAGAGACACTAAGATCATCTGGGACACGGCCATCGATACCCTGCGCTTTACTCCTGCAGCGGCAAGTCGCAGACGGGGATGGGACCGGCTGCTGTGCGGGCGTGGGGAAAGCTATCGAGAGGGGCCGCGCAGCCTGTCGCGAGAGTCGGGACTACATCCCAACTCCTGAACCGACAGAGTCCTCTGAGCCCTACGGGCCCGTGGCTTCGCGGGACTAAGGAAGAGCCCCTCTCGACTCAGCAGCCTGTGACCTCTCGTGATTGACGTGAGCCGTGGGGGCGTACTACTGCCCTTACTGGGTAGACTCTGGGCTGTGTGGCAGCGTCCCAAAGCTTTCGACCGCTGCTGGTCGCCAGTGGGTCCCCTCTAGCCAGGGCAGAAGATGCCTGTGCTTTCAGACCTGGAGCCTTCGGTTCTCTTGGCTGTCCCCGCGAAGCACTGAGGGGTTTTTGAGTCTAGTAGTACGGCCATCAGGAAGCCCTCGCTGGCTGTGGATTCGTTAGAGTAGCTTCAAATAAGCTGCAAGGATTCGCCCCCCTCCCTTCATGCTTCGGTGACCCGGGAGCTGGGGGGATGGCGTTCATAGTGGGCACGTCAGGTGACACCAAGGGAGCCCCGGTGGAGGCGGGGGCAGTGAGAGCAAAAGGCAATGGGTTTAAACCCACGTCTCTCAGTAAAGACACGGTAAAGGACAAACAAAGACAAAAACCAGTGGCTGTTGTATTTGATCCATGTCCGCTCACGACCTGCCCCCGGTATTAACCCAGCAGTGCTCCCCTCGAGCTTGCTAGGTAGAATTTAAGTGGCTCCTACGTCCACTTGACACTTCACAGAGAAACCAGAGGAAGAAAACCAAGCGCGTAGGTTCCTACCCCTTGAACTAAAGGTAAACACCACGGCTACGTCTACACTGGCATGATTTTCTGGAAATGCTTATAACGGAAAAGTTTTCTGTTAAAAGTATTTTCGGAAAAAGCGCGTCTAGATGGGCAGGACGCTTTTCCGGAAAAGCACTTTTCCTGGAAAAGCGTCCGTGGCCAATGTAGACGCGCTTTTCCGCAAAAAAGCCCCGATCGTCATTTTCGCAATCGGGGCTTTTTTGCGGAAAAGAAATCTCTGCTGTCTACACTGGCCCTTTTCCAGAACAGTTTTCCGGAAAAGGACTTTTGCCCGAACGGGAGCAGCATAGTTTTTCCGGGAAAACACTGATGATTTTATATTAGATCGTCAGTGCTTTTCCGGAAAGTCAAGGGGCCAGTGTAGACAGCTGGCAAGTTATTCCGGAAAAGCGGCTGATTTTCCGGAATAAGTGACCAGTGTAGACACAGCCCATTGGGTGCCGAGCGTATAGGGCCTATGACACACAGCTACATGGCTCTGACCCTGCAAGTTCATGACAGCCATCATCAGCGTGCCATTCCCTTTCTAAATGTGCACAGTTGCTGGGGGACCTGACTGAAACCGCAGACTCTGCAGTCAGGGAGTTAAAATCAAAGCCATTGGCTGGGCAGCGAGCCAGAGAATAGCACTGGAGTCGCTTGGAAATAATCAGCCAGGGCTAGGGCCAGAGAACAGGATGAGCAGGCGGGCAGCTCAGGAGCTCATTCATTCTAGAAGGATATTAATGCTAATGGCAAAAATCATTCATGTCGTGCCCTGCACTGATTGCACGGATAGGGCGCTTAGCTCATCTCTGCTCGGGATGAGGTCCTAAAGGGACGAGGGGTTATTTTGGTCTCTTCCTAGACAGCCGGCGTGCTCCTGCCGCGCGTGTTCTCCTTCGCTTGGCTGCTGTGTCACCCCTGGATTGTAGGAGAGGAAAAACGGGTGTGTGCTGAGAGAGAGAGAGAATACCGCATCGTTCTGGAAGCCCCGCTAGCCTCGCGACCCCGAGCCCAGGTTTTCGGAGACCTTGTAAAGCCTCCTTCTGAAACACGTGCTCACGCGAGTGAGCCTTGCTGGAGGGAGTAGAGTTTGCAGGATCGGGCCCGGTGCGCTGTCAAAGCAGGAGCTGCCGCCGCCTCCGGGGGAAGCATCCGTCCGTCAGCCAGGAGCCACACTTGCTGATACTGCAAGGAGCTGACGCTGCCCAGGATTTCAGGGTTTCCAGAGCCACTTGCCCAGCTGAATTCCAGAAGCCGCGTCCCTCTCCGCCTCCCTGGGACCTGGGTGCCTCTTTGTGCCGCGTTTCCGTCCAAGCTGCATGCAACAGCGAGTCAGAAAGGACATTCGGGGAGGCAGAGCTGAGCTGCCCAGGGAGCGGAGAGGGCAGCCAGGTTCCTCACAGTGGCAGAGTCCGGAGTAGAGTCCAGCTGCCCCGACTTCTCCTTTCTACCCGCAGGACCAGGCTCTCCCCTTAGGGGACAGTACGTCACTTGCCCAAGGTAGCTCGGAGTATCGCTGCCAGCGGCACATCACAGTCGGCCGTCGTACTTTGGTCTCCATGCGGTGGTTGGGTTTGGTGTGCGAGTGCGTGGTATCGGCCACTCATCATATACACAGGGGGTCGGACTCTGTGTGTGTGTGTGTGTGTGTGTGTGTGTGTGTGTGTGTGTGTGTGTGTGTGTGTGTGTGTGTGTGGGGACTCCAACCTGTATCAGAGCCCGGATTTAATGTGCAGTGTGGACTTACCTTAAAGTGCAAGGTCAAATCAAGATACACATCTCCAGCTACATTAATTACATAGTTGGAGTCAGCTTACCTTAATTCACGTTTTCTTGCCATCCCCACAGCAGGAGGCCAATGGGGGACATGGTCCTGTTCCCTTACTCCTTACAGGAGCAAGAGCATCCAGGGTGCCCTCTGAGTTTGATTTAGTGAGTCTTATCTAGATCTGCTAAATCAAACTCCGGAAGATCAATTGCAGCAGCATCAATCTTCCGCTGAGCGAATATGTGGCCTCAGACTCTGCGATGGGGCAATCAGCCACTACTCCTGCCTCATTTGCCCTCTGCCAGCGCAAGGTTGCTCCCAATAGCATCTGTTCCTCCGTCCGCTCCAGATGCTTCAAGCGATGAGCCTGCTGCTACTTTGGGTCGTGTGTGCCATGTTGACCATGCTCTCAGGAAGGCTTTTCTTACAGCTCCGCCTGCATTGACCTTTTCTCCATCTCTTCCCACTCCTGGGCCATCAGAGATGGAGCGGGCCACACCCTTTGCCTTTGCAGGGCCCGGAACGCAGGTCGGCTCACGCAGGTGGAACGCCAACAGGCAGAACCACACCTGGGACCTCTGGAGCTTAGTGCAGGAGCCTCGACAGCTTGAGCTAACAGCCAGCCGGCTCCCAGCCAAGGGTGTGTCGAGCAAACTCCTCTCTCTGTCAGCGGTCCAAGTGCCACTCCACGGGACAGTGCCCCACACCCAGCAGGTTACACCAGCCCTGCAAAGTCCCCACCCGTAGGACCGGATCCAACTCCCCCGGACGCCGACGGGCTTTTCCACAGACTCTAACGGGAGCCAGGTCCTCTCCGGGTCCGCAGGGTGCCATGCCGTGCCCGCCAGTGCCAAGCGGGACAGCGCCGAAGTCAGCAGTGTCAGCTGAGGCTCGGCCCCTGGTCGTGGAATCCCAGCGCTTCCCTGGGATTCCACAACCAGGGAATGCTGGTCTACGAGCTCTGCAGAATAACAAGCCCCAGTGTCCTTTCGCACTTGCCCTTTTGCCAAGGGGAAGCGAGCGAGGCAGCCCGGAAGCAGCAGGGTGTTCTTGTCTGGAGCCATCCTGCAGCTTTTCAGAGCGGAGCCGAGTTCCACGCAGGCCCCTATCTGCTCCTCGGCGCCTGGCGAGATGTTATTCAGGAAGGCCAAGGGGAAAGGCCAGTTTTCTCCTAAGTGCGGGGCCTGCCGTTTTCCCTCCATGCCGGAAGAGCCAGGAAAGAGCCGGAGGGGGCTGGCGAGCGGCGTTTGGAATTGCCGGGGCGGGGGGGCTCGTGGGTCGTTCAGGACAGATTGCTCTGCTTGGATTCCCAGCCGGCTCTCAGGCTCGTGGGAAGGCGAGGGGGAATCTGAGTGCACCCGCAGTCATGAAGAGAGGCATGCAGGCGCTCTCCTGGCTGTCGATACGCACAGAGCCCCGAGCGAGGAGGAATTTTGTGGAGTGGGGGGGTCACCTTGCAGCTCAAGATGACGTCATTGAGCTGGGTAGATCTCTCCAGCCCCCCGGCCATCGCGCTGAGGGGGATCGGCTGCTCCCTCCCCTCCCTTCCCCTCCCCTCGCAGGCTGTGGGAGCTAATGGAGCGGCTGCCTATTCACTGTAACCTGCCCCCCTGCAAAGAATGAACGGTCTGAGCCGCATCTGCAAAGCCAGGAGAGCATGCTGGGCAGGGAGGCAGGGGGAGTCTGAAAGCCGTGCCCACCTCCTCTTCGAGACAGGCACGGCTCAGCAGCTGGGCGCCGGGGCGGGGGACAGGATGGGCACGCTCTGCAAGACTGCCAGTAAGTGAGGATTGGAAAAAGGACTTTCCAGGAGGGATCTGGAGGCTGCTTCATGCACCAGCCGGGGTAAAGCTACGGGCCGTGATCAGTAGGGGCACTTGCCCCGGACACCCAGGAGCAGCGGGAGGTCCCCCAAGAAAGAGCACCCGCTGGGTTCTGCACTGGTGCACGCAGAGCCGCAGGGCGTGTTTTGCACGGCGGGGGTGCCGGATCGGCCCTGTGAGCGCCATCCAGACCCCCGCCGTGGACCAGAACGAGGCCTCTTCTCTGCAGCTGGCACTCGATTTTGCACGGTGGGCCCATGGCTCAGGAATGGAAAGGCTGGGTCTGTCTTGCAAAGGCAGCATGTTAGACACCCCCCACTCCCCTTGGGATTTAGGGTTGAGCCGAGGAAGACGTCCTACAGGGAACGAGGGCACAGACTGGAGAACCCACTGCTGTAGCTCTCGGCCATCTCCAGCTTTTATGATGACTCCGGGGCTGTGTCTAGACTGGCAAGTTTTTCTGCAAAATCAGCTGCTTTTGCGGAAAAACATGCCAGCTGTCTACACTGGCCGCTTGAATTTCCACAAAAGCACTGACGATCTCATGTAAGATTGTCAGTGCTTTTGCGGAAATACTATGCTGCTCCCATTCGGGCAAAAGTCGTTTTCCGAAAAACTTTTGCGCAAAAGGGCCAGTGTAGACAGAAGAGATTTGTTTTCCGCAAAAAAGCCCCGATGGCGAAAATGGCGATCCGGGCTTTTTTGCAGAAAAGCGCGTCTAGATTGGCCACGGACGCTTTTTCGCAAAAAGTGCTTTTCCGGAAAAGCATCCTGCCAATCTAGACGCGCTTTTCTGAAAATGCTTTTAACAGAAAACGTTTCCATTAAAAGCATTTCTGGAAAATCATGCCGGTGTAGACGTAGCCCCGATGTTGGTGAGTTACCCCTGGGGGCTTCTAGATTGAGATGGATCGTTCTAGCAGCCTTCGTAGGCCCAAGGAAAACCCAGCTTGCTATCCCTGCCTGCGTGGATGCGAGAGACAGAGCCCTTGGTCAGCCAATGAAAGAAATAAAGGCGTGTCAGTCACCCCAGGGATCAAGCCCCTCCCTTTGTGATTCTCATGGCAGGCACCGAAAGCCCTGTGCAGTATCACGCGAAATCGTTCAATTACACAGCGCCCTTTGCAGAGTTCACCGTCCTCCAGCTAAACAATCACCCAAATGGGCCCAAGGCAGCTAATATGTAACTCAGCTGATCCGCTGCCGTCACAGGCCCCATTGTATTCGCCTCCTAAAACAATGGCAGGAAATTCAGCGGAGTGCAAATGCTTCCAGGCACACAATGCGTCTCAGTATCAACTGAGGCACCCGCTCCGGAGAGCGACTGGGGCTGTTGCCGCGGAGTCTGAGATCCTAACGGTGTGTGGCCCTGAACTCAGCCTGCTCTGGATGCATTTTAGTGACCTGACCAGGTGGGCTGTGACAGATTTTTTCATGCACTTTAAAAACTCATCAGGAGCCTTAGATGACTGGACGGCTTCACTCCAGCGCTTGGGATGCTCCTGTGAGCAAGCAGAGCGAAGTCCAGGGAACAGTCCACCCCTAAGGGCAAAAGATCAAGTCGTTATGGGTTGATGGGCACACCCCAGCCCTAAAATGACAGCCAGTGGGATTCAGGCACCTAACTCGGTTAGGCCTGGCAGCACCGTCTAAATACCTATAAAAATCTGGGCCTCTGGGCCTTGGTTTCCTAATTACCGAGGGGGCTGTAATAATCACTTGCTCCTGACAGTGCCGAGAGCTTTCTTTGGTCAGGGTCATCACTGGGTCCCCGGTGTGTTAGCATTGCACTTTGTAATCCTCAGCGGTCCTGACTTTACCCCTGACACCGCCGTAAAGCAGGCATCTGGGCCAGGCCATTGTGATAGCAGAAATAAGTCGACCAATCCCTACCGGGCTTCTCCAGCACAATTTGCATGCAGCAATGTCATTGGTTGTATGAGGGAGCTGGAGGGATGGTGAATTACTTCGCCCAATTTCCACTCACACAAATCAGCACACAGTGCTCCCAGCACAACCCCCCATAATGTCACAAATCAACACAGCTGCCCACACAATAACACAACTAGTACACCCAATAGCCCCAATCAACAAAGCCGCTGACCATAACACAATCCTCGTTTGCCATCCACACAAACCCACACAGCTTGCTCAGTTCAAGGCAACACACACATGATGCAGCAAGCATGTACAGTCACCCCAAATAGCAGGGTCAAGCCTAAAGTGCCTGAGTCAGTGTGAAGTGAAGGAAACAGCTGGGAGCCAAGCTGAGAGCTCTTTTTGTGTAGCATAGCGCTAGGCTCTGTCATCTCAGCCATGTTCAGCTTTTTTGCACAGGACTTCACACAATATGGGCTTTCAGCTACTAATAGTGGTAGAAGATTTGCAGTGAAGAGGCCTGTGTATGTTTACACCTACTGCCCTCTTCTGGATGGAACTAGACCTGCTATACTGTGTGTCAAAGGCTCTATACTGCCAGAGAAAGTTACGATTCTCCCTTTGCATGAGTGGCTGTGTGGATCAACAGGATATGTGTTCTGCCTCAGCTGTCTCTGTGAACTTTCGGGAGCTCACAAGCATGTAGCAAAGCAACACCCATTATATACTTGAAGTCATATGACAATACGGCTGTGTCTACATTGGTGCGATCTTGCGCAAAAGCAGCCACTTTTGCGCCAAAACTTGCTGCCTGTCTACACTGGCCACACGTTCTTGCGCAAGAACACTGACATTCTACTGTATGAAATCAGGGCTTCTTGTGCAAGAACTATGATGCTCCCGCTCAGGAATAAGCCCTTTTGCACAACTGTTCTTGCGCAAAAGGCCAGTGTAGACAGGCAACATGAATTTCTTGTGCAAGAAAGCCCGATGGCTAAAATGGCCATCAGAGCTTTCTTGCACAAGAGAGCGTCTACACTGGCATGGATGCTCTTGTGCAAAAGCACATCGCTTGCGCAAAGGCACATGCCAGTGTAGACGCTCTCTTCTGGAAGAGTTTTTGCACAAGAACTCTTCCGCAAAAGAGTTCTTGCGCAAAATCATGCCAGTGTAGACGTAGCCTCCTTGTAGCCATATTGTTGCTTGAGAAAAAAAGTGCAATGATTTAAAGACACAAATGCTTGTGGGTCACGAAAGTGTCTCATCTGGGTGTCCTCTGAAAGCTTTTTCCTCATTGGCTCAATGAAAGGCCTGCCCTTCACCGCACCTTGTGAAAAACACTTGTGAGTTTTCAATGTTACAAAATCCCACGCAGTGATTGTTACCTGCCTCAGCAAATCCCATTTGTGTCACCTCAGGCCTGTTCTCTCTGCCCACCCAGAAACCCAGATCTTTCCTTTTGCATAGGCTCACAGCATCACAGGCTCTTGGTTGCGTGCTAGCCACTCCGACTCCAGCAGTCCTGCCTTCTGCTCCCTTCAGAATTCCTCATAGGAACAGCTGAAGCAAAATGCAGGACAATGTAGCACTTTAAAGACTAACAAGATGGTTTATTAGATGATGAGCTTTCGTGGGCCAGACCCACTTCCTCAGATCAAATAGTGGAAGAAAATAGTCGCAACCATATATACCAAAGGATACAATTAAAAAAATGAACACATATGAAAAGGACAAATCACATTTCAGAACAGGAGGAGGATGCGGGGGGGGAGGAAGGAAGGTAAGTGTCTGTGGGAGAGTGGGATGTTTGTGAGTTAATGGTATTAGAGGTGATAATTGGGGAAGCTATCTTGGTAATGGGTAAGATAGTTCGAGTGTTTGTTCATTCCTTTTTGGAGTATGTCGAATTTTAACATGAATGACAGTTCAGAGGATTCCCTTTCAAGTGCAGATGTAAAAGGTCTTTGTAGCAGAATGCAGGTGGTTAAGTCATCGAGAGAGTGTCCTTTCTGGTTAAAATGGCAAGAAACTGTTTTTTTCTTTGTGATCTTGTCTGATACCTGTTTTGTGGGCATTAATCCTTTGGCGAAGTGTCTGAGATGTTTGTCCAATGTACATAGCAGACGGACACTTTCGGCACATTGGAACAGGGCAAGGATATATGCTGCAGCTAGAGAATGAAAGACATGGAAGAGAGGGGAGGTGGTGCGCAGTGTAACTAAACCATCAGCAGCCCCGTGGCAGCTTAGAGACGAACAAAAATATATAGGCGCATGAGCTTTCCTGGTTAAAAATGGGTTTTACTCACGAGCGCTCGTGGTCCTATATATGTGTGTTAGTCTCTATGGACCACGGGACCACTCGTCGTTTTTCCAGTTCCAGACTAACACGGCTGCCCTTCGGAGACTTTCAAGCATCAGCGTCTCTTCTCTTCTGAAATCTTTTTGGCGGAGGCCTTTCTGGACTAGATGCAAAGTTAGGCATCATTGTATTTTATCTAGAGATGTTCCAGCCATTAATACTCCCCTCTGTTCAACGCCCCCCACCCCAACCCAAAAGAGAGTCTCCAATGAATTTTTGACAAGCAGCTGGGGAACAAAACCCTTGAGCCCTGCCTTCCAATAGAAACTGTCTCAGAATGCTCTCACCACGCTCTTGAATTTGGCGTGTTCCGGATTTCTGCAGTAGTGGCTCTCAAGTAGGGGTATAGATGCATACCCCGGGGGTACGCAGAGCTCTTCTGAACCTCGATGCATCTGGATATTCGCCTCGTTTTACAACCGGCTTCCTGAAAAGCACTAACGAAGTCAGCACCAACGGAACGTTCCTACGACGCCTTGCGTAGCCTGCTCCTGCCCGCTGAAACGGGAGTGCAAGATTTCTCAGCCAGTCGGTTTCTTTTCCAACGCGATGGTGAGAAATGAGAAAGAACGTTTTTCCCAGTGAGACGCGCTGGGAGCCGTTGGTACGTTTATGCCTGATTTCGTGAGCCGGTAGTTTTTAAGTGAGGTGGAGTGGAGGGGTCCTGAAGGCCCATCAGACTCCGGCAGTAGTCGGGAAAGCTTGAGAACCACTGATCTACAGGCCGATCCGATGAGCTGCTGGTGGGAATGTACAATCATTGTTGCTCGCTCCTTATCTAAGACCTCGGCCTCTCCCAGGGTTCTCTGGGAAAATGACTAATTGGCTCGTCTGGCAGAGCAGGGGGTTCCCAAGGCTTACTAGCCCACGTGGCGGCCTGCCAGGCCCCCGCGGCTGCTCCTGGTTTGCACCGATCAGCGCTGCCTGCACTTTCCATAGAACCGCTCTGCGGGCTGCGGGTCCAAAGACCCGGCGTGCAACGTCCTGTCTGGATCCAACCGGTCAACCTCAATGGTGGCAAAAAGGGGAGAGGGATCGTGCCTGAATTAAGTGAAAGCAGACTTGGGGCTTCAGGGTTCAGCACACGGAGCAGGAAGACAAATGCCTCCAGTGACTGGAGAGTAGCAGGGGGCTGGAATCTGGCCTCCCGAGGTCTCTTCCCGCCCTAGGAGTCTGTGACAGAACCGACCGTTCCTGTGAGATTTCGTGTGCCCGGCGCCAGGGAAAGGTGGAGACGCTGCCTTGCCTTTCTCCCGCCGCCTCCCCACATTCAGGGACCATTGGCAGAGAAGTTGCCGCTGCTGCTAAACGGGCACTGCTTCCAGCACCGAAGGCGCGGGGCGGGACGCGGGCCCGGACCGATCAAGCATGGGCAGAGCTCGGGTCTTTGGGATGGAAGCCGCTGGGTGTGGAGGCAGGTCTGGAGCCCTGGCTGCAGGACGAGAGTTAAGGTTGAGTTGGGTTTTGCTCCGACTGCACAGCCAGGAGGGATCAGGAACCGTGCGTGTTCATTCTGCGTTGCTGATCGTCCCGTCGGCGCGGACACCGAGGCCTCGTGCCCAGGCCCAGCGCTGACCCTCAGCGAATAGGGGCTGCCTTGGACCGAGACATGCGCCTCTTCGTGCTGCCGGTGCTGCCGCTTGGCTTGTAGTGGGAAAAATCCCAGCCGTCGAAGGGTGCCTGTTACAGCACCAGCCTCCAGCCTCATCGCAGAGCCCTGGGGGGGTGGGTGTCTCTCACTGTCCCCTGCCGCGCGGAGCTGTGGTTTAGGCGGGTACTTGGCTACGGGCAGGGCAGGTCCCCGGGTCAGTTTCCTGCCTTTGCCGTGGGGATGAGTATCAGTGAGATCAGCCCGTTCCACCTTGTTTCTGTTGCTCTGATCTATGCGCAGAGGGGAAAGGAAGGGAGTGGGCCCTGGCGCGCAGTGCCAGCAAGAGCTGCGGCAAGCACCAGCCGGGAGCCATTTCAAGAGCTGGCGGGGACCCGGGTTGCACTAAATGGTCAGTTATTTTCACCCCTGAAAAAAGCAGGTTCACCCTCATGGGCGGCTGGTGAAGGTAGAGTGGGGGAGGCAAGCCCCCAGCCCCTCCCCCAGTCCTTTGTGCTCGGGCCACACCCCCATCATGGGGAGGGCAGGCAGCGGGCAGCCACCCAGCCTCCCCGGCCCTGGCATACAGACAGGGCTGGCAGCACACGGCGCCCTGGCACACAGGGAGGGCTGGCAGCACACGGCTCCCTGGCCCTGGCACACAGGGAGGGCTGGCAGCACACGGCTCCCAGGCTCCCTGGCCCTGGCATACAGAGAGGGCTGACAGCACACGGCTCCCAGGCTCCCTGGCCCTGGCACACAGGGAGGGCTGGCAGCACACGGCTCCCAGGCTCCCTGGCCCTGGCACACAGGGAGGGCTGGCAGCACACGGCTCCCAGGCTCCCCGGCCCTGGCACACAGGGAGGGCTGGCAGCACACGGCTCCCAGGCTCCCTGGCCCTGGCATACAGAGAGGGCTGGCAGCACACGGCTCCCAGGCTCCCTGGCCCTGGCATACAGAGAGGGCTGACAGCACACGGCTCCCTGGCCCTGGCACACAGGAAGGGCTGGCAGCACACGGCTCCCAGGCTCCCTGGCCCTGGCATACAGAGAGGGCTGGCAGCACACGGCTCCCAGGCTCCCTGGCCCTGGCATACAGAGAGGGCTGACAGCACACGGCTCCCTGGCCCTGGCACACAGGAAGGGCTGGCAGCACACGGCTCCCAGGCTCCCTGGCCCTGGCATACAGAGAGGGCTGGCAGCACACGGCTCCCAGGCTCCCTGGCCCTGGCATACAGAGAGGGCTGACAGCACACGGCTCCCTGGCCCTGGCACACAGGGAGGGCTGGCAGCACACGGCTCCCAGGCTCCCTGGCCCTGGCATACAGAGAGGGCTGGCAGCACACGGCTCCCAGGCTCCCTGGCCCTGGCATACAGAGAGGGCTGACAGCACACGGCTCCCTGGCCCTGGCACACAGGGAGGGCTGGCAGCACACGGCTCCCTGGCCCTGGCACACAGGGAGGGCTGGCAGCACACGGCTCCCAGGCTCCCTGGCCCTGGCACACAGGGAGGGCTGGCAGCACACGGCTCCCAGGCTCCCTGGCCCTGGCACACAGGGAGGGCTGGCAGCACACGGCTCCCAGGCTCCCTGGCCCTGGCACACAGGGAGGGCTGGCAGCACACGGCTCCCAGGCTCCCTGGCCCTGGCATACAGAGAGGGCTGGCAGCACACGGCTCCCAGGCTCCCTGGCCCTGGCATACAGAGAGGGCTGACAGCACACGGCTCCCTGGCCCTGGCACATAGGGAGGGCTGGCAGCACACGGCTCCCTGGCCCTGGCACACAGGGAGGGCTGGCAGCACACGGCTCCCTGGCCCTGGCACACAGGGAGGGCTGGCAGCACACGGCTCCCTGGCCCTGGCACACAGGGAGGGCTGGCAGCACATGGCTCCCAGACTCCCCAGCCCTGGAGCACAGGGAGGGTGGGCGCTGGGAGCAGCAACACTCTGCCCCAGAACGCCTACAGTAGGCATTTGGGGGCAGAGTGTGGGTAGGGCCAGGTTGACGGTATGGGAAGGCTGTGCCTCTCCCCGCCTAGCACACCACCCGCCCAAGTTCTCTCTCCACACCGTGACTTGAGCCGTCTAGTCACAGCAAATACTCTCCAGCCAGTTGGAAGGGTGCATCGATTGGAGCAGTCCAAATAGCTTTCTCAGGGCATTAAGAACGTAAGAAGGGCCAGACTGGGTCAGACCAACGGTCCATCCAGCCCCGTATCCTGTCTGCCCACAGTGGCCAATACCAGGTGCCCCAGAGGGAGGGATCATAATGGAATCCTCACGTGATCCCTCCCCTGTCACCCACCTCCAGAGAAGAAGAGGCTAGGGACACTGTTCCTCCCCATCCTGGCTAATAGCTATTGATGGACCTACCCTCCCTTGATCTATCTAGCTCTTTTTTTAACCCTGGTAAAGTCCTGGCTTTCAGCATATCCTCTGGCAAGGAGTTCCACAAGTTGACTGTGCACTGAGTGAAGAAGACCGTCCTTTTGTTTGTTTTAAACCTGCTACCTATTCATTTCATTTGGTGACCCCTAGTTCTTATTTTGTGGGAATAAGCAAATAACTTTTCCTTATTCACTTTTTCCACACCACTCATGATTTTATAGACCTCTATCCTATCCCCCCTTAGTCTCCTCTTTTCAAGATGAAAAATCCAAGTCTTTATAATCTCTCTTCATAGGGGACCCGTTCCAAACCTCTAATAGTTTTTGTTGCCCTTTTCTGTACCTTAAGGCTACGTCTAGACTGGCATGATTTTCCGCAAATGCTTTTAACGGAAAAGTTTTCCATTAAAAGCATTTGCGGAAAAGAGCGTCTAGATTGGCACGGACGGTTTTCCGCAAAAGCACTTTTTGCGGAAAAGTGTCCGTGCCAATCTAGACGCGCTTTTGCGCAAGAAAGCCCCCGTCGCCATTTTCACGATCGGGGCTTTTTTGCGCAAAACAAATCTGAGCTGTCTACACTGGCTCTTTTGCACAAAAGCTTTTGCGCAAAAGGACTTTTGCCCGAACAGGAGCAGCATAGTATTTCTGCAAGAAGCACTGATTTCTTACATGAGATCATTAGTGTTCTTGCGGAAATTCAAGCGGCCAGTGTAGACAGCTGGCAAGTTTTTCCGCAAAAGCACATGCTTTTGCGGAAAAACTTGCTAGTATAGACGCAGCCTAAAAGTGCTGATTATAATTATCTGCCTAATTTCCCAGTCGCCAGCTTCCTTCATGCCCCTTACAGAGAAGATGTCGCTGATTGGAACTTCTTCGTGAAAAAAATCAGATCTCGACTGCCAGGTCCAATGTATATGCTCTAGACCCGCTCCGAGGCTAGCTGGGCGCGGGATGGGCAAATCCCCAGCCACTTACACACTGCGACTGGGGCACCTTTCTCCGAGCTGGATGCATAAATGTTTTGTGTAGCGCACGTTAGCATTGTGCTTAATGACTCCCATGCGTCGCATGAGCAAAGGCACCTGGCTCTTCCCATGGTGCTTTGGCCTGTCTGCTCCCTCCCTCGGTGACCTGGGGAGTCAGTCAGTTACATTCCTCTCTGCAGATCTTCAATTACTGTCATGCCTCACATGCCCAAAGCAACCGGGGGAGTTGCCCTGTGAAGCCTTCCATGTGCACATGCGGGTAGAACTTGGCCCTTTCATTGCAGAGGCCAAATCCAGGTGCCCCGGCAACCAAGCATCGTGCAGGCGATGTCCCCAGGACATGGGAATGGAAACCTCCCCACTCCAAACTCCAGGGACCCCAGTATTGCTGCAGCCATATGCCGGGTTTGCCCTGTTCCTTGAGCATCCGTGCCCAGTGGATTTGCCCCTAAGCGCTTGTCATTTAAGGAGTGAGTCAGTGTGGGTGTGCGGAACTACACGGAGAAGGCGGCAGAAGAAACAGGCATTTGTAGAGCTCATCACCACCCCCACAGGCCTAAACAAGGGGCGATTCCCCGAACTCCCGCAGGCAGGGGGTGACTCTTGGTGCGCTGCAGAATGAAGGTTTGTCCGGGCTCCCTGCGTGCACCCGTGCCCGGTGGGTGGGATTGGTGGGCTCCCGTCTGCACGGACCCACCCTTGCAGAGGCAGCTGCAGCGTGCAGTGGGGGGGCAGAGCGGCCACACCGCTTGCACGGCAGTAGGAACAACGCCTGCCCCACCCTGGGGCCCCCAGCACATCTGCGCGGCACGCAGCCCCGTAACTCAGGAGGTCAGCGGTCAGCTCCTTTGGGGGGCGTGCAGCCAGTTTCTGACACCTGTGGCTGCGGAGGTCTGGAGCGGACGGGGCTCTGCTGGGAATGAAATCTGAGATGCAGGGGTCAGCCGGAGAGGCTCCCGAACGGCCCCGGCGTGGGCTTATTCCAGTCGCCGCTCGGCACAGACCTGCTGCCCCGACACAGACGAGCATAAAGCAACTGCAGTGCTATTTTTGTGGCAGGATTTTTTTTTTTAATCATGATGGCGCACATTCCAAATGGAGCCTGGGTCTATTTCACAAGCTGGGTTTTTTAAAAAAACATTTGAAATGAGCCACTAACCCTGCCCATCCCTGCCAGTGTTTATACCAGAAGCCACTTGCCACATCTCGGCTAATGAAAATACTTTTTCTTCTGTTACTGGGGCTGTGGAGATGGGTCAAGGAGGGCGAGGGAGCCCGGTGGCCCCGTTTCTCCCCTGTACAGGCTGGGAGCAGGGCCAGCATGACTCACTCGGCTCATTGTTAAGATGGGACAAGTATTTGTATGTTAGCCGCAAAACCATAAATGGCACAGCTGCCGTTTACAGTAAATCTGAGGAACTTGTTGTGGGCACAGCGTTTGAAGTGCTGGATGAATAAAGCGAGCTGTATCCTCCTGGAACAATCGAATCCTGCTTCCTGCATTTGCCATCTTCCCCCTGCTCGCTCATTTTCCCTGTTCTGGCCTGCCGACGAGTGGTCTTTACCCTTTGCCCCCTGCCGCGCCACAGCCCATGCAGGGTTCTTTTATATTTTATTTGAAGGCTTTTATCTGCCCCATAATGTAAGTGGGTTTTGGCTCCAGGCCTAGATGACTGTGAGACCCCATAAAAGTCTATGTCCCTGGTCGCTTTCTCAGTGAACTGTCTGTTGACTTTGGAAAATATTTGGGATCATATACAGCAGACATCATTAAACTCTTTACAACTGAGAACATAAGAACAGCCAGACTGGGTCAGATCAAAGGTCCATCTAGCCCAGTGTCCTGTCTGCGGACAATGCCAGGTGCCCCAGAGGGAATGAACAGAACAGATAATCATCTAATGATCCGACCCCTGTTGGCCTCCAACAAATAGAGTCTAGGGACACCATCCCTGCACATCCTGGCTAATAGTCATGGATGGACCTATCCTCCAGGAATCTATCTAGCTCTTTTTTGAGCCCTGTTCAAGTCCTGGTCTTCACCACATCCTCTGGCAGGGAGTTCCACAGATTCGGTGTGTGGTGTGTGAAGAAAAACTTCCTTTTATTTGGTTTAAACCTGCTACCTATTCATTTTATTTGGCGACCCCTAGTTCTTAGAACAAGTCAATAACTTTTCCTTCTTCACTTTTTCCATACCACTCATGATTTTATAGACCTCTGTCATATCCCCCCTTAGTCTCCTCTTTTCTGAGCTGAAAAGTCTCAGTCTCTCTCATCTCTTTTCGTATGGGACCCGTTCCAAACCCCTCATCATTTTTTTCCTCTTTTCTGAACTTTTTCCAATGCTAAGGTATCTTTTTTGAGATGAGGCGACCATCTTAAGCTGTGAGCGTACCATGGATTTATACAGAGGCAATAAGAGGTTCTCTGTCTTGTTCTCGATCCCTTTCTTAACGATCCCCAACATTCTGTTTGCTTTTTTGACTGCTGCTGCACAGGGAGTGGGTGTTTCCAAAGAACTATCCACAATGACTCCAAGATGTGCCTCCGCAAATAATTCACCAGAGGGTGGGGTCGCTGCAGTTTGCCAGCTGAAGTGAAATGAGAACTGAAAATACAGCCGTCAGGTGTAGTAGACAAAAAGCAACATTGTCAAGATGTTGGTGACAGCCACAGGTGCAGTGTCACTGTGCCATCGGTGGTACGGCCCACAACCGCTGCTGGGGTGAATCGGGATAGCGCCAGTGACGTCGATGCCAATTTACCCCAGCTAATACATTTTTTAAAAGGAATCCATCGCTGTAATTGATGACTTTACAATATAGGGCCGGATCGCAGCTGGGCGCATGACTAGTCCCAACCACAAGGCATGAACCAGCAGCGCAAAACGTTTCCAAAATAGGCAGACCGTGGCTCATTCCCACCAAGTGGCACAAAACTAATTAACAGCGTGCTCCAGCGAGGGGCAATTTCTACAGTGAAATTCACCACTGCATAGTGGTCCAGCCTAAAACCAATGTCCCCCACTTCCGAGTGATTCATAGGCGCAGTGTTAGCCAGGGCGAGGGGGGTGGTGTGAATGTCACTGGTAATGCTAAGAAAGACAGTATCACTAATCCAAAATATTCAAAAACTGAAGCGACTGCCTTCAAAATCATGACATTTTGCAAACGAATCACTGATTGGGCTCTTCTGATTTGCCTTCCAGTTTGGGGTCATCTTTTAAGGCTTTTCTCCATGGCTGTGTCTACACTGGCATGAATTTCCGGAAATGCTTAAAACGGAATACTATTCCGTTTTCAGTTTTTCCGGAAAAGGAGCGTCTACACTGGCAGGCTGCTTTTCCGGAAAAGCCCTTTTTCCGGAAAAGCATCTGTGGCCAATGTAGACGCACTTTTCCGGAAAAGAGCCCCGATCGCCATTTTCGCGATCGGGGCTTTTTTCCGGAAAAGACTACTGGGCTGTCTACACTGGCCCTTTTCCGGAACAGTGTTCCGGAATAAGGACTTATGCCCGAGCGGGAGCAGAATAGTTTTTCTGGAATAGCGGCTGATTTTGTACAGTAGAGCATCGTTGCTTTTCCGGAAATTCAAGGGCCAGTGTAGACAGCTCGCAGCTTATTCCGGAAAAGCAGCTGATTTTCCGGAATAAGTGGCCCAGTGTAGACACAGCCCATAACTGCATAGGCTAGAAACTTACTTCTTAAAAAAAAGGAATGAAAGCTCAGAATTGTATGAAACCCCATGGCTGTGTCTACACTGGCCTGTTAGTCTAGAAAATCAGCCGCTTTTCCAGAATAACTTGCCAGCTGACTACACTGGCCGCTTGAATTTCCGGAAAAGCACTGACGAGCTAATGTAAAATCATCAGTGCTTTTCCGGAAAAACCATGCTGCTCTCGTTCGGGCAAGTCTTTTTCCAGAAAACTGATCCCGGAAAAGGGCCAGTGTAGACAGCACAGATTTCTTTTCTGCAAAAAACCCCCGATCGTGAAAATGACGATCGGGGCTTTTTTGCAGAAAAGAGCGTCTAGATTGGCCACGGACAGTTTTCCGCAAAAAGTGCTTTTCCAGAAAAGCATCCTGCCAATGTAGACGCTCTTTTCCGAAAATACTTTTAACGGAAAACTTTTCAGTTAAAAGCATTTCCGGAAAATCATGCCAGTGTAGACGTAGCCCATGGCTCTAGAACAAGGGTGGGCAATCATTTTTAAATGGAGGCCACTTCATAAATTTGTGAAATGGCCCTGGGCCGCCCTGGAAGGGGTGGGACCTCAGGCGGAAGAGGCGGGGCCAGGAGACATCTCATGCTCCCCAGACCACAGACCAAAATAGCGCTGCAGTGTAGACATCGCTAGTGTCCCCTGTAAGCTGCGGGGCAGCGCAGCGTCCCCGGTGATTAGTCAGTCCCGCTCGGTCAGAGGCTCAGGGCCCCATTCAGACGTATCCCTCTAGAGCAGGGCTACTCAACAAGCGGCCCGCAGCCCGTTTGTTTGCGGCCCATGATGTGGTTTGGGTTTATTCAGGGCTCGACACGCAGCCCACGGATAGGAGCCAAAACAAAAAAGTATTCAACAGAATGGTCTGCTGTTGATACGCGTTTTAGTCGTTCAATTCCTGCACTAACAGTGCTGTCCTATGGGTGGAAATCGGGTAAATGTTGCAGTTGATTAATATCAGCAGAACTGACTTACACGGGGCCTGTGTGTTGAGTAGTCTTGCCTTAATTCATGTCCGTCAGTGTGAAAGAAGCTATTTGCATATATTTGCATATAGAGTTGCATGTCCATGCAACCACACTTAAGTTGCTATCCTCAGCATGTGCTTTGAGTATCATTGTGGCCCCCCGGGGCTTCCAAAGTTGAGTAGCCCTGGTCTAGAGCAGTGGTTCTCGACCTTTTGGGGTTGTGGGGCGCCCGGGGGTGGGGTCACTCATGTGCCGGGCGCCCGGGCCGCACACATGCATACCCGGTGCCAGCGCCACCCATGCACTGCACTCCCGGGGCCGGTGCCTCTCCTGTGCCGCACGCCCAGGGGTGGGGCTGCCCATATGCCATGCAGCCGGGGCCGGCACCAATCCTGTGCTGTGCGCCCAGGGGCGAGGACACCCATACACTGTGTGCCCGGGGCCGGAACAGCCCATGCGCTGCATAACCGGGGCCAGCACAGCCCATGCACCACATGCCCAGGGGCAGGGCTACTCATGTGCTGCACACCCGTGGCTGGTGCCACACCTGTGCTGCGTGCCCGTGGGCAGGGCCAGCCCAGATCACTCAGCGGGCGCAAGGAAATGGCCCGGCAGGCGCCACGGTGCCCGCGGGCACCACGTTGGGGACCACTGATCTAGAGCTTCTGGTGAAGACTCTCTGAGCCAACAGGAGAGAGCTCTTCCGTCAGGTTAGTAACTCCACTGCTGTGAGAGGCGGAGGCTGGGTCAGCAGGAGCTTTACCGCGGATGGGGGGCTGTCTACACAAGAGGTTGTGGTCAGTGTGTTGCGGAGGAGTGTGGTTTTGTCACACCGCCGAGCGATGTTGTTTTACCAGTGGTGTAAACCTGGCCTAAGAGTGTCCGTGGAGGGGAGTTCGTGTCGAGTAGCTACCACACACCAGCGACAGTGCACTTCTCTCCTATAGACAACCACCTAACCTCAAGATGATTCTTACCAACAACCACAGGACATACCACACTAATACCAACCCTGGTACCTTCCCTTGCAACAAACCCCGCTGCCAGCTTTGTCCACATATTCACTCTGCTGATACCATTATTGGACCTAACCAAGTGAGTTATAAGATCAAGAACACATATTCCTGCGCCTCCAGAAATATAATCTATGCCATCGTGTGCCGAAAGTGTCCGTCTGCTATGTACATTGGACAAACGTCTCAGACACTTCGCCAAAGAATCAATGCCCACAAAACAGACATTAGACAGGATCACAAAGAAAAAACAGTTGCTTGTCATTTCAACCAGAAAGGACACTGTCTGAATGACCTGCTAACCTGCATCCTACTTCAGAAGACATTCAAATCTGCACTTGAAAGGGAATCCTCTGAACTGGCATTCGACACTCTCCGCAGAGGAATTAACAAAGACTCCAACTATCTTACCCATTACAAAGATAGCTTCCCCAATTATCACCTCTAATACTATTAACTCACAGACATCTACCCTTCCCCACCTCTAATATCATTACCTCACAGGCATTCACCTTCCTTCCCCCCCCCCATCCCCCTTCTGTTCTGAAATGTGATTTGTCCTTTTCATATGTGTTCATTTTTTTTAATTGTATCCTTTGGTATATATGGTTGTGACTATTTTCTTCCACTATTTGATCTGAGGAAGTGGGTCTGGCCCACGAAAGCTCATCATCTAATAAACCATCTCGTTAGTCTTTAAAGTGCTACATAGTCCTGTATTTTGTTTCTTCTTCTCCAGTGTGGGTAAGCCCTAAGGGCAGACACTTGCTTGGGTTTTAGTGGCTGCACTTCTCAGTATTTTTCAAAAATCCGCAGCTAACACCGTGTGAGTTGCCGTCTGGAGGCTGTAGCAATTGTGACATTTGCTCTGTCTGATCTCGGGCGCTCAGCGAGCAGCGATTTGCCGTCGACAGTATTACAAAATAGCAAGTGCGTGATTCCCTACAGAATAACTTAATTTCACACTCTGCTGTAACTCTGCCCTGAGTCAAAGAGCTTCCGTTCTGAGGTTGTCATATGTGTGTGAGCATGCGTGTATGTGTGAAAAAGATGAGGTCACAAATCTCTTTCCAGTGTGTCATTTAGCAACACGCTATGGACAGAACTCCAGGTGGGCCAAATTCATAACTGACTTAACCTTGTCCAAAATCAGTAGAGTCACACTGGGGATTCATTTGGCCTGTAGGCATCATGCTTTTCTCTGCCTAACATAAGATGGAGATTCGAGCCTATATCTCAGCTATTTTTGATCTGCTAAGCTGAAACCTACATGGCACATACCTGTATTCAAAATTCTCTGACAGGCTCCTTTTTATTCATGGATTTGTTTTTGTTTCAAACCGACAGCGCTACAATCGCCCCCCTCACTTCTAGAGCACCTGCATGGGAGACCAACCCGCACTTCTGTTGTTATACACACTGCTGGCCAAAGGTTTTCATTGTAATGTTGGGTTGGGTTGGGTTGGGTTTTTTTCCACAGAAAACTTTAATTTTGGTCCAAATTTTCTGGTTTTCATCCAAAAACCAGACACTGAAATTTTGCTGGTAAAAGATGAGAGACTGATTTAATTACACTAGTGCAAACACTTTTGTGGGGGCCCTTTTAAATTGGTTTCCGGATGTCTTATATCGATTTAGCAAAAATCAGTTCCTTCTTGGCACGCCTATGTTATGTCTACACTACAAAGAAAAGTCGGAAAAAGACTTTTCCCACTTTTCTTTTGGAAGAGGCTTTTCTGACATTTGGCAGGTCTGGACGGCACCGAATTTCATAAAAACCTCCTCTTGTTTACAAAGCTTTACAGAGATGGCGAAAGAGCATGTCTGCTTCTTCAATTTTTTTTTTATTTTCGAAAAAGCGGATGTGCTCCTTGGATGAGGCGTTGCTTTTCCAGGATACCTCTGGTATCCCAGAAAAGCAATGCAGTCTGGATGTAGCCCTACACTGATTTAAGTGTCCACACAATGCAGTTGCATTGATTGAACTGCATCAATCAAGTTAATTCAGTGCAACCCCTGTATAGGCAAGGCCTGTGTTGGTAGCAAACAGGAGTAAGGCCCCAATTCGGAACGATATTCAAGTACATTCCTCATTTTAGTGAGTAGTCTTGTTATCAATGGAGATACTCATCGGTTGAGCATGTGCTTTGCTTTGCTAGATTGGTGTCTGACCCCGACAAATTCAGAATCAGAAAGATCAACACATCCGCCCCATGCATTAAAAGTCTGAAATTCCAACCTGGCCCTTAAACCCAGCCTATTGTGCCCATGTATTGCAGTGTGTATACATGAAAGCAGCCACTGTTTAAGGGTGACATAATGGTTTCTGTTTAACCTGCTGGTTTCAGTCACTTGTAACGCGAGGCTAATGCATTCGCCTTTGGAACTGAAATGATCCAGGTTTTTGTCCTTGAGAAAAAATGGTTGTGAAGTTTTTTGACCGAGGAGAAGAGTGGAAATTTCCCATTGGTTAAAAAAAAAGAAAAAAATCTTGTTGGGCCGTTTATGAGCTGCTCTGCAGCCCAAATGGCTCAGGATGGAGAGTTGAAACTAGGGATGTAAGCGACTAGTAGACTGCCCGAGAAGCCTAGGCTTGTTGCAGGGATGGGCAATAATTCTTGGGGGGGGGGCACTCCCAAGATTTTGGAAAGTGGTCAAAGGCCACACTTTTCTGTGGCGAGGGTACAGGGTCTAGGATGAAGGTTGAATATAGAAGGGCTCACAAGATAAGGGACTGAGGTACAGGAGACGGTGTAAGGTCTGGGAGGAAGTTTGGGCAAAGGAGAGGGTTGTGACTTGGAGCAGGGGATTGGGGTGCAGGGCAAGGGAGGGGTGCAGGAGAGGATTCTGGCCTGGAGGAAGGGTATAGGAGGGGGTACAGAGTCTGGGAGGGAGTTGTGACCTGGGGCGGGGGGGGGGAAGGTGGTGCAGAGGGTTTGGATCGTGACTTGGGGAGGGAGCTGGGGTGCAGGAGGGGGTGGGGTAGCAGAGACAGGCTCTGCCTGGGAGGCGCTTACCTAAGCATCTCCCAGCCAGCAGCCCTGCAGCACCCCCAAGGCAGCCTGGGCTCCCTGCCTGCTGCTGCCCCAGCCCACTTAAAATTACAGCTGGTCCCTCTGTGTGGCTCTCAGCTCCAGGAGTCGGGAGAGGCTGGTGCTGCTCCCTTCCCCCAGGCCAATCTCTCCGCTCTTATTGGCTGGTTGCTTCCAGCCGGTTGGAGCCAAGAGATTGGCCGGGGTCAGTTCCTATTGGCCGGGGTCAGTTCCTATTGGCCGGGGTCAGTTCCTATTGGCCGGTGGTTTGCGGCCAACGGGAGCTGAGGATTGGGCTGCAGGCAGAGAGCTCACAGGAAGCCTCCCTCTCTCCAGAGCAGGGGCGGTCCCAGCTGCTACATGCTTAGGGTCTGGGCAGGGGGGTCTGTGGGCCGGATCCAGTGGCTTGGGGGGCCGAGAGGTATCTTGCCCACCCCTTGCTTACCAGGTAGTCGAGTCGACTTGCATTTCTCCCCCGCCCCTTGCTGCCTCTGTATCAGGGAAGCTGTAGTTGGTGCTGGGGGGAGCTGGTTTAAAAGCTGGCTCCCCCCAGCACCGTCTCTGCAGTGCCAACTGCCCCCGCCTGCACTGCTGCCTCCGCAAAGCAGCCCCTCTGTACGGTGGCCCGAGCTGACCATGAATACAGGCTGCTCTAGCAGCAGCCCCTATCCTCGGGGGCCCAGCTCCCTGCTGGGGCCCCCCACAGACAAAGGCTGCTGGACCCAGCACGCGTCAGGACTGAGCAAGCCCAGCTCAGTCTCAGCTTGTGCCAGGTCTGGGAACTACCTCGCTGCAGCTCTGCATTTTAAATGGAGTCATAGCCAGGCCAGCTCTTATCACATTAAAAATGCAGAGCCACAGCAGTTCCCACACCCAGCGCGCGCCGGGACTGAGCCAAGTTTGCTCAGTCACAGCTCGTGCTGGGTCCAGGGCCTACCCCCGCTGCAGCTCTGCATTTTAAATGTAAATGACCTAATTCTGACCAATGTTTCCTCCAAATTTTCTATCCATGTGCAGAATAAATTTTGTTATATGCACAAGGCATGTGCAGATGTGCACCACCAGTAGAAACACATCCTGAAAATCATGAGCATTACATTTTGCATGGCTTGTTCACCAAGCTCAGAAAGCATGAAGCTAAAGGGACAGCATTGCACTTGACTGCCCATACACAGTGTAAAGTGCAATGAAAGTACCCGGTTACAGAGGGATGCTGCATGCTTGTGAGGTGTGCCGTGGGGACCCCAGCTCTGATGCACCTGAGGGGGCTGTATCTCCCTCTGTGTACAGAAGAAGGCCACTCTCCTACAGCCAACTGTCCTAAGCGCACAGTGCAGACAGAACATGTCAGTGGCTTATCACCATATTATTTTAGATTGTGGGATGCACACACATGATTTGCCATCATTCTGCAAGCATTCTGAGCAGCGGAGTGAGCCTACATTTTTGCATGATCTCTCTCTTTTTTTTAATTTATACAAAAGAAATAGGGAAATTCCATTAAAAACCTTCACTAAGACTCTCAGTCTTCAAACATTATAACACAGTATCCTACTCTCCCATTTAGTCCACACGAATAACGGTTGTACTACAGGGTACTACTTATTGATGCCACATGAACAGAATGAAAATCATTGAACTGAAGAGTGCACAGTAAATAGCACTTTCACAAGATAGTGTGTATCAATTATTCAACACAGATTAACAGAAAAATGTGCTGTCGCTTATAGCCCACCTACGTTCACAGCTAAGTTATCTCTGGAGATAACTGCCTTAGCCCCTGCTAGGCACCTCAGAAACACTGTGACTCTTGTTGAAAAGAAAAGCTATAGGGCAAGGCATGTGCAAAAAAGGGCAAAGGTAAGGTTGTGCATGATAGACAGCCTTCATTATTGCATTTTCTGACTTTTGATTGCTTAATCTTGCAACCTTAACTTTTGTGCCTGTTGGGTTTTGTGCAGAATTATAAGTAAAGTTAACCACAATTTCAATTGCCCACATATTGGGCAATCCCCAGATAGAATAGCAGGGGACAGAAATAGATTTGACTAGAATGAATATCATGCCTCTTTGAGTATTAGACTATATTCTTGGATGTTTCATCTCCTTTCTTTGGAAGTAATATCGTGAAAAGTGTCAAATAGTTAGCCTGATATAATGTCCCCTTTAGTTATGATCTAGCACATCAATATGTATTTAAAGCAATTTTTCCAGCTGTATATTCATATAATCATAGAACACTAGAACTGGAAGGGACCTCGAGAGGTCATCAAATCCAGTCCCCTGCCCTCACGGCAGGACCAAGAACCATCTCATCCCTGATAGATGTCTATCGAACCAGCTCTTAAATATCTCTAATGATGGAGATTCCACAGCCTCCGTAGGCAATTTATTCCAGTGTTTAGGAAAAACTTCCTAACTGTCAGGGTGGTTAATGTCCAACCTCAACCTCCTTTGCTGCAATTTAAGCCCATTGCTTCTTATCCTATTATCAGAGGTCAAGGAGAACAATTTTTCTTCCTCCTCCTTGTATCCTTAAAAACCCACCTCCTTAAAAACTGCTTGTATCCTTGTATCTCCCTCCTCCTTAAAAACCGCTATCATGTCCCCTCTCAGTCTTCTCTTTTCCAAACTAAACAAGCCCAGTTCCTTCAGTCTTCCCTTATAGCTCATGTTCTCTAGACCTTTAATCATTCTTGTTGCTCTTCTCTGGACCTTCTCCAGTTTCTCCACATCTTTCTTGAAATGTGGTGCCCAGAACTGGACACAATACTCCAACTGAGGCCTAATCAGTGCAAAGTAGAGCAGAAGAATGACTTGTCGTGTCTTGCTCCCAACACTCCTGTTAATGCATCCCAGAATTATGTTTGCTTTTTTTGCAACACTGTCACACTGTTGACTCATAGAATCATAGAATAATAGGACTGGAAGGGACCTCGAGAGGTCATCGAGTCCAGCCCCCCGCCCTCAAGGCAGGACCAAGCTCCGTCTACATCATCCCTGACAGATGTCTATCTAACCTGTTCTTAAATATCTCCAGAGAGGGAGATTCCACCACCTCCCTTGGCAATTTATTCCAATATTTGACCACCCTGACAGTTAGGAATTTTTTCCTAATGTCCAATCTAAACCTCTCTTGCTGCACTTTAAGCCTATTACTCCTTGTCCTGTCCTCAGAAACCAAGAGGAACAAATTTTCTCCTTCCTCCTTGTGACACCCTTTTAGATATTTGAAAACCGCTATCATGTCCCCCCTTAATCTTCTTTTTTCCAAACTAAACAAGCCCAGTTCATGAAGCCTGGCTTCATAGGTCATGTTCTCTAATCCTTTAATCATTCTTGTCGCTCTTCTCTGTACCCTTTCCAATTTCTCCACATCTTTCTTGAAATGTGGCGCCCAGAACTGGACACAGTACTCCAGCTGAGGCCTATCTAGTGCAGAGTAGAGCGGCAGAATGACTTCACGAGTTTTGCTTACAACACACCTGTTGATACAACCTAGAATCATATTTGCTTTTTTTGCAACAGCATCACACTGTTGACTCATATTCAACTTGTGGTCCACTATGACCCCTAAATCCCTTTCTGCCATGCTCCTTCCTAGACAGTCGCTTCCCATCTTGTATGTATGGAACTGATTGTTCCTTCCTAAGTGGAGCACTTTGCATTTCTCTTTATTAAACCTCATCCTGTTTACCTCTGACCATTTCTCTAACTTGCTAAGGTCATTTTGAATTATGTCCCTATTCTCCAAAGAAGTCGCAACCCCACCCAGTTTGGTATCATCTGCAAACTTAATAAGCGTACTCTCTATCCCAATATCTACATCATTGATGAAGATATTGAACAGTATGGGTCCCAAAACAGACCGTTGCAGAACTCCACTTTTTATCCCTTTCCAGCAGGATTTAGCACCGTTAACAACAACTCTCTGACTACGGTTATCCAGCCAATTATGCACCCACCTTATCGTGGCCCTATCTAAGTTATATTTGCCTAGTTTATCAATAAGAATATCATGCGAGACCATACCAAATGCCTTACTAAAGTCTAGGTATAGGACATCCACCGCTTCTCCCTTATCCACAAGGCTCGTTATCCTATCAAAGAAAGCTATCAGATTAGTTTGGCATGACTTGTTCTTCACAAACCCATGCTGGCTATTCCCTATCACTTTATTACCTTCCAAGTGTTTGCATATGATTTCCTTAATTACCTGCTCCATTATCTTCCCTGGGACAGACGTTAAACTGACCTGTCTGTAGTTTCCTGGGTTGTTCTTATTCCCCTTTTTATAGATGGGCACAGTATTTGCCCTTTTCCAGTCTTCTGGTATCTCCCCTGTCTTCCATGATTTTTCAAAGATCATAGTTAAAGGCTCAGATACCTCCTCTATCAGCTCCTTGATTATCCTGGGATGCATTTCATCAGGACCTGGTGACTTGCTGACATCTAACTTTCCTAAGTGATTTTTAACTTGTTCTTTGTGTATCCTATCTTCTAAACTTACCCTCTCTCTGCTTGTATTCACTACGTTGGGCACACCTCCAGACTTCTCGGTGAAGACCAAAACAAAGAAGTCATTGAGTCATTGAGAGTCATGTTTAGCTTGTGGTCCTTTATAACCCTTATATCCCTTTCTGCAGTACTCCTTCATGGACAGTCACTGCCTATTCTGTATGTGTGAAACTGATTGTTCCTTCCTAAGTGGAGTCCTTTGCATTTGTCCTTATTAAATAAACTTCATCCTATTTTTGCCTCAGACCATTTCTCCAGTTTCTCCAGATCATTTTGAATTATGACCCTATCCTCCAAAACACTTGCAACCCCTCCCAGCTTGGTATCATCTGCAAACTTTATAAGCGTATTCTCTATGCCATTATTGTCTCTATGCCATTATATTTATGCCATTATTATTTACCTGCGTGTAATGGCCCTTTGCCATTATGGTCTATCTTGTAATTCCATATTTATTTTTAAAAGTGAGTACATATTATTTACCCATTAGCAATTGAATGTGGATGGGCCAATCTGCAAATAAAGCATTATATACATTACTTTATGTGAGCAGAAACACCCTGGAGGGGTTCCTTGTGAGCCCCTATCAGCCCGGAGGCTGACTGGATAGGTTATAGCTGCCACAGCCGTGGACAATTTCCCTGTCATCTGGCCCTCTAGAACAGGGCAACTTAACAAGCGGCCCATGGGTGGGATCCTTTGAACATGGCCTCCACTGGGAACATGCCCCACAACAGCGAGTCACTATAATGGTCTTCTGTTGAGATGTGTTTTAGTAGTTAAATTCCTGCACTGTCATTGCTCATTAAGACTGTGTCTAGACTGGCAAGTTTTTCCGCAAAATCAGCTGATTTTGCGGAAAAACTTGCCAGCTGTCTACACTGGCCGTTTGAATTTCCGCAAGAACACTGACGATCTCATGTAAGATCGTCAGTGTTCTTGCGGAAATACTGTGCTGCTCCCGTTCGGGCAAAAGCCCTCTCGCGCAAATCATTTGCGCAAGAGGGCCAGTGTAAACAGCACAGTACTGTTTTCCGCAAAAAATCTCCGATCGCAAAAATGGCGATCGGGGCTTTTTTGCGGAAAACCGCGTCTAGATTGGCCATGGACGCTTTTCCGCAAAAAGTGCTTTTGTGGAAAAGCATCCTGCCAATCTAGACGTGCTTTTCCGAAAATGCTTTTATCGGCAAACTTTTCCGTTAAAAGAATTTTCGGAAAATCATGCCAGTCTAGACGTAGCCTAAAAGTGCTGTCATATGGGTGGAAGTTGGGTAAATGTTGCATTTTATTAATATCAGCAGAACTGACTTACATGGGGCCTGCATGTTGTGTAGTCTTGCCTTAATCTTTGTATTCATGCTCATCAGTGCGAAAGAAGCTATTTGCATATATATTTGCATGTCCATGCAATCGCACTTAAGCTGTGCCCTTCGGCATGTGCTGTGAGTATCATTGTGGTCCCTGGGGCTTCCAACGTTGAGTAGCCCTGCTCTAGCGCAAGCTAGGGTAGGGCAGCAATTCTAATCCCACATACAGTCCTTTATTTCTATCCCAGGGTCTGCACATTATAAGTATTGCCCTCAAAGCTGGGTAGGGCTGCATTTGTGTTCACTTATGTAAAGGAAAATTAAAGTGACTTTGCAAACAAGTAGAAGGGGGAAAAGTGGGCCAAACTGGGGTTTTCCAGTCACGCCGGATGGAGACATAAGTGGACACGGACCAATGGGAAAGTCCAAGGAAACAATGAGACAATATTGGACAACACGCTAAAGAGTGAGCAGACATTCCAGAGCCAGCCGGAGAAAAGAAGTTGGAAGAGGAGGAGGTTAAGAATGGTCGCACGAGAGGGTCTGACATGTGGTCTGGATTCCACACTCCAAGAAATAACTTTGTAGATCTGCTGCCCTAGGATACCAATTTACCTTGTGAATTAAATCTACTACCCACTCCTTGAAGGCAGGCATACAGTGGTATCCCCATTTTACTGGGGACACTGAGGCTTAGATGAATTAAGCGACTATCTCATTGTCACATGGGACAACCTGTAGAAGAGCCTGGAAGCGAAGCCACATGTCGTGGCTACCAGTTCTATGCTTTAACTTCCTGGCCGTCCTTTTACTTACGAGCACCAAAAGAAAAACTTTGATCTGAGTTCCTCAAGAGAAATTAACTCTAGCATTAGAGCTGGTGATTAACACAATCATTAGCTGGATTAACGTTGGAGTTGCCAAAAATTAATCCAGTTAATGACTGCATATTTTCCTGTCACGCATATTTTATGGCTGAGCTGCATGAGAGCCCCCATTATAAAGACAACATGGTCTAGTAATAAGGCCCCAATTCAGCTAAGCGCACCTGTTTGTCTAAGCACATGAGGAAGCCTGTCCCAGCTCAGGAGGGCTTGGGAAACAGAGTGTTCTAGTCGGCAGGACACCAGGCTGGGAGTTGGCCTGGGGTCTCTTCTTGGCGTGGCCTCTGACCAGCTCATACACTCATCGACTTTGAGGTCAGAAGGGACCACCATGATCATCTAGTCTGACCTCCTGCACATCCCAGGCCACAGAACCTCGATTGCCTGCTCCCGTGATAGCTCAGAGGAAGGCTGCTCCAGAACGGCATTCTTCTGCTGGTTAGAAACCTTTGCTTCGTTTCAACCCTAAACGTGTCAAGGGCCAGTTTATAGCCATTTGTTCTTGTGTCCACATTGGCACCTCTCTGAAATCACACCTCTCCCCTCCCGCTGTGTGACGTGGGTCCACGTGGACTGTAAACTCTTCGTGGCAGGGAGGCTCTCTCACTTGGTCTTTCATAGTATAGTTAAGCACACCCTGCGGTGCTTTGCTGACAAGGGACGGATTATTCACCTGTTTAAAACAGAGCCTGATTTTAAGTGCTTTGCTGATTTGAAACCCATAGTCGGCACTTGGAAGTCAGGCCACTTAGACAGTCATGGCTTTATCAGTTCACGGTGACCCCAGACGAGTTACTCAATAGCTCGATGCCTTAATTTGTCACCTGTAAAATGAGTAAAATGTCTGCCTGGTGGAGCAGGAAAAGAATTTGTGTTTGTAAGCTACGTGGAGGTCCCTCAGGTGGAAATGTATGGTGGCGGTGTTATAAAAGTGGAGCACTGTGTCTCTAGCAATAGGCTTATGGGTTACAAAGCCAGATGGGGTCACTCTGAGTTGAAAGTAGCCTCCCCAAAGGACCCCCCCATACTGCTCAGGTAGAGCCCAGAGACCAAGCAAGTTAACAGTGGGTTCTGAGGTCCTTGTTCTGGCATCCCATGGAAGCCAATGAAAACCTCATTCTTACATGTCCAAGGTAGGTTTTTGCTCTTTTCTCACAGGGCAGAAGTATGAGAAAATCTAATCTCCTCTTAGTAGCATCCTTGCTACCATCGCTGTCAAACCGGAATGGCAGGGCCCTCTCTTCCTCTTCTCTCTCACAGTGTAATGAATAGAGAGTCTGACCCTGCAGCCCTTCGTTCCATTGATTTCAGTGGCACTACTAGCATGAGTAAGAGCAGCAAGAGCAGCCCCCGTCATTGCAAAAGAATCCTCCATTAGACCATGTCCCGTGGTTAATTCTGCAAAAATTCCAATGGCATAAAGAAAGCAGAACTCTTGCTCAGTGACTTTTTGCCTTCCGTTGACCTACAAATTATCTCTGGCTCAACCATTTTCCCTCTACCTCCCGTTACATTGTAGGTTGGACGCCCAATGCCTGTGGATTTTCCCATCGCTTTTTGGCTGGTCGGTGTGTGTGTTGCTCACAGGTTTCAGTCCCCCTTCTGCTTTTCTAACTACTAGCATGTGAGGAGAAGAGTTAAGTCTGCGTGAAAACAAGCAATTACCGGACACATTTGACTTTTTTTTGTGGTTAGGTGATTTTGAAATCTCGTCCTAAAATGGTACCGCCGCTGCCAGCTAGCATCTGTCAGCTACAAAAAACGTTTCCTCTTACAGCACTGGGGGTAGGGGCAAGTGAGATGGGTTTGACAGAGTACACTGGGGTCCTGCATTATAAGGAGATAAGAAAAAAAAAGTTCTTGTCACTTCTTTTCAGGGTTGTGTGTAGCTTCTGGGGCTTCAGAAAACTCTGACGTCCCTTGACGCTCATTGCCATAACTCCACATTTTAGTGCCATGTCAGAAGGGAAAGGCCAGGCCAGATCCCTGCTGCCATCGCTGGGGCTGTATCACTTGGGGGAGATTGGGGAACCGGGTGGAATGGGGGCGGGGCAGAGCAGAGGTGGGAAGAGGCAGGGTAGAGCAGGGACGGGGTTTAGGGGAAGGAGGCACGTGGGGGTGGGGCAAGAATGGAGTGGGAGGTTGTTCCAGGGCCCATTCCTCCCCAAGGATGGCCCTGTTGGGTGCAGCCCAAAGGGGACTAGCCGAGAGATGGGGCTGGCCACTAGAGGCAGTGCCATGGCATACGCAGCACACAGCTACCTAGGGAGGCCATGATATTTGGGGTACCCGACGCAGCTGCGTATTTTGCATATTGGTAGGGACGGTCCTGACATTATTGCTGCCCAGGCTGTCACACGGGTGTGCATGACACCAGCACAAATCAAGATGGAGGGTGTGGCCAGAGAAGCCTCAAGTCTGTTTAGACCAGATTGGGTTCAATATGGTTTACTTGTGGACTAAGCCACCATGCCACACGAGCAAAGGTGGCAGAATCTTGTCCATAGTTAAGACAAGAACAAAAGAAAGAAACAATCCAGGAAAGCAAGTGAGAAAGAGAAGGACGAGGAGGAAGCCAAGGAGCCACCTTCACTTTACTCCTTCAGGTAGCCCCATGCAAACCAGCATATTCCAAAGGGTTATTTGATGAGGTGAGAGACCAGCATGTGTGCCTTAACAGCAACAGTATCTTCTTAATAAGCATAGGCTTGATTTCCCTCCTCCGTACTTCTTCATTACTCCTTCCTGTTACCATTTGATTTTAACTCCTGAGCGCATTTGCGAGGCAGTTTGTGTAACAGATGCAATGCAAAACAAAGTTGCATTGTATAGGTTTGGTTGGGCCAAGATAAGAGTTTCAAAATGCCAGGCCAATAAAGATTATTTCTTCTGATGTTGGCAGCTTTTACAGAGCACTTAGTGTTTAGGAGCGGGCTGATGTGTTAACCTAGTAACTGTGATTTGCATAGATACAATACAGGTTTTCATTTTATGACAGGTTCTTGGCCTGGAAACTGTTGTATTAAACCTTATACCGGTATGTTGGCCCATTAATCAGCACCACACTATTTACCTTGTCTAGCTCTTTTTTTCTATTTTTTTAGACAAACATTTTATGCTTGGTCAGCATACTGCAGGGCTAACGCTAACCCTTCCGTGTGTCACAACTCTTTAAAAAGCTGTGATAGCAGAGGTAATAAACGCACCAACAGACAGAGGCTCAGTGTCAGATAGATGGCTGGTCGATAGGCTAGGAACAGAGATACTAGATGCACACATGGGTGCAGTGCCAGGAGGTAACAAAGCAACTGGCTGGACAGGAATGCTTTGCATTGTGGGAGAAGCCAGCTCCAGAAAGGCTCCCTGCTGTGCTGTGCCATGCCATCCAGGCTCTTCCTAGAAGCAAGCCGGATGGGGCCGGCGATTTCAGGGGGTGTTTCTTGCTGAGCAGAAAGGCTGGTTTTTAAATGCAACGTGAGTTTCGGATTCGGGATGCTCGTCTGTCCGACTGTCGTTTTCAAAGCCACACTGTTGGTCTGTAGAAACCCTCCCCCGATGTGACGCTCCATTCACCCTGCTCCTTTGCAGATACCTTAGGATCGCAGCTGCTGTGGGAAAAGACCAGCGTCCAAGACTCTCTCTTCTCTTGCTGTGGTGCTGTAGGGACAATCGGGGCAGGAGTCACAACCTCCCTCCTTTATGATGAATTGGTTCCTTTCATGGGAGATATTTTCTCTTCACAGCTACCCATAGCAGCAGGGAGGGAGAGTATCAGAAAGGACAATATAGCTGAGGCCCAGTCCACACTTACAACTTAGGTCAGTGTAGCTGACGGAGTCCCTACGGCAAAGAGGAACCCCTTCCACAGCTGTACTCTGCATCTACACCGGTAGCATACAGCAGCATAGCTATGGCGCCGTAGCACCCTTCCTGTAGACATGGACTGAAACGGTATTTTGTGGTTGTGAGCTAATAATGAAAAGCAGGTCTTTCATCTCCTAGCTGACTGTATGTGACTGCATGCCTTTAGATTCCATGGTGATTACATCAGAAAAACAGACAGAAAGATAGGCACAGCGTGAATTCGCAGTGTCTGCAATTTCTACCTGTCTTGCAAGAAACAGCTGCCTCTTTCACAGGAACCCAGTGTTACTCAATAGAATTTTATACTGTGTGTCAGAACATCCCAAGTAGAAAAGGAGGAATTTTAATGCAAAAGACAAACTAACAATATTAGCCTTTAAGGATCTGATCCATAATTATTTCTTGCTCTAGTCCTTTTCTTTCCAGGGCCTCGTCTTCGCATTGAAGGCATCACTTGGTCATGTTTTCTTTTCAAAATAGTAGTAAAATACAACTGTGTATGATAGTCTATTTTTTTTTTTTTTGCCCCATAATCCTTGTATCCAGTTCTGCTCATCCTTGCTTCTGGTAGGCGAGAAAAGTCAGGCAAAACAGAATCTCCAAAGCAAATATAACCATATTTCCAGCTGGGAAAATGTCCAGGGAAAATGCATGTAACTAAGCAACAATGCATTTTAATAAATGGGTCATTTTCAAAGGCATGAATTGCATGTGTGCAAAGAAAACAGTCCCATCACACACATCCTGTATTTGAATAGCTGGCCCAGCCTATGATTAAGAAATGATCTGACTTTCTCATACCCCTGAGAATTCTCCACCTTTTTCTCCACCTTCCATCCCCACCCAAGGCCTCTGGTCACAGTCCCCATTATTTCTACTGCAGATTAGTCTATAGATCTGTCAGTGCAAAGTGCACTCCTCCGTTCCCCCAGCCCTGGGGATAAGAGAACTGCCTCAGCAGCATTCCTAGTTCAGGGAGAGAGAAGCCAGGACTCGGAGCCAAACCCAAGTCTCTCACATGGCAGTGTTCATTTTGATTGTATAATAGGGTCAGATTCAGTCCTGGCGTGAGCTAATGCAGCTGCACTGAAGATAGATCTCAAAACACTTGGGTGGGTAAATTTCATAGCACGGGTCAGTGAGGTACAGGCAATGCATTCAGCTACACTAAAGGTGGGTTCTTTTCTGTGCTGTAGCATAGCTCACACTGATCATTAACAGTGTCAACAGTGCCACTGTAAAATCCTAATGGTGACAAGACACTGTAGCTTTTATCACATGGTAAATGGGGCATGACCAGCCACATGTAGTGGTAACCTGACCTTGCCTAGCATAGTGCCTTGGTTGCACCAGGATATTACAGTTAGATTGCTAACGTGTATTAGTTATTCCACAGTAACAACACACCTTTTTTGGATAATGAAGACAAAGCCACAGAGAAGATCTATGTTTTTAGAAGTAGCCACTGACTTGGGCTTCAAAACAGGCCTCAGGATGGGGACTAAAACATTTTGGCACTCACCAATTAGTGGGAAGTTTGGAAATTTAGCCTTAACTGACATGACCACGAGACAGTGTCAGAACAGGGACCAGACCCAAGGACTCCTATGTTAATGCTCCGCTGTATATCTCTTTTTCCTGACTCTCTTGTGATGGTACTTGCTAGAGAATAAGCCATGTAGCCATATGTTGGGGAAAGTACATATTACAGGAAGATATTAGGATCATTTCTTTCTTCAATGAATACAATTATACAGCAACTTTTAAAAGTCAGACCTGTGGCATTTACAGAGTGGTTATGGTACATTCCTTGGACAAAATATGAGCTAGAAGTCGTTCCAATGCATTCAAGTAATGAATAGAGGAAGTGAGAAATATTTTAAATTCCTATATAGTGTTACATTTCAAAAATGTTCTGGTTTCAGGATTAGGAGGGGAAAAACCCACCTTTCTTTTTCTCTTGCTAATGTTTCTGAATTTGGTACAAGTGTCCCACACTCTCCCAGGAATGAAATAAAAGGTGGTTTTGAAAAAATGACACTGCTGCAGAGCCTAAGAGTAGAAGTGAGCGTGGGAGGTTAATTTTGTAACTGCAGCTGCTTAACATTCATGTTTAGCTAGTCTAAATGGGTATCAGGTGAGGACCCAAACAATTGGCATGTCGGGGTTCTTCTTTGATGTATTGCTCTGTTTAAAGGTGTGACTTTTAGCTGCTGTTTATCATTGGTAAAATATCAAGTTATTAGTGTACTTGGAAGGTATCTGCTAAGTGGCACCTTGCAAGCCTTGCTCCAGGGCCAGATGTGGCAGGAACAGCAGAATCTAGTTTGCAGGGCTCTTTTTGCTCACTAATGCTGAACTGGACTTCTGGAGGGAGAGGTGGGAGTAATGGCATTTGGGCCTATGGATTCTCCGTGCCATTGCACTGCAGGTGGGCAGGGCCATTGCGACCTCAGGGTACAGAAGGCAGAAGAGTTGGAAGAAGAATATCTTTCCACACACACCTTTATAGGGAAGCTTAAAGCATAGCCTGAACATTTAGCTGTAGATTAGGCTCAGGGTTTGGGCCAACAAAACTTTTCCAACAAGGGACCAATATCAAACCTTCCGGTTAGAGTTGAAACCATTTTTGCCTTGTGTTTTGTATCAAAGTCATTTCGTTTTCATATAGTATGTCACCTCTGTTTTAGGAGGAACTGGTAATGATCCCTAGATCTAGGTTGTGTGACACTTTCCATTAGCAAATATCATTGCCTCCGTGTTTTGAGAAGTTCAGTCGCGTCCATTGTTTGCAGCAGGCCTTTCAAATCAAAGCTAGAGACATATCTTTCACGTTCGCCATGAAATCCCATCTTGGTGTGGTTGAGTTATAAAACTGCCATTTCCCTTCTGTCGCTTGCGTTCCTCGGGAAATTTTTGGACAGCTGTCAAAATAGTAACTGAACATGGACACTTGAAAGAGCCAGGCCCAGTACCATCCAAGTTGCAGCACACTGCCATTAGTCCTGTAGCTTAACTGGCTGTTCCAAAGAGTTGAAAAGTTGTGGGTGCAAACTCTGATTCTGATGTGTGGGCGAGTTACTACCATTGTACGAAACAATGTTTTACCTTAAAAAAAGACTTAGGAAATTACATATAAAAACTCGTAGAAGAATATGAAGTTGCAACGCTAAACACTGTAAAGTTAGGAAATGCTTTATGATTCACCATGCAACCTTCATTCTGCTCCCTTGTACGTTATGCAATATGATATAGACTTTAATTACATGATCAGGGCTCACCAAGCGGCGGCGAGCCGCACTCGCCAGCCACGCAGTTTCGCGTGGTTCTGCGTTCTGCGCATGCACAGATCGCTCTGCACCAGCTCTTCCGGGTTGTAATTTATTTGCCATGGGCGAGTAGATTACATTATTTGTCGAGCCCTGTACATGACCACTAGTATTTTTCTCCTCATTTAGTGCACAGTATGAACACACAAGGGGGCTGAATTAAGGCTGCATAGGCAAACATAAATAGATAACACATTTTCTAATTTCGTAGTGTTTGACTTTGCAATCCAATGGTCCTTGATTATAGTTTTTTTTCTTATGTAATATACAGTCTTCAGTCCCAAAGTACTCTAATACTACATAGGTCAGTGTTTCTTAAAGTGTGTTCCGCAGCACACCGGTGTGCCGCAGAGAGAACAGAATTCAAAATGGCCGCCCTTAAAGGGACAAGTCTCCTTCTCCCCCTCCCCCCATAACTTTTCTCTGGGGGCTTTTTTTTTCCCCTCAACAAAAAAATCCTTCATGTTCCCCTTAAAATTGTTTGGTGTTCCTTGGTCTTAAAAAGTTTAAGAAACACTGACAAAGGTACTCTCACCAGAATGCAACCAAGCTACAGTGGGCTGGAATGCAGCAGCTGTTTAGCAGAGCGAAACAACTTTATGAAACACAGATGGTAGAAGTCTTGGCTTTGTCTACACTGCTAAGTTTAAAGCACAACCACTGCAGCACTTTAATGTAGCAGTGCAGTTCTGGCTCCAGTGATAGGAGAGAACTATTCCATCACGCTCAGTAAACCACCTCACAAGAGGAGTAGCTAACAGTGCTGGGAGCCTGTTTACACTGCCACTTTACAACACGGTAATTAGCTGCACTGAGAGGGTGTTTTTTCACTCCCCTGGGCAAAAAAATTACAGCAGGGTAAAGTGGCAGTGTAGACAAACCCTTAGTCTGGTTGATTTTAATGGCAAACCTCCCATTGACTTCAGTTGGGCAAGGACGTCACCTGAATAAATAGAAATACAATGTCCACTTAAAAGTGCACCAGGAAATTAGGAAAGCAAAATAATTACTCAGATTGGCATCTGGGCATATCACCTTTAGGCCAGGTCCTACTGATGGAGAAAATTGATGCAAGATATGCAGCTCCAGCTATGTGAATTGTATAGTTGGAGTTGACATACCTGAACCGATTTTCTGGGGCGGCCCCAAAGCAGGAGGTCAACAGGAGAAACTCCCCTGTCAACTTCCCTTACTCCTTGACCTCAAGCAGTCCCAAGTTCTTACCAGGCTTGCTACATCAAATACTGGAAGATCGCACCTGCTAAATCAAACACTGGAAGATCAGTCTCCGGAGCGCTGATCTTCCTGGAAGTGTAGCCATACTCTTCTGAAAAATGCCACATGGTCTTCCATGACATGCTTAGGATTCCAGTTTCACATCAACAGAGTCCCAGTGCCCCTTTATGCCCCGCAGTGGCACTGGTAAGTTCTGACTACGAGAGTAGAAAGAAATCTCTAAAATTACAAACACTGCTTCCTGCAATACCTGCATTTTCTTTAGTGGCTTTCTAGGACAGTACTAGCTAGGCACAGTCTTGTTTAGCTTATGAGATGGTAATTCTGTGGCTATATTATTACTGAACTACCCAGTAAGAAATATTGTCCAAGTAAAAAAAGCTCCTTTGGTAAATGGTCTACCTCTTTGTCCTTCCTTTTCTTCTAATACTATTTAAATGGAAAACAGGCAATAACATGCTTAATGTAAACTAAACCAAATTGTTATTGACTGTTGCTCTACCTAATGCTGATCACTCCAAGAATTGGCCAAATGAGACCACACCTGGGAAACTGACCACTAATTTGAACTGATACTTTATAAATTAAAAGATCTGAAGGCCTCATGGACCCACTATGGTCATCTACTGAGACTCCCCACATAACACAAGACAAAGAATTTCAGCCAGCACTTAATGCAGTGGAGGGACTTATTCTTCCCTGCTATGTAAGTAAACAGTTTATCACCATCTTCTGGAAATGCTTTTGGTCAGGTCCTGTACTGATGAGCAGCCCAGTATTTGGATCACAGTATCATCAGAAAGCATATAAGATGCCTAAATACCTCTCCAAATTTATAGTATTTGATCTATAGGGCTTTGACCCCCCCCATTCCCCATCCACCCCTAAAGTTATATAAGCATACTGTGACCCACATTAGATTGTCAGATATCACATTATCATGGCTGTGCAAAGAGGAAACTGAGCAATTTGGCTCAAATGGCTTTTCTGTGTTCAGCATGTTTCACTGCAAGATCATTTGACTTTTTCCAAAACACATGGAAGTACTCAAAACTTCAATATTTAATACTGCCTTGAAGTGCAAATTGTCAGATTCAAGGAAATGAGAAGGCTCTTATGGCAGTTGACACTGGAACCTAATGTGCTTCACAGAAAGAGCGGACGCTGTGCTGACTTCCAGACTTTTATTATTATTTAGTAGCACAGATCAGACAGTGAGGACCGTATAGTTACAAGAGCTGTCACTCTTTATTTTGCTTAGCAGAACAGGCTGCTTGGATCAAGACTGAGACTGCCATTCTGGGACTATGTCTCTGCTCAATGGACAACCCCTCCATTTTAAAGAAGACAGCTATAGGACAAAATACATAAAACTTCACTTAACCCTGCTAGGAAGAGAGGCTCTCTCAGCCATTGGCCCCTTTACTGCAGGTCTTATTTTCTTTATTTATATTTTAGAGCTGTCTACCCTTTGCATCCGTTTAGCTTATTGTATCCTTTACATCAAGTTATATCAGCGTGTGTGTGTGTGTGTGCGCGTGCATGCATGTGTGCATGCACTGATGGAGGGGAAAGCATGAGCAAGAATATTTCTGTGACAAATAAGGCATCAAGTGTCCCTTCAGAGGACCCTGTGTGCGTCTACACTGCACCCTTACCTCAAAATAAGCTACACAAATTGCATAGCTTATTTCAAGGTAATTTCAAAACAAAATGCTATTCTAAAATGTCCCTTAACCCTGGTAGAACACAAATCAGGGATGATGGATAGCATTTCAAATCTATTTTGAAATAAGGGGCATGTTCAAAAGACATGGAATAACTATTTCGAGATATTTCCGGTATCCCAAAATAGCACCTCAGTCTAGACGTAGCCTTAGCATGAAAGGCCATCAGTGAAGCTAGGAAAGGGAGTGTCACATGGATGAGTATATTTGGAACCAAGTAATTCTATACAATTTTTTAAGCACAGTTGTGATAACTTTCTTTCATGACTTATGTCAAGGAAGTGTCCTTAGCATTAAATTACATCTTTTAATTAAAACAGCAATAACAAATGTTAATAACTAAATTTATTCCACTAAAAAGAAAACACCACTAAAGTGTAACTGTCAATGCCATGAAAATAAGGCATCCATCATCTAAACCCATGATATCCAACACGCTTCAGAACTGGTTGGACACCACAGATCTAAATGATAAGAACTAAATCAACTTCACCAGTATCAAGCCCAAAAAATATTGGGGGGAGGGGAAGGTTTGAAGTCCAAACCAGGACCACAGGCAGGGCCTCCTCCTCCCAGAAGCTGCAATAGTGATTGTAGTCTTTTCAAGTCTTTTCACTTGACGGAATGCTAGGATCTGCAAAGTGATGTATTCCATTGCCTTGACACATTCAGACCCTCCAGGCTGACCTATGTGCAGCCAGCACACAAGAATCCCTGTGCAGTTGCTTTGCAATTTTTACCCATGTATAACCACTACAAGGTTTAAGTGACAGCTTCGCATTACCGCTCTGCACCAAGTTAAATTTCATCATATATGCATACCGTATAGCATTTTTAGAGTTTTTCTACAGAGCAGTCTTCTTTGAAAAAGCTGGAGCAGGAAGACTGTATTAGCCCAAGAAATTTAATTTAAAAATTAGAAAAAGGAATATTATCTAGTTATCATAGAATAATCAGTAAGTTTATGGATGTGAATATAAAATTAATTTAGCTACAGCAAGTTATTTGAATCAAAGCCCTATGCTTTTATGCAGCTGACTATCCCTCCAGGAGTTCTGTTACTGGAACAGCACTTTCTTTCAATTACTTGCCGTGGAAGTTATTCAAGATATATCAGCAAACTTCAGATTCTCCGAGAGTTGAGTTCTTCCCACATTCTCTTAAAGTGAGCGTAGGCTTTCAATTATTCAACTCAGTCACATTGTTTCACCTAAATATGGAGTATGTTTCCTCTCCAAAACTACAACCTTTCTATCTTGGGCTAAAACGAGAGAAATTATTAATGACTTATTCTTCATTTCAGTAAATACAGTGTGGCTAAAATAAGCAAATTAAACTATTCCTTGACCAGTACTTGACTATGCATAGATCTCTTTAGCTTAGCACAGGGGTGGCCAATCTAAACCTGAGAAGCCAGAATTTACCAATGCACGTTGCCAAAGAACAACAGTTCTGTCTCCCCACCACCACTCTCAGCACATCCCACCCATGGGCAGCCCCACCAGTCAGTGCTTCCTTCTCCTTTTCCTCCTGCCTACTGTGATCAGCTCCCTCTCAGTGGGAGACACTGAAGGGGGGGAATAGGTGTGACAGGCTCAGTGGAGAGGGCAGGAAGTGGCAGGATCCTAGGGAGAAAGAGTGGAGGGGGACAGCACCCAGGGCAGAGCTGGGAATTGAATAGTGAACACCCTCCAGCCCAGTGGAAAGTTGGCACTTGTAGCTCCAGCCCCAGATTTGATACCTAAGCAAGAAGCTGCATATTAACTTCTGAAGAGCCACATGTGGCTCTGGAGCCACAGGTTTGCCACCCCTGGCTTAGCAGATTGAAGCTGTCCTTCTTGATGTTGGCTCGTAGTCTCCAGAAGGAGTTTTTCCTCGGTGTGTGAACAGTTGTCTTTGTTTCTTCTTTAAAGCAGCGTTTCACAGGTTTCACTGAGTTGAACATGCCAAGTATGTGTCTCTCCTAGTGCAGTGGCTCTCAACCATGGGTACGCATACCCTTGGGGTATGCAGCAGTCTTTTGGGGAGAGGGGGGGACATCAACTCCTCTAGGTATTTACCTAGTTTTACAACAGACTACACAAAAAGCACTAGCAAAGTCAGCACAAACGAAAATTTTATCCCTGTTTATATTGCTCTATATACTATACATTGAAATGGAGGTACAATATTTATAGTCCAGTTGATTTATCTTATAATTATATGGTAAACATGAGAAAGTAAGCAATTTTTCAGTAACATTGTGCTATGACACTTTTATAATGTTGTCTGCTTTTGTAAGCCAGTAGTTTAAGGCATGCAAGACAAATCAGAACCTTGAAAACATAGTCCAGAAAGATCAAGAGTCACTGTCCTAATCTGTAGTCAGTCCATTAATGTCTGAATATTATCTCTCGTCGTTAGTCTATCAGTATCCGAATATATGATTTAAGTGTTTGAGAACTTTTGAACTGCAGAGACCAAAGTTAAAAGCTGCCTTTCAGTGTGTGCTATTTCTTAACAAGTTTTATGTCCCCCCCCCTTCATTAAGCTAATAGGTTGGAGTGCTAAACATCTTAGAAGAATCAGGCTCTAATCCATTAATATTTGTGAACTGTTTTGAAACCCTTGGAGTGGTTTAAAAGAATATAATAATAATAGTAATTGTATTACACAGGCATCTTATCAGATACTACAGGGATGAAACCAGACATAAGCAGGTAGATCCGCTGTTTTATTTTAGAACACTACCAACATATAAATGGAGATGTGAAATTCAAAGTGATTATTCAGTAGGTTACTATTCATTTTAAAGAGAACAATGTTTTCATGGTAACAATAGTTGAATAACCATATTCATATTTCAGTTCACAGTCCTAAAAGATAAAACATGTAACATTTTACATAGGTTAATACAGCACTATCTTTCATTTAGGAATAGCAATTCAAGTTCACAGTGGAACAAAGTATTCAAAAAGACCTCAATTCAGCACCCATGGAAGTCAAAGGCAAACCTCTCAGTGACTAAGGCTTGGTCCTGTTCACACTTCTGAGAGAGAAAATTATAAATCCGTATAATTTTGGAAGGTCAGTTTATGAATCAAATACATTTTCCATTTGCACTTGAATCTTGGTAAAACTCTTACAACACTGAAATCTAGCCAATTTTTTTTTCTTCTGAGTTTAAGTTTATTCTGCTGAATGATTTCTTATATTAGGTCCGATCAAAACAGGTGCTTGTCACTTTGCATGAAGAGGTAAGCCCTATATTTCAGGGAGAATTGGGTACAATCACTACTTACTAAGTAAAGTCTTATATTATTGGAGCTTCTGAATATTTCAGACTGTCTGAGGCTGAAGAGATTGAAAATGGCAAGAAGGAAAGATTTGCCCTTTAAATACCTGTACTTTTTGTGCATGAGAAGCGGAGAGAGGCTGATGGCTTAGATTGGCTCGGCACGGAAAAGGTTCAAGGGAGCTCCTCTTGTGAAGATGGCTTACTTTCTAGCTTTTGAGGAAGTAACCAGAGCTGGGAGGTAAAGATACCAAGAGAATTGTCAGCCAGGGTAGCTCCCCATCACCACAGTGGCCTACTGTACCCATCAGGGACCTTTGGACACTCCCTGAAATCCTGCTCCAGCCAGAGGCAGTGGAGATGGCCCCCATTCGTCAGTCAGTGGGGAGAAGGCAGTACAGCCAGCCAACCCACCCCCCAGAACCCTAGCCCCCTTCAGTCATGCTGAGCACCCCCCCCCCAGCACTCAGCCAATGGTGGGCACGCAGAGTGCCCCTAACTATAGGGCAGTCCCAGCCCCCCTCAATCGTCAATGTGCAGCACACCGAGCGCCCTCCACACAGAGAGCAGCCCCTCCCCCCTCAGCCCGAGTCAATGTGGGGCACGCCGAGCCCCTCACCCAGAGAGCAGCACCTCCCCCCTCGGCCCGAATCAATGTGGGGCACACCGAGTCCCCCCCCCCACATAGAGCAGCCCGTCCCCCCTCGGCCCGAGTCAATGTGGGGCACACCGAGCCCTCCCCCCCACATAGAGCAGCCCCTCAGCCTGAGTCAATGTGGAGCACACCGAGCCCCCCCCACATAGAGCAGCCCCTCAGCCTGAGTCAATGTGGGGCACACCGAGCCCCCCCACATAGAGCAGCCCCTCAGCCTGAGTCAATGTGGGGCACACCGAGCCCCCCCCACATAGAGCAGCCTCTCCCCCCTCAGCCTGAGTCAATGTGGGGCACACCGAGCCCCCCCCCACATAGAGCAGCCCCTCAGCCTGAGTCAATGTGGGGCACACCGAGCCCCCCCCCACATAGAGCAGCCCCTCAGCCTGAGTCAATGTGGGGCACACCGAGCCCCCCCCCACATAGAGCAGCCCCTCAGCCTGAGTCAATGTGGGGCACACCGAGCCCCCCCCACATAGAGCAGCCCCTCAGCCTGAGTCAATGTGGGGCACACCGAGCCCCCCCCCACATAGAGCAGCCCCTCAGCCTGAGTCAATGTGGGGCACACCGAGCCCCCCCACATAGAGCAGCCCCTCCCCTCTCGGCCCGAGTCAATGTGGGGCACACCGAGCCCCCCCACATAGAGCAGCCCCTCCCCCCCGGCCCGAGTCAATGTGGGGCACACCGAGCCCCCCCACATAGAGCAGCCCCTCCCCCCCGGCCCGAGTCAATGTGGGGCACACCGAGCCCCCCCCCCCCCCACAAAGAGCAGCCCCTCCCTCCTCGGCCCAGGTCAATGTGGGGCACACTGAGCCCCCCATACATAGAGCAGCCCCTCCCCCTTCAGCCCGCGTCAATGGGGCACGCCGAGGCCCCCCCCCCCCACATAGAACAGCCCCTCCCCCCTAGGCCCGAGTCAATGGGGCACGCCGAGGCCCCCCCCCACATAGAACAGCCCCTCCCCCCTAGGCCCGAGTCAATGGGGCACGCCGAGGCCCCCCCCCACATAGAGCAGCCCCTCCCCCTTCAGCCCGAGTCAATGGGGCACGCCGAGGCCCCCCCCCCACATAGAACAGCCCCTCCCCCCTAGGCCCGAGTCAATGGGGCACGCCGAGGCCCCCCCCCCACATAGAACAGCCCCTCCCCCCTAGGCCCGAGTCAATGGGGCACGCCGAGGCCCCCCCCACATAGAGCAGCCCCTCCCCCTTCAGCCCGAGTCAATGGGGCACGCCGAGGCCCCCCCCCCACATAGAACAGCCCCTCCCCCCTAGGCCCGAGTCAATGGGGCACGCCGAGGCCCCCCCCCACATAGAGCAGCCCCTCCCCCTTCAGCCCGAGTCAATGGGGCACGCCGAGGCCCCCCCCCACATAGAACAGCCCCTCCCCCCTAGGCCCGAGTCAATGGGGCACGCCGAGGCCCCCCCCCACATAGAGCAGCCCCTCCCCCTTCAGCCCGAGTCAATGGGGCACGCCGAGGCCCCCCCCCCACATAGAACAGCCCCTCCCCCCTAGGCCCGAGTCAATGGGGCACGCCGAGGCCCCCCCCCCACATAGAACAGCCCCTCCCCCCTAGGCCCGAGTCAATGGGGCACGCCGAGGCCCCCCCCCACATAGAGCAGCCCCTCCCCCTTCAGCCCGAGTCAATGGGGCACGCCGAGGCCCCCCCCCCACATAGAACAGCCCCTCCCCCCTAGGCCCGAGTCAATGGGGCACGCCGAGGCCCCCCCCCCACATAGAGCAGCCCCTCCCCCTTCAGCCCGAGTCAATGGGGCACGCCGAGGCCCCCCCCCCACATAGAACAGCCCCTCCCCCCTAGGCCCGAGTCAATGGGGCACGCCGAGGCCCCCCCCCCACATAGAGCAGCCCCTCCCCCTTCAGCCCGAGTCAATGGGGCACGCCGAGGCCCCCCCCCCACATAGAACAGCCCCTCCCCCCTAGGCCCGAGTCAATGGGGCACGCCGAGGCCCCCCCCCCACATAGAGCAGCCCCTCCCCCTTCAGCCCGAGTCAATGGGGCACGCCGAGGCGACCCCCCCAACAGATGGCGGCCCCTCCCCCGCAGCAGCGCGGGGCGCCCCGCATTAGCAGCCCCATCGCTTCCCTGCCCCCCCCCCGGAGAAAAGGGAGGGGCCCCGCGAGCCCTTCCACACTCTTTATCCCTCCCCCTCCCCCCTTACCCGCTTAGTAACTAGGGCTGACAACCAATCCCCATCTAGCCGGCCGGCTTCAGAGGCAGCTGATTGGCTAGCTGGTTGGCCGGCCGCCCTCCACCAATCCTGGAGCGTGCTGCTCTCGCAGACAAAGACTGCCGCTCTGGCAACTGGGTTAAACTAAGCTGCCCCTCCCCCTCGGCTCGCGAGCTCCACGGCAGCAGCCCCCGGCGGGCCGCCCAGCTCCGGAGCGTACCATCTCTGTCAAGAGCGTGGGGGGGAGGGCCGCAAAGGGAGTCATCCTCCGCTCGAGGCTCCTGAAGGCGTAACCTCTGTCTGCTGCCGGCATCTCCTCCGCGGCCGACCCGCCACAGGGTGCAGACGTCCGCTTCAGCGCCACCCAATCCCCCCCCCCCCCCCACAGCGGTACGATGGACGCTACCACTTTCCGACGGAGGCGCGCGCCAAGGGTTAAAGGGGATGGTCCCGCCCGGCCCCCCCCTCCTCGCGGGGGGAGTGGTTTGGTCCTCGGCAAGAGGCGGTTGGTGACGGTTGGGCCCCTCAGAGCCTCTTAAGATGAAACCGAGCGGGGCTGGGAGCCGGGCGCAGCGCGAGAGACCGGGAGGCGGCTGCGGAGCGCGGCGCCGGGGGCTGCCCGCCCTGCCTTGAGCCGGCTGCTCCGCTCCCGAGGCGCTGCGGCGAGCCCGCCCGTGGGGGGAGGGACCCCGCTTCGTGCTTGACCCGGCGGCTCTCGCGGGGGGGCGGCGAGCGGTCGCCATAACCGCTCGGCCCCTGCCCGGAGGAGAGGGGGGTTGCTCCCCGACCTCTGTAATTGGGGGGCGGACGCGGGACCCTGAACTCCCCCGCCCGCCGCCATGTACAACACGGTGTGGGAGATGGAGGGCGAGGACGCGGACTGGCGGGAGGTGATGATGCCCTACTCCACCGAGCTCATCTTCTACATCGAGATGGACCCGCCAGGTAGGGACCCGGGCCTGCAAACTTTGCCCTGACTCCGACCCATTGTCTGTGCGGCGGGGGGGGGTCGAGCTGCCCTGGCCGTAGGGGCTCATTTGTGATAGTGCAGGGCTGTGACCGTTCTCTCCCACTGCTTGATCTGAGGACGTGGGTCTGGCCCACGAAAGCTCATCACCTAATAAACCATCTTGTTAGTCTCTAAAGTGCCACATCGTCCTGTGTTTTGTGTCAGCTACACCAGACTAACACGGCGACATCTCTACCCCTGCCCTTAGCGGGGAATAGAAATGGGGGGGAGGGGAGAGAGAGCCCCCCTCTTTATCCCCTCTCCGTGTCCCTTTCTTCATGGTTGAAGAGACTGAATCTGCGGGTCCACCCCCCTCGCAGCGCTCCCCTCGCCTGCCCCTCTTCCGCGGCGCCGCCGGACTTTTCCTTCTCTTTGTAAAGAGTTGGGTTACGTTCCGGCGGCGGCGTTTTCAGAATCGGGCAGATTTTTCTTCTCTCCAATCCTGGAGCGGCTCTGGATTTCAGGGCGATCTGGGAGAGGGGGGCTCCCAGCGACTTGAGTCCTGGTGAATAGGGTTACGGCATGGAAGGTTGTCATGTAACTTTTCCTAGAAATGGGGTCTTGCAAATGTATTGTTCCAGACTTGCCTTGGGCAGAGAAGTCTTTTCTTTTGTGTCTGTAGGAGCAGTGAGAAGTGGGGGAGAGGGCTGATATATCAGAGGAGGAAAGTTGGTTACATAATATTAAACTTAAAGGAATCCATAGTTTGATTATTAAACTGTCAGAATTTTGTAACCTTAATGCTTTTTAAAACTGTGTGAGTGACCTCATAAACAGGGGGCCTTCATGCCTCTCTTTTTTTTTGTTTTTTGTTTAGTGCAAAATGTAAATTTCAAGGTTTGCGGTATGCAGTATAAATGGGAATTAGGGACTTCTTTGATTGTATAAAAGCATATGTGATATATAAAAACATATGGAGAGGTTTAAAAGAGGATTGTGAAAGCGTCCATACTCATTGCATGTAACTGTAATATAGTCTGTTTGCTGCAGAGGGGACCGTTCTTTAGATATGCGGCTAATTAGATTATTGAAGATTTTTCTAAATATTTTTGGCCTTTACCAGCTTCTAATGTAATTTGGAAATTTTCCCAAAATAGATTGGATAGATTTTTAGTGTGCTGATCCCCACTCATTTACATTCTTGCACAGTTGACATATTCATAAATACTGCTCTTGAAAGTTTAACAGAGTTCAGTGAAATCTATTTTTTTCAGTTTGCCCCTCACTTGTATCTTCATTACTAGATAGGAAATCATCATTTCAGTAAATATGTTCAAATTGCCCATGTTAATAGCTAATACATGCCCATGAGTAATCAAAAGCAGCTTAGATGCCCCCAAATCTTTTAGTGGTGTTGGTATTATATTTTCAGATGGCTCTTGGAACAGCTCAGTGTGTGGGGAGGCTGAAATCTAATGTCCGAAGTATGTAGGCCTACCTAGCTGAATTAATCAGAAAATAGCTTTTTAATAGTCATTCCATAAATATTGTGGTACAATCAAGCTATGAAACCTGTGCAGACTACACTTTTAAGCAGTGCTTCTGTGGTTAAGATTGCCGGTATTTCTTTTATGAAGTCTTATTTTCAGGAGTTCTAACTCCTTTTATGTATCTTTTTTTCTTGGATGAAATGTAAGTATTAAGGATACTGTAAGATACTGAAAACCTCTTGGGTGACAATATTTGAGAGAGCCAACTTTTTATTGTCCGACAGACTATGTAGGCTGATTTTATGTGGATATGTTTAAAATATGTAAAATTTGTAACTGCAAGAGTTACAAAGATGATGATGGTTCGAGGGACTTCTTTCTGATAAAGTTCATCTAAGGAACTGTAATTTTTAATGTTCATCGGATGTTTATTTAAATCCATGTTATATTCATGTATTCTAGACATTTTGGGCCAAAGTGACCGGGAATTTCTCTCATTTACACTAGAATGGAATTTGACCATTGCCAATAAAAGGTGATATGCTTTTTAGTACAAAATGTATCTTCCCTGCAACCAGTATTTGTGAGCAGTTGATACTTGTCTAAATAGCCTACAGATTAACAAGATGCATGGGAAATCATAAAGCCTGTAAAGGAGGTGATAAGTCTATTGTTTCTACAACTCCTCATGGGGAGAGTCAGTGTTGGTCTTCACACCCTAGACTAGAATACTTACATTTATTGACACTAGACCCCAGTGGTTTCAGTCTAGGACGTTTGCTCTTCATTACAGTGAAGTGTCTCTAGTTCAGATAAAAATAAAATCAAGGAGAATCTGATGTACAGTGTTACCTTTAACCTCAAACTCATGCAGTTTTGCATAGTTATTGCAGGGGTCTCATTAGGTCTCTCTATATGCAGTTGCATGTTTATAGAGGTCTGCATAAAGTGCCATATACATAGGTGACCACGTATCTTCCCTGAGGAATTTATCTTCTAAATATGCTGTAGTGTCAAATAAGTCAAAGGGGAAAGGCTGACCTTACTCCATGGAACATTATTTGTTGATTTCCCACCCCCCACCAAGCAGCTTTAGGATTAGCATATGCCAACTTGCTTACATTTTTCTTCTGTATTACCTAATATTATGGTAAATTAAGTCCATAGTGTTAACACATCCTCTGAAAACTTGTTTTAAAATAATAGTAGTAGCTACATATAATTAAAGTGGCAGCAGAAGAATGACTTCTATTTTCTTAACACCTTTTCTCTCTCTTCGCTTTTTCTTTGAATGATCATATTTAATAAGGTGGATTATTGGATGTGGTGTATGGCTGTGTGAATTGTATTAGCAGGTAGACGACCAGAACATCTTCAGTGATTTTGAAGGCAAAACTAATCTTCGGTAGTTTGTAATTAATGAAAACAGTCTGTCCATGCACTTCAGTTTTCTAACCATGAATAACATAGTTGCTTGCATCATAATATTCTAATATTAGAATGACTCTGGTTAGCAATGTTTGACTTAATTGGTCATTTAAATTCTGAACCATTAATTTGACCACAGTTCTGAGGCTTGGTATCTGAAAAGGCAGCAACTCATATGTTGCTGTATTTTACAATATAGTTGCTGAGGTGTTCAGCAAACGGTCTCTTGATTGTAAAGTAAGGTGTGTGTTTGGTGCGGGGTTTTTTTTGGGGGGGGGGGCTTTTTTAAAGGGGAACTTGAGTTGATTTCAGAGGTCATCTGAGTGTAACTTGGAACTATAGAACATTAATCTTGATTTCCCTCCTTGATGCCCCATCACTAACTCCCTAAGTTAGAAGGATTTACAAATATTTTCTCACCTCCCTTTTGATTTTTGTCCAATATGTGTTGTCCTCATTTAATTTACCAATTTATCTGAACTGTAAAGTTCTGAGAAGAGAATTTATTCTGTCACAGTGCAATGAAAATCAATAAAAATATAATATTTGGCTGTGAAATATAGATGCTGGCAGAGATCCTTGGTTTATTTACAAATTAGAGATTAGTCAGCTTCTTTTGTGTGCATTAGAAATAAAAATACAAAATCACAAGTTTAAAGTTTTACTGATGGGCAATGGGATTTATTTGCTGATCTAGCTTCTGATAGAAACATGATCTTTTAATGCCATATTAAAGGGATGCCTAGTCTCTTAGGCCCAAATTTAACTGACTTCCTTTTTCTTTTTGCCTGTGTGATTGAAAAGTCTGTGTAGCACTACAAGCTTGCCTACACATGGTGCAGTGCCCTGAAAGCAGCTGTGCTGCTGTTGTGCTAAATGAAGATGATACCTACATGGTGGGGAAAACTCTGAGTGACAGAAGCTATGTCCATGGGAGAAGTTCTCCTGTTGACATAGCACTGGTTACAGTAGAAGTTTGGTATTCTTGCACAGGTGTGGAAAATCCACACTCCTGAGCAACATAGTTAAGTCTGTGGTCTAGATAAAGCCTACATTTTAAAAATTAGTGGTTCAACAAACTCTACGCTAATAAGCAGTATGCTCACATGATGAAAAGGACAGATATTCCAGAAGGGAATATGTATTTTAGTTTTTAGTAGTCTTAGGATGGCAGTGCCCTTCTAAGTGGTGGTTACAATTAATTTAAAAAATATACCTTCCCTTGCCATTTAACATTTGTACACTAAAAACTATGGACCTGTTTCTGCTTCCGTTTGAGGTCAAGTGAAAAACTCCTTCTGATTTGATTTAGTGCAGTATGTCAGACTCTAGGGCTACGTCTACACTGGCCCCTTTTCCGGAAGGGGCATGTTAATTTCACCTATCGTAGTAGGGAAAAAAGCTGGAAAAGTGCGTCTACACTGGCCATCGATCCTCCGGAAAAAGCACCTACGGAATAAGAGCCTCCGGAAAAGGGTGCTTTTTCCGGAGGATCGATGGCCAGTGTAGACGCTCTTTTCCGGCTTTTTTAAAAGCCGGAAAAAAGCGGCGGACATTTTTATTTAAATGCCGCGGGGGATATTTAAATCCCCCGCGCATTTCCCTACTACGATAGGTGAAATTAACATGCCCCTTCCGGAAAAGGGGCCAGTGTAGACGTAGCCTAGATGTAGTAAAATTTAGAATTACAATTGAAGGTGGCTTCTCAGACTGCAGTTGGTGCTCATTGGAAGTCAGATGCTGGTGAATGATATGCCAGAAAAACCTGGATAGAATTTGTGTTTGTGACTTCTGGGAATAGGAGAGATACAGGTCAAGAAATTCTCAGTATGCTGCTAGTCTTCATTTTCTTACATCAGAGTTGATTAGACGCTTGTATTATTATAGGATCCATTCTGCTCTTACACCCTGGCAAAAATGAATAAACACGATTGACTTAATTTAATTTCTATATGTGTGGAATGAATCCCCCAAAGAATAAACTTTTTTTGATGAAAATAATTTGTTATATGTTTTTTTTCTCTCTCTACAATTTTAAACAGGACTTTGTTTTTCTTCCACTGTAGAGAAAGCAGTGCGCAAATCAGTGCTTTGGCATGGCATACGGCGTGAGAAGGGTTTAATAGATTATTTGTACAGTTAACAACTTTTTATGGAATAAGAAACTTGGATTCAAGCTACTTATCTCAAGCTGTTGGGGGAGCGGGGGTGAGATGTGAGGTGTCTGCCAGGCTTCATTGTTCTTAGACTACTTCTACCTGTTTGACTTAATGACTGCTGCAATGAGTTCCTTGCTTTTCTTTAAAAAAAGTGCATTAATTCAGACTTATTCTGCAGGCTAGGCATAGTATCCTTATTGCTACAAAATTAGATTACACTTTGCACTAGAGCACACGATGTAAAAAAATTGAGTTTCCTGCAAGCCAGAGACTGGTATAAAATGTGGAGAAATGCCCCAATAAGAGGCCTACCTCTGCTGGGTGTAGGGATTGCTTTATTCTTGAATGCTATCTCTAGAACCTGTCTGTGTATCAGCCTCTGGCTAGTAGGTGCCTAACTACTTTCTACCTTTTCTCCGTCAAAGGAGTCTTCTCTTGGACCAGGTCTACACTAGACCTAGAAGATCGGATTAAGTTGCACAACTCCAGCTATGTAAGGTAAGCTCTGCTTACCTTAAGCTGAGCTTAGTGCCATCTTCACGGAGGGAGGCCAATGGAAGCAAATCCTCCCATCAGCTTCCCTTACTCCTCATAGTTGCCAGGAGTACTGGAGCTGCCCTCAGTGTTCAATTTACTGTGACTTAAAAGACCCACTAAATACATCACCAGAAGATCAATTGCTGGTGCAACAAGTAAAAACTTGACCTTGGCATTTCTTTTGCTCCTGAAGGTAGTTATCCCAAGCACTAGTTGCAAAGGCAGATTCTTGTCAGTCTCACTGTTGCCTGAGAGGCCCTTTGTAGGAGTAGTGAAATTGGCCAGTTAATTTCATTTTGTGCCTGCAGCTTGTGGATAATGAGCAGGAACAGACACTGGCTGCAGCCTCATGAAGAAAACACTACATTTGTTTGCATTTGGTAGGTTCTTTGCAACCATAAGACGCATTGACTCTTTTTTCCAGAAATAAGCTTAGTCTTCAGTAATAGACTCTGTATAATGGACCCCTCCTGACTTCTTGGGGGTGTGGGTTTAAGCTCAGTTGTTTTGAGCTGTGTTTAGCTGGGTAGTCATTTTATTTTTTGTCAAGGTCCAGACTCCTTGGTGATGGGCTAGTAAAGTTTGACTTCAGAGAAACATTTTTCACACTACAATAATAAGTAAATAATACTTTTGCAGTCCATTCAGAAGCATTTGGTCATCTGGATTTGGCATGCAGTCTGCCTATTGACTACCTCTGTTTTAAGCTGTAAAATTAAAATATATATTCTGTACAGTAAATTATGATGTGCTTCCATACCTAATTAGGTCTTGTACAATCTTTTGCTGACCAGCTGTGATTTGGTGTTCTAAAGAAATTACAGGCAGTCCCTGACTTACGCGGATCCGACTTACGTCAGATCTGCACTTACGAACGGGGCTTTCTCGCCCCGGAGCTCAAAGGCAGTGGTCAGCCACCTCGACCTCCGGGGCGAGAAAAGCTGCTCCTGGTCTGCTGGGGACCATCTCCAGCAGACCAGGGGCATCGGGGGCAAAGCCGCAGCCCCGGCGAGTTTGCTCGCGGTGCCCCTGGTCTGCTGGAGACGGTCCCCAGCAGATCAGGGGCACCGCGAGCAAACCCGCAGCAGCGGCGGGGTCCCGCGCTTCTGATGCTTTGCCAGAGTTTGCTCCCGGTGCCCCTGGTCTGCTGGGGACCGTCTCCAGCAAACCAGGGGCACCGGGAGCAAAGCGGTCCCGCGCCAGAGCAAAGCCTCAGAGGCAAGGCACCCCCCGCTGCCGCTTTGCTCCCGGTGTCCCTGGTCTGCTGGGGGGGGGGGGGGGCAGCTATTGTGCCCTCCCCAGCAGACCAGGCTTTTGTTGTGGACCCTGGGGCAGAGCAGCTGGGGTGCTGCCGGTTGGTCCCGCAGCACCGCTCTGGGCACTACTGGACCAACCCGGCAGCACCCCAGCTGCTCTGCCCCAGGCGTCCTGATTCAGCCGCTGCTGGTCAGTTTCAGCAGCGGATGAATCAGGACTCCTGGGGCAGAGCAGCTGGGGTGCTGCTGGGTTGGTCCAGTAGCGCCGAGGAGCGGTGCTACTGGAGCAACCCAGCAGCACCCCAGCTGCTCTGCCCCACACGTCCCCAAGTCAGCCGTTGCTGAAACTGACCAGCGCTGACTACAGGAAGCCCAAGGCACAGTTGCTCTGCCCCCGGTTTCCTGGAATCAGCTGCTGATCAGTTTCAGCAGCAGCTGACTTGGGGTTCTTAAGTTGAATCTGAATGTAAGTCAGAACTGGCGGTCAGTTTCAGCAGTGGCTGAATCTGGATGCCAGTTCCGACTTACATACAGATTCAACTTAAGAACAAACCTACAGTCCCTATCTTGTACGTAACCCGGGGACTGCCTGTATCACAGTTGTGTGAGCATTTCTTTCTGAATGATCTTGGATATCTGCTTTATTTTTTAAAAAGATTTATTAATGCTAGATGAAATACTAAACTTTGGACAATGCAAGTAACAAATCTGCATGATGAAGGGCAACAAGATGTGGAATTCATACTCCTTTTTTTCCCTTTTAAGTTCTGTGTATCTGAGCTGTTTCAATTAATAAATATCAGTGAACTCTTAAAACTGAAATCTGATGACCCTTTTTGTAAAATATTAGAAATTAAAATGGTATTCATGAAATCTTTCAGAAACAAAAATAAAAGCAGGAAAGAGCTGCAGAATTAAAACACTCCACTGAACTAGAATTGCAGTTATGGAAAAAATCTTCTAACTTGGCTGACCAGAATTCTTATGCTAAGTTCACACTTTTTCACCTAATGAGCAATATCCTGAGAGAGTGAAGTGAAAACAAACTGTCATTGAAGACCACGGAAGTCTTGTCTACATAAGGACCATGATCTTCACCCTATGGGGGAGACTATGCATTTATGTGCAACACGTTTTATTTAATTGTTAAACAGACAACAGATTCTGTGAAATAATTGTTAAACACTGCGAAAGTGGTAGCTGGTGAATATAGTATTCTTGCTGTTCATGTATATTGGTTGAACTAGTTAGGCATTCATTTTAGAAATGTATATTGTCACCCTTTACCAAAGCAGCAGGTTGCCTTACATCATCTTATGTTGATTGTTTCAATGAGTCATTTCTCTTGGTTTCTTCATTTACTGTTGGACAGTGGCATGAATAATAACTTCACTGGTGTTTGTCTGTATGCTTCACTCACCGTTTGAAGTTTAGGTTTTTCCTGATAACAAAAGTGTATAAGACAATCTTTGAATGTATTTGCTATGTTCCTGTGAAATTCTGGCCTATTTTACCAAGAAGTATTTGATTATTTGAGAAATCCTTGCTTATGAGTTTTTATAAATATTTTAAGAGAACATTTTATACACAGTCTAAAACATCCATTATGCAATATTTCCATAGGGACGTTGTATCTTTTGACTCCTTTATCTTCTATCTAAAGGTCTTATCCCCATAATATCTAGCTGTCAAAGACTTGCACCATTGTGATGCAACCAAGGACCATATTTTGATATGCTGCATTTTTAATGGCTTGGTTTTGGACTGCCTTGGGGTCAGAATGCCAACTGACGTTTTCAGCACACACAAAATGTGTCTAGCTCGAAGTAGAGCACTGTTTGTACCTTAACACATTTCTTCTATATCTAGGACTCAGATTGCATTTCTTCTGGCCAGCACCTATGGCCACTTAGTATTCTGTGGATTTTTTTGGGGATCTCACCTTCTCTCTAAAATCACTTCTCCATCCCCATCTTCAGCAGAGTTGGAGTTCAAATCAGTGAAGTGAGCTCTTTAGGCCATCTTGTCTTCTGTTCAGTAGTTTGTGATATAGGCATACCAGTAGACCAGCAAGGAGGGAATAAGAGAATGGAACCCCATATGGAATAAGTCACTTGCTGCTGTTACAGGAAGAGATATTTTAAAATCTGTTTGAGAGCAACACACTTGAGTGAGGAGAACATTCCTAGGAAGAGTCACAATAGTACCAGGAGAATGGACTGTTCAATAGAAGACAATAAAAGTTCAACCTGAGAGCCACCAGATGGAGTTAGATGAACTTAAACCTTTTGGCTCTAAGAGAAAATAGAGTATCTCTTAGTGACAGCAATACAATCAAAAGCAAACACTTTAAAAAAAAAAGCCTTATCCCTGTCTCACATGAAATCCCATTCTTGTCACTGTGCAGTTCTTAGTCTTTGTGTTACCCTTAAATTCTGTACTTGTTCACTCATGGGCTATCTTTTAATCTGTTCTGTTTGGATTAAGTATCTGAAGTTTTAGATAGTGTTAGCATCTCTTGGTCTCTCCTGAATTTAAATACAGGTCAAGAGCATTTACTGTATGTAAGAGATATTTATCTAATGGTGTGAAAATAGGAAAGTTTCTGTCCAATGGAAGATTTTAAAAGCCTCGCTTTCTTGCGGGAAAGTTACAAAAAACTTTGCTTCAGATACCCTCCAAATTTCAAGAGGCAGGATTCAGAGTCAGCCTGTCAGTTCTCACTTGTGGTAGTGTTCCTGTGGGGGACGTCCATGATCAGTAGTCCCTTCTCAGAGTTCTGCGCACACCAGGCATGATAATATGCTTTTTGAACCTGTGGGGAAAGAAAACTACTTTCCCTACCATGTTCCTTGTTCATGGAAAGGAGCTTTTCTGATGGCTAGCTTAAGCTAGACAAATAAATGAAATAGTTAACTTGGCCTACATAGTCACTACTTTCCTCTTACAGGGAAATTTTAATTACTAAAATTGCACTTAATCTTATCTCACTCACAAAAATCAGGAATCTCTACTCCCTACATTTGATCCAAAAATATCAGTTGGGTTAAGAATGCTATTTTAGTTATATATGTTTGTGGTCATCTGAGTCTTGTGCCTTATGAGGAATGTAAGAAGTGCTGTTGCATCTGTCTATTTAGCAAGGTAGATCATTCAGGAGTAGTATTTTGGAATACAGGCAGTCCCCGAGTTACGCGGATCCGACTTATGTCGGATCCGCAGTTACGAACGGGGTCGTCTCCCTGGTGCCCAGCAGACCAGGGAGAGGAAGCAAAGCGGCGGAGCACGGGGGCAGCAGGACAGCCCAGACACGCCGTGGCTGTCCTGCTGCCCCCGGGCTCCGCGGCTTTGCTCTGCTTTGCTCCCCGTCTCCCTGGTCTGCAGACCAGGGGGACGGGGAGTAAAGTGGCGGAACGCAGACAGCCCAGACGCGTCTTTGCTCTGGACGCCTGTGGTACAGCAGCTGGGGCGCTGCCGGTTGGTCCCGTAGCGCCGCTCTGGGCGCTACTGGACCAACCCAGCAGCACCCCAGCTGCTCTGCCCCAGGCGTCCCCAAGTCAGCCGCTGCTGAAACTGACCAGCGGCTGACTACAGGAAGCCTCTGCCCCGGGCTTCCTGGAATCAGCCGCTGATCAGTTTCAGCAGCAGCTGACTTGGGGACGCCTGGGGTTCTTAAGTTGAATCTGTATGTAAGTCACAACTGGCGTCCAGATTCAGCCGCTGTTGAAACTGATCAGTTTCAGCAGCGGCTGAATCTGGACACCAGTTCCGACTTACATACAGATTCAACTTAGGGACTGTAGGTTTGTTCTTATCTTGTACGTAACCTGGGGACTGCCTGTACTTGGTCACCAGCAAGGATAACTTGTAAACTTTTCCTGCATCATGTATTCATCATCCTGAAACAAACGTCCTGATCTCATTAGTGCATAGTAAGTTAATAATTGCTGCACTAACAGTTCTAGCTAATTAAGTGTACCGTGTAGAAATTTAATTTTCCTTGGATGTTCTGCAAATCTATAAAAGAAAAATATATTGTCATAAATGTCTTCGTGCAGCATACAGTCAATCGGTGAAGTCTTTGCCACCGGATGTTATGAAGGCCAAAACTATAAGAGTTCTAAAAAGAATTAGATAAATTCATAGACGATGCGTCCAGCAACTGCTATTATCCCTGCCTATCCTGGCTGCAAAGCCAGCTCTGAAATGTCCATAGCCTCGTTTGCCACAAGCTAGGAATAAGTGACCGGGGATGGATTACTTGACAATTACTTGTTCTGGTCATTCCCGGTCTAAAGCACCTGGCATTGGCCACTGTCGAAAGACAATAGGCTGGGCCAAATGGATGCTGATCTGACTGGTACGACTGTTCTTGTATTCTTAACTTTCATAGATAATATAGATTTGTATTTTTAAACATTTTTGTGGGTTTTTTATCAATGTAAATGTTTCAGTTGGAAATTAGATGGGGGAATTGGACTGTAATTACTGAATGGTAGTAGATGTTGAGATTCAAAAGTTAAAGCCTTATAATTGTTAACACAGATTATTAATATATGCAAAGTAAATGTCCTTATTAAGCACAGAGTTCTCAAACAGCAATTTTCTTTCTTTGTCTTAATTGAAAATCAAAACTTAAATATTTTTTCAATTTGTATGTGTAATGCAATCAACATTTACCTATAATCTAATCCTTCCAAGTCTGGAAAGATAATGTAATTTATATCTGCTATTTTACTTCATTTCGGTAGCGATATGAAACAGATTGTTGAAGAGCTTAAAAGCATGCTTGCTATTTAAATTGTGCAACTTTTTTCCATCTAATTATTTTAGCTCTTATAACCTTTTAGATGCAAACAATTATGAAATAGCCAAGGAAAGTTACATGTTCAGTATACATTCTTGTTCTTGGTGCAGCTTTGCTAGAGTTAATAGAAATATTGTAATGGTTAATTTGGTCGGTTGTAATAGATTGACTTTTTTGTGTTTCCCTAATCTCTTCAGGCTGGAATCAGAATAGTTTATTTGCATTGGCATTATAGTGTGGATGAAGAGTCTGTTAGTAAAATAATATGCTATAGGCCTGTACTCTGAAAACTTGAAATTTTTATCTTCCTGCTTCATATTTGAAGTTTCAAGTGGCTGTGATGTTCTATAGGGAGACAATTGTGCCTCTGTGCCACCCTCCCACCTGGTCTTCCAGGGAAGTAGAAGGGGCGATGGCTGCAGCACTCCAGCCTTATCCTCAGCTCATATACCTGAAAATGCTCTAAATTCTTGCAGTGTTAATGAAAGAAGAATGAGGACTCTGTTTCCTTTGCTTTGTAAACACTTCTAGTGCTTTGCCAGTGAACATATGAAAACAATTTTCCCAATTTGTTCACCCAAAAGGTTGCAATGGAGTGAAGGAAAATGTTACCCTGGTTTTAATGATAAATCATATTACAGTTGTTTAATTTTGAAAGGTACACTAGTGCTGTGGTGATGGACATAGCATAAGAATCTGAACATGTCCAACAAAAATATTTGCTGTGAAGTTTGGCTCATTACGCACAACATACCCCATAAACTAACAAGTAAGAAAAACAAAGTTGAACCACCCTCCATATTCTTAACTCGTCTCCCTTTCACCATTCTGCGCACACATCTTTACAGTGTTGTGTTTTCCTCCAGTAGTTGTAGTTGTGAATGATTGGTCTTGTAGCTGGCTGTGTTGCAAGAGTGCAATTTAGTACAGGTTGAACCTCTCTTAACCAGGACTCTCTGGTCCAGCAACGTCCCTGGTATGGAAGGGATGTGAATATGTGATGAAACTTAGAGACCTCTGGTAATCTAGCCTTACAAAATCAACGCACTTGTTTTTTTTTGTTTGAATTGGAGAAGCTACTGTTATCACAGACCATAACCCTGAATTAGTCCTGGCTAAAAATAAATCTAAAAATCTGTATTTTAGCTCTTTAGGGGTTTGTTTGTTTGTTTTAAAGAAAACTACCCTTTTAACATTTTTGCATTTTAAGGGCAATTGGACTAAATTGATGCTGGCTGTAGCTTCAGTGAAGCACGTTTATCACTAGTTACTTCAGGGATGAATCTGGCCAGTTGACTAGAAAGAGCTAAATTCCCTGCTAAGGATGGGGGTAGAATTAGGGATCTGTTTAAAGCTTAGTATTTGGCCAGCATGCTTAGTTCTTCTGGCTGGCTGTGGACAACATTTGACTTAGAGGTATTGTATTGCATTTTGAATAGCATCTTTAAAAAATGCCTGTACACTCAAGAAAAAGCATCAGAACTGTCACTTCACTGAAGTGTAATCACTGTGCCTACATCTCAAGAAAAGAAACAGTATTTTACTTCTGCAGAACAGCTCAGCCAAAACTACCTGCTGGAAATTGCACAGCTACATTCTGTGTGCTGACGTCATGCAACATACGATCCCAGTGCTTTGCTGCCATTCGCTGAAGTGCTGTCTCCATTCAGAAACTAGTTGTTTTGTTTTTCCAACTGACTCTGATTTGGGATTGGGGTTGAGCTCAGAAAGCAGGTTGGGAAGGAGGTTAGAGTTGTTTAATGAGCAAGCTTCAGCAAAACTATGCTAGTGTAAAAATGGCTGTTGCCCATGAATGAGTAAGAGCCTAAAGAAAAGGTCTTGTGTGGCTGGAAAGCTTTTCTCTCTCACCAACAGAAGCTAGTCCAATAAAAGATATTGCCCCTCCCACCACATCTCATGAACCAATGGGTAATTCAGTGATGCATGCCAGGCAGTCACTGAAATCTGGATCTAATCTCAGGAGCTCACTGGTGCAGGGGGAAAATGTCTTGTGCAGTTGCAGCTTTGTATTTTGGAAATGAAATTATGATTAAACTCTTCTGAAGAATTTGTATTCGTCTTGTTTCCCTGGTGCTAAACATTTTCATGCTTTAATAAGAGAAATAGAAGCAAAGGACTGTCATTTTAGAGTTGGCTGCTTTGATGTCTCAGAAAAAATCGCTTTTGGCCCTGATTTCAACCTTACTCCTGCATAACTAAATTAAGTGAATTTACTCTCTCTCACCGGTGAGAGATGAGATTTGTGCCCCAGGAATAGACTATGGAAAGAAATATAGCTCCATTTTCAACAAAGTTTTGCCTTCTGCACACCATATATTCCAGTTTTCATTTCCTTTTCAGCCTCATTTTATTGTAGGCTTTTGACTCAACAATTTATTTGGTTATTTTCATAAAACTATATCTTGGTTAAAGTCTTCCATAAATTAGGATTGAAGTCTAAATCCTTGATTTTTTTTTTTTATTTTCTTCTCTCACACTACAGAACTTCCTCTTGTTACGCTGCCAAATTTTTTCCAGCATCCACACACGACTATTTTAAACTCATCTGTAATTCTGTTACTTATCCATGCACAAATGCTGTAAAAGCATCAGTGTAGCAGTGGCTTCACCACTGCAATACATGTGGACTAAAAGGCACTTGCTTAATCTGTAAATTTAAAAGCCTCTAGCCCGTTGCTCAGAGTTTTGGGTTGCAGAGCCTTAAATATTTTCACATTAAGCACTTTGTTCAAGTAGATTACAAATCCCATAGTTTACAGTGCTGTCTGTCTGCAAAAACGTCGAGCCAGAAATATCAGACCATTTGGGCATTTAACCTTGGGGGTATTACATCTTCTGGGCAAACTGATAATTAGTGCCTTGTCCTGCAATCCCTACTCATGTGAATGGTCACTCTAACTTTAGTCAAATCCTTTGTGTGACTGAGTTACAGGGTTAGTCCCAGTGGTTCTTTTGAAACACAGCACCCAGTCCTATAAACACACAATAGAACTATCTGTTTCACAGGCTCTCCGGGGAAAAATGCTACTCATACGAGTAAGGGTTTACAGGTTTATGCCTAAAATCTGTTGTGTATCCCATTTCCTATGTTGCAGATGTCACTCAAATTTTGCTCGTTTGTAAAATAACATCACCAAACAGACAAGCTTGTGATATGAAGAACTGATGTTTATCTGGCATAAGGAAGAAGGGGAAGAAATCTGGGGAGACTGAGTATATAGATGTTGCACGAGAGCTCTTTTGCTCCTCTACAATACTGGGCTCATGCCCAGTTAAAGCTCCCAGTGCTCTGAACCAGTGGTTCTCAACCTTTCCGGACTACTGTTCCCCAGGTTGTACTTCAATTAAAACTACTTGCTTACAAAATCAGATCTAAAAATACGGAATTGTCACAGCACACTATTACCGAAAATTGCTTATGTTCTCATTTATACCATTGCAAAATAAACAATTTGAAATATAAATATTGTACTTATTTCAGTGTAATATTTGAGCGTGTTTTTTATTTGTGAGCCTTCTCTGAAGACTGATCCTCAGGTGGTGGGGCTAAAGCACGTAACTTAACTTCATGGGGCCCTGGTCAGTTGCAATACCACTTAACCTGTCCTGTGGACCTCTTCTCTCCCTCTCCTCCCCCCCCCTTGGGGGCTATAACCTCCAGGTTGAGAAACCTGATCAAGATGGGTACTCAGCTCTAGGGTTATACATTGATTCTGTCGACTACACACATTCCTCCCCCTTCCCCACCGCTGCCTCTGTATCAGAGACAGCAAGAGGGAGAAGAGCTGGTGCTGGGAGCAGCAGGCTTAAAAGGGGAGGCTGCCATGGGGAGGCAGAGGCAGCAGCTTGGAGTGGCAGCATCTCCTGTCCACAGGGGAGCAGGGGGATCCAAGCTCCCCACAGAGGCTGCTCTGCATCTTGCAGAGCAACCTTTGTCTGTGGGGAACTCAGAATCCCCCCCCTTCCCGCCCCCCCTCCCCGCCAGGACAGGGCTGCTGCCTCAGCATGAGAGGCAGCAGCATAGGGTGGCAGACAGCTGGTCTGTGAGGAGAGCTAGTTTTTAAACTAGTTCTCCTAGTGGACCGACTCCTCCTGCCTCCCTACGCTCCTGCCTCTGATACAGATGCAGCTCGGGGTTGCAGGAGACTCCCCAGGAGTGGGGCTGGGAGTGCACTGGCTGCCAGCCCCACCCCCAGGGATTATCGAATAGTCGTGAAAACGCAAAGACTTCATGCTAGTCAATTACCCAATATCTAACATCCCTACTCAGCTCCCTGGAAGATGTTTGTGTACTCCTGGGCTACGTCTAGATTGGTATGATTTTCTGGAAATGCTTTTAACAGAAAAGTTTTCCGTTAAAAGCATTTTCGGAACAGAGTGTCTAGATTGGCAGGACGCTTTTCCGCAAAAGCACTTTTTGCAGTTAAACATCCGTGCCAATCTAGACGCGCTTTTCCGCAAAAAAAGCCCCAATCATCATTTTCGCGGTCGGGGCTTTTTTGCGCAAAACAAATCTGAGCTGTCTACACTGGCCCTTTTGCACAAAAGCTTTGTACAAAAGGGACTTTTGCCTGAACGGGAGCAGAGTAGTATTTCCGCAAGAAGCACTGATTTCTTACAGTAGGAAGTTAGTGCTTTTGCGGAAATTCAAGCAGCCAGTGTAGACAGCTGGCAAGTTTTTCCAGAAAAGCGGATGATTTTCCGGAAAAACTGACCAGTCTAGACACAGCCCTGGGGTATTTGTATCCATCACTGAAAACCATTGTTCTGAGCAGAACAAAACTGCAAAATAGCTCCAGTGCAAACAATTAACATACCTACAAGCCTGCAAAGAACAGTCAGGGGCTGCACACAACTGGGGAACACCCCCCCCTCCAGCGTGGGTTCCCCAATGCTGGTGGGAGAGGGGGTGAGCCTCAGGGTCTGGATCCAGGCAAGCTGGGAGCTGCATCTGGACCTGGGACCTTAGATTCCCCACCTCTGCTGTAAAGGGCCACATTCTAAAAGGCTGTCTGCATGAAGATTTAGTTTGTTGTAACTTGGGATGTGAATCTACTCCAGGCTTGTTTTGCCGTGGTGTATCCCACTTTTAATCTGGTTATGTTTCAAAGTGCACTAGCAAACTGTTAGTGCAGGTCAGCAAGGTGCTCGTAGTGCAGGTCAGCAAGGTGCTCGTAGTGCAGGTCAGCAAGGTGCTCGTGGACAGGAAGTGCCTGGCAGGCTACCACAGGATAAATCCACACCCCAGCTTGCTATAAACTAAATGTTTGCTTAGAGGAGCCCTAAGAAGCCTTTTGTTATACATAAACTTCCTCTCATGCTTGTTTCTGTTTTTGTCTTTGATACAGAAGTATGCTATCATTATCAGTGACATCTGAATTAATCAAAGAGGGGAGTGTGTTATTAAAACAAGGCAGTTTCATGAAACTTCACCAAACACACACATGATACAGTATCTATTATATTTGTTTATATAGCATCTTGGGTTAAGCCCCCTGATATGTGGAATCAGTAGAAGTGAAGCTCTCATCATTTGGGGGACATTCTGTCCCAATCCTGGTTAGTAGGAAGGACTCTTGCTCTGTCTGAGCAGGGCTGGTTCTTTCCCACGGGAAGCTCCGATAACAATGACTTAAAAACCACCACTGCCCCAGCACTAGGTGATGTACTACAGCTTCTAATGGTGGAGCTGGTCCAGTGCAGACGTTAAACCAAAACTGACCACTGACATGATCTTCATATATAAAGCTGACTACGCTGATAACAGTAACCCCCAACATCGGATTGTCTTACTACTAGGAGACAGAGAGAATTGCCACCACCCTTGCAACACTCTTGCAAGGCCTGTTGTTTAACTTGAGATCTCAGCCTACCCTGGCATAGCTACAGGCTTCTTCTTTTTTTTTTTTTTTTTTTTTTTTTAAACACTAGTGCAAAGAACTTGAGTTTCCTGTTCTTAGTTGGTATTGGTTAGTTAGTATTATGGAAGGTTCTGAGAACCATTTTTGGATCTTTAAAACCAGCCTAGTATTGACTACAGATTTTTAGCAACTAAATTCTAAATATTGTCTAAATTTTTTGTTTTGCTTTTATAGTTCATTTAAAGCATGCAGAACAGAAATGTCCAAATGTGAGTGTAGAAAGAAACTGTCTGTACTTTTTTGTTTTGTTTTTGTGTTCCAAAAGTATAACTGAATAGAGACTTCAGATAAAATGACCGCCAGTTCAACTTGAGTAATCAGAAAACAAAGTAGAATCATAGGGCTATTGGTTTTCAGGAACGTTGGATTTCTATTGCTATGACTTGAAATCAGAATTTATCTCCTAGAAGAGTGGTCTCAAACTGTATCTCATGCCTCCTGAAGTCGGAAGCAGATCCACAGCTCCTGGAGGGAGTGTTTGGGGAGGGGAGGAAATAGGGTAAGGGGGCAGGGCCGAGTGTGGAGCTGGAGCCTTAAGAAGGAGCTGGGACCCTGGCTGTGGGGTTGGCAGCTAGGCAAGGAGCGGAGTTATGTGGTATGCACTCTGTCCCCAATGGAGACTGGCCTGGGCCCCAGCTATGCTCCCCTCCCTGCCTGAACATGCACTGTGCCTAACTAGAGGGGCAGAGCTCACCATTCAGAAATCTCTGTCTCTTTAAACTGCCACACAATTATGGTTATAAATCATGGAGCCACATTTAAATCTAGCAGAAGCAGTTCACTTCCATGAGCTCCATGAAGTTGCTCCTTCCTTATACAAAATCTAATATTTGCACCTCTAGACTCATGTACACCTGAACATTCCCAGCTGAACCACAAAAAGAACCTGTATACTGCAGCTTTAGTATTCAGAACCACAGAATGAATGCTACTATCTGAATCAGGTGCTTGGTCAGTAACTCCAGAGTGAGAACGTCTGGGTCAGGGTTCAGGTTAGTTTAGATTGGCTCAGTTGAGCACTTGCCGGTTTGTCCAAGAACAGTAAAGCTACTGTGTGTTGGATCCTCAACATGAAATGGTATTTGAAACTGCAGTTAGAGCACAGGTTTGTTTGGGATTTTTCAGTGTGGGAGATGTGGTTCAGAGGTAAACAGATGAATGGCTCTAAGCAATGCACTTCTGTGTCAAGTGACTCCTAAACTTGAATTAAAGATCAAAAATGTTGTTTCTAGTGATCATAATAGCATTTCTGCCTATATACCAGATTGTATGTACTCACATTAAGAATTGCATACTATTGCTATTTTAAGAACTTTGAATCATAAAATCATAGAATACTAGAACTGGAAGGGACCTTGAGAGGTCAAGTCCAGTCTCCTGCCCTCATAACTGGACCAAGCATCATCTAGATATTTATCTAACTTGCTCTTCAATATCTCCAATAATGGAGATTTCACAACTTCCTTATGCAATTTATTCCAGTGCTTATCCACCCTGACAGTTAGGAAATTTTCTGAATGTTCAACCTAAGCCTCCCTTGCTGCATTTTACGGCCTTTGCTTCTTGTCCTATCATCAGACATTAAGAAGAATTTTTCTCCCTCTGCCTTGTCACACCCTTTTAGGTACTCGAAAACTGCTATCATGTCCCATCTCAGTAATCTTTTTTTTCCTCTCAAACTAAACAAACCCAATTCTTTTAGTCTTACCTCTTAGGTCATGTTTTCTAGACTTTTAATCGTTTTTGTTCTTCTCTGGACCCTCTCCAGTTTCTCCACATCTTTACTGAAATGTGCTGCCCAGAACTGGACACGATACTCCAGTTGAGGCCTAATCAGCACAGAGTAGAGCAAAAGAATTACTTGTCGTGTCTTGCTCACAACACTCCTATTAATGCATTATAGAATCATGTTTGATTTTTTGCAACCGTGTCGCACTGTTGACTCCTATTTAGCTTGTGGTCCACTATGACCACCAGATCCCTTTCTGCAGTATTCCTTCCTAGACAGTCACTTCCTGTTTTTTGTATGTGTTGAAAAGATTGTTCCTTCCTAAGTGGAGTACTTTGCATTTGTTCTGATTGAGCATCTTCCTATTTACCTCATACCTTTTCTCCAATTTGTCCAGATCATTTTGAATTATGACACTTATCCTCTAAAGGAGTTGCAACCTTTCCCACCTTAGTATCATCTGCAAGCTTAATAAGCATATTTTCTGTGCCATGATCTAAATCGTTGATGAAGATATTGAACTGAACCGGTCCCAAAAATGATCCCTGTGGAACCACACTTGATGTGCCCTTCCAGCATAGCTCTGGACCACTGAAGCACACTTTTTGTGAAGGCTATGTAATCAAGGCCCGGGGATGTGTTGTGTCTATGTTGCAAAAGTAAACCCACATTTATGAGACTCCAATCCTGGGTCAACTGATTTGGGCTTGCTCTGTGGGGCTCAAAATACCAGTGTAGATGTTCCTGCTTGGGCTCTGAAACCCCCGCCCCCTCCGATTAGGTTGCAGAGTTCAAGTGGGAATGGCTACTCTGATACTTTTAGCTCTGTGGCTGAAGCTCAAATCTATTGACCTGGGTTCTGAGACGTGATGCGCTGTGATGGGTATGGTTTTCCTTTTTTTTCAGTGTAGACCTATCCTTGGAAAGTTTGCTCTCTTGTGACATGACCTCTGCCCCTTACACATCTCAGAGGGGTAGTAATGTTAGTCTGCAACTTAAAAGACGAGTGGTCATGTAGCACCTTAGAGACTAACAGATATGTTTATATATAATAGTATCATTAGCTTTCATGGGCACTGCCCACTTCAGATGAGTGGAATGCCCCTTACAGTTCAAAGGTGGAAAGGGAAACTTGACAACATAGGGCTAGAATGTGATTAGCTCTGCACCAATTTACTCCTTTACTCCTCTTCTTGCTCCTCATTTTCTAAATTGTATGCCTATTCATGGGGCAATGGTTGCAATCCTAATCCTTTTATGAGAACTGCCACTTCCAGTGTATTTAGAGGCTGGACAGTTCTTTTGGAGCCAAGCTTACCTCTTTTTGATGTATGTTTTACTACTATAAAGGGCTTTAATAAATTGTGAATTACATATTTTTTTGGAGAAAAAAACACATCCATGCTCAGGCTGCCTGTTCTCTCCCTTTAGCCACTGACAGGATTCTATACTATTTGCCTTGCCTTAAGTATGCTTCAATTTTGTCTCCTGTTAACTAAAATATCTTGACTGTTATCTAATACTTCAAGAAGTTAAGCCAAAAAGATAAATGGAAAAAAATCTTGTTTTTTGTTTTTCAGCTCTTCCTCCAAAGCCCCCGAAACCAATGACTCCGGTCAACCCAAATGGAATAAAGGACAATTCCAGTTTCTCTCTGCAGGATGCAGAATGGTATTGGGGGGATATTTCAAGGTAAAGAACAATCATTATTGGAATAAAATGAGCCTTTTAAAGAGATGCTCCTTTTTTGAGCCTGTATATGAGTAGTGGGTAACTCTGGGGTTCTATGTTCAGGCCACTCCTTGTCCCTCTTTGGTCTGTCCCCCTGTGCCTCATGTGCTAGGGGCCCCGCTTACCTACTCTTCCCTGCCTCCCAGCACTTCAGTACTGCCATGAATCAGATGATTCAGGCCCTGTCCCTGCTTATCCCCCTCCTTCCTAGAGTTTGAATGCCAGGCATCTACTGATATGCAGCATTCAAACTCTAGGGGAAGGGGGGAGGAGAAGGGAGAGGAGGCGGAGAAGAGACAGGGTGGGGCTTTGAGGGAAGAGGTAGAGTGGGGGCAGGGACTGGAGAGGATTGGAGGGTTGAGCAGCCCCTGGCAAAATGAGAAGTGACACACATTTAAAGCAAGGGCACATGTGAGATGCATGCTGATTGCACACAATATTGTAAGAGCCATGCACTCCTTCTGCTGCTTTGTTACTTTTGCCAGCAATTTAATTTGCCCCTAATAATGGATCACTTTCTGTTGAAAAGGCACGATAAAGAAGGATAATCAAGTGCAATGTATTTAATCTTATTCTTAGGGTCATGGTTAGTGCACATGACCACTGAGATGGAGGGCTGCTCGTGCGGTTCAGTCGCTAGCCTTGGTTGCCCGATACAGACGTTTCACTGCAAGAACTTCAGTTAGGCCCAGAATTAGTTGAACACTTAAATGTGTGCTTAGTACTATGTTGAATTGGTAACTGAAAGTGTTTAACATGTTCCTCTGTGGTTATTGTTCTAGAACAGTAGTTCATAATCTTGTTGCTACAATTGTTTTCTTGGATAAACGATTCTTTCTACAGAATGTTAAGATTTTTTTTTTTTAGAAGCTTTTCTAGCCTTTCAGGTTGCAAAGGAAAGCTGTTCTGAATATCCTGGCATCAGTCATTAGATTTATTAAACATAGCATTGGGGAATGTGCAATTCATGCAGCTTTCAATAAGAGTATATTTATGTCTCTACATAAAAAATAAAACCAGTAAACTAAACTAGGGGGCTACACTCGCCATCCCCCCCTCTCTGCTGGTTTTCATGGCCAGTGAAGCTTGAGAGCTATGCTCACTAACCCTCCTCTCTCTGGGGGTAGGTGTCTAGCCAAAGGGGCGGGAGCAGGAGTGGGATGAGGGTACAGGGTCTTGGTGGAGGGGTTTGAGTGAGGGGGCTGGGAGTGCGGGGTCTTGGCTTGGGGGTTATGAGTGAGGGGGCTGGAGCCGCATTGGGAGCCTGTGCTGGCACTCTAGCCTTGCTTCCTCCCAAGCTGAGACCCCCACATCCCTACCTCCCTCACTCACCACCCTGCTGAGACCCCTCATTCTCTAACACCAGCTCTGCTGTCCCCGTGTTCCCCCTGCATCAGGGAGCCTTGCCCCCCACCTCCCCATGATGTTGAAGCACCAGCATTGGCTTTCTGGTGAGGAGGGGAGGGAGAGCCCCAAGGCTCCCTGTGCGCTGCCACTTCCCTTCCCCCTCCCCCAGCTGGGGGAATAGCAGTGCAAGGACACACTTCAAGAGGGCTTTCCCCTGGCGCTTCAGCCTCTGAGAGGAGGGGAGGGCAAGGAGATAGAACTGCATTGTGTGAGGAGTCTCAGCCAGGGGTGTGTGAGTGAGGGGGCTGAGGGTGCGTGGTCTCGGCAGGGCAGTGATTGAGCAGGCTGGGGATGTGAGTTCTCAACTTGGGAGCTCTGAGTAACGGAACTGGGGGTGGCAGGAGGAGGGGCTGCAGCCGGTAGAGCTGCAGGGGAAGAGGCCAGTCAGCAGCAAAGATGTCATGGGGCAGGCTTGAGCACCCAGAGGCGATGGTAGCGAGGCACGATGGCAGGCCCAGGCGGCAATGGTAGTGTGGCGCAAGGAGGAGCTGTGGAGGAAGAGACTACTCAGCAGGAAAGGCAGCCAGGGGCAGACCAGGGCAGCCGGCAGTAACGGTAGCATGGCTTGGGGAGGAGCAGTAGCTGGTCAGCAAGAAAGGTGGGGCTGTGCATTCTGGGCTTGGTCTGGCCGGTGGTGATGGTAATGCGGCACAAGGAGCATTTGCAGGCGGTGGGGGAAGAGGCCGGTCAGTGCGGAAGGCAGCCAGAGTCGAGGGTGGGAACAGGAGCTGGAGTGGCAGCCTAAGATAACCCCCTCCTCCTCCTCTTCTGCCCCCCCATAGGGGAGCGGTGTGAGGGGGTGACGCTGGTGTCATGATGACATTCTGTTGTCCCACAGGAATTTTTAGCTAATGAGGTACTCGATGGGATTGCCGTCGACTACTCGATTAGTCAATAATGGGTGGAGGGGTGGATGTTCGCTATCCCAGCTGCAGCTTTGCCTTTCAAATGTAGTAAGAGCCATGGGCAAAGGTGCAGGAGTCGGGACCATCCTTGCTCATGCAGTTTCCCCTGCCGCCGCCTCTGCCACCCCACCCCACCTCCCCGGGGAGAGTGTGCTGGGAGGAACCAGCTTTTAAGCCGGCTCCCCCCCCAGCACCGGCTCCTGCTCCCTCCCTGCTGGCTCTGATACAGAAGCAGAAAGAGGGGAGGGGAGCGTCTTGTCAAGTAGTGACTCAACTACCCATTAAGCCCAGGTTTATCAGGTAGTTGCTTACATCCCTAATATAGAAAGAAATGCTAGAGCTGTAACTAAAACAAGAATTAGATGCTAGTTTGAATTGCTGTCTGCTCCATGCCTGAGTGGTGTCTAGCAAAAGATTTCATAAGCCCCCCACTAGCTTCTTAGAACTTCAACAGAAGAAAAAAGGACTTTACATCTGGGTTGTGCCACCCTTACACTTTAATATCCTACTCAAATAACCCCATTTAGATCCGTGTGAGGGCAGGCTGCATTTCAGGCCCTTAATGAACAGTGACAGAATCTGATCACAAAACCCAGAGGGATTGATTGTTCTCTTAAATCACTTTTACAATAGTATTACTATACTGATCTAATGGCATAGCTCTTGATTTATGAGTATAAGTGATCTCAGGATGGGATGAGTATACACAGTTTTGCAGGAATGGCTTTATATATACTAATCAAATATGCACTGACAGGATATATATTTGATTAGTTGTCAGCCACCTTGAGCAACAGATGGGCTTTTCATTGCGCTCTGAAAGCCAACAGACGTTATACTCTATTGGATTGAAGGGTGGAGAATAAGTTAGGGATGTTCCACAATGAACTGCAGTTCCAGCCCGCTGGGCATTACTAGAGAATGAAAGGTCAAATATCCTAGCTGATCTCAACTGTGCTCTCAATGAATTAAATAAAGTGTTTGCAACTTGCTTCTGAGGGCATGTCTACACTTACCATTTAAAGTGGAAAACGTCCCTTTTGTGCAAAAAACGTGGGAGCATTTTACATCCACCAGTGACTTTTTGCTGTGAAACTCAGAAATGTCACTGCAAAAAGAAAATCGCCTTCACAAGAGACGGACAGCTCTTACTGTTGATGTGCAAGTGCAGATACATTTTTGTGGTATACAGAGCTTTTAGCTTCCCTTGGATATCCCACAGTTACCTAGGTGACCACTGGCCAGCACCTCTGCTGCTCTGACTCGGGTAACAAATGCCTGCCCCTCCCCTTGTGAACTTTGAAACTCCCCATCCTATTTTATTGGCTAGTGTTCACTTGTCTTACCAGGTGACAATGCTTATTCCATGGAGCAAATGATCCCCTGTTTGCAGCAATGCTGAGCTACTGGAGCTGACCAGTGTTTGGGGATAAGCAACTCTGGAGGGACCCAGGATGACTTACAATAACCCCCTCCCCCTTCCCAGAAGAGCTGCACTGTGGGATAGCTGCCCTCAGTGGGTTGTTGCTCTCATCTGTGATGGAAGTGCTGCAAATGTAAATACTCCCTGATGTCTGTGATCCTGAATGAGTACACAAACCAGCACTTTTCTTTTACAGTTCCCTATTCACCTGTGAAACGGACAATGCAAAAACTTCGTAGGTGTAAACATATACTGAGATCCCTGTGTGAAGAGTGCTATAAAGGACAAAGTATTAATTTTTTAAGTAAAGCATGGTGTGGATTTGGGTGGAATGAATTTCATAAAAGTTCAGCTAACACTCTTGAGTCACATACTTTATTTGAAATGCTTATGGGTGCTACCCATTCCATAAAAATCTCTTCCATTTAGTTAAAAGAATAAAGCCTAACTTTCTTCTCACAACAGTTGAAAATTGAGAGTAATTCCACTGGGATTTAGTTGCATTACAGAGGCTTTCAAACTGCAGTAAAAGAAATATCAGAATCAAACCACTAGTGAACTTTGAGACTAGAGATGTGTTCTGGACTGGATACTTCTCTGACCCAACTTCTATGAATGATCATGCCAGTTTCTTAAAGAGCTAGAACTGCTTTCACAAAAGGCACCTGTTTACACTTTGAAAGGTTTTGAACTTGGTGATTTCTCTGAGACACAGCTGCTCCTGTTGCTTATACATAGCCTTCTTTCTAAATAGCAGTTAAGTGCAGCTGCTGGTTTTTGCTAAGAGTGAGCAAGTTCAGACTGGTCTAACATAGCCTTAAAGGCTGAACAAAAATATTATCCCTACAGATATTAGGGTAGTAAAATCTTGGTTAACCAGTTAAATGTTAGGTTTACCTAACGTTTAGCCAGTTTAATTGACTAAGCCTTGCTTGCTGGAGCAGGCCTCATCCCCGGGTCTCCTGTCCCCAGCTCCACTTCGGGGCTGGCTGCCTGCTCCCAGTCCCTGCTGGAGCAACCCCCACCTCCGGCATCCAGAGCATCCCCTGTCCATGGCAGGCCCCCTGTGGGGCAGAGCAGCCCCCTGCCTGCAGCAGGCCGGGAGCTGCTCCAGCAGCCTCTGGTTGCCGGTTAACCAGAACTGATAAACATTACCGTTGAGGGTAATACTTACCAGATAACCAATTAACCTTTCGCATCCCTAAGGATATCCTAAATCTGAAAATAGAAAATTTGAAAAACAAACTTTTAGATTACATAAGATTTTGAAGGCAAAACAGAAAAGAAATCTGATTCCTTATGCACCCCGACGGCTTCTCTTTGTGTTTTATTTTTAAGCAAATCAACTACCTAACTTTTCTCATTGATCCTTCTTCCAATGTTTTTGTTCTGCCAGGGAAGAGGTAAATGACAAATTACGAGACATGCCAGATGGAACATTTCTGGTGCGTGATGCATCAACCAAGAAGCAGGGAGATTACACTTTGACATTGCGGTAAGCATTGGGTATTTCACTTTTTATACCTTGCTTTTAGTAGACACACCAGTGTCAATAGGTACCACGTTAGTATATACATGAAATGCCCTCAGTAGAGATCTCCACTTTCTTGGAAACATTTTTCCAGAGATTGCTGATGTGTGGAATAAGTAAATAAAGGAGCAGCCCCTAGAAACACCATCCCACTTCTTGTACTGAGCCCAGTGCATCCTGAAACAGTCCTATTTGGATATCTCTGTGTTGCAGTCATAATCGGTAAAGGTCCTAGTTCTGTATCTCTCCATCTCTCTGTACTTTTGATTTAAGAAGGTTCTACTAAGCTGGGACACTGCATTTAATGTCACCAATTCTGATCACACAGCAAAGTGTAACTTGCTGCAGAGTCTTGTCTAATATATTCACAAAATAGTAGGATCAGCTTTATTCTGAGTTGCTACGTGGCAGATAGTTATATTGTCTTGGAGTTCAAAATCATCATCAGTTTAAAAATGTATGCTTGTGACCAAATTCTGTTGTCACTTGCACCACCGCTCTGAAATTACTGAGTATAAGTTTTCTGTCAAGGCAGGACTTGCCTTAAAATCTAGTTAAAGGTGATCTGAATATGTAAACACACAGGCATGTATCTGCAGGAGCCATACATTAAGAAAGTGCTCTGTCCTTTTTCTGCTATTCAAACTTTTTTTATTGGTAGAGGGGAAAAATAAGCAAACACTTCCAGTAAATACAAAACTAGATACTTTGAAGTCCTGGATTAATTAACCTGTTATAAATCCTTCTAAGGACTCACTTAAGTTTGAGTATCCAGTGTTAAACAATCTAAAATTTTGGATGCTGTTTGATAATAGGTTTGCAAGTGCTTTTTAATTTGTATAATACTTTGATCTTTCTTCCCTACGTGTCCCTCATTGCTCCCTCTTTCTCTAAGAGGAATCTAGGCATCTCCTGATCTTATGTATTCTTTGTTGTTGGGTGTTTAGGGTATTTTTGTTTAGTCCCGAGTTCCATATTCCTGGTTGTTCACCATGTTTTTTTGTGTGTGGCTGCCTTAAGGAACCCTTAGCAATCCCCTTAGAGAATTTCTAATTAAACTAGGTCTTAAATACAGTAAACTATTCCCAGAGATAATATAGGAAGAGACTTACTTTCTGCTTTTCTGCTGCTCAATAAAACTTGAGACTTTTTGTGTGTATTTACTTAAAGGTACATGTTAGAGTATCTGACTAGCTATAAAGATTCTTGTTAGGAATTGTAGTGTTGTCTTTAAGAAGAACTCAGCATGGGTACTCATACTGTACATGTGGCAGCTTGTGTGTGTACACTTGCTATCCATGTGCACAACAAAACCTCTAAGTTATTGTATTGCCTTACAGGAAAGGTGGCAACAACAAACTGATAAAGATTTATCATCGGGATGGAAAATATGGTTTTTCTGACCCATTGACATTTAATTCTGTTGTGGAGCTGATTAACCACTACCGCCATGAATCTCTTGCTCAGTACAATCCTAAGCTTGATGTGAAGCTGATGTATCCAGTATCCAGATATCAACAGGTGAGGTTTCCAGAGTCCAGTAACTGTTCTATATATTTTTTTTCCCCATGTCATAAAATGTTGGCTTTTCTCTCTAGAGCCTGGATTTTTTCATATGAATCCTGTGAAAACTCAGATCCCCTTTTTGCTTGAAATCTCAGCCTTGCATGTTTAAGGACAAAGTAGTGGTTCCAAGAGTCTATGTGGTCTAGAACAATAACCACAAAGTTAGGAGACGGACCTGACCTCTACTTCAAGCGCTCATGTTGGCCAGTCCTTTATAATTCTCCTGCTACTTAAATATTAAGTTCTGCTTCACAACCTCCTTATGATACAGATAATTGTCATCACGTGTATTTTACAAGTGGAGAAGCTGAGGTTGAGAGAGTTATTGAATTACATGCAGGGCTCTGTGGTCTAGGATGCAAAGCAACTGTTTATATACAAAATGTTAAAATCAGTCACTTGCAGAATTGTGACTGCTCATTCCTCTGTGCTTAGTTTTCTAGATCCTAGGACTTTAGGCTGATCCTTCCTCCTTCTCTTTGCTATGTAGCAATCTTTAACACTGAGCAAAATTGCTCCAGTTTTCCATAAGTTCTGTGACCTCTTGTTTTGCAAACAAACAAAATTTGATCTATCCTACATTATTCCTTCTTTCTCTAAGGGGGTCTAGGCGTCTATTGACCTTATGTTGTCTTCTTTTATTATTCTTTTGGATTTAGCTCTGAGTTTCATATTCCCACTTGCTCTCTTTCAGGACTCTGAAGCTTATGTTTTGCTTTGTCAAACTATCTCTCTTTTTCCCCCTACACTTCTAGAAGCCTAATATAAAAATTGGTCCATTGATTACAGAAATAGGCACTTGAAGTTGACAGAGGACCAGTGCTTGGAGAAACTACTTTACCATCTTTCTTTTCTGATGTACACAGGATCAGTTGGTGAAAGAAGATAACATAGATGCAGTAGGTAAAAAGCTTCAGGAATACCACTCTCAGTATCAGGACAAGAGTAAAGAGTATGACAGACTATATGAGGAATACACCAGAACATTACAGGTCAGTTTTTAAAATAACCTTTTGTTGATCATTACAGCAGCTCATTAAAAACTGAATTTTTATTCCTAAGACAGCGAAACAAATTATTTAAAAAAAATTGACACAAAGGAAAACAAAACCAGAAGCAAAGTTAGTGAAAACGCCAGAACAAGCGCCCACGGGGCTTCTCCGCGCAGGTAGGGGGGGCGGCCCCCTGGGCAGGTGCGCGTGCAAGGCTTTCCTGCACGGGGGGGGCGGGGGTTGGTCCCGAAGCAGGCGCGTGCGCGGGTCTTCCCTGCGTGGGTGGGGGGGGGAAGTTGGCCCTCTGGGCAGGCACACACGCGAGGCTTTCCTGCACGGGGGGGGTTGGCTCTGGGGCAGGTGAGCGCGCGCAGGGCTTCCCTGAGTGGAGGGGGGAGTTGGCTCGGGGCAGGCGCGCGCGCGGGGCTTCCCTGCGCGGGTGGGGGGGTCGGCCCCCTGGGCAGGCATGCACTGGTTTCCGGGGGGTGGGGGAGAATGCTGGGAGGAGGGAGATGCAGGGGACTCTTTGCCTCCCCTGGCATCCCACTCCCCTGTCCTCAACTACAGAATGCTGTCCCCATTCGCGTCCCCACTCCCCGAACTCTGTCCCCATTCGCGTCCCCACTCCTCGAACTCTGTCCCCACTGGCACTCTGTCCCCTGCTGCAGAATCCTGTCCTCTGCCCTCCCAGCACCCTGTTCCCTCTCCCCTGCCCCCAGCCACAGTACTCCGTCCCCACAAAATGTATAATTATAAATGCTTCATTTTAGATTTAAATAGCATGACTAAAAAACAGACCATTTATTTCATAACTATAAACACGTGATTTTAATTGTATGTATCGCATAATTTAAAAATAAACTGTATCAGAGTGTGTAAGTAAGGGCTGGGGATAGCAAGTGATGGACAGGAGGAGAATAGAGAGGGCGGGGCTTCAAAGAAGGGGAGGGGCTTCAAGGAAGGAGCGGGGCGGTAGATCTTCGCCTGTTCTGAGATTTGAAAAGTGATCTTGGGTGTAAAAAGGTTGGAGACCACTGTTATAGACTAACAAAACATGTAGATGGTATCATGAGCTTTCGTGGGCACAGCCCGCTTCTTCAGATGACCGTAGTTACGAGTTTAGGATGTGCATGTCCAAAATAAATAGGAGCGGGGAAGGAGAGGAGGGAGGGAAGAAAAAGGAAGGGGGATGGATGTCGGAGAGCAGAGGGAATCAGTAAATATCTGAAGATTGGGTAGTTAAAATGAAGCAAATAAGAATCAAAGTTAATAGATCTTGTGAGCTGTTTGCACCTTCAATGGCTTTTAAGTTGGTAGTGTCTCAACCAACTTTCATCACGATTGAGTCCATTAGGCATGTGAATTTAATTTGTGGATGAACTGTAATTCCGATGCTTCCTCGTGGATCTGGCTTGCAGAACTGGTTTGTGACAAGACAGCTACCTGGAGATCTTTTAAAGAGTGATGTGGAAGATTGAAGTGTGCCCCAATAGGTTTCTGTACGTTTCCTTTATGTATATCTGATTGTGTCCACTGATTCTTTCCCGTAGAAACGGTCCAGTTTGTCCAATATATATAGCAGTGGGGCACTGCTGGCATTTGATGGCGCAGATCAAATTACTGGATATGCAGTCAAATGACCTTTTGATTTGGTGTCTTATGTTCAGGGCTCGACAATTTAGGTAATCTACTTGCCACGGCTGAGTAGATTATAGCCTGGCACAGCGCCGCAGCGCAATCAGCGCATGCGCAGCTTGCTGAACCGTGAGGCAGGCAAGTGGGGCTCGCCGCGGCTTGGCGAGCCCTGCTTATGTTGTTGGATACAGTGATGCATTCACCAGTCTAGATATGTGGACAGAGTTGGCATCGTTTTTGGTTGCAGGGCTGGGTTCCTGGAGGCTTATGATGTGGTTGTGTGGCATGGTTACCAGAAAGAATTTGTTTCAGGTTATGGGGTTGTCTGTAAGCAAAAATAGGCTTTTCTCCCAAGACCTCTGAGAGTGAGGGATCATTTTCCAAGATGGGTTGTAGATTGGGTATAATGTGTTGGAGGGGTCTGAGTTGTGGACTATAGGTAATAACAAGAGCTCTAACAACTAGGACCTAATATTGTAATGTAAAGATCTGTGCTGGGATTTTCTGTCAAAGAACCCTAATTACATGGACTTTATAACTTGGTAAACCTTGTGGAGGGAGAGATGATCTGCTTTCTTTGAGACTTTGGCTAAAATGGGTCGTGTATTTTCGTGTTCAGTAAAACTCAGATTTTTTCATAATTTCATTTTAAATGAAGGCTGAAGGTTTCTTTCTGACAATCTATTTAGGAAGCATAATTGAATCTTGTGCCTGTAACTTATTTCAGGATGCAAATGACTAAGTATGCTTTTTGGTTTTGGTTTCTTTGTATAGGAAATTCAGATGAAGAGAACTGCAATTGAAGCATTTAATGAAACCATCAAAATATTTGAGGAACAGTGCCACACGCAAGAGAGATACAGCAAAGAATACATTGAACGATTCCGCAGAGAAGGGAATGAGAAGGAAATTGAACGGTAGGATCTCAAAGCATACTCCTTGTGTGTTCTTCCTACATAGGCACACTCATGAAACAAAACAGAATTCTGTTGTTAAGCCTTCTTTTGTGAAATTGAAGTAGTGTGGTATTTTTATAATAGATTCATATTCCTTTGTTGAAGTATCCCAAACAGTGTAGAGGCACTATAGAGGACAATTCTGCATTTGCTGGGCATTACACTTGGATGATCTCTGGTCTTTTCACTCTAAGTCTAGATTTATAGTGAAGAGCTTTCTTCAGAAAAATGTGAGGTGTAAGCAATGCTGTCTGGAACAGGGGGAATCAATGTACAGCTAAAATGTGAGCTAAAGAAAAGTTAGCTCATTTTTACTTGCACATTAGAGTGAATCTTGGAAACAATTAGTGCAAAAGCACTTGTCACATACTCTTGGGTGTCCACTTAGAAACTCCCATTGATATTGCTAAGAGATTCGTGTGCATCAGAGATCCAAGTCAGTGTCTTCAAAGGATCTTTAGTACTTCGTTCTTAATTTCAAAATGTTTATTATTTTAACTCTTTGTTAGGCAACAATTTTAATCTAAGTCAATGGGGTTTTCTTTTTTTTATAAGTATTGCTGACCTATAGGGAAGCTAGTAGGCACTCTTCAAAGCGTGATTTCTGCCCTGAAAAATGGTCTTTTCTGACTTAGTAGGGATTTTCCCTTATGTGTTTTCATAGTCGTAGGAATCTGACAAAAGCAAATTCTTCTTCTTCTTCTTCGAGGGTCCCCATGGGTGCTCCACTTAGGTGTGTCAGCGCCGTTGTGCACATGGCCCAAAGACCTTTGATAGCCGTCCCTGGCCACCGGCGCATGCTGCGCTGTTGCGCAATCACTCTGACAGTTTAGCACATGCTGGTGGCCTCCGTTCCTTCTCAACCTCCGCCGGGATCAGTTGCAAGGAGATAGTCTTCCTTCAAAACCTTTAACACGATTAGAAAGTGAAGACAAAGAAGAACCTTTCTTTTATTGAGATACCGATAACAACAGAAGATAAAGAGCAAGTGGAGCAGGGCGCAGGTGCTACCGCTGCATCCCGCTCACCTGTAGCAAACAGGCGATCCCTGTCATGCCCGCACCATATGGCTTTAAAAGACGCACAGGGCGTGAGATCTTCATTTCAGCGACAGATGGACATGAACAGAGTTTGTGCTGCCTTGGGCAAGACCACCATGGGAGAGGCTGCCCACATTGCCAGAAACTCGCCCCGAGATCAAAACGGGCAAGAGACTTAGAGGAGAGCCTGGAATTCAGCTCAAGTGCAGGATCCACACAGGGCAAGGATATCCAACATACTAGAGTATATTCTCCACCTGCGGGACACAGGACTATCAATTAGTTCCCTCAGTGTACACTTGATAGCTATATCAGCGATACACCGACCCATACTGGAATATTCCATGTTTTTCCCACCCGTGTGAAGAAATTCCTGAAAGGGACACGGAATCTCTATCCACCACATTGAGACCCAGCACCATCATGGGATTTGTCTCTAGTGCTGGACTCACTCATGAGACAGCCTTTCAAGCCTCTGACCACTTGCTTGCTACTCCACCTTTCAATGAAGATCACTTTTCTCATTGCAATAACATCAGGTAGGAGAGTGGGAGAGAGAGCGGCACTCATGGCGGATCTGTCGTACACGGTGTTCCACAAGGCCATGGTCATCCTTAGAATCCACCTGAAATTCCTGCCCAAGAGACTTGCCTCATTCCATTGTAACAAACCAATATACTTACCTGTGTTCTTCCCAAAACCACACGAGAACAGCAGGCAGGCAGTGCTGCACACTCTGAATGTACCTTGAACACAAGAGACTTCAGATGCACTCCCAGATCATTTGTGTTGTGCACAGACAAGTCCAGAGGACAACCTGTTTCCAAATGGATTTCTACACACTTACACCCAGAAATAACCGCCAACAGTTATACGGGCGCATTCCACGAGAGCAGCATCTAGCACAACTGCTTTCCTCAGGGGTCTTCCCATAGACATCAATTGCAGAGCTACTGCATGGGCTTCGGCCAATACCTTTGCACAGCATTAGGCTATTCAGTCCTTTCAGGACTCCGACACTAACGTTGGACGTACCATACTGTCCAACAGCCAATCCTGCATCATGGAGTGCTCACCGCCAAGCATGAATACTGCTGCATAGTCACTTAAGTGGAGCACCCCTGGGGACCCTCGAAGAGGAAGGGAAGGTTACTCACCTTGTGCAGTAACTGGAGTTCTTCAAGATGTGTCCCCGTGGGTGCTCCACGCACACCCTCCTTCCTTCCGCTCCAGGCTAACACAATCCAGCGTAGAGAAGGAACGGAGGGAACGGCTGCCGGCGCATGCCTAACTGTCCCTCAGAGTGATTGCAAAATAGCGCAGCACGCACCAGCGGCCAGGGACTGTTACTAAAGATCTCCGGGCTGTGTGCAGAGCAGCGCTGACACTCCTAAGTGGAGCACCCCAGGGGACGCATCTTGAAGAACTCCAGTTACTGCACAAGGTGAGTAACCTTCCCTTTAGCTTGAAACCAGTGGTTCTCAACTTTTTGGCTCATGGCCCACCTGGTTCAATGCAAACCTTTCCACAAACCACTAGCTGCTAAAGGAAACTTACCATTAATTATATAATTACGCTTGAGCCATTTTGCCAGTGTTGCAGTTAGGGAGAATGTTTTCATTTAACCAGTAAGAAAGGAAATACTTATCTAAATTATTAAACAGATTAAGCGCTTAACTTCATTTTAAATAAAGTAAAATACTAATTTATGTCCAACACACACAAGCTTTCAACATGGCTTTTAATTATGGCAGGAGTGGGGAACCTTTTTTGGGTCGGGGGCCACAGACCCACAGAAAAATCATTTGGGGGCCACACCAGTGAGAAGCCCCCCAAAAAGCCCTCCAAACCCCCCCAACCTTCACTAATGTGGCCCCCAATGAAGACATCTCATTCCATTGGTGCTGCAGCCCCATGGGAGGGAGGGAGCATCAGGAGAGACTGATGTTCAGGGCTTCCCATTAGGCCAGATTACTCTTCTGGGGTTCCGGGGTTAGTGCATTTTGTAGATCTCTTCTCCCCCTCCCCCTCCACCTTCAGGCTCTGGGGTGGGACCAAAAATGAGAAGTTCAGTGTGTGAGATAGGAAGGGGGGTGCAGGAAGGGATGAGAGTGCAAGGCCTGGGTGGGAGGTAGAGTGCAGGAGCAGGCTTGGATGTAGGCTGTCTGGCCAGTTGGAATGGGCAGGAGCAGGCTGGAGGTGCAGGGTCTCGGTGGAGGTGAGGGGTTGTGTGAGGGGCTGGAGATTCAGGGTCTGGGCATGAAGGAGGCTGAGGGGCACTTGGCACTCCAACCCTATGGGGTGGGGGGCAGGACTGAGCTTGAGCCATAGACCACCTGAAAGGCGTCCAGTCCACGGACCCCAGTTTGAGAATCAATGCTTTCAACTATAGCAGTGTGCAAGGGAGCTGAATTCTGTTCCTCTACAAGCATCAATAACATTTAGTGTGTTACCTGAGGGTATGTCTACACTACCCCGCTAGTCCGAACTAGCGGGGGTAATGTAGTCATCCGCAACTGCAAATGAAGCCCAGGATTTGAATTTCCCGGGCTTCATTTGCATGAAGCCGGCCGGCGCCATTTTTAAATGCCGGCTAGTTCGAACCCCGTGCTGCGCGGCTACACTCGGCACGGAGTAGCTAGTTCGGATTAGGCTTCTAATCCGAACTAGCTGTACTCTTCGTGGAATGAGGACATACCCTGAGTGAGTCAGTTTTCATTGAAATGTGTTGCATAGAGCTTAATTGGGAGCACAGTTGAGGGTCTGATTTGTGCTGTGGTATCTCCAACACTGATGTGTGAGGAAAAACATAGCCTAGTTTGACTGTCCGATCCCAAGTTCGATTTCATGGGATGCAGTTGAGAGAACATCTTTTCACTTGTAAACTGAGCCCGTTTTAAAAAGGACACTTGGTAAATCTGGTGCCCCACCCTCCAAGTTTTAATGTCCCTTTTCAGACTACAGCCACAGTGATTCCACACTATCTGTCCATGGAGATTAGTCTCCTAATGCACTTGATTGAGAAGCTGAATGTGATCTTCATGCAAATCAATGTGAACTGCATCAAAATTCACTTTTGTTAGAATCTGATCTTAATGTATGTTAAAACCCACTATCAGTCAGATTTTTGTAATATAGATTAAATTTCTATCTGACCAAAGTCGTGTCTCCCCCCCCCCCCCCCCACACACACACACACACAAGTTAATGGTTGAAGCTTTAACCGCTGTTGCCTGCTAATAGCAAGGTGCTGTCATTGTCAAGCTTTGCCAATACCTAAGCACAACACAGTAATGTGATCTTTTCATCTGAACTCTTGATACTTGATGTTCATATATAATGTATCCTAACTTAGTTGCCTAAAATTACTATGATTTGAGCACGTACCTGCTATAAAACAAAATCTCCCCTATTCTGTCTCAAGAATTGTTATAGTATGTCAGAAATTTAATACTCCACTTAAATCACAAACTTAAAATTTCTACATTTAGACTAATAAAGGAATAGATTATTAACAGCAAAACATCTTTGCCTATTTTGTATAGGATTACACAGTAATAAATTGTCTCCAAACATTTGTGCAGAGTCGATATTAAGCTTTCTCTTCTTAGTATAAGCAGTTGCATTTATGTGCAAGAAGTCCAATCTATAAAACCAGGGAGAAGAGGTTGGCTGGGGGAAGGGCCTGCGACTGTGGGGCCCTATTTCCGTTGCTGTATCCACTCACGTATCTGGGCAGAGTTCCAATGGGCAGCGTCCGCTGACTCTCTCAAGACCTTCGGGGAGCAGTGGGCGCTGTCCAGGGCTCTCTGCCCGGTATCCCCATCCAGTTCCCTCATTTCAGCCCTTTGATCCTCACGCCCATCCCTATTTTCTCATTATTTGTCCCCATTAATTAGTTGGTTCGTCTGGGTTCTGTGGACCCTCCCTGTAGGCTGGGGAGAGGTCCTTTAGATGTGTGCGGGCTAACACCTGCCCACCTCCTAAACACCAAATAGTTAAGGGGGGGAAAAAAAGTCCAATCTCATTCCAGCATCCTAAATGTTCTTGCTAAAATTTTTTTTAAAATAAATACAGCTGTACGTTGCCCTGTAGTACAAGGGCAAGTATGATGGCTAACTTGATGTGGTATCTTCTGAATTGCAGTAATATCCTTCATGTGATTCTGCCCTGAAAGGGGGTTTTGTAAAAGTGACATTGTGGGACACCCATTCTTCATCTTGACTTCAGAACAGGTGTCAGTGTTTACAAGTAATGTAAATGACAAGAGGGTGATGGTTAACTTCTAGGCCTGCAAACCAATTTGAAATTGAATCAAGTAGTCTACTTGTTGTTCATCAGTACTAAGTATCTGCAGGCCAAACAAATCCTGCTGATAGTGACTCCTGTGCTAGGGTTGTTAACAGTTTAGAACTTGAGTAAATAAATCTGACCATGGAGAAGGAATCGGATCTCGTTCACCCCCATAGTTGTGTTCATTCAGTCAGAAGAAAAAAAATTGTCTTACATTTTAAGGTGCAGATCCAAGGAATAAGAAGGAAACATCCTTACATTTTTTTATTTTTATTTTTATTTTTTTTAGGGTAGAACTGCACACTAAACAAACTAAAAGAGCTTTGCAAAAGTAGCCACTACTCAGCTGATAGTAAGATAAGAGGAATGTGATATAAAGCAGTATGGCTCTTTGTCTTCCAGTGCTTTGTCATTACTGAAGGGGTTACTACTTTTACATTCTTAAGGCTAGATCCATCTGGGTTGATTTTTGTTGTGTATTTCTCTCCCTCTTAAACATTACAAATTTATTTACAGAATTATGATGAATTATGAGAAGTTAAAGTCACGCCTGTGTGAGATCCATGATAGTAAAATGCGTCTGGAGCAGGATTTGAAGAAACAAGCTCTGGACAATAGGGAAATTGATAAGAAAATGAATAGCATCAAACCCGATCTTATCCAGCTACGCAAGATCAGAGATCAGTATCTTGTGTAAGTAGGCAAGGCCTGTGCACTTCAAAACAATGTGATTAACTTGTTAAAGACAATTGCCATCATACTGTAACTTCATTATATTAACAGGAGTCCCATTCTTTGTTCTTGATAGTCAAGAGTTGTGTGCGTGCTCTAATAGGAGATTAAGCCGCTAGTATGAAATGACTGAGTAACTGGTTAGTCTTTCCCGCTACTTTTGTAATCCTAACTTCTGAATAATTACTGTCACTGTCAGACGTCTAAGCATATCTGGTAGACCCGAACACATTCTACAGTATAGGTAACATTCATGTGAATTAGAAAAACATGAATGATAAGGGTAGGTACCATCTGACTGCCATGTGCTTCCCTCATTAATATTTGCAGAAGATGCAGAACTAGGTTGAGAAGAACAGAGGGGAAAATGGTGGTGATTCCTTAGAATGGTGTACTCCCTCTTACTTACACACATCCCTCAGAGGCCTCTACTACTCATAGCCATAGATTTTTCAACTGCCCAGGTTGGGAGGGCCATAACACTCCAAAGCATGCTACCTCTGAGTCTTGCTGGTATCAGAGAATTAATACCTGCTTCATGAGAGAAGGGATGTTCCACTGACAGTACATTTTCTGGGAGAGGCAGCTAGCTGCAGCCATCATCAGAAGACCCAGCAAACTTGCAGTAGTACTTTCCTTCCCCATTTAACCTGCAGAGTCTGGAGACCATTTCTCCTCTGCTGCTCCCTCCCTAAAGAAGAGCTCAGTCTAAGATGAGTATATAAAGGTACACTGGGCAGTGTTTCCTAGGGCCTCTGTGTGAGTAAGCTCAGTCTGAATCTTAGTGGCCAAACCATTGCTTGTGAGCTACATGTGGCTCTTTTACAGTCAAAGTGTAACTCACAGAGCGCCCTACATCCTCACTCCGTTCTTTACCTACCAGACTTGGGCAGGGGGAGCTCAGGGTTTCTATCTTGTGGGCTAAGTGCTAGAGCTAGAGGTCTCTGGGCTTCAACAGGAATGAGTCTGAAACCCCACGCCCTGATTGGTACACCTGGCCTTCACACTTCTGAAGATTAGTGAGTACAGTTTCAAGGGTCAGTAAGTTCCCCCCTTCCTCCCCCGCTCTAGATTCTCTTTCTTTGAGATCTAGGTCTAAGCGTCTCTTCCATTTGGTTAGTATCAAACAACTAGGGAATATATTCATGCTCTCTAATTTTTCATCCTGACAGATGGCTCAATCACAAAGGAGTGAGGCAGAAGCGAATAAATGACTGGCTGGGAATCAAAAATGAGAATATTGATGAGTAAGTGCCCTTGTACATTTAATCTCACAGATAAGTGGCTGAGCTCCTCAGTGGAAGATCAGAGCTCAGTAATACAAAATGCCAGTTTCTGTAGAGGGGATTGGAGTTCTTTCCTACAGAGAAGTTTTCTGTCCTGTGAGCAAGCAGCTCTGCGTTCAGCTGATGTGACACTGGCTACCTTTTTGAATAAGGGTTCTTGGTTGATGTCTAAGTGAATATTAGAAGGCTGGTCTTCCAGTTTGAACTGCCTCTTGCCAGACGTATCTTTTGTTTGCATTTTATTTTCCTTTGGTATGCTTTGTGCAAAATAAATCCTCCTTGTTAGGATTCCTTTAGCGACTGGGTGATTGAGCTAACAAAGTTGCATCTCCTTCTTTTCTAGTACGTACTTTGTGAATGAAGAGGATGAAAACCTGCCACATTATGATGAAAAAACTTGGTTTGTTGGGGATCTCAACCGTATCCAAGCAGAGGATTTACTATGTGGGAAACCTGATGGAGCGTTTTTAATTCGAGAGAGTAGCAAGAAAGGATGTTACGCCTGTTCTGTGGTGTAAGTCTGTGCTCTTTATGGTTTAACTTACTCAGAAACCTCTAGATCAGAGCTACTCAACTTTGGAATCCCCCAGGGGCCACAATGATACTCCCAGCACATGCCAAGGGCTGCAGCTTAAGTGTGGTTGCCTATACATGTAAATATATATGCAAATAGCTTCTTTCACTCTGACGGGCATGAATACAAAGGTTAAGGCAAGACAAAGGCCCCATGTAAGTCAGTTCTGCTGGTATTAATAAAATGCAATATTTACCCAATTTCTGCCCATATGAAATAATAGAGTTCATGATCTTAAGGAAAAGTAGAAGGGAGACCAGCACAATTGAAGTAATGGATTTCAGGAAAGCAGATTTTGATAAGCTCAGAGAACTTGTAGGTAAGGTCCCATGGGAAGCAAGACTGAAGGGAAAAACAACTGAGGAGAGTTGGAAGTATTTCAAAGGGACATTGTTAAGGGCCCAAAAGCAAACAATTCCGCTGTGTAGGAAAGATAGAAAATATGGCAAAAGACCAGCTTGGCTTAACAAGGAGATCTTGCATGATCTCAAAATAAAAAAGGAGTCATATAAAAAATGGAAACTAGGACAAATAACAAAGGATGAATATAGGCAAGCAACACGGGAATGCAGGGGCAAGATTAGAAAGGCAAAGGCACAAAATGAGATCAAACTAGCTACAGGCATAAAGGGAAACAAGAAGACCTTTTATAAATACATTAAAAGCAAGAGGAAGACCAAGGACAGGGTAGCCACACTGCTCAGTGAGGAGGCAGAAGCAGTAACAGGAAACTTGGAAATGGCAGAGATGCTCAATGACTTCTTCGTTTTGGTCTTCACCAAGAAGTCTGGAGGTGTGCCTAACGTAGTGAATACAAGCAGAGAGAGGGTAAGTTTAGAAGATAGGATACACAAAGAACAAGTTAAAAATCACTTAGGAAAGTTAGATGTCAGCAAGTCACCAGGTCCTGATGAAATGCATCCCAGGATACTCAAGGAGCTGATAGAGGAGGTATCTGAGCCTTTAGCTATGATCTTTGAAAAATCATGGAAGACAGGGGAGATACCAGAAGACTGGAAAAGGGCAAATACTGTGCCCATCTATAAAAAGGGGAATAAGAACAACCCAGGAAACTACAGACCGGTCAGTTTAACGTCTGTCCCAGGGAAGATAATGGAGCAGGTAATTAAGGAAATCATATGCAAACACTTGGAAGGTAATAAAGTGATAGGGAATAGCCAGCATGGGTTTGTGAAGAACAAGTCATGCCAAACTAATCTGATAGCTTTCTTTGATAGGATAACGAGCCTTGTGGATAAGGGAGAAGCGGTGGATGTCATATACCTAGACTTTAGTAAGGCATTTGGTACGGTCTCGCATGATATTCTTATTGATAAACTAGGCAAATATAACTTAGATAGGGCCACGATAAGGTGGGTGCATAATTGGCTGGATAACCGTAGTCAGCGAGTTGTTGTTAACGGTGCTAAATCCTGCTGGAAAGGGATAAAAAGTGGAGTTCCGCAAGGGTCTGTTTTGGGACCCATACTGTTCAATATCTTCATCAATGATGTAGATATTGGGATAGAGAGTACGCTTATTAAGTTTGCAGATACCACCAAACTGGGTGGGGTTGCGACTTCTTTGGAGGATAGGGACATAATTCAAAATGACCTTAGCAAGTAGTTAGAGAAATGGTCAGAGGTAAACAGGATGAAGTTTAATAAAGAGAAATGCAAAGTGCTCCACTTAGGAAGGAACAATCAGTTCCATACATACAAGATGGGAAGCGACTGTCTAGGAAGGAGCATGGCGGAAAGGGATCTAGGGGTCATAGTGGACCACAAGTTGAATATGAGTCAACAGTGTGATGCTGTTGCAAAAAAAGCAAATATGATTCTAGGTTGTATCAACAGGTGTGTTGTAAGCAAAACTCGTGAAGTCATTCTGCCACTCTACTCTGCACTAGTTAGGCCTCAGCTGGAGTACTGTGTCCAGTTCTGGGCACCACATTTCAAGAAAGATGTGGAGAAATTGGAAAGGGTACAGAGAAGAGCGACAAGAATGATTAAAGGATTAGAGAACATGACCTATGAAGCCAGGCTTCATGAACTGGGCTTGTTTAGTTTGGAAAAAAGAAGATTAAGGGGGGACATGATAGCGGTTTCAAATAGCTAAAAGGGTGTCACAAGGAGGAAGGAGAAAATTTGTTCCTCTTGGTTTCTGAGGACAGGACAAGGAGTAATGGGCTTAAAGTGCAGCAAGGGAGGTTTAGATTGGACATTAGGTAAAAATTCCTAACTGTCAGGGTGGTAAAATATTGGAATAAATTGCCAAGGGAGGTGGTGGAATCTCCCTCTCTGGAGATATTTAAGAACAGGTTAGATAGACATCTGTCAGGGATGGTGTAGACAGAGCTTGGTCCTGCCTTGAGGGCGGGGGGCTGGACTCGACCTCTCAAGGTCCCTTCCAGTTCTATGATTCTATGACAGCACTTTTGATGAGCAAAGACAGTCCAGGAATTTAACTACTAAAACGTATATCAACAGAAGACCGTTATATTGACTCGCCGTTGTGGAGCGTCTTCCCAGTGGAGGCCATGTTCAAAGGATCCCACCCATGGGCAGCATGTTGAGCTCACGTAAACCCAAACCGCACTGCTGGCCGCAAACAAATGGACCACGGGCTGCATGTTCAGTAGCCCTGCTCTAGACTGACAATCTGAGGTCTCTTTGCATTTGAATTATTTTAGAGAATGCAGACCACCTTAAACTCATACGTTTAAATAAGTGCAACATGCAACAGATGCATCTAGGTTACAATGGTACAACTTTGTTGCAGAAAGCTGTTGGTTTGGAGATACAGGTACTGTGGTGCGTCCATTCTTCAGTCCTGTAATCATTAGGCTATAGTTTTGCAGCCTTTCAGTAAGCAACGCCATAATAGTCTATGGCCAGATTTTCACATCGCTTTCTGAAGATGGACATTAGCAAAGTTTGGGGACCAAAATGTTCCAAATGAGACGTTGATATTCTGATTAGCAGACATGCCAGTTCCAGATTCACATGACTCTTATGTTTAAGATAATGTGAGTACGTCAAAGAAGGCATTTTATAAGAATGGGTGTTCTTGGCCGTGTGCATTTTATTCCGGGCCTTACTCTCTTCTTACTTAGACTGGTGTAGAAATAGTGCCACTGGTGGTTTCCCTATTTTATGTTGATATAACTTTCCACCACCTAAAATTCCCTAATGCCAGTTTGTGGAGTGCAAAACCGTTCTCCACAGAATAAGTCAATGGAAGCATCTGAAAATGAGTAGGCAAAACTGACAAGTGAAAGGGCAAACAAAGCCAGTTTACAAATAAAGATCATCGTGCATGCAATCTCAAAGAAATGTGAGCACTGCCTGACTTTGTAGAATTTCACTGAAACTAAGTTTGTTGAATTCTGTTGATCAGTATTATGCCACAAGCTAGCACTGAAATGGTATAATGTGACTTGCTGTACTTGTGATTTGGATTATAAAAGGGTACAGCATGAGGATTATATAATATCTGATCTTTCTGCCAAATAGTTCCTAGGCTTCTGGAATAATCATGGAGTTGGCAATAAAAGTTCTGCCAAGTTAGGGACTCAATTACTATAATTTCAGATAACAAACTGACTTGAGAACCCATGCTGTGTTTGCCAACTACCAAATGTAGCCCTATGTTCTGGGCTAGCTCCAAGGTAGTGGTGAAATGCTGACGTGTGTTTCAAGAAAGAACACACGCGTGCATAAATATGTGCACAACTGTCTTGGAAGTCCTGTTTTGGGGGATTTTTTTAGGGGGGTATTTTGGGGATGTTTGTGGGGTGGAGGGAGGCTTTATAGTTTTAATTGGGAAAATTCACACACATATATGAGACAGTAACTTGGCTGTTACCTTTGCAAGCAAAAATGTTCTCCTGAGTAAATCCACCTAAAACCAAATTGTTCCATCAAGGAGGTGGAGCAACCTGATGGCAAGGAGATGGGTAGATCCTGAAGTCATGTACCCTGTGAAACTCTTAGTTCCGTAACACTTCCTTCATACTTGAGGAGGAGGAAGGCTCAGGCCAGTGTCATACGTCTTTAGAATAGACGATACTTCTCCTAGTCACAGAGCATCTTGAAGGCCATCTCACACTTGGGTGGAGAGATGAAGTGGCATGGGGCTTCAAAGGAGGTTGGGTTACACTAAACCTCAGGAAATGTCTTGTTATGTAACTCTTCCAAGGTACTAGCCCAAAGTAGAATTTCCCACCTGAGGCTGTTAACTCTGCCTGCCCTCTGACCACCTCCACCTTCTCTTGAAGTAGTGCAACTTGTGGTGGTTTCAAACCCAGTTTTTAGCACTGTCTAGCAGGGATCCTGGTCATGTGAAGGCTGTAATCTCTAGGTATACTGTTGACCTGCTTTCCATTCAAAGGTGGAAACCCCTGAAAATTCCATAGTCACTGGGTTTTCTAGAACTAGTCCTTGCTTAGACCAGTGGTCCCCATTTGGAGCTGCCAGGCGCCAGGGTGTGGGGCCGTTCGCCCGCTAGGCGCCAGAGGGCAGGGACACTCACACGCCCGGGGGCAGGGCTGCGTATACGCCACACCCCCATGCACCACGTGCTTGGGGCCAGCAACCCCATGCGCCGCGTAGTCACAGGCGGGGTCGCCCATTTGCTGCAAGCCTGGGGCCGGTACCCCCCATAGTCACGCGCCCGAGCTGGCACCCCCCCATAGCTGCGCACCCGGGGGCGGGGAGGCCAATTTGCTGTGCGCCTGGGGCTGGCGCCCCCCCATAGCCACACACCTGGGGCTAGCGCTTCCCATTTGCCGTGCGCCCGGGTCCGGTGTTCCCCATGCACCCGGGGTTGGCGTCGCGTATGCGCAGCGCGCCTGGGGCCAGCACCTCGCATGCGCCACACACCCGGTGCACTTGGCGGGCGCACACAATGCCCCTGCAGGCGCCATGGTGCCCGTGGGCACCGTGTTGGGGACCACTGGCTTAGATGTGTTTTATGGATTCAGGGGGTTACTGAACTCTACAAGTGAGACAAGAGGTGAAGTTGCTCTCAAACTGAAGCTTTCCTTAAACCCAATGACCTTCTTCTTTCCCTATTTTGTATTGTTCCAGCTGCTGTATTACCTATGTTTTTCATACTCTCCTCCATAAGTCATTATTTAAGAAGTTAAGTATGGATATATAAGAAGTCTATAACAGAAGATCAAATAGTTATGGCTTCTAGTAACATAATTAAACCTCCGTATCTAGCACTTATGTTTATTTCTGACAACACAGATGAGAAACAGAATTTTTATTCCAAACCTCCCAAACGTAGTTGCTGAAGCTAGACAGGCTAAATGATTGCAGGAGTACTCTAGAGAAGGAAGGTTTTTTTTTTTTCCATCTCTCTGGTTTGGTAACTCTTGAAATATAAAAAGGTCTGACCGTATAATGGCCTCACTTTTTTTTTTTTTTTTTTTAAATTCCAGGATGGCTGCACTCCCCCTGAAATCATTGGGATCTGCAGAAAGCTTACTGGTTTTGAGAATCAACCCACTTCTCTCTCAAAGCCAAAGCGAGAAACTAGATAGAATAAGTCTAAACTAGAATTGGACTGGAACTAAGCTAGTTGTCAGCAAAGTCTGGTCTGTAGAGCCGTTTCCTAGTGGTCCACTGAATGAGTTGGAGAAGTAGGCAGTAGGGGTTGGAGTTGTCCCACCATGGAAAGCCTCTTTATGTAGGTCACTTTGTAAGAAAGTCGGACCATTCTTTCTAGAAGCATTTCTTCTGCATGGAATCACTATTATAACATCTCCTTCATCTGTCTAGAGTTTGTCGTTATTTTACTGATGCAAAATCAGCTTTGCTATAGTAGTTGCCTGTTAACATTTCAGCTGTCATGTTAAACTGTCCCGTTTCTTTCCTTGCAGAGCTGATGGTGAAGTTAAACACTGTGTGATCTACAGCACTCCAAGGGGTTATGGTTTTGCAGAACCGTATAACCTGTACAGCACACTTAAGGAATTAGTCCTTCATTACCAGCAGACATCCCTCATCCAACACAACGATTCCCTAAATGTCAGGCTCGCCTATCCTGTCTACGCACAGATGCCCTCCTCCCTTTGCAGATAAATTCTGAGGAGGGGGAAAGTGTTGGCTATCTTGGATTCTTTTCTACAGTTTTTATTAGAACTCTGAGGGCATTCTTTCTCCTTAGACTGCTTGTTTTGCACAAGAAGTGATTCTGTGAATGTGAATCAAAGAGGCCTAGCAGCAACAAGACGACAACTTGGGTGTAGGTGTCCTGGTGCTACCTAAAGCTCAGCTGTGCTTTTACACTGATACTTTTTTGTTTCCTTCCGGGGGGAATAAACTGAACATAAACACATCCAAAAAACTGGAAGCAAAACATTTTATGGGGATAACTTTTTGCCAGGCACCTTCAGCAGAACTTTGAATTGGGATTTTTTTTTCTTGTTCTTGTGGAGACCATTTTGAGGCCTCATTTGAGGCATCAGTAATGTCTTTCAGTCTTAAACTCCAAGAAACTAGTGGGGGAACTCTACCACAGCAATGCTCTGTTAATTTTAGCAGTTTCACTGCAACTCAGCCGAACTTCCAAATGAGGGCTTATCTTGAGATGTGGAATTTGGTGAGAGAAGACCAAAGGAATTACCGGAAAGCTTCAGGTTGTTATTTAAAAGGAAAAAATCCTTATAAAGAAAAGTTGCTTTATTTTTTACCAACAGTAACAAAGTTTTGGTTTCAACGGCTCTACAGGTCTTCGCTTAAAGGAAACATTTAACCAAATTGGACCCACCAAAACTTTGTTCGTTGCTGGATTAAGCACTTCTTCTGGGGGAAGGTTGCATTAGCATCCGCACATACTTTCTACACCAAAACTTGAAACAAATAAAAGGAAAAGCTAAAACTTTGTGTGGTTTTGAAAACTCTAATCTGTCTGATTTGATGTAATTGCTCCTCCTTCCTCACTCCTCCATGTGTGGGGTTCTTGTTTTTGTTTTGTTCTTTTGGGACACTTCTTTCCAAGTCTTTTAGATACAGTGCTTTGGAATGTAAACCAGAATGAAGCTGGCCACTCAAGTTTTGTGAGTTCTGTTGCTGAATGATGATCTACTCTTTTGAAACCCTTGTAATCGTTTTGTAATGTAAGTATAAAGAAAAGGTGCAATGCAGTGCTTCTGGATGGCTTATTATACCAAATAATTATATAAAGACCAGTCCTCAGACTTTTTCTATTATAAATAGTATGCTGATTTGTACAAATCCCCTCTGACTTGTTCACTGTGGACCAGATTCTGATTTCCGTTACTCCATTGAAGCCAATTATTCAAGATTTTATGCTAGTGGAACCTAGTTCCACTACGTGTAGCCATGTTTAGTGTTGGCAATAATCAAAAATTAACCTGGATCATTTGTAAACACAGCAGCCAGTTTAGTAGCCAAAGCAGGAAGCGACTCTTCTGCTATAACTACACAGACTATTCTACAATCAACTCCAGGTTCTCTTGTGCCACCCATTGGTGCATCTGATACTGTCAGATGATGGGTATGGAGACCTTCGGTGTGGCTGGGTGGAGCCTGCATTGCTAAAATGCTTAAGCCAGGGTATAATTGCACTTGAAGAGAAATGTAAGTTGTCCCCATGGGTGTGTCTAAACTACACCCTTCTGCCAACAGAGGGATGTAGATTAGGCACATTGCTATTGCAAATGAAGCGGGTATTTAAATATCCTGCGCTTCATTTGAATAAATGGCTGCCACTTTTTGCCGACGAGGCACTTTGCTGGCAAAAAGCAGCAATCCTAGATGGGGATCGGTTGACAAGGAAAGCCTTTTTCGACCAATCCTGTAAACCTCGTTGCACGAGGCATAAGGGATTGGTCGGAAAAAGCTTTCCTTGTCAACCAATCACCATCTAGACTGCCACTTTTTGCCAGCAAAGTGCCGCGTCGGCAAAAAGTGGCAGCCATTTATTCAAATGAGGCGCAGGATATTTAAATCCCCGCTTCATTTGCAATAGTGATGTGCCTAATCTGCATCCCTCTGTCGGTAGAGGGGTGTAGTTTAGACACACCCCATTATAGCTTGACTCAGTATTTTGATGTGCTCCTACTGAGTTTCTATAGTGGAAAACTAAATTAGGTAAGAGTATAACAGTGGCAACAAAGCACAAGTTGCAAAATAATTATTTGAGAGCCCTTAGAATTTAATTTTTGTTTTTTGTTTTTTTTAATAGTAGCATTGTTTTATACCCAATGTAGGTAAATTGCACCAGCAAGGAAACAGATTGGTAATTAAGACATGAGACTGCAGGTCAGAAGCCCTTGCATTTGTTTCTGACCCTGCCACTGATTTCTTGTTTGAGCTTGAACCAGCTATAATCCCAAAAGAATAACGGCAAAATCGAGGCTTAAGTAGTGTTTACACTGAGAAATTATCAAAGGCACTACAATATACTGTTAAGCAGAACATTGTTTATTCATGAGAAGGGACATGACATCTAAAACATTGATAGATAATAGTGGAAAGGGCGATTTAAATAGCTTGGCATGTCCAGGCACCACTTTCTTTTGCACTAATGTGTTGCTGGTTAAATCCAGCTCCAGTTAACCAGCTAGAATGTGATCTTCAAATTAAGAATTTTCAAGGCTTAAAAAGTCCCACAACCTGAAACTTGATATCCTGTGTAAGAAGAGACTGTGATTAACAGAGCACCCCATGACAAGTGATTGTGTTTCCCCAGGTTGGCATCTGTGTTGCTGGTAAAATGTCTTCCCTGTTCAGTAAAAACCTAGATTTGTTGCTCCAGTTGTAGGTTCAAAAACTAGAAAATTTTCTGTAAGAAATGCAACTGGCCCCATCTCTTGAGTTACAGTAATCCGGTGCCTGCAAAGCATCCTTCTCCCACTTTATTATCTCTTGCCTCTCTAACATTCGGCTTGCCATTGGATTCATTCTAGACTACACATACACTGGGTAGATTTTCAGAGGCACAGATAGCCGTTAACTTCTAGCTGTGCCTTTGTAATGTAGATTTTCATAATGGTTCTTCCCTCACGTCCCTGGAAACGCTAGTGGCATCAATGGAGACTTGAGCCCACTAGTGAGAATTGGGTTAGCTGCAAACTGTGAAGTGTCTTGCTACCTGAACTGTGACGTAGATTTTCATATTAACCAAGCAAAGGTCAATTATTAGACTAAATCCTGGCTCGGTCTTGCAGCACCAGTGACAAAGGTGCAGCAAGTGGAAGCAGAACGACTTCTGAAGATTCCTTCTAGCCGAATCCCACTGTGTGTGTGATGTATTGGGGCCAGATTCCACTCTTGGCTAAACTGGTATAAACTTATTTCCATTGGCTTCTGTGAAGTGACTTTGGCTTTACAGTGGGGTGTGAATGAACTCAGAATCTGCAGCCCCTCTTATTTCAAAGGTCCATCGCAGATGCTGCATTATTGTGAGCAATACATCCAGAAAACTAAAAGCCATCTAGAAGCATTTTAAATCTTTTTCCCCCCTAAATTTCAGATTAGAACCATGTTCAAATTAAAACCTAGAAATTCCTCACTTATTTTCTCTACCCCTATCTTCCTGAGGACTCCTGATTTGTCCATGTGCCTTTTTGCACTTGATTTAGGCACATGAAGTTACAGCTTGCTAGCGTTTTACCCATTTTATACTCACATGCCATTGCACACCTACTTTTGCATCAGTTTTTGCACTCATTTGGCAAGTGAAAAATGGGTATAAAACCAAGCAAACTACAGAGCAAGTATAATCCACTATGGGGCCTGCTCAAGCTGGCCTGAGCCTGTTCACTCACTAGTATAAAACCAATGTTATGCTGTTGCTCCCAACAGAGCCATTCCTCTCCTGGCTGAATGAGAAATTGGAAAAGGCTCAATAAGTGCAGGATTGGCCCTAGTATCAGCTGTTAACAAGCCTAAAACAAATGCGTAAGAGGCAAAAGAAATGGAGTAAAATAACTTAAAACCCCAAGAGAACAATATATTCATGTCTGAACAAAGCGCAGAAAAATTCTGGTTTCCAGGGTCCAAAGATGGGGACTCTATGCTCAGTACATTAGAGCAGCCATTTCTTACCTGACTGCAGCTAGAGTAGTACGCGTCTCACTAACCCATGTATTAAATATATTTAGATTTAAATAAAACTTTTTTTGCACAGTGTTAAATGGGTAAATAATCCTGAGACGTTCTAATATGCACAGTTGTTTCTTCTCTCGGTTTGAAGTATATTTGCAGGGAACAGGGGTGACTCAATATTTTGCTTTTTCACGAATGGGGAAAAAAGATCATCTTCCACAGTTGCTATTGTGTGCAGCCCATCCGCCAAGAGAACCATATTGCGGAAGTTCCTAAACATCCAACTCTCCTGCCAGTAGTTCCATTACCACTCACATGTCTTACTGTGAACAAATGGGGGTGGGGGGGGGGTGTTAAGATGAGTTGATAAGATGCAGTTTGAGGATGCTGCAGAGTTTTCCCAAAGAGTCTAAACCAGGGTGTGTCTGTGAGTATTGGAACCACTGTGTGCTAGAATCTGAACATAGATGGTGGCGCATTTTCCAGTTAGTGAGAGAAATTGCCTAAACTGTTATGGGAGTGATGGAGCGATGTACCATGTGTCCCCTAAGTCTGTGCTGGGTTCTGATGCAGGACAACATTCCTCCCTGCACCATGTGCGCGCACACGTCCAAAGGCAACTGAGGTAGAAAAGGAATTCTCAGTCAAACTAATGAGCGTGATTCTTTGCTCACATCAGTGTAAGCAGAGATTCCATCAAATAAAAGCTGTTTACGTGAGAGGAGAATCAAGCCCATTTAGTCTCCATCATATCCAAATTTCAAGCTGCACTCATGTCACAGAAGGATAGAAATCAAAGCAGATCTTGGCCTCTTTAAAGCCAAGCAGCCACAATGGAGACTGTGGAAAAGAACGTTGACGCTTTCAATGCAGTTGTAAGGGCAGGGGGAAGATGGGGAGGGGGTCTTGATTGCCCTAACGCTCTGTGTGCAACTTGGATGGCAAACGTGTCCAGTAACACAATGCCATGGATGTTCAAAACAGCAGAATTACTAAAGACGTGTCACAGATTTAAAGTTTAGAAAAGCCCCTTATTTGGTACTTGAACAATCTTTTCTGTTGTTTGAATGTTTGTTTCTTTACACTAACAGGGAATGAAAATCTGAAATGTTAGTGAGTCTTGTACATTGTGCTGCATTTTGCAGACAAAACAGGTACTTTCTGGGGGTGGGGTGGGGGTGTAAGAGGTTCAAAAGGCAGTTTTAACAGTACTGTGGTAAAGTGGGGTTTTGTACTCAACCATATTCTGAAGCCCTACTTTCTTTTGTTTGTTTTTTTCCCTACCTTAATTAAAAAATGTCAGCTTTGTGAACAGCCGAGTCAAAATATATTCCTGAAAGAACAGAGGCATGCCAATTTTTTGCTTCAAATGGCAAATTTAAGTCAGATGCACAAAGGCTTCTGTAAGTGAGAGAATGAGGTGCAAATCCAGGCTCAGCTTCTTAAAAGAACTTCAGATTGTTGTTTGAGCAAGGAGTAGACAATGCACTGAACAAGACTCCTGTCTTTAATCACAAAAGATGATACACCAGAATAATTCTAATCTCAATTTTTGCATAGAAGACCCTGGAGTAATTGGTTGTGTGTTTAAAAATATTTTTGTGTATGTATTAAAAAGCAATTGGGGTAGTGATGAAAGTCTTAAAGGACTCACCTATTTTTATAAAGCTCTCAATTTGAAGGAACCTTGCTTTCCTATCCTACTAGTTTCCTTTTGGTACAATCTACAGACAGGAGAGAACAAAGCCATGAACTCGTGGACCTGTTGGTAAAGCAATACAGATAATTATTCTGTATGGTAGGAGTATGTTTTGACAGTGCTATAAAAATGTTTGTCCAAAACTTTTGCAAAGCTTACATTCTTCGGGCAAAAATATTTTCCATGGAAGCGGAGGGAAGAATTTTGAAAGCCCCTTAGAGGCCTTACCATTTATTCCACAGGACGAAGTGTGAAAATTCTCATCAGTATGTTTTGTGAGGTATTCTAGACGGTGACAGTGCTTGAAACACTGGTCTTTGGGCTGGCTCCATTTGTTTAATGTAACTCTCCTATTCTTTACTTTTTGGCAGTAGACCCACCCCTATTCTGTGGCTAATGAAAACACAGCGTTGGTTCAGATTTGACTTAAAATACTTGGCTACTTGGCATGCTGGCTTCTGAAGCAAAGGAAGTTCAGGCATTTGTTCCATTTGGTCAACAGAAATCTCGTCTCTTATCTGATCAGTTGGCATGAGACATCATTTTCAATTTGCTCTGATTTTCACCACTTGATGTTGCTTTTGGAATATTGGCTTTAACAAGCCAATGTCCATTTTTTCTGTAAATTTGTCACCACTCCATTAAATGAGCTTGCTGGGTAGTATAGCGGTCACAGAAGTATAGCGGGCTTCAGATATTTGGAAAAATAATTGTTTTTAAAAAATAAGTGGCCAGGGACCCAATTAACCCCCTGGTATAACTCCATTAACTTTGGGGGAGGGGGCTACAACACCATTTATGCCAGCAGTGAAATTAGACCTGGAAATCTTCATTGAAGTACAATGTGTGTAGATTGTTTTGTGGGTTTTTTTTAAGTAGCTCACACATCGAATAAGAATACAGTTGACTAAACCTGTTAATTTTGTATGTTTGGCAGTTTACAGCACCATGGGATTGTAATAGTCTGCATTATATCTGTGTGTGTATATGTACTGTATGTATATAGCTCTTTGTAAAATATAGTCACATACACATTTATATGCATTAGCCATAAGTGGCACTGCCCCTTAAAACAAAATTCACTATTTGCACGTGTTTACACACATTAAGACAAAGTTGGGTCTGTTTTCTTCAAACGAAAGAGGTTTATCAGGAACATCTTGACAACGCGCTTTTGAGAGCCTAGATTATGTGGGTTTTTTTAATATTTACTCTGGGACAAGAGCATTAAAATGTGTTCAAAGCAAAGGTTACTTAAAAAACCCTCTTATTTTCCTTCAAGATGCAGTCATGTTTCAAATCAGTCTAACTCCTGTCTAGAACTAATGTGCGAAGGAGAGTTAACAGTATGGATCACTTTGTGAATGCACTGGTTAGATGAAGGAGTGTCTCAGTGTAAAACATGCATGTATGTCAGGTTTTTGTAATCAGGACTGAAATGACAGCACACACGCCTCTGTATTTACCTTTGCGTTAATGTTGCATTTTTTTATCTGATTTTTTTTTTTTTCCCCCGCTTCTACAGGACACTGCCTCTGTTTAGAACCTGCTTCTCATGAAGCTATTGGAAGGCGGGGGGTATTCTGTTTTTGTTTTTTCCTCCATATGAATTCCAGCATGTAACTTTTTGGTACTCTTGTTATTTGTGTAAAACCTGTTCTGTCGTTTATGCTGTAGTTTAAAAAAAAAAAAAAAAAAAGGAATTTGTGTAGTTGAACTTTTAAAAAGAAACAAACTGCTTCATATGGAAACCAATTGTATGTTAGTGTTTTTGGACAAGTCATGCTGTAGTTTCTAGATCAGTAATGCGACATTGTACTTGTCACCAGATGTGTTACGATTTTGCTGTATTTTTTTAATAGATGGTTGGGCTTTTATATCCCAGACACTAAACATCCTGGGCCTACTTGCTCTAGATTAAAAAAATGCAATAAAAATTGCAATAAAGCACATTTACGTGTCATGTTTTAGGATGTACTGACAGCTGTTTCTAATAAATTCAGAAATGCAGCCTAGTTGGCATGTTGTGGTGTTAGCTGTGTGTGTTTCTCCTGGTTGAGGCAGTGAAAATGGATTTTGTTTAAGGCGCAGTTCAAGAAGAGTGAGTTTGTTGTCTTTTTCGTGGTTGCCAAAATAGTGCTAGTCTCCAAAATCTTGAGCAATTTAAACTCCAGTTAACAAATATATACGTCAAGAGCTGCTTCATATGGGTTGACTTGGCAAGAGATCTAGCAACAGGACATTCACTGAAAACAATGTAAAATCTAAGCTCTAGAGTCACAGCACTACATTCCTAGAACGATTTCCCCTGGATCCTCAGACTGATGGTACTAAGCAGTTGGCTTGACTATACATCTCTTCAGAAATAACTCCTGTAGATCAAAGAGGAGACCCATCACTAGCATTAGCGTACATGAAAGCAGACTCTCAGCATGTTTGTTCTTTAATACGTCCTTTCTTCTGTTCAGTCCTGGTTGCTTTCCGTAGGCCATGAGCCATCAGCCATGCTCTGGGGCACTTGCATGTTTCTGAAACGCATGGAGTGATTCAGCTCTGATTTGGGACTCTAGAGGTAGCAGCGCGAGGCCCGGCATCTCAAACCTGAATCCCAAGCCGCCCACTCAAGATTGCCATAGTAATTGCCTCCCAACCCATCGTGCACAGGTGTACATGAAGGGCCGAATGCTTCTGGACAGATGCTCGTACTTTGCCGCATGGCTTCCATTTTGGCAAAGCTGCCAGTCCACATCCATCTTGCAGCTGGCAGGGGAGAGATAGCTCAGTGGCTTGAGCATTGGTCTGCTAAATCCAGGGTTGTGAGTTCAATCCTTGAGGGGGCTATTTAGGAATCTGGGGCAAATCTGTCAGGGAAGGTACTTGGTCCTGCTGTGAGCATAGGGGACTAGACTTGACTCAACTCAATGACCTCCCAAGGTTTCTTCCAGCTCTGAGATACACATATCTCCATATACCGTGTGGTAAAAGGGCCACAGCATTAGATGGCTTTTTTATAACTCCCTTTTTGGCTAATGGAGACTTTTTTATTAGAGATGAGAGAACAACTGGCACCTTGCTTATGGGGGGGCAGGGGAGATTTGAATCTGCATCAAACACTAAGGAAGAGAAGGCTGGGGAGACAATATCTTTTATTGGACCAGCTAAGTGACAGAAATAATTACCTGGGGAGGTGGCAAGAACAAACATTAGTGCTCTTGTGATTTTCTTTCTCTAATGGTATCATTGGGACTTGCTAAGGCCCTGTTGCAGGATGCTGCTGGTGTAAATCTGGAGTGAATCTATTGATTTCAGTGATCCTACCTGGTTGTGACGGCAATCCGAATGGAGCCCTGTCGCACTGCCTGAGGATGGGGGGGTTGAAATCGAATACAGCTGTTGACAAGTATGCCTGGTATTTCTCTTCACAAGTCTCTCTCAATATCTGCTTTTGGCTTGTTGGTATCATGCTGCCGTATTGTTACAAGGTACAGTTGCATCCAGTCTTTCAATAGCTTGTATTGGCTGTGTTTGACCTCCATCCCGTGGATCCGGATCCATGTACTACGTTGCCATGACTCCATAATACTTGTCTGTCTTGCAGAATTAAAAACAAATATTTTCTTGAGGCCATACTCTGTGGTATTTTTTTTTTAAACTAAACACTGCCCTAAACTGCTGGAGTAGGGATGTAAAGGGTTAACCAGTTACCTGCTAAACAGCGCTCTCAGTTGGGGATGTTTATTATGGGTAACTGGTTAACCAGTGGCCTGGCCTGGCAGATGCAGCAGGCTTGGCCCAGGCTGGCTGGAACAGCCATCTGTCCAAGGCTCGCCTGGAAGGCCAAAGGGTGGGCGCCAATAGGTGTGGAGGAAGGGGGAAGGCTGCCACATCGAGGAGAGCCAGGGCAACCATGAGGGGTGGAGTGGGAGCAGGAGACGGATGGGATGGTTTTAGAGGCTACGGCCTGGCCTCCATTGAGGGAGCTCATTCCAGCGGGGTCCCAATTAAGCGTGAGCAAAGACCCACTCTGGCAGGTGCACCAGGTCAGCTGCTCAGGCACTTAATCCCCCTGCTCCCCCCATCACTGTGCCCCCTGGTAACCTTAACTCTGCCCAGTGGGAAACTGGCACGATGCAAAGAGTTGTCAGCCATAAACCATCTGGCCCAGCAGATACAGTGAAAATTAAAACCGATGGAGTAAAATTAAGCTTCATTCACGTGACCCCTCCCCCCAAGTCAGGATTTGATACCTGGGGGCAGTGTGCCAGCAGATCCCTTCAGCCTGGGCCGGTGCCCTCTGTGGGTGCCTAGGGATAGCCCCCTTCACCTTTGCTGTGCCTGCCAAATGCCCCCGCGCTGTGCCATGCTGAGCCTGTGCTGTCCCTATGGCAGCCAACCAAGAGCTGGGATGGGGGAGGAAGGGGTGCATGCAACACACAGGAGTGACCAAAGTGCTCTGAGCATTGCAAACTCCAGCTGTGCACACGGCAGCCAATCCCAGCCTGGGCGACGCTGAGCAAAGGGCACAGCCAAAGTCTGCCCCAGGCACCTAACATAGCAGCACCTAGGGGCACCGCAGGCGGCAACACCAGGGCAAACCCCTCTCCCTGAAAGCTTGCAATGGAGCAGCAGCCACGCTCTGCCAGTGCACCCAAGCTAGCAGGGGCTGGGGGAGCGTCCTGGTTGCCCGCCCCTGGCTATCGGTGCCCTTCCCTTGCTGGGCAGCCACATGCCCCCTCACCCATTGCCTGCCACGTCTGCATGAGGGTGGCATCCACGCACTCCAAGGCCTGGGCACCTGGGCGGTGTCTTGCTTAAGGGACAGCTGGCCACGACCTCCGTGTGAGCCAACCCTCTGCCCGCTCGGGTCGGCGGCTGCCTCCTAGCTGAGGGGGGTTGTAGGCAAGTGGGCAGGCATGAGGCCTGGAGTAGCCAGGCTCTCGGCACAGCGGACAAGACCTTGCTCCCTTTTCACATGTCTCTGCCACCACGTGAGTTGGGCTCCAGGTGTCTCCCTCTTTTGGCTGGAAAGCCCAGTCCACAGGGGACCCTGGCGGCTCAGGTCAGCATGGCCGAGCAGGCCACTAAAAGGGTGGCTGGTGGTGCAGCAGCGCTAAGGCAGGCTCCCTGCCGGCTGTGGCTCCTGGTGGCAATAGCGGGGCCTCCCTCTGGCTCCTACACACAGGTGCAGCCAGGGGGCGCCACCCCTTGCCCACACCCCAAATGCCAGCTCTGCAATGCCTATTGGCTGGGAACCATGGCCAATGGGAGCGGAGGGGGCGGGGTCTGCAAATGAGGCAGCATGTAGAGCCCCTTGGCTCTGTGTCCGAGCCGGAGGCGGGAGCTGCTTCAGGTAAGCACTGCCCGGATCCTGCACCCTGAGTCCCCTCTGCCCCAGCCTGATCCCCCTCCCACCCTCTGAAACCCACAATCCCAGCCTGGAGCCCCATCCTGCACTCCAAGCCCCTCATCCCTAGCCCCATAGCATTGCCTGCACCTCCCAGCTGGAGCCCTCAGCCCCTCCCCAGTGCAGCCTGAGCCTCTCATTTCTGGCCCCGCTACAGAGCCCGCACCCCCCAGGCCAAACTAATACCCCCTCCGCCCCGAGTCCCCTCCCATGCCCCCAATGCTTCATTTCTGCCCACCCCCTGCAGCTGAAGCCCTCCTGCCCCCCCTTTCCAGGACATGGAGTCAGACTGCCCCCCCCTTGCCTGGGGGATTCGCGCTGACGGTGTGGCCAGGCCGACGGGTGCAGGTTAAGGCTCATGGCCTCCCCAGAGAGGCATGCCGCAACTGGCTCGGAGCCCCTCCTGCGTGGCCTGCCGACGCCGGTTGTGATGTCGTACGACTGATGCATTCAGGGATACCGCTGCCACCACGCTTTGATTCGAGGCTTGGCGGGGGGAGGGTTCTCAGGCATCCAGGGTGTGAGTTAACGGCGCTGACAGCGACACTGAGTAGGAGTGACAGCGTGAGCGGCGCTGTCCGGCCGCTGAGCCCCACCACCGCGCCTCTGAAATATTGTTTGCATCTGATTTCCTTGTCACCACCCCGCCCGGTGCTAGGCTGCTGACTCCCTGCCACACCACGGTTCGTCAGCGGGGACCGTTGCCAGCAACCTGGCCTTCCCTCGCCTGCCCCGCCTGAGAGCCGAGGGAGAATCCCGCCATGCCTGAAACCCATTAGGCGGAGCTCATGGCCATGAGACTGCACCGTCCTTCCAGGGCCTGCACCCATCCATCCCGCTACTGTGCGCTGGTGCAAGACCCCCCTTCTTGCCGTATACAAGGGCCAGCATTTCGGGCTAGCTGGACAGCACCTAGCTGCATTGGGCTCAGGCCGTCACAAATAAATACAAGGAAATGGCACCACCCTGCCATCCCCAGCCGAGGTGCTGGTTGCATCGTGGCTCCGCGCTATTGCAGTTTAGTTCGGCCGAAAGCCTGCCTGACCCTCTGCAGACTAAGGCCCGGCTGCTACTCCAGCAGCGAAAAAAGAAACCCATCGGACAGGAACATCTGGAATGCGAGAAACGTCTCCCTGCGCCACCGGCCCAGAAAAACCTGCTTGGACGCTTTTGCTTCAGAAGTGCCCAGCATGGGGCATTCGCAGCAGCTTCTAAACCCCCGCTACCCAGGGGCCGCCAGACCTGCTTTGCCGTTATCGGGGCCCAGACAGCGGCAGACCATGAATTTGCATTTCCTACTCGTGACGGCCAGAGACAACGGCTTTGGGGAGCTCTCACAAACATATGCAAATGCCGGTGCCCAGCGGCGGCTCCATTCCATTCAAGTGCACAGATGAAAGCTCGAGTAATTAAGACCGAGCGCTACTGAGTTGCAATCAGCTTAATGAGAGATTGTCAAACGCGAAATCCGCCGGGTAAACAGTGCGTGCCAGCCTCGACTGCGGGGCTGCAGGCCCAGCACATCTTAACTAGGCATGCTGGCCTCTCACCTGGGCGCACCAGAAGCTAACGGTTGGACCAGTCCAATCTCCTGGAGACCCCCTGGCTAAGGGAGAGGCACAGGGAATTGCCAGCTGTCGTGTGTGGGTATGGTGACATTGCAGTCCTCCTTAGAGAGAGGAACGCAAAGGCAGACAAGCGAAATTGCAAATGAAGCGCCGATTTGAATTTTCCGCGTTTTAGGTGCATAATCATGGACGGGCGCTTTTCCGAAATAGCGTATTTTGAGAAAACAAACGCGGTCCACACGGGGTTATTTCGAGAAAAAACCCTCCCTTTGAAATACTCCTTAAAAAATGAGGTTTAAGGGTTATGTCAAAGGAAGGGTTTTTTCTCTAACCTGTGTGGGCCGCGTTTGTTTTCTCAAAATAGGGTGTTTTGGGAAAGCGCCCGTCCGCGATTATGTAAATGAAGCGCGGGAAATTCAAATCCTCGCTTCATTGGCAATTTTGCTTGTCTGCCTCTGCGTTCCTCTCCCAAAGGGGGACTGTACTGTCGCCATACGCTGAGCCAGTCACAGGATAACAACAGGGGCAGAAACTCCCCTGTGCCAGCTCTGTGGGCCCCTTCTCTTGCAGCCCGGGCTGCGGGACGTCTACCCATCAATGTGGACCCGTCTCACCCGCTTGCCAGCTGGGACGCAAACCACCACGTAGTCCTGGCTCTTTTCCCTTGGGTCTCTCTCGGGCGGATCTCTACCCCTTCTCTGCAAAGTGCCAATGAAACAAAGGGGTGAGGCCGTAGGACCAGGGGCCGGAAATGGGCCCATCTCATCAACAAACTTTTGTAAAGGGTTGATTGGCCTGGTTCTTTAGGGCAGGGATGGGCACAAAATTTTGATGGGGGAGCCACGCCAAGATTTTGGAAAGTGGTCAAGGGCTGCGCTCCTCTGCGGAGGGAGTGCGGGGTCTAGGCTGAGGTTGGGTGCAGAAGGGCTCCCGGGTTGAGGGACTGGGGTGCAGGAGCTCGTGTGAGGTCTGGGAGGGAAGGAGGAGGTTGTGACAGGGACAGGGTTAGGGGTGTAGGGTCAGGGAGGAGTGTGGGTGCAAGAGAGGTTCTTCCTGGGCTCCTGCCAGCCAGCTGCACCTCCTCAGCTGGCGCCCCAGTCCAAGAGCGCCGGAAGCTCCCGAAAAGGGGAGGGCCCCCACCATGGTCCTGCCAGCCCCACCCACCAGGCCCTGGCTACGGTCTGCCTCTCTTCCTCTTAGCTGCTCCCATGCTCCAGCCTGGGCCTCTTCTTTGAGGCTCTACCAACCAGTTGCTCCTCCCCACTCCCTCTGTCACTCGCCCTTCAGGCAGGAAAAAAGTGCTGGGGCCAAGCCCCCCGCCCCATTCAGACACCCGGTTGGGTCGCACCTCAGGGCCGGGAGCTCCTGGTACCGGCTGCAGGAGGTGATGGGTTTTCCCAGCTGCATTCACCAGCCCTGGCTCTGGCCCTGAAGCCAAGGGGCTGGGGGTGGTGTCCTTCCTCCTCAGTCTCTCCCTCAGCCAGTGTGTAGTCAACCTGTGGAACTCCTTGCCAGAGGAGGCTGTGAAGGCTAGGACTAGAACAGAGTTTCAAGAGAAGCTAGATAATTTCATGGAGGTTAGGTCCATAAAAGGCTATTAGCCAGGGGATAGAAATGGTGTCCCTGGCCTCTGTTTGTCAGAGGCTGGAGAGGGATGGCAGGAGACAAATCACTTGATCATTGTCTTCGGTCCACCCCCTCCGGGGCCCCTGGTGCTGGCCAGTGTCAGCAGACAGGACACTGGGCTACATGGACCTTTGGTCTGATGTTCTTATGTTCTCTCCCTCTGAGCACAGACACCCACATGTCACGGGCGCCTCTCCTGCCGCCATGAGCTCACCGGCCTTCACAGAAGCCCTGGGGCGTGTCCCAGTCCAGCAGCGTTGCAGGCATGCCAGGGGCGCCTCTCACGTCCTGGGGACCTAGCGCACCCATTGCCTGCGCCCATTGGAATCCTTTCCCTGCCACACACGTCCCATGGGCCGCACGGCCCGGGGCCAGTGCGCAGAATCTGGGAGAGCAGAGGCAGGAGACGTGGGCTGGCTGTGGCCGGGAAAACGAGAATTTCGTGTTCTCTCACAACAAAAATTCCACGCAGTTCTTGGGAAGGTGACGCCATGAGCCCCCCGGGTCCAGCCCTGGGGCCATGCGCCAACGCTGGCTGAGCAGGGGCGGAGCTGCCGGCATGGCCAGCCAATACACGGGGGTCAGCACCAGTTAGAAGAGCAGGAGCAGGGAGCCGGAGGCGTGCCTGGATTCGGCCCTCGAGGCTCAAGGCTTGCACTCCATCCCCCCTGCCACCTACACACGGGGCTGGAACATGTACCACCCCGGGTACCCCTAACATCCACTTGGTGCGGTTCCCATCCAACTCACAACCAGGCCCCGCTCTGTTTAGTGCCCAGCTGCAGGCCAGATCACAGACATGCAGCTGCTAGACTGTGAGAGCTAATTGTGCATTTCCCCTTCTCAGGCTGGTTTCTCGCCATTCTCTTTCGCTCATGAAATGGTGTCGGGGCCTGATGTAAATTACTGCTTGGATTCAGCCATTTATTGACAGACAGAAAGAATATAACTCATATGCAAATCGCTTCAGGAGGCATCAAACGTTCCTCCCCACATTGTACCTTATTAAACAGTGACAATTGAGCTTGGAAACGATTAAAATTGGTTTCTTGATGGAAATTGGAAGAATTCGTTGGGAAAAAAAATCTCCTCGGGCCAAAAGAGTTTATAAAGCAAAATTCCCTTTGGTGGATAAATCCCCGTGCATTTTCCTGGAAGAAAATATTAGTTACCAGGCTTTCAATAAGCATCTTGAAGCAGATTTAATAAGACTGCTTAGTGCTTTCTGGCTTCAAAGCACTAATCCATAAGTCGTGATGGGCAAAACGGGTACCTGTCAGGCTGCTTCCTAATGATTTTCTGTTCTTCCGAGGCTTTCTGGTTCTTCCGTGCTTTGGGTGTCAGCTTTTGTGTGTCTTTCCTCGAGTTGCAAGTGGATTAGACCCAGGAGCACTATTCAAATAAAGGCAAATCGTTCGGTGGCTCCCAAAATGGGTGTTTCAGGAAACCTGTTGATGCTGTTTAAGGGCTGGGCTGCTCCATCCAGCTCCATCACAGAATCTAGGGTGAGAAGAGACCTCAGGAGTCATCGAATCCAGCCCCCTGCCCAAAGCAGGACCAACCCCGACTCCATCATCCCAGCCAGGGCTTTGTCAAGCCAGGACTTAAACACCTCTAGGGATGGAGATTCCACCCCTCCCTATGGAAACGATCCCAGGGCTTCCCCACCTGCCTCGGGAAATCATTTTTCCTAAGATCCAACCTAGACCTCCCCCTCTGCGACTTGAGCCCATTGCTCCCCGTTCTGCCATCGGCCACCACTGAGAACAGCCTCTCGCCAGCCTCTTTCGAACCCCCTGCAGGGAGTTGAGGGCTGCTCCCAAATCCCCCCTCACTCTTCTCTTCTGCAGGCTGAACAAGTCCAAATCTCTCATCTTCTCCGCGTAAGTCATGGGCTCCAGTTCCCTCATCATTTTGGTCGCCCTCCGCTGGACCCTCTCCAACGCGTCCACATCCCTTCTGTGAAGAGGGGGCCCGGAACTGGACGCAACCCTCCAGCTGTGGCCTCACCAGAGCCGAATAAAGGGGAATAATCACTCCCCTAGCTCTGCTGGCGATGTTCCTCCTAATGCAGCCCAATAAGCCATTCGCCTTATTAGCTACAAGGGGGCCCTGTTGACTCCTACCCAGCGTCTCATCCACTGTGACCCCGCAGGCCCTTTTCTGCCGGATACTAAAACCTCGCTGACAATAGGCACCAAAAGGTCAAATGACTGGACGCTGCAGCCTGCCAGAGTCAGACGGGAAACAAGGCGCAGAGCTGCCGGGGGCGGTTCCTGAACTCGGTTTACGGGACGTTGGCAGACGAGATTCCAGCGCGTGAGTCTTTAGGGGAAGATGGGAGGGCTACCTAGACGTGCGGCGCTAGTTGAACCCAAGCCCACGGGCCGGCAGAAAGCTCTCGGTGACTCTATGGCTTGTATGTTAAGGAGGCCGGACGCAGTGAGCCGCACGGGCCTGTTCCAGCAAGAGCGGAGAGCCCCGCCGTACGGAAATCGAAGCTACCCCTCCACCCGTCCTCGGGGCCAGGGCTTCACGCTACCAGCCTCTGCGTGCCAGGGGGGTGCACCAGGATAGGTGTCCTATTCCCAGGAGGCCATCAACCCAGGGAAAAGCCCATTGAACTCCAAGGCTACTTCATAATCGCTCCCAATCCCCCACCCCTTCAGCCGCTCTTCTAAAGCGTCATTTTCCAGGGTTCATTTGGCCTCTTGCCCTCGGCCGGACCCCGTGTGGCGGTGCCGTGATACCACCGTTGCCTTCATCGCTGGGGCAGCTACGTGGGGGTAGGCCGGCCGTACAGCCACGCCGGGGCGTTCCACCAGTGCTGAAAACCCACCCCGCACGAGGCCGCAGCCACGGCGACGGAAGATTCCATCGGCTGACCTAGCTGCAGCTACCTCAGGACGTAGGTCAGCCTCCCAGCGGTGCTTAGGACACACAGCCCCCAGCGCCAGGCACCCTAAATTGTCAGGGTAGGTTTATACTCCAAGGGTGAGACCCTGTTCCTTTCCCGGCTGGCTGGGAGTGAGCCACGGAGGAAGGGCACAGAGTCCCACCTCGGTATCGCCGAGTTTCCAGTGTTCTCCTGGGCCTGCAGTCTCATGCCCAACAAGGGCACTGGAGAGGTAAGGCGACAGGTCTAAGGGCATGCCAGCCATCACCAATTTCCAGGCAGGACTCGTGAGTCTTTCAAGCGGCTGTGCAGACACTGAGGCTGGAAATTTGAGGGCTGTTTCTAACTCTAAGAAGGGGGAGGGTCAAACAATGTGAAGGGGGGCAAACAACTGAGAACATAATGGCCAGACTGGGTCAGACCAAGAGTCCATCTAGCCCAGTGCGCTCACTGCCGCCAGTGGGCAATGCCAGCTGCCCCAGAGGCAGGGAACAGAACAGGGAATCATTAAGTGATCCCTCTCCTGGCCTCCATGTCCTACCTCTGACAAACAGAGGCTTGGGACACCATTCCTACCCATCCATGGACCTAACCGCTAGCTCTTTTTTGAACCCTTTTAAAGTCTTAGCCTTCACCACATCCTCTAGCAAGGAGTTCCACAGGTTGACTATGCGCTGCGTGAAGAAAACCTTCCTGTGGTTTGTTTTAAACCTGCTACCTATTAATTTCATTTGTGACCCCTAGTGCTTGTGTTATGGGAACAAGTAAATAACGAGCTACTTTGATGATGAAGCTTGATAAGATCATGAATGGGGACTGGCTGCGGTGCCTCCGGTGGTCCCGTCCAGGCGGCTGGGCATGTGGCTGAGGCCCAGCCGTGTGGGGGTTGATGCTGGTCCCCCCGGCTGTCTTGCGTAACCGTCTCTTGCAGGCTTCGTGGCTGTTAAAAAGGCCCCCGCTGCTCTGAGTGGAGCAAAACGCTTCCGAGGAAAGCTGGTCCTATCCCGCGCCAGGCCTCATAGCTCCCTGTGGGGCCCCCAAGCAGAGATGGGCCCAGGCACCAGCTCCATGGGGCTACAGCCAGGGCATAGGTCTGGCCCAGCCAGGTCTGAATGGGAGTCTGGGCTCTGACCCTGAGATTCAACTGGAGATGCGCCCATCCTGTTCCTCAGCAGGGGTGTGCCTGGCTCATCCTGTTCCTCAGCAGGGGTGTGCCTGGCTTCATCGAACACTAGGACTGGAAGGGACCTCGAGAGGTCGAGTCCAGTCCCCTGCCCCCATGGCAGGACCAAATACTGTCTAGACAATCCCTGAGAGGCATTTATCGAACCTGCTCTTAAATATCTCCAGAGATGGGGATTCCACAACCTCCCTGGGCAATTTATTCCAGTGTTTGACCACCCTGACAGGTAGGAACTTTTCCCTAATGTCCAACCTCAACCTCCCTTGCTGCAGTTTAAGCCCATTGCTTCTTGTTCTATCCTCAGAGGCCAAGATGAACAAGTTTTCTCCCTCCTCCTTATGCCACCCTTTTAGATGCCTGAAAACAGCTCTCATGTCCCCCCTCAGTCTTCTCCTTTCTAAACTAAACAAACCCAGTTCATGCTCTTCCCTCCATAACCACCACACAGATTTGAACCTTGGCCCTCAGGGGTTAAACAGAGGAGCCTCTACCCGTTGAGCTAGAAGCCAGCTGGCTCCTAGTCCCTGCTGTAGCGGTCTCTTGATCTTAAGTGTTGCTGTGGTCTAGGTACCGCTCGCATTGCTCAGTTACCACGCTAGGGCTCTGTCTACGCTCGCAGCTTCTTGCAGTGTAATACGCAAATGAGGCTAAGCGTGGAATAGCGCCGAGCTTCATTTGCATACCTAATGAGCCACCATTTTTTTCAGAAGAGGCTCTTGTGGAAGAAGGAGCATCTACACGGCCCCTTCTTGCGCAAGAAAAACCCTCTTGCGCAATGCTGTTGTTCCTGTCAAGTAATAGGTGTCATGGCATTATGCAAGAGGGTTTTTCTTGCGCAAGAAGGGGGCCGTGTAGACGCTCCTTCTTCAGCAAGAGCCTCTTCTGGAAAAAATGGTGGCTCATTAGGCATGCAAATGAGGCTCAGCGATATTCCATGCTTAGCCTCATTTGCATATTACTTGCGCAAGATGCTGCGAGTGTAGACAGAGCCCAGGTGTGTGGGTTACAGCTGCACTGTCAATCCCCTCTCACCAGCCCTTTGTCTGCTGTCCCTGCAGGTGCGGCCAGGAAACTCCCCAGCCCCTCCCCTTCTGCCCAAGCCCCGCCCCTGGAGACAAGCCCCGCCCACGCCCAGCCTGAGCCTTCCTGGCCACCTGGAGGGCCGGGGCTGCCTTGCTGCAGCCTGGTCCCATAACTCCCTGGTGGCTGGGGAGCAGGGCTGTGCCTTCCCTGGCCTGCAGTACACACTGCCCATGCTTCCGTGCCACCCCCGCCCCCCCCCAGGCCACCTCCAGACCCCTCCTTGGAGCCACGCCCCCGGCGAAGCCAACACAACCCACTGGGCGGGGACGGAGGGGGGCTGCCTCTTTGAGGAGGAGGCTGTTCAGGGCGCAGCTGCAGTGTGTATTCAACACGCACTAAGCCGCCCTCGCCCTCCCGAATTCCCAGGGCCAGCCTGTGTCTGGGCTGCAGACTCCCTAGGGCCCGAGCCGCAGTCCCAGGGCTCAGCCTGCACTGAGCTCACCGCCCACAGAGCGGCTCGACAGCTTTGGAATGGCATTGGCTGACCCCCGAAAAGGCCCTTTTCCGTTTCCGTCTCTCCTCCTGCTTTCCTCCTCTTCTTTTCAGCCAGGCTTTCCCATGGGAAAGGGGAAACCAGGGAGCAAAGCAACCCCTCCCCCCAGCACGAACAACTGCAAACGCATTTTGTGGCAGTGGCCAAAGACCCTAAAAAAGTCCTTCCTTTTTCGGGCCTTCGCCCTCCCCCGGCCTGACTTTGCGACCTGCTCTGGGGTGGGGAGCTGAACAACGAGGGGGCGGATTTTTGACTGGAGATCCAGGCCAGGCCAGGCCTAGCCCGGGGCACACAGCAGCCCTGAGGGCTGGCTCCGCGGGGATGTTTTTAGCCGCTCCAGTTCTGTCAGAAACAACAGGTGAGATTTCCCAGCCAGGGCAAGTTTCTGGCGCCCAGCCCAAGAATCCCGACTCCAGACAGCGCTTGAGTCCGGGGCTGGAAGCGACCCAGCCTGCACAAAGCACACGGGAGGGGGGGAAATTGCTGACACAGCCCAAATTGCTGCTGCTTCATCTGGCGCTGGGAAATGCTTAGCAACCCCTCCTGCCCGGCTCGCGCTGCACGGGCCCCAGGCGCCGACGGCGCAGGAATCCCTGGGGCGGCAGCACCTAGCAACTGGGTCGGCCCTGGACGGGCCTGGGCTCTTGCAAAGCCGGTCTGGCGGCGCGGCGAAGCAGCACCGCTGGGGCCTGCCTGGAGCCCGGCACGCGACGCGCTGGGCTTGGAAAGCGGCTTTCGAATGAGGCTGTGGAACAGTTTGGGGTGAAAGCGGGAGAGGCACGTGCACACCCACACGTGTGCACCCGTTTTCATCCAGCGGGTGAGAGGGAGGGTGACCGCGTAGCAGATAGGCCAGGCTCCGCCCACACGCCGGCAGGGCCACGGGTAGCCACGGTGACCGTGCAGCTTGGCTGCTGTCGACTGAACGCCACCAGGTCTGGGCCGGCCGGCGCAGCTGCAGGGCCGTTGGCGTCCGTGGGCCACGCGGCTGGAAAACGTCGGCAGCTGCGAGCAAGAGCCTGGCATTCCAGCTTGGTCCTGCCAGGAGGGCCGGGACGCGATGACTTCTCGAGGACCTTCCAGTCCTTGGCTACGTCTACACTGGCATCCTTTTCCGAAATGCTTAAAACGGAACAGTTTTCCGTTATAAGTATTTCCGGAAAAAGCGCGTCTACATGGGCAGGATGCCTTTCCAGAAAAGCACTTTTTGCGGAAAAGCGTCCGTGGCCAATCTAGACGCGCTTTTCCGCAAAAAAGCCCCGATCGTCATTTTCGCGATCGGGGCTTTTTGCGGAAAAGAAATCTCTGCTGTCTACTCTTGCCCTTTTCCGGAACAGTTTTCCGGAAAAAGACTTTTGCCCGAACGGGAGCAGCATAGTTTTTCCGGAAAAGCACTGATGATTTTACATGAGATCGTCAGTGCTTTTCCGGAAATTCAAGCGGCCAGTGTAGACAGCTGGCAAGTTATTCCGGAAAAGCGGCTGATTTTCCGGAATAAGTGGCCAGTGTAGACACAGCCCTAGTGTTCCGGGATGCCATGGTGGTGAAGCAGGCACCATTAGGAAACGGCTAGCGAATAAGACTGAAAATATCATCCACCCGCACCTTGACTCCTGCCTGCCGTTCTGAATGGTCCTCCGCTGAAGAGCTGTGTTAGCCTTGGAAAAGGCACCGAGACAGGCGGCAGAAAGGATTAGGGGTTTTGCCATAAATTGAGATTAGAAAGGCTGGGAAAATTCATCTTGGAAAAGAGAAGATTAAGTGTGTGTGAGGGTGTTGATAGAGATGTATAAAAATCATGCATGGTGTGGTGAAAATGTATAGGGCAGTGTTATCCACCCCGTCACATAATCACAAGCACCAGGGTCACCAGTGAAATGAATGGGCAGCGTGTTGCACACACACCAAAGGCAGTGTTTCTTCATATCAGGCACAATCAACCTGTGGAACTCCTCGCCGGGGGATGCTGTGAAAGCCACACCGATGAGAGGCTTTAGAAGAGAATGAGATACGTCCCTGGGGGGTTAGGTCCATCAGGGGGGCAGGTCCGAAAATCCATCCCCGGCGCTGGGGGTCTCGACCCCCTCTGCCTGCCAGATGCTAGGAATGGACAAGAGGGGTGGGTCACATGATGGGAGCCCTGTTCTGTTCATTCCCTTTGAAGCGCCTGGCATTGGCCGATGGCGGCAGGCAGGAGCCGGGGCTAGTGGGCCCTTTGGGCTGACCCTACCTGGCCACTCTGGTGTGCTCAGGGAGTTGTGCTGAGCTGTGGAGTTGTGCGGCAGCAGGGTTCGAAGGGTTCCACGCCCCAAACCTGCCCACGCGCTCAGTGGAACGGCGACCGCCGGCCGGCCTGTGTCTCTCAGCCAGTAGCCCAGAGGCGCAACGCCGGCAATGCTTCTGGAACAGGCCGGACAAGCCGGAGCATGGGCCTGTGCCCCCGCCCCAAGGCGCCCAGCCCCGCTCAATGCATGCCTGTCTGCCCCCCCAGCCCCGGACCCTTATACAGCGGCACGATGATATTTTCAGTCTTATTCTCTAGCCCTTTCCTAATGGTTCCTGCCATTCTGTGGCCTTTTTTGCCGGCCGCCGCGCAGCGCGGGGGTGTGTTCAGGGAACTAGCCGCAAAGACGCCACCGTCTCGCTCTTGAGGGGGAACCGCTAGTTTAGCCCCGCCCACCGTTTTCCATGTATAACGGGGCTTGTTTTCCAACGTGCGTTACTCTGCACTTGGACTGAACTCGCGTGAGTCATTCTGGATCCGCTGCACATGTGCCCACTTGGCGCGTTCCCCTTTCTCCAGCTCATCGCTGACTGTGCTGAGCAGCCCTGGGCCCAGCAGAGCCCCCGGCTGGCAGCCGGATCTTTCCTACTCTTCATGCTGCAATCTGCCCATTCAGTCCCCCTCGCTGGCCGGTCTTCTGTCCAGTGACGGATCCAGGCGAGTTCCTCGCCTCTCACCTGGCCTGCCTGGCCCCGCCCACAATGCCTGGGGTAGGCGTCGGCCCGCCCCCTGCTGCTGCGACCGGGGAGGCTGAAACGGCATGTAGCCTGCATACCTTGTGAAGGGGGCGTGGCCTGGGGAAAAGGGGCGGGGCTGGGGTTGAGGGCTTGCCTCCCAAAGTCCTACCTTCACCAGCTGCCCATGCGAGGGACGTTGTCAAAGAGCTCCGGGCCTGGCCCCGCCCGGGGGATTTGGGGTTGAAATGCCATGGGGGGTGCTGGCCCTTATGAGCTCACCGTGGAAGGGACAGAGGCAGAAAGGGGTTTATAGGAGGCACCTGGACCAAGCTGCCCCCCGCTGCGTTGGCTCCCGTTTTACCCGCGACGCAAGCCCGAATGGCGCATTCCTCAGCGGGTTCCCAGCACTGATGTGGGCGGCACCATTGCAGTCGCCCGGAGGCCTGGCACACACCCATGGCCCAGCCCCACCCAGCCCCCGAGGGACGTGGCCCTCTGTGGCTCTGATCTAGGGCGCCACCCCCTGCGCCGCGTCCGTCTCTTCCCGCGGTGCTGGGCTAAGGGGGGCAGTTTTGTTTACGAGGTGCTGGGCGGGGTTACTAAGTGACAGCATTGGCAGGTGGGAGGGAGGGCTGGGTGAGGCGCCAGCTGAGAGCGGGTGCGGGGCGGGGGACATGCCTCCTGGCACGTCAAGCAGTGCGTTGGGCGCACCCTGGGTGGACAGCTGGAGGGTGGGTCCCTCCTCTCCCTCCCCTTGGGCCTGTGACTTCATTCCTTCCAAAGTGGCAGGAAAAACCAACAGCCAAAGCCACCACCCTGCCTGGGGCACGTCGGGCGGGAGACGGCCAAGACTGGACCCCGAAACCCAGGCCGAGCCAACAGGGGCCAGCCCACCCACGGGGGGGGGGGGAGGAATGCAGGTTGAACTCAGCAGCGTTCCCATACCGCGGGCAGCATGTGGCAGTCCTGCCCAGTACAGAAATGCAGCCACCTCTGGGGTGAAACGTGGCTGGTGTTGAACAGTGAGCCTGGCTGCCAGTTTCAGCCAGGCAGAGAAGCCCCCGCAGCAGATGAAAGCTGCCTGGGGAAGGCTGAGAAGGGAATGAAATGGATGTGTGACTAACGTCAGCGCTGACACCATCCCCTGTTGTCCTTCCCTTGCCCCCCCGCCATGGGCCAAGTAGCCCTGGCATCTCTGATGGAAAGTGATCAGCCAATCATAGACTCATAGGACAGAAGAGCCTTCAGGAGTCACCGAATCCAGCCCCCTGCCCAAGGCAGGACCAACCCAACTCCACCACCCCAGCCAGGGCTTGGCCAAGCCGGGACTTCAACACCTCTAGGGATGGAGATTCCACCCCCTCCCTAGGGAACCCAGCCCAGCGCTTCCCCACCCTCCCCTCCTCGGAAAATCGCTTTCCCTAAGATCCCACCTAGACCTTCCCCCCTGCAACTGAGCCCATTGCGCCTCGATCTGCCATCGGCCCCCACTGAGAACAGCCTCTTGCCAGCCTCTTGGAACCCCCTGCAGGGAGCTGAAGGCCGCTCTCAGGCCCTTTGTCCTCTGCTCCTTCCGAAGATGTTGTGTTTGGCTCCACGCTGCCAGGAGCCAGTGTGCTTCCCTGGCCTCCTCACCCGCCACTTCCTGCCCCCCCCCAGCTGTCCCTTGGAGGTTGCCCCGGGGCCCTGCTGAGCGGGGGAAGCTCGTCTCCAGCCTGCAAACATGTAGCCCAGCCCGCCTGGGTGGCTCGTTCCCTGGGTGGGCTTCCTGCTGCGTGGCCGCCCCGACCCAGGCAGGATACTGGATGCTGACCGTGTGACCGGCACGAGGCTGCAGCCCTGCAGGAATTCCCCCCCCCCCCCCCAATCGGTATCGGTCCCCGGGTCCTGGGAGATGGGCACCCCCTCCCGGGCAGAGACCCCGAATGGCTGCTCTCCAGCCTCATTCCCAGGCTTGTGCTGATCCGCTGCTGGGCAGCCAGCTGCCCTTATATCAATAGAGCCTGGGGGCATCCCCCCCCTTACCAATAATGGAATCTGTCTGCGCTCCCCCCCACCCCCAGTTACTGCACACCGGAGCGCCTCTGCTGAGCCGGGGGCAGAACTGGGGATAGGAGGGAGCTGGGGTTAGAGGCAGAGCTGGCCTGGGGGTGCAGAGGGGGAATGAGGCCAGAGCTGGCCACCAGGGGGCAGGGCAGGGCTGGGTGGCCTGGGGGCAGAGCAGGAATGAGGCCAGAGGTGGCCACTAGGGGGCAGAGGAGAGCTGGGTGCCTGGGGGCAATGAGGGAATGAGGCCAGAGCTGGCCACCAGGGGGCAGAGCAAGGCTGGGTGGCCTGGGGGCAGAGCAGGAATGAGGCCAGAGGTGGCCACTAGGGGGCAGAGCAGGGCTGGGTGGCCTGGGGGCAGAGCAGGAATGAGGCCAGAGCTGGCCACCAGGGGGCAGAGCAGGGCTGGGTGGCCTGGGGGCAGAGCAGGAATGAGGCCAGAGGTGGCCACTAGGGGGCAGAGCAGGGCTGGGTGGCCTGGGGGCAGAGCAGGAATGAGGCCAGAGCTGGCCACCAGGGGGCAGAGCAGGGCTGGGTGGCCTGGGGGCAGAGCAGGAATGAGGCCTGAGCTGGCCACTAGGGGGCAGAGCAGGGCTGGGTGGCCTGGGGGCAGAGCAGGAATGAGGCCAGAGGTGGCCACTAGGGGGCAGAGGAGAGCTGGGTGCCTGGGGGCAATGGGGGAATGAGGCCAGAGCTGGCCACCGGGGGGCAGAGAGGCACTGGATGCCTGTGGGCAGAGCGGGGGCTGTGATATGCTCCTTCCCTGCCCTCTGGGGGCCGGTCTGGACCCCACCCTGTGCTCCCCTCACTGAGCACACCCCCCCTCTTTGGGAACCCCCGCCCTCAGCTAACCTCCCCTTGCGGGGGGTCTTTCATTACTGCCATCAGCGGGGTCCCATAACGCGATGCAGCAATACGGCTGAGCCAGCTACCCCCAGCCCTTCCTCAGCGAACCAGCGCTGCAGCCTGGCCAGCCTGGCCCAAGAGCATCACCGCACGTCGTGCCGCCATCTTGCCGAAGCCGCGGCGTGCCCCTGCCTCCGCCGAGCACGTCCCTCGCTCTGCCCGCGGAGCAGGCTGGAGCCGGCCCCACCTCGCCCAGGGCTGGCGGGGGGGAGCCTCCGGCTCGTTGACCTCTCGGCATGCGGCGCCGCAGCAAGTGCACGAGACGTTCGTTCGCCGCGCCGCCGCGCCGCGCTCTGTGGCTGCAGGGCTCAGCCCGGGAGGCAGGGCCATTCGGCACGCGGCGCCGGGCCCCTGCAAGGCCTGCCTGGGGCCCGCACGGCTGTAGCTGTGATATAGCTCCACCATGGGAGCGGCTCTCTCCAGGGCGCACCATGAACGAAAGAGAATCAACGTGAAAACCGTTTTGTGCCGCTGTGTCAGAGCAGGGAAAAAGTGAGCTAAGCAGCGCCCTGGAGGGAATAGTCCCATTGCTCATGGAAGAGCTTGCAGCCAAGCTCGGCTTTGCAAAGGGCCCTGCAATTTGGGAGGCAGCACAGCCTAGTCAGGTGGCATGAGGTCACTTTCCAGCCTTGCTGCTGCGGGAGGAACTCGGGCAAGCCACTTCAGTGCTCCTGTGCCTCAGTTTCCCCATCTGTAAAATGGAGGCTACTTCAGCGCTCCCTGACTCATTTCCCCACCTGTAAAATAGGGGCTACTTCAGCACGCTGTGCCTCAGTTTCCCCACCTGTAAAATGGGGGGGGGGGACTTCCATGTGCCCTGCCTCCGTTTCCCCATCTGTAAAATGGGGGATAATGACAGTGACCATCTTTTGTAGAGTTTGCGGTCTACTACAGGAGGTAGGAAACATTATACAGTACGGGACCCAGGCACAGTGTTTCAGAACAACCAAAGAAATGCTACACAGGACCCAAATTACTCGTGGTGGAGCCCTCTCGCCCTGTAAGGCACAAGTCGGTGCAGATTTGCAAGGGCATTGTCGACGTGGGCCACATTGGAGAGGCCCCAAATTTATGCCTGGGAGTAGCTCCAAAGACTTAAATGAAACTATGGTTGTGAGTCAAGTGCCACTTATGACTAAGGACTGGCACGGTTGGAGACTGAGTTTAATGTAAAAACATTTATAAAAGTTTTTACAGGACCTAATATGAACAGAAATATTTTCATGAGGCCTCTCCTAACCGTGAAAAGACCTTAGTAAGGGTTACCCTCCCAATGCAACAGTGAAACCCCCCCAAGATCAGCATGGGGAGGAGAGCCAAGACGTGAAAATGATCCACATAAGTTCACATCGCAGCACCACGTGCAAAAAGCAAACACAACAGCATAAATCAATGGATGGTGCAAAGTAAAATTAGATTTGTGGACAGATGCCCATTGTACTCAATGAGCACTTGCTGCATTACAACATGTTATAGTATCTACATCGGTATAGTTAGGCGTGGCAGGATTCGCTCCTCAGCGGTACATGTCGATTTCACTGTGCACATATACAAACTGCAGAACAAATATTTCCCTGGATAATAAGTGAAATTTACAGATTGGCAGAGTCAAAACAATGCTACTTGAGAACTTACCTGAGTTTGATTGAAAGACTTTTAGTTTGTATCTTGAGATGTGGTGATGACTGTTGGAGTTTTACTGGTTGTAAAGTTTTAACCTTGTGAATCTCACTGTTTAATATTAACGGTCTGATTCCTCCCCCCTCCCCCGCCCCTAAATTCTCCACCAATGATGAAAATTTAAATCGATAAAAAAATCCAAGGAAAATGCTTAAAACCTGTAAACATAAAATAAAAAATGCTTAAAAATAAATGGGTATTATCTGTTGAAAGTACATAAACCAAAATAAGTATCATTGTCTGCCACACCGAATTCGATGCCTGTACACACACACACACACACACACACACACACACAGCGTTTCATACAGCTGGATTGTGAAGCAGCTTTGCCTAGTGGATAGGGCAGAGCATCACACTTCGTATTAGGAAACCATTATATTCCTGGCTCTGACACTACCCCACTCTAGGACCTTGAGCATCACTTATCCGCTCTCCTTCTTCTCCCTCTTGTTTATTCAAGGCATATATTTACTACAGGCTGGATCGATGGCAGCAATCCATCCTCCGGGGATCAATTTATCAGGTCTAGTGTAGACACAATAAACTGACCACTGAATACGCTCCCATCAACGCCGCTATTCCACCAAAACGAGGAGGGTAACTGCAGTCAATGGGAAAGCATCAACTGTCAATTCACCAAGGTGAAGATACCTCACACAAGCAGACCTAAAGATGTCAACTGCACCTATGTTATTCATGTAGCTGAAGCTGCATGACTAAAGTTGATGGCCTGCAGTAATGTAGACAAGGCCTCTGATTAGAAACTCTGGGGGCAGGAATTGTCTCCTGGGTGAATGTACAGTGCCCTGCACAATGGGGCTCGGATTTCAGTGGGTGCCTACAATATTAGCAATAATTACAAAGAGCAAAACTGGTTTGGGTTTTAATCTTTCTAACATTGGCACAACTGTGTGAGAAGAGTAGAGTGGTACAAATCATGGATTTTTCCACTCTCTGGCAGTTCTGAACATTCAAAAAAAATACTACATTTTAGATTAAACACCGCTCCCCCCAAAACCAAAATCTTCACAACATTTCTGGCAAATTGAAACACAAACAAGCAGTTTCTGGTCAAAAATGAATGAGTGATTTTATTTCTATGTTCAGCTTTCGTTTTGGTTCGCTTTTAAGAAAAAAACCAAACACAAAGTAGAAGGAAATTTCTAAATGAAACGTCTTTTCAATGTGGCAAATCAAGTTTTTTGGGGTGTTCTAAAAAGAACCCCCCCCCCAAAAATAAATAGTTTCAGCAAAACCAATGCAAGTTTGCAAAACACTTCAGAGTCACTGAATCTGCATTTTTCACCCGTGGGAGAGGAGGGAGTTTTGGCCAAAACTGTTTGCCTAGCTCAACGGAAGAACATCTTGACTACGTCTACACTGGCATGATTTTCCGGAAATGCTTAAAACGGAACAGTTTTCTGTTATAAGTATTTCTGGAAAAAGCGCGTCTACATTGGCAGGATGCTTTTCCGGAAAAGCACGTTTTCCGGAAAAGCGTCCGTGCCAATCTAGACGCACTTTTCCGCAAAAAAGCCCCGATCGTCATTTTCGCGATCGGGGCTTTTTTGCGGAAAAGAAATCTGTGCTGTCAACACTGGCCCTTTTCCGGAACAGTTTTCTGGAAAAGGACTTTTGCCCAAACGGGAGCAGCATAATTTTTCCGGAAAAGCACTGATGATTTTACAGTAGATCGTCAGTGCTTTTCCGGAAATTCAAGGAGCCAGTGTAGACAGCTGGCAAGTTATTCCGGAAAAGCGGCTGATTTTCCGGAATAAGTGGCCAGTGTAGACACAGCCCTTCAGTGCACATTGAAGGTTAAGGAAACACTGGCACCAACTGGGAGAAAGGACCAGCCAACGGCGTATTAAGCAGCCAGTCTGCAGTACAAACCAAGGATTCCTTTCCCTTTTCATGACAAAGAAAAGGTACAATCTAAGCCGCAGGACTCAGGGGAGAAGGAGTCCAAATTTGAAGATTCTAGCCACAGTCCCGCTGAGATGGTGAAGAGAAGAAAATCACTAGGAGCGGCCCGAGAACATCACGAGACTTGGCCAAGACCTGACTCACACCAGGGAACAGAATGCAACTCTTCCTCAAGGACCGGCGCGCATGCGGAATATAATTTGCTGCCTCCTTCTGTTGCAGCACATGAGATTTTCGTGGGTGCAAGCGCTGAGGAGGCGGAAGACTCATAAAAGGACAGTTCACCACTGCTGGCATTTTTGGCCAAAACTTTTCCCCTGCCCCAGTGCCGAGCTGGACTTACCATAGCAGCAACGGAGAAAGAGAATCGTATCATGGGGCAGAAGAGGAGCTGGGACTGCCAGGTCTGAGGTCACAATTCCACCCCCTACATATCCCATCATGCACCATGCTGCCTTTCCCATGATGCAGTGTGGGGAATATAGTTAGGGTTGCCGGATGGTTTCAACAAAAATACCGGACACTCTTGACACATGACATCACAATCTACATTACATCTGATTTAGAAAATACCGGACATTTCTATTGTTTCATTTATTTTTTCTCAATTTGTTTCCCAAACAGAAAGCTCCAATACTGGACTGTCCAGTTCAAAACCGGACACCTGGCGACCCTAAATATAGCCTGACCGGACAGTCTGGCGGACAGGGGAAAATCAGAGCACCCAAACTACAACTCCCATGGTGCACCAGTGCATAAGGTTGCCAAGTGTCCGGTTTTGAACCAGACAGTCCAGTATTGGAGCTTTCTGTTCAGGAAACAAATTGAGAAAATAGAAATGAGACAATAGAAATGTCCGGTATTTTCTAAAGCGGATGGGATGTCGATTGTGATGTCATGTGCCAAGTGTGTCCGGTATTTTTAGTGAAACCCGCTGGCAGCCCTACCAGTGCAGCACTGCCACGTGGACCCGTTTTGTTTTGGGGCCAAACATTTCAATGTTAGAATTTCCAGGAAATAGAAGAAAAACAAAAAAATCTGCCCCAACTCCGCCATGTCTGCATCTCGCTCCATGCCTGGTTCGTCTCACAGAACATAACCACGGGCCCATCTAGCCTAGTATCCCGTCATCCGGCAGTGACCAAATGACAGGACACCAATGAGTGAAGGAGACAGACCCACCGCCTCTCCCGCCAGAGCCTGGCTTATCATCTGAATGCACGGCCTGCATGGGACCACCGGCCAGGGCTGGCAGTAGGCGGAAAAGGCCTGGCAGGATGGAAAATACCCAGGCTTTGGGGACTGTTAGGGCTGACGTGTCATACAGATCCCTGAGATGGAATTATTTCTTTTTTTAATACATCTACAATCGGGCAATGAGTGAGAATGACAGGGAATAGGTCACTCGCTAATTGGCTAATAATGTTCATGGCTTTGGCAGCTGGTTGTTTACTCATGAAAATGTTTCAGACAAGAACCGGGGGGGGGGGAGGGGGGGGGGGAGGGTGTGAAGGAAACTTCCAAGCGGCCGCGCTGACGGGATGGAAAGAAAGCCCTCGCCCGGCTCAGATGTCTTCTCGGGGAAAGGGCAAAGCCCAGCGGCTTTTTTCCACCTTAAGCAACGCGACAAGGTTTCCTCCAACTCCTCCGGGTCCGTCAGTGACGTAGTGGAGCCGGAAATGTTGATGGGACCAAAGACTCTTTTCCCGCAGCCCGCCGCAGGGGACGAGAAAGGCGGAGGGTAAATCTCCCGAGGATCTCCACCCACCGGAGAGACAGCTGGGCCGTGGCGCTGGCCAACCGAGATCCCTCAGAGGCCAAGGGCGAGGTCTTCCGTGAGCTCATGACTCCTGGGCACAGTCACATTGCAGGCACGAGGACTTCAAAACCGGGCCCTGTGGATCCAGCTTGCGAGGAGAAAGGAGAGGGCAAGAAACTAGGGAGAAATGAGCTGTTTGCTGCAGCAGAGCTGGGCCTGACGCCAGGGCGGGTGACAAGGGAACAGGCGCCCGGAGGGTGACGCAGCCGGAAGCCCCTGCTTGCACCTGGGCCAACTAGAGCCAGAGCCGAAAGCCACGGAGCACATCGGCTCCTGCCGCCCGCCCGGCTCATCTCCCGTAAAGGTTTAACCCTCCCCCGGCTCCTGGGAGGGCGAGAAGTATTAGTACCTCCCCCCGTGCTGCAGATGGGGATCGGGGGGTGCAGAGAAACTGGACCTGCGTCCGGTTCAATACTATGCTAATAGGCCTGGCGAGCTGGAAGGCTCTTCACTCTCAGTGGCTAGCTCCCGCTGCAGGAAGACTCACCAGGCTGCAGGAGTGGTCAGACGGAGAGGGAGAGGGTTGAGCACCAGGTCCCAGGGACAGAGGCAGAGCCCAGAGAAGGGCAGAGGGACAGCTGGAGAGGGAGGACAGAAACAGCCACACCCGCGGGAGCGAGAGCGCAGGGAGGCCTGGAAATCCGGACGGGAAAGTGAATGTTCCGCATGAGCCCAAAGCAGGCCCGAGGCGGGGTGGAAAACCTGCCGTCTCCTCCTCGGATCTAGCTGAATGCCTGGGCGCACACGCTGGCTCTTCTCCTCCTGAGGGCAACAGGGTTGCACTGGGGGTGAATCCGGATTTGAATGTGGAGTGCAGCTGTGCAGTGTAAACTCCCTCCGCCATTACCAGCCACGTTGTCACTTGCAGCTGCTCTTAGAGAATCATGGGAACCATGGTGGAGAAGGCGCGTTAGGTCCCATTGGATCATCTCCTGAGCAATGCATGGCGGTCCCTACCGAATGCTCTCCAATATGACTTCAGGGATGGGCGCTCCCTGCTTTCCTCTTGGGAGACTGTCCCTAGGGCTACCAGATCTCCTCATCGCAAGATGTTTCCCTTTGAGAAACTTCAGGTTACTGATAGAGCCGGTCTCAATGTTTTCATTAACACTTTCCCCCTATCCCCGACTAAAACTGGCCTTTTGGACCAAATGGGAGGACAAAATATTCCTTCCGGTCCATTTTCCAAAATCCCAACTTTTTTTTCCAGGAAATATTTTGGGGTTTTGCTAAAGCGTCTCAGCTTTTTTTTGACTGAAAAGGTTCGTTGCCATCTTCCATGTCACGTTTTACATTTCGAGAGAGAACGGGGGCAAAGTTGGGGCTAAAACGTTTCCCCCGAAATTTCCCCGCAGAGCAGAACTGGCTTTTCGTTCGGCTGAAGTTACTGGCACAAAGCGGGGCCTCGGCGGCTGATTGCCGGAATATGTTCAGCCATGTCCAGCCATGCAAGCCGCCGCGCATTTAGGGCTTGCTTCAGTGCGCGCACGTCACCAAGATTACTTCCGATAGGATCATGGATTAAAACCATCCCCCAAAGCTGCCCTGACATCAATAGCGCCTTGAAGGCAGAAGGATGTAGGATAGCTCCCGTTCGGCATGCGGGTCTTCTCTTGGTTGACCTCAGGGATTGAACTCCAGAGCTAAGAGCATGAGCCTTTAGAGTATTCGCTACAGTGACAGCTCCCTGTAATAGACTTGGAGCCTTTGTGGGTCAGGCACAGCAAGAGGCCTGTAACACACGGTGCCCAGTGGATTCTATGCACAGCTGGAGAGCTGAGTATGGACAGCACCACCGCGCCTTTGCTGCTCTGACAGGAAGAGCAGAAACAGACATTTGCAAGAGCTGCTCTCACCCTGAGATGTATTAAGGCCACGTCTCCACTTGCCGGAGAATCGACGCACTGGCGCTCAATCTCCCGGGGTTCGATTTAGTGGGTCTAGTAAAGACCTGCTAAATCAAATGCTGAGGGCATCCCCATTGGAACTCCTACTCCTTGGGAGGAGTAATGGAAGTTGACGGGAGCATTTTTCCCCCTACAACCTCCCGCTGTGGAGACGGCGCCAAAGGCCAAATTAAGGTAGGTCGATTCCAGCTACGCAATTAATGTAGTGCCTCGCCAATCTAGGTAGGTATAGACCAGGCTTAAGAGGAGTATCATATGTAGGATACGGGAGGTGATTGTCTTGAGCTTCTCAGCTCTGATGTGGCCTTAGATGAAATAGTAAGTCCTCTGAGCACCCTACGCATGAGGACAGATGTGGATAAATGGGAGAGAGTCCGGAGGAGAGCAGCCCATGTGACCAAAAGCTTAGAAAACCTGACCTGTGAGGAAAGGTTAACACTTGGGGCTTGTTTAGTCTCAAGAAAAGCAGATTGAGCGGGGACCCGGCAACAGTTCCCAAATCGGTTAAGAGCCGTTTTAAAGAGGACAATGCTCAATTGTGATCAGCTGTTCCCTGTGTCTATTGACTATAGCGATGCGCTTCCTCGGCGGCACGGGAGAGTTCCGTTAGCTAGTAGGGGACGAAAACGTTCTAAAGAGGAGGCTTGGAAAAGATACGGAATTCTCGTCCGTGGCAGTTTTAGGAATAAGTGGCACACCCCCCTGTCGGGAATGATCCAGGTTCGTTTGGTGCTGCCGTGGCACAAGGGACGGGAGTAGATGACCTCTCTAGCCAGCGTCCAGCCTTACAGGCGGAGAAGACAAACCAGCGAATCTCACCCGCCACATTCGGCGTCAAGCGCACAACTTCTGTTTGAGCGACAGTGTCCACCTTTTCTGCCCCGTAAAGAGCCCCGCATGGTGAGAAACAGCCGGCCGCTGGTGGTGCTTGTAAACCACGATCTAGTCACTGCTTCACCGTCGCTTGGATACACTAAGCAGCCTCTGAGATCTCGGTGAAGGCAGGTTTTCCAGGCGGAGCATCATTCTGGTAGTTCTTTTCTGAGCCCCTTCCAAGTTTTCAACATCCTTTTTGAAGTGTAAACACCGGAAATGGACACAGTGTTCCAGTAATGGTCTTACTAGTGCTGTGTAAAGAGGGAACCGCACCCCCCCCCCCCGCTCAACACACACATACAAACACACACCTACTCCCTAGCTTAGCTAGCCAAGGCTTGTGTGGCCATATTCCCTTACTCTGTGCACAGGGTTCTAGTTGGAGTCAAAGGAAAGTTCTGGGCAGAAATGGAGAAGAATGTGGCTGCTGGCCCCGCCCCCTGGAAGATGTGGCCGTGTGGCTGCTGGCCCCGCTCGCTGGAAGACGTGGCCGTGTGGCTGCTGGCCCCGCCCGCTGGAAGACGTGGCTGCGTGGCTGCTGGCCCCGCCCCCTGGAAGACGTGGCCGCGTGGCTGCTGGCCCCGCCCGCTGGAAGACGTGGCCGCGTGGCTGCTGGCCCCGCCCGCTGGAAGACGTGGCCGCGTGGCTGCTGGCCCTGCCCCCTGGAAGACGTGGCCGCGTGGCTGCTGGCCCCGCCCGCTGGAAGACGTGGCCGCGTGGCTGCTGACCCCGCCCCCTGGAAGACGTGGCTGCGTGGCTGCTGGCCCCGCCCCCTGGAAGACGTGGCCGCGTGGCTGCTGGCCTCGCCCGCTGGAAGACATGGCTATGTGGCTGCTGGCCTCGCCCGCTGGAAGACGTGGCCGCGTGGCTACTGGCCCCGCCCGCTGGAAGACATGGCTATGTGGCTGCTGGCCCCGCCCGCTGGAAGACGTGGCCACGAGGCTGCTGGCCCCGCCCGCTGGAAGACGTGGCCGCGTGGCTGCTGGCCTCGCCCGCTGGAAGACGTGGCCGCGTGGCTACTGGCCCCGCCCGCTGGAAGACGTGGCCGCGTGGCTGCTGGCCCCGCCCCCTGGAAGACGTGGCCGCGTGGCTGCTGGCCCCGCCCGCTGGAAGACGTGGCCGCGTGGCTGCTGGCCTCGCCCGCTGGAAGACGTGGCTGGCAGTCATGCTGCACCAGCGCACAAAGCATTCGGTCTGCGAGTTCTGGACGCAGTCTCTGGGTCCACCTCACGGCGTGACGTAAAGCCAAAGAATCCACCCAGATGGCTCCTGGGCAAAGGATGAAACACGCCAGAGGGGGAAATGGCTCCTAGACACACCCCGCCCGAAGGGGCGCTTGGCCTGGCACAGAACAGACTGCGGGGCCGGGAGCCGGCCCAGTGCAAAGGCAGGGTAGGTGGGAGGCGTCCAGCTTCCCCTCACAAAGAGCAGCAAGGCCTGGGAAGGGCTGATCTCTCCAAGCCTGCCGAAGTGGAGGATTGGCAGGGGAGTTCCAGCCATGTGCCCCCCCCCCCACCCCCAGCAACGAAGGTCTCTCTGCACTGGCCTTTGCTCCGGGGTGCTCCTCTCTGGGTTCACCCTGGCTGTGGGGCTGAGTGGGAGCCCACCAGCCCAGCCTCGCTGCTCAGCAAGTGAGCAGGTCAGGAGGAGGCCTCACCAGAGGGGCCCGCGACATGGCTGGGCAGGGGGGCTGATGCAGGAGGGCCCAGGGCGTGGCAGGGTGGGAGGTGTGGCAGGGCAGGGCAGGGCAGGGCAGGGGGCTCAGGGCATGGTGTGGCGAGGTAGAGAGTCTGAGGAGTGGCGTGGCAGGGGGCGTGGCAGAGCAGGGGAGGGCCAAGGAGCCCAGGGCATGGCGAGACAGGATGGCCCTGGGTGTGGCAGGGAGTGGTGGGTCAGGGGGCCCGGGGTGGGGCAGGGGGGGGCATGGCAGGGCAGGGAGTGCAGAGGGCCTGGGGCATGGCAGGGTAGGGGCCCAGGGCTGGACGTGGCAGGGGGCCCAGGCATGGCGTGGCAGGGGGCCCAGGGCAGGGCGTGGCAGGGGGCCCAGGGCAGGACGTGGCAGGGGGCCCAGGGCAGGGCGTGGCAGGGGGCCCAGGGCAGGACGTGGCAGGAGGCCCAGGGCAGGACGTGGCAGGGGGCCCAGGGCAGGAGGCCCAGGGCAGGACGTGGCAGGGGGCCCAGGGCCTGGCGTGGCAGGGGACCCAGGGCAGGGCGTGGCAGGGGGCCCAGGGCAGGGCGTGGCAGGGGGCCCAGGGCATGGCGTGGCAGGGGGCCCAGGGCAGGACGTGGCAGGGGGCCCAGGGCATGGCGTGGCAGGGGGCCCAGGGCAGGACGTGGCAGGGGGCCCAGGGCATGGCGTGGCAGGGGGCCCAGGGCAGGACGTGGCAGGGGGCCCAGGGCATGGCGTGGCAGGGGGCCCAGGGCATGGCGTGGCAGGGGGCCCAGGGCAGGAGGCCCAGGGCAGGACGTGGCAGGGGGCCCAGGGCCTGGCGTGGCAGGGGACCCAGGGCAGGGCGTGGCAGGGGGCCCAGGGCAGGACGTGGCAGGGGGCCCAGGGCATGGCGTGGCAGGGGGCCCAGGGCAGGACGTGGCAGGGGGCCCAGGGCATGGCGTGGCAGGGGGCCCAGGGCAGGACGTGGCAGGGGGCCCAGGGCATGGCGTGGCAGGGGGCCCAGGGCATGGCGTGGCAGGGGGCCCAGGGCAGGAGGCCCAGGGCAGGACGTGGCAGGGGGCCCAGGGCCTGGTGTGGCAGGGGGCCCAGGGCAGGACGTGGCGGGGGCCCAGGGCAGAACGTGGCAGGGGGCCCAGGGCATGGCGTGGCAGGGGGCCCAGGGCATGGCGTGGCAGGGGGCCCAGGGCATGGCGTGGCAGGGGGCCCAGGGCAGGACGTGGCAGGGGGCCCAGGGCATGGCGTGGCAGGGGGCCCAGGGCAGGGCGTGGCAGGGGGCCCAGGGCCTGGCGTGGCAGGGGGCCCAGGGCAGGACGTGGCAGGGGGCCCAGGGCAGGGCGTGGCAGGGGGCCCAGGGCAGGACGTGGCAGGGGGCCCAGGGCCTGGCAGGGTCACTGAAACGTGGTGCCCTACGACTCAAGGAGCAGTCATAGTCCATCAGGGAGCAGGCGCAAACACAGGAAGAATGACCCAGTTTGGGGGGTTTCCCTTCCTAACCGGGACCGGCCCTTTCTCGAAGCAGGAGGGGGCCTGGCCAGGCAACCCTCCCAGGGAGCCCAGATCCGGGGCGTGGGTCTCTGGCACGTCACACCAGTGGCTGCGACCGCGCTGGGTGTTGAGCCGTGGAGAACCCTCCTGCTCCTTTCTCACAAACAGCCGCGGTGACGACGCAGGCTCCGAAGCCTCACGCCCCAGCTGGGCAAGGGGGAGCCGGGCACAATGCCGGCCGTTTAGGCCCCATCTCTGCTTTGCCTGCAAGGACGAGCAGCTCTTTTAAAGTTTGCCCAGCGCTGTCATCCCAAGCCCGTTTTCAGTTGTACGGTGAGGGTCCCTCTAATTTCTTCCATCAGTGGGTGGAATAAATTTTGTTCTGTGCACGGAGGCATGTGCCAATGTGCACCACCAATAAAAACACCTGCTGCCACTGGGTGGCCGCCCAACTGCTCGGCTTACAGGGAACACGGGTGTAAGGGGAACGTGTTTCTTCTTGCTTTAAAAATTAACCTTGTTGCTCAGAAGAAGCAGGGTCTAGCACCCCGATGGACACGTGCCCTGCCAGCTCCCCAGAGCGCGGCCAAGCGAAACACCCACGTCAGACAGGAATAACGTGCTTTTCCTCCCACTCCCCTGCACTCGCGAGGTACTGCCCCTCCAGTCCTCACCCACAGCCCCCTTTGCTAGCCTAGCCATGTGCCACAATACCCCCCCCCCAGCCTGAGTAGCAACAGCGACGGGTGGCTGGAGACGCAAAGGTGCATGAATTTTTCCGATGCTGTATAATCCTGACTTCGGTTCTGCTCTCTGCTGGTGATTAACAAACCGGGCACTTTGCCCTTGGCGGAGCTGCGCTTTGGAGCGGGCTCTGTGGCACCCTGACTCAGTTTCCCCTTCTGCTCATGGGCGGCTTCACAGTCCAGATACTCAAACCACTTCTCCGTCGGGGGGGGGGGGGCAATTAATTAACTGCCTCTTGCCCACAGCTTTGCCCTGTCCTGACTACAGCACCATGCGCCGAATCTTCCAACAGAGCCAACACCAGAACTCCACCCGCCAGAGTCCTCACCCTGGCGTCGAGCGGAGCCCAGCCCCACCTGGGACAGGCGCTAAACGTCTCCCGGGTGGAACCCATCTTCAACACCGCCCTCCCCCCTTCAGGAAAGTCAGGTTCGAAACTGAGCTGAGTCGGCGCACCGCTCTCCCAAGGAAACGCTCTTAAACCAGTGTAGCCGGGTCATCAATCTGCGTGTGATCGATTTACACTAAACCTATTTAAGCCACGGAGAAACTGATTTAAGAGCTGCCTCTAGGCCAAACCTCAGTTTACAAGGCCAGGAGCTGGTTAGTGATTTATTTTATTTCTTTTTTTTTTTTCCAGGAGGAAATCTCATCAAAGTCCGGTTTGTCCCGCTTGCCGGAGAGGAGATGACGGCTGTACCTAGGAGGCAGCTGTTTGGGTATGAAGCCCAGCTGGGTGGAACGGTGCATTTTGTGAAATTTGCCGGAAAGCCAAAAATAGCTCTTCAAAGAGGGCAGCGGTAGAAGAAAGTTTGGGTAACTGTGGGCGTGGGGGGGTGAGGGAAAACACGGCCACTTCAAGCATTGTGCCTGAAATAACAAGCTATTTTGCACCTGACCTCAGTGACGCAGCTTGGGGAGGGGCCCCCGGGCGATTGGCCTGTGACAAAAATACAAGCATGCCTAGTGAGCAGATCAGGGCGGGCGGGCAAGCCCCACCCCCCAAGAAGCTGGGCAGATCAGAACATGAACTCATTGGGTTCATTCAGACGCTTTCAGCTGCCGGCCAAATCAAACAACCGGAGCTTCGGTCGCAGCCCCACCGTAAGAAAACACGGCGCAGAAAGCGTTCCAAAGACGGCGCACGCGAGGGAGACAGGGCCGGGCACAAAAGGGCCTTTCACTCTGGTGAATTAGACAAATAAACCTGGCCAGATTTTTGTCAAATAGTGTCCAACCGGCAGGTTGCTTTGATCCCGGCCACAAGGTTTTTCGTTTCTTCCTTCTCCATTTCCCTCTTTCCATTTCTTCCCCTTGGCGTATTTAAAAAATATTTATTTGGAAGAAAATTCTTGGCCGTCCTTGCCCTGTAGAAGATCGGCAGCAAGCAGGAATCAGTGCAGATGTGAGGATTCTAGGGGTCTCGTGAGACTCCCTCGCTCCTGAGTTAGCTCAGGGCAAGAAAAAAGAGCAGCAGGACGTAGGCTGGATTTTCTGCTTAAGTCGTGGGTGCAGCGTTGCAGTGCGCTGTTATAACCCCTGTTGCGCTCCACCCCAGAGCCAGCTGCAGGATGCGGAGCCATTGCTTTACACAGGGGAGCCTTTGGGGTGAAATGGACTGGAGGAGCCTGGCTGATCTGGCTTCAGGCCTGGAACTGCCTGGGACACACCCCAACCCACGGCCGGGCCATGGGGGTGCAGCCAGCCCCTCTGCGGCTGGAAGAACAGCAGTGATTCTGCCATGCACCTGATGCAAGGTGGCCAGCCAAGGCCGGCGGAGGGAGCATGGCTGCCCGGGTTTGGGATGCCTGGGGCAGAGGCCTCTGGGAGCAGCCCCCACATGCCAGGGTCTGGGATTTGCAGGCAGAAATGCACGTAGCTTGCCCGGAGAGAAGGGGCAGTGGGAGAGTGCAGAGGCCGGTCTGGGCTTCTGGTGGGAGGGAGGAGAGAAATAGCCTGGCCCTGCAGAGCTGTGAAAGTCGCACGTTCCCAGGCCCCTTGCCCCTGCCGGCATATCCAAGGGGAACTCGGCCAGGCCAGGCAGTGAGCGTTAGCCGAGCCAGGGGCACAGGGGGCAGGAACGTCTGAATCCAAATCGGCCCTCGTGGGCTTCCATCTTGCTCGGCTCCGCGTTAGGCCCCATCGCCACGGTGCCGGGGAGAGCTTGCCCCAGGCCGGCCAGACGCCTGGCTCGGGACACGGGATTCCGCCCCCCTGGGAGAGGACGTGTGGGGGGCTGGGGAGCTCTTCACCTCCGCGGGGTCTGCCTCTGGGGTGGGTGGCGATGGCCGGGACCCTGCCCGTGCCGGGGAGGAGGCGGGGTGGGCAGCCCCTTCAGCCAACACTGGAACTGGGGTCCCTCAGCAGCCCGAGGGGGTTCCCCTGCTCCCACCTGCCCCACACATGGAGGGCTCCTGCTTAGGGACTGTTTCAGCAGGGGTGGGTCCAGCAGCGGGAGAAGGAACCAGCCCCCCTCAGCAGTGGCCGTCTCCTCTCACCTCAGGTCCCCCCCCTTCCTATCGCTGGCGGCCGTGTGGGGCATGAGGGGGGCAGCGGGTTAGCCACACGCCCAGCCTGGGCAGCAGGACCCAGGCCCAGGGCCATGAGGAGACAGCAGGGGGTCTGGATTTGGAAGGGGAATTGCAGCCAGGAGGGGGGGGAGGGCCAGCAGCGTGAGGCAGAGCTCGGTGCACGGGGGAAAGTGCACGGCCATCTCCAGGGCAAGCTTCAGCACCCCTGGGACAGCAGGAACCTTCCCCTGGCCCATTAGGGCTCCAGCCAGTCTCTCGGTCCCGTGCCCAGCCCCGGGCCCTTCCCTCCCGTGCCCTGGGGAGAGACCAGCTTCTGAGCTGAGCCGGAGCTCTTCTTCAGCGCCGAGACGTGCCTGTGTCTGCACTGGCTCGGGGCTGAGCGCGGCGGCCATGTTTGGGCTCAGCCCGCGTAAGAACCATGGAGCCATGGAGAGCCACGGGTCCTTCCCTTCTATTCACGGAGCGCCTGCTTCAACCTACACGCAAGGCAAAGCCGGGTTCCCTTGCGTTCCTTGCTCTGCTTAGCGCAGGCCGCCCCTCTCTGGGCAAGGCTCCCCTGGAGCTCGGGGGGGCTTGTGGTCTCAGACCCCTCCCGAGAACTCACAGGAGCTGCCTGCTGCCCATTCCACGACATGGCGAGAATACTCGGCTGCCCGATTTCCAGCCCCAGGGGATCTCAGGCTCCAGGTGACTCTAGGGATGGTGCCTGCTTCATCCAGAGCAATTTGTCCGGCTCTATGGCCCCGAGGGCCGCCAGGGCAGGCCACAGCCGCGCCAGGGAGCCTGGTTTAGTGAGTCCAATTTGTTCTCCTAAGCAGGGCCGGCTTTAGGAAGTGTGGGGCCCAATTCGAACCATTTCGACGGGGCCCCGCAGCAATTTTGGTTGAGCAAAAAAAACAACGGCACACAAAAAATTCCCGCATAGCCCCAGAAGTAGCTAGCACCCCCCTCCCCCCCACCCCCCGCAGCACGCTCCTCCTCCGGGGCTAACGCCCCCTCCTGCAGCGTGCCCGGCACACTTCCGGGTTCAGGGCACAGGGACCCTTTAGGCGCCGGGCCTGATTCGGGGGAATCGGACAAATCGGCCTAAGCTAGGTGCCAAGCTAGGTTGGGGTCTGTCTACACTAGCCCCCTAGTTCAAACTAGGGAGGCTAATGCAGGCATTCGAAGTTGCAAATCAAACCCGGGATTTAAATATCCTGGGATTTAAATATCCCGCGCTTGATTTGCATCTTCCCGGCCGGTCGCCATTTTTTGAAATTTACAAGTCCGGACTAGGGGACCCGGGACAGGGACCCGGTGGTTCGAAATAAAGCCCTCGTTCGAACTACCCGTTATTCCTCCTGGAATGAGGTTTAACAGGTCGTTCGATTTAGGGGCTTTAATTTGAAATAGCAGGTCCCTGCCGCGTGTAGACGCGGGCAGTTAATCCGGACTTGTAAATTCGAAGTAGTTCGAACGAGGGGGCTAGTGTAGACGTACCCTCGGAGAGACTAAGGGCACTGTCTCCCTCACTGGTATAGTGATCCAGGAATTCAGATTTGTTATAAGGTTGCTGAAAACTAATTATAGAACATACCACGGTGTGAGGGATTTGTCCTTTTTCTGACACTTTGCACTGAAGCAGGCACTCACGGTGGTAAGCTGCTACAGATAGCGTGACCGTATTCCCAGACAACTTTGTGACAGACTCATCCTCAGCATAAAACCAGCACACGTTTCACAAGAACGATGCATCTCCCACCTGAGTTACATTGACGATCTACAGCAGTTGAGTAGCTCTGATCTACACTATCAGTTTCTCGCTTTCAGAAGCATGAACGTTCACTACCTGTTTAACAATAGCCAGTACTTAGTGAAAATGATAGTGTCAGAATAGCAGGCATACTGCTTCTCAGTTGAGATTAAAATTTGACTGATTTATAGAAAAACTGTCTTAAATTGCAGCAAAGGAGATTTAGGTTGGACATTAAGAAAAACTTCCTGCCTGTCAGGGTAGTTAAACAGTGGAATAAATCGCCCAGGGAGATCACTGGAGATATTTAAGAGAAGGTTAGACAAACATCTCTCATTGATGCTCTCCATCAATGGTCTCCAACCTTTTTAAGCATAACATCACTTATTGAATTTAAATACAATCCTGGATCCACCTGAAACCCAAACGCGCTTTCCCTGCGTCCTTTCCGCCTCTTCTCCAAGGCCCCTGCTCACTCCTGCCTCCCCCCATCCTCACTCACTTTTATCAGGCTGGGGGCAGAGCGGAGGGGGAATGTGAACTGTGATCTTGGGCTAAAAGTTTTGGTGTATGGGAGGGGTTCTGAGCCTGGGGCAGGGAGTTGCGGTACAGCAGTGGTCCTGAGACCACCCCGTCCAGCAGCTGCCTCTCAGAGAAGAAGGCAGCCTGGCCAGTCCATGGCCTCCGTGCTCCTCCTGCAGGTGGAACATGCTGGTGCCAGGCCAAACAGGCCAACCAAGCACCCACATGAGATCTTCAGCTTCCAGACAGGTCAGCTCCTGTGAGTTCAGCCTCTGCGTGGCACCAGCCCCAGGAAACCCTGCCAGGCAGAATGTCCCCCCAACCGAGCTCAAAGGGCAGGTCAGCTACGGTGGGTCCCATCTCCAAAAATCAGCTGTTCTGATGGCTTTCGCCCCACCTGGATGTCTCGGGACGGGGGGGAGGCGGATTTTGACCAGCCCTCAGCATTGGCCTCTCGCGGATCCTACTGAAGTCGTTGGCAAACCGTGTGGGCCGGTGCCGAGAGCCTGCAAGAAACCCGCCCTGGGAAGAGGATGAGAGGCACCCACCCCCCATCAGACAGGATCAGGCTGGGTCACGCTGCACCTGGGTTCCGAGTCCAACCAGCAGCCTGGAACGGGAAAGGCGCCGGATGCCGCTTCCCTTGCCAACGGCGTCCACTTCCTCCCCTCCTGGCCCCTTCTCACAGCGCAGCCCTGTTCTTCGGCAGTGAAGCGAGAGCTGGAGAAACATGCGTTTGACCGGGTGGAGCGGGATGGTGCCAAATGACGACAGCGCCTCCTGGCACCTCGTCCGCCCCCGGGCAGGCTCCAGGACAGGCGGGGATGGGTTTCTTCACCTTCCTGTCCCTCCGCTCAGACTCAGCTGCCTTCACCCATCCCCTGGCGCTTCAGCTCTGCTCCTCCGCCTGCTGGGAGGTGCTGTTGTTTCAAGTCACTCACGCACCCTTTCCTGCATAGTCCCAGCTAGGGACGTAAGAGCGTCGTCGATTCACCGGTTAACCGATACGCAAAAGCGTATCGGTTCATGCTCCCGACTGCACACATCCCCCCAAACCTGGCCAGTCAATTTTTTTAGCAGGCTGGCCAGCAGCCCAGTGCAGTCCTGGCTTGCACCAGATCCGGGACCTACCCCGCTGCGGCTCTGCATTTAAAGTGTATTAGGAGCCAGGTGGGCAGGCAGCTTGGCTCAGTTCCGGCTCGTGTCCCGGCCCTTAAGACTCTGTTAAATGTCCCAACCCCATCCACTCACAGCAGCTTGGGCTGGAGAGCATATTGAGGGGAGAGGAAGGCAAACGGACGGGCCTCTCTGGATGGGAGGCAGACATGGGGAAAGTTGCGGGAGGGGAGGGTAGAGCTGGCAGGCAGCATGGTCAGGGAATGAAAGCTCAGTACTAGGATTCGGGGGAACCTGGATTCCTTGCTCTGACACTGACTTGCTGGGTAACCTTGGGCCTATCACTTAACCATTCTGGCCTCAGCTTCTTTAGCAGTAGAATGGGGATGAGAATGCTGGCCCAGCTCCAGGAGTGCTGAGACACATAAATGAAAGGTCCTAGCTACGTGCCAAGGATTCCCATTACCACAACACTCCAGACTAACAGGCTGAGGAACTGCACAGGGCCATGTCCCCGGGTTCTCCTGTGGCTTTGCCTTCCAGTTGCAGTGCTCAGCTGCCCAACCCCACTGGACCGCTCTGACCCCCCCCCCCCCAGCCCACTCTCCTCCCGCCTAGCGTGTGACCTCACCTCCTGTGTCAATCATACCAGGCTCCTCCCAGTGTAGCTCCACCCACCCCCATGGTACTGCAGCAAGGAGTGGCCCAGTCTCCAACAGCACTCTCACACCGCCAGGTGTCAGACACGGGCAGCAGCAGAGCACCTGTACATGGGTGTCGGTGGGTGGTCAGTCCAGGGCGTTTGGGCCGTGCGGTTGAGACACTGGATGCAGACTCAGGAGACATGTGTTTGCTCCCTGGCTCTGCCACTGCCTCCCTGCGTGACCTTGGTCAAGTCACTTGGTCAGCTTGCAGTTCCGCACCTATAAAACAGAAACTGTAGAGCTGCCTTGTCTATTGAGTCCTTTGCTAAGTGCCTGTACAACTCCCTAAACCAGATACAAATCATCCCTCAACCCACCCACCCCATTGCCAAGTTCTCCCCCTTTCATCAAAGTCCAGGCGTTGCGTTTGCATTCGTTTGGGCATTTTTCTAGGCACATACAGCCCAGCAGGGAGGGAGGTCGGGCAGCCGGAAGGTCGCTGAAACCTGCACAATGGGCTAACATGCGCTTGGCATTCCCGTGAGTAACCCTCTCTCCTTCAGGCAGCCTTCCGTCAGCCCCGGGAGTGGAAAACTCACTTAGTGCAACAGATGGAGCCTTAATTAGAAGCTGCCTGAGAGCTTGGGGGGAAGGGGCATGGAGGGGGAATTCTGGGCCCAGTAGCTTGCAGCTCAGGGAAAACGCCTGACCCCTGTGGACGCCGCCACCTGGCACGTTCGTTAAGCCCGATTCCAAAGCCAGCCGGCAGGATCCACCCATCAGACCTTCTGTGCCGCGCACGCCGGGCTGGCTGGAGACGTACTCAAAGGCTCTGCTCCAGCAGTGCAAAGTGAGTGTACAGATGTGGTCTCCTCACATCAAAAAAGATATTTTGGCCTTGGAAAGGGTTCAGAGAAGGGCAACTAAAATGATTAGGGGTTTGGAACGGGTCCCATATGAGGAGAGGCTAAAGCGACTGGGACTCTTCAGTTTAGAAAAGAGGAGACTGAGGGGGGATATGATAGAGGTCTATAAAATCATGAGTGGTGGAGAGAGGGCCGATAAAGAAAAGTTATTTATTAGTTCCCTAAATAGAAGAACTAGAGGACACCAAATGAAATTAATGGGTAGCAGGTTTAAAACTAATAAAAGAAAGTTCTTCACACAGCGTGTCGTCAACCTGTGGAACTCCTTGCCAGAGGAGGCTGTGAAGGCTAGGACTATAACAGAGTTTAAAGAGAAGCTAGATAATTTCATGGAGGTTAGGTCCTTAAAAGGCTATTAGCCAGGGGATAAAATGGTGTCCCTGGCCTCTGTTTGTCAGAGGCTGGAGAGGGATGGCAGGAGACAAATCGCTTGATCATTGTCTTCGGTCCACCCTCTGTGGGGCACCTGGTGCTGGCCACTGTCGGCAGACAGGATACTGGGCTAGATGGACCTTTGGTCTGACCCAGTACGGCCGTTCTTATGTTTTCTGTCTGCGCCCTGATTTCAACTGAGCTGAGTGACAGGCCGGCCCCTCCACCGGAGGAAAGTTTCTTCCCTGCTCCCCACAAAGTGACCCCTGTGCTCGAGCGAGGAGGTTAGCCCAGCACCAAAGAACTTTTTAATGCAACTCTCTGGAAGTCTTGCTGCTACTGCTGCTTCCCGCCATCACCTCTGCTCCCTACAAGTGACCGCTGCACGGCTGTGGCCTATAAGGATGTTTGAAGAGTTTAAATTGGACCCCCAAGGAAAATAAAATCAACGGCCACGGCATTCACAACCCCTTGCCTTGAGTTTCTTTTCCTTTCTTTCGGTGGAACCCGGAGGGCACGTAAACGGCTCCAGCAGTGTGTTTAAAATCCTGACAGCATCCTTTTCCATTTTCCATTTCCATGCCGCTGGCCTGGGTTCGTTAACCTAAGTGCCTCGGCCGGTCGGTTCCTTCCCTTGGCAAGCCAGCCCCCCGGCACCTCCAGACACCCCCCGGCACCTCCAGACACCCCCCGGCATCCTGGCTTTCCTGGACTTCCCCCTCTTTCTGATGTTCTAGAAGCGGGGGTGGCTGTTGGACCTGCCTCGTTAATTTGGGAGCTGTCCTGCATTGGGCTCTGCTGCTCGTTAACCTCTGCCGCCCCAGCGGGCCGACCCCTCGCCTGGCCGTTCCAGCACTCGGCCTGTTCAGCGCATTCCAGCCCAGGCGGGAGGGGCCGGCAGCCAGGGCTTCCGGAGGTGGGAATTCAGCTCGGCGGTACGAATCCGCCGGTCCCGGCAGAGATCCAGGCTTTCAAGAGCTGCCCAAGCAAGATAGGAAAAGAGACAGGCCCTTCCCCTCCCCCGGCAGCCAGCCGGCCCGTGGCTCTCCGTGCGCCGCCTTGCTGCACACTTGCTTCAGCAATAACGTTTTTTGGGTTGGGAGGAATTTTCCTCCTTCCGCAACTTCCCGGCGGGTGGGAGAAAGTCCAGCACAACCCGCCGGGCCTTGTCTGCTCCCAGGGAAAGCCAGACTTTCAGTTCACACTGCACCCTGCCCTGCCCCGCGGCCAAACTGGAGTGCTTTCTAGCAATACACAAACCTGTGGCGGCTCGCCTCCCCGCCACCGTCTGGCAGCCGGATCGGGGCCTTCTGGGTTGTCTCTCTCTGCGGGTTGCCAAGGGGGCAGAAAGGTTTTGCGGTTCACTCCCCTGTCCCACACCAGATGCTGCCTGCCCCAGTTCAGTCACCTCCCCTGGTGACTGTCCAGCGTGACCGAGCAGCGATGCCTGCTCTTGAGATGGCTACCGTGAGCATCAGGGTACTTGGTGTCTTTTTTTATAACCCCAGCGGCTGGAGGCAGGTGATTAATGGGGTGTGGTGCCCACTGAACCTGGGTGATAAGCGTCCATCCCCTTCCAAGCACTGAGGTTAGTCCGTAAAATGCCTCGTCCCCCACCTGAACACAGGGGAGAGTGTATCTGAGACTCACGGGAGAACCATGACTTGACCAAGGTCACCTAGTAAGTCAGTGGCAGAGTCAGGACTAGCAGAGCTGGCAGTTCCTGATTCTGAGTCCTGTGCTGCAAACCCTGGGCCAGCCGGCAGTCACGTTTCATGTTTTCATTTCAGTTTCCATACATCACCTGGGAAAGCAGCTGCCTCTTTTTTATGGAAAAACCAACAAGGAGTCCGGTGGCACTTTCAAGCCTACCACATTTATCAGGCTAGGAGGGCATCAGCTTTTGATCCTTTTTATGGAAAACTCCCATTTCGTCCAGGCCTCTTCTCCCCTGGGGGCGGGACGAGCGGGGGTTTGAAGGGAGGGGAGTGCCACGGGAAGGAAATGCTATGAAATCGACCTAGAGACGGAACGTGAATGTTTTGGGGTCTTTTTGGTTTGGCAGCTGGAGCTGGCGGAGCGCAGAAACCAAAGCTGGGCTCCTGTTTCTTTTTCCCAGTGGTCTGTCACTGGGCGGGAGCTGCCTGCGTCGCCGTGCACAGCTCCGACACGTCCGCCCGGCCGGCACGGCCGTGCTGTGATGTCAGGCCAAGAGGCGCTGCTAGTGGAATGCTTCCCAAAGGGAAACGAACACTAGACCTGGAAGGGACCTTGAAAAGTCATCAAGTCCAGTCCCCTGCCCTGAGCAAGTACCATCTAGGTCATCCCTGACAGGCGTCTGTCTAACCTGCTCTTAAATATCTCCAGTGATAGAAATTCCACAACCTCCCTTGGCAATTTATTCCAGTGTTTAACCCCCCTGACAGGTAGGAATTTTTTCCTAATGTCCAACCTAAACCTCCCTTGCTACAATTTAAGCCCATTGCTTCTTGTCCTATCCTCAGACGTTAAGGAGAACACTAGACCTGGAAGGGACCCGCCCCCTTCTGCCCCTAGACCCGCCCCCTTCTGCCCCGAGCCCTGCTGGAACCAAATGACTCCCCCCCAGCCATCTCTCCCCCCGCAGGCAGCTCGTGGCCCCAGCCCCAGTGGGAGCACGGGTGGGGTAGAGAGTGGGGGGGGGATAGAGAGTGGGGGGCATGTGGTCCCAGCCTTCCCCAGAGCATACGGCAGGCAGCCCACGTCTCCGATGCCCCACGCTCGCTCCCACCTTCCCAGCTCTTACAATCCTAGAACCCCAGGGCTGGCAGAGCCCTCAGGAATCAGAGTCCAGCCCCCTGCCCAAAGCAGGACCAACCCCGACTCCATCATCCCAGCCAACACTTGTCAGGCCGAGACTTAAACACCTTCAGGGATGGAGATTCCACCCCCTCCCTAGGGAACCCATCCCAGCGCTTCCCCACCCGCCTCGGGAAATCGCTTTTCCTAAGATCCCACCTAGACCCCCCCCCACTGCGACTTGAGCCCATTGCGCCTCGATCTGCCATCGGCCCCCACTGAGAACAGCCTCTCGCCAGCCTCTTGGAACCCCCTGCAGGGAGCTGAAGGCTGCTCTCAAATCCCCCCTCGCTCTTCTCTTCTGCAGGCTGAACAAGCCCAAATCCCTCAGCCCCTCCTCATAAGTTATGTGCTCCAGCCCCCAATCATTTTGGTCGCCCTCCACTGGCCCCTCTCCAATGCGTCCACATCCCTTCTGTAGTGGGGGGCCCAGAACTGGACGCAACCCTCCAGCTGTGGCCTCCCCAGAGCTGAATAAAGGGGACTAATCACTTCTCTGGACCTGCTGGCGATACTCCCCTTAATGCAGCCCAATAAGCCATTCGCCTTCTTGGCTATTAGGGCGCCCAGTTGACTCCTTTCCAGCTTCTCGGCCACTGGAAGCCCAGGTCTTTCTCAGCCCAACGGCTGCGTCTCCTGCTTCGGAAGGCCCTGTCCAGCCGGCTTGTCCTACAGCAGGCTGCTGAGGATGCTCCTGACTTTCAGCTCCTTTTCCTCCTGCCGCTTACCGCTGCAAAAACTGGGCAAAATTACGGGACTGTGCGGCAGGAATCCCTGCCTGAAATCCTCCAGCCTGCTTCAAACCAGAAGCTCCTAACGGTCCCGGCTGGCCTAGCAATGCATCTCCAGCCACCCAGGTAGAGAAGCAGCTGGAAAGTGTCTGGAGAGGGCCCCGAAGCCAACACTGGAGAAACGCTTACAGGATAAGATTATTGCATGGCCCTGCGGAGGAGAAGGGCTCGTGCCAGAAAACGATGGGGAGGGGAAAATCCAGAACGGTCCAGCCAAAAATGCCTCTCTCTTCTGGCGCTCGTCTTGGCTTTCATTCGCCCGGCTCTGTGCCCTGGGGGCTTTGCGGGGGGGGGCAGATGGTCGGCCCCGAGGAGAACGTGGAAAGAGAACAGGAATTCTGTCCTGGCAGCTAGACACACTGGTGCGTGTGTGCGATGTGCCGTGTGTCTGCGCAGCACCGTCGCTACCGGCCCCGAATTGCTCTCCCCTCGGCTAGGCAGCTGGCTCCACGCTGAGTCAGTCGCACCCAACGCAGCAGGGGGAAGGGGTCTCGCTTGCGGGGAATTGGGAGCTGCGGGTTTTGTTTAGGAAGGCCTGAAACGTGGCTGTCCCCAGGGCCGGAGACGGACCCGGCTCTCCTCCTTGTGCGGCAGAAATCGGCAAAACCCAGCCTCTCGCCCCGGGGCTGCGGCTGGCTGCAAAACATTCCCTGCCGCCCGGGGGTGGGAGTAACTTACGATTCTTACCGGTGCGGTCCTATCGCAGCCCCCGGGCGGGATGCAGGGGCGAGGGGCTGTGATACAACACGAGCTGTAAAAAATGGAAGTGTGGGGTGGAGTGCGGGGGGGGGGGGGGGTGTTACAGGTGTCCGCAGTGGGGGATGGCGAGACTAAAGGGTTGTGGGGGAGGCTTAAGAGTCAGGGCGGAGGGCTGCGAGTGTGTGGGGGGGACACTCAGCGGGGGGCTGCGAGTGTGTGGGGGGGACACTCAGCGGGGGGCTGGGAGTGTGGGGAGGGACACTCAGCGGGGGGCTGGGAGTGTGTGGGGGGGACACTCAGCGGGGGGCTGGGAGTGTGGGGAGGGACACTCAGCGGGGGGCTGGGAGTGTGGGGGGGACACTCAGCAGGGGGCTGGGAGTGTGGGGGGACACTCAGCGGGGGGCTGGGAGTGTGTGGGGGGACACTCAGCAGGGGGCTGGGAGTGTGGGGGGACACTCAGCGGGGGGCTGCGAGTGTGTGGGGGGGACACTCAGCGGGGGGCTGGGAGTGTGGGGGGGGACACTCAGCAGGGGGCTGCGAGTGTGTGGGGGGGACACTCAGCAGAGGGCTGGGAGTGTGGGGGGGGACACTCAGCAGGGGGCTGGGAGTGTGGGGGGACACTCAGCGGGGGGCTGCGAGTGTGTGGGGGGGACACTCAGCGGGGGGCTGGGAGTGTGGGGGGGGACACTCAGCGGGGGGCTGTGAGTGTGGGGGGGGGACACTCAGCGGGGGGCTGTGAGTGTGTGGGGGGGACACTCAGCAGGGGGCTGGGAGTGTGGGGGGGGACACAGCAGGGGCTGGGAGTGTGGGGGGGACACTCAGCGGGGGGCTGGGAGTGTGGGGGGGACACAGCAGGGGGCTGGGAGTGTGGGGGGGACACTCAGCGGGGGGCTGGGAGTGTGGGGGGGGACACAGCAGGGGGCTGGGAGTGTGGGGGGGACACACAGCAGGGGGCTGGGAGTGTGGGGGGACACTCAGCGGGGGGCTGCGAGTGTGTGGGGGGGACACTCAGCAGGGGGCTGGGAGTGTGGGGGGGGACACTCAGCAGGGGGCTGGGAGTGTGGGGAGTTGCAAGTGTATGGGGTGAGGCTCAGGACGGGGGGCTGGGAGCGTGTGTGGGGGCTGGGAGTGTGGGGAGGGCTCGGGGGGAACTAGGTGTAGGGGTCTCAGGGCAGGGGGCCGGGAGTGGGTGGGGCGAAGCTCGGGGGGTCTTAGTGGGGGGGCTCAGGGCAGGGGGCCGGGAGTGGGTGGGGCGAGGCTCGGGGGGGTCTTAGTGGGGGGGCTCAGGGCAGGGGGCTGGGAGTGGGTGGGGCGAGGCTCGGGGGGTCTTAGTGGGGGGGCTCAGGGCAGGGGGCCGGGAGTGGGTGGGGCGAGGCTCGGGGGGGTCTTAGTGGGGGGGCTCAGGGCAGGGGGCCGGGAGTGGGTGGGGCGAGGCTCGGGGGGGTCTTAGTGGGGGGGCTCAGGGCAGGGGGCCGGGAGTGGGTGGGGCGCGGCTCGGGGGGTCTTAGTGGGGGGGCTCAGGGCAGGGGCTGGGAGTGGGGTGGGGTGGCTGGCCTGGCACAGTCCCGGTTGCTGCTGGGCTGTTACCTGGCCGGTGTAGGGGTCCTGGCCCCACCGTTCCTGTGGGCTGTGCTGCTGCAAGGGAGCTGAGGGCCAGCCATGTGGGTGCTTCAGGGAAACCGGAGGCCGTTTGTGGCCCTTCTCCCGGCTCCCGAGGGTCCTGCAGCATCAGGCCAGCGGGAGCAGGGCCACCGGACAGGCGCGAATGCAGCAGGAGCCCGGCTGGAGCTCACGCCTCCCCTCCAGCGCACCGCCGGCCCCCCGTTCACACCTGCCTGCCTCACCTGGCGGTGCGCGCGGGGCCGCCAGCCTGCAGCGGGAGCCCCCAGAGCCCGGCGGGGACAGCGCACCCCAAGCCGCGCCGCGCACAGGCCTACAGCGGAGCCTCCCAGCCGGCTCGGACGCATCTACCTGCACAGGGAGAAAACACTGGCTACTCCCGGCTCTTTATTTAGCTAGCAGAGAAAGGCAGCACATGAAAAATGGCTGGAAATTAAAGCCAGGCAGGTTCCCACCGGCACATTTTTGCCTGCGGGGCTGATTAGCCATTGGAACAAATTGCCAGGGGAAAAGGTGGGTTTTCATCCCAAGGTCTTAAAATCGCAGAAGTGCGATAGCCAGACCATGCAGGAGTCACTGGATTAAATTCTCTGGCTTGGGCCACGGCGGGGCGGCCGCAGCATTTCGAGCAGGCGAGTGCCACCGGCTAATTTACCGGCAAGTGACAAAGGGTTTCCTTTGATCGGTTTTCTTCACGCTGCCCATGGCGCAGGGCGTGAGTTCAAGGTTTCAAAGCTGGGAATAATTCAGCTTAGACCTGCCCATGGGAAGCCAAAAGCATCCTCTCTCTGACACACCAGGGGGGGGGGGATTTCATTTTAACCCCCCCCCTTTTTCTCATGAATCTGGCCACACTTCCGGGAGAACTAGCCACGCGGAGGGTTTGTTTGTGACATAAGCCAAGTTCAGCGCTACTCAATGGGTCCTCTAAAGAGATGGATTCTTCCCCCCTCCCTCTCCTGCCACCAGGACCAAAGGACAAATCCTGCAGTGCCCACGGCAGCTGTCACACTCCCCACCACGAGCCCGGTGTCGGGGCACCGCTGAGGATGGTGCATGGTGCTGTGGGCAGAGCCCTGCATGGATACGAAATTGGCAGCTGCATCGGTAGCCGCAAAAACGAGCCGCAGACGTTTCCGGGCTCCAGCTTAGGGATGTCAAAGGTGAACCAGTTCACTGCATAGCCAGTAGGCATGAGGCTGACCGGAATGCTGACCGGGAAACCAGGTAATGGGACAGCCGGCTGTGTGGGACCATCCGGAATCCGGCCAGGACAGGGCGGTAGGTAGGACCGCATGGCCAGCAGGCGAGACCCCTGCTGCAGTCGCACCAAAGCAGCCTGGGTACGGCAGGCGTGACCCCGGCCGCATCATAGCATCCCCAGGCAGGAGCAAGTGGGATCCAGTCCTGGCCACACCACAACAGCCCCAGCTCCAGCCATGATATCTCTGCCCACAAGCCCATTAAGACCCCCTGCTCTCGCTGTCCTGCTCCTCCCAGCGGTTACCTGGGTAAATGATATCATTTTAATCATTGAGCCCACGGGTGGCCAACCCATTTAACAAACAGAGCCGGAACAGTGGTGGAAAAAGTGGTGAAGAGCTGCACCAGAACTGTCGGGGGAAAAAAAAGAGGCTGCCCCTTTAAGAAACAAGCTTTATGGCTTTTTGGCCATATCAGGCGGCTGCCATCTTGGGTGCCATTTTGAATCTCCGCTCCAGTGAGCACAGGGGAGCTGGGGGCTGTTTGGGGGGTGCAGGAGCGGCTTTGCAAGCCATACTTTTGGGGGAGAAGAGCTGCATGTGGCTTGCGCACCACGAGTTGACCACCCCTGGTTTAGCCGGTTAACTCTTTTGATCGATATTTACGTCCCCACTCTAGCTATGGCATCTGGGGCTGGGTCACAGCCCAGGGCCAGATAACTTACACCCTGGGAGATGTTAGTCCTTGCAGAAGCCAGAGGGCACAGAAGTGGCATGATGCCAGGGGGGCCCAAAATCCGAGCCTTCCATTTTACAGTAGAACGTGGCTGCTTGGTACCAAAGTTTGGGCGCCTGAGGCCCAAGGGCAGGAGAAGTGAGAGAAGGGAGCCAAAGAGTCTGGGGAAGCCACAAAACAAAGAGAAAAAGGTTAAAGAAAACGTTCATTTAAAGGCGTCCGGAGGCCACCTTCCCTGAAGGATGCGGGGGCTTTGGAGAGGGCCACATGGTCTGCGTCCCTGTGAAATGCTGTGCTATTAGCGACCTCAGTTTCACACGGCACGTCCCCTTTACAAAGTATTGGAGCCGATAGGAAAACCCACATTCATGCTGCGAGAAGTGACCGTTTTCATTTCAACTTAACCGACATTGGCTTTAAGAGAGAAAAGAAAGAAAGATCCTAGAACACGAGGACTGGAAGGGACCTCGAGAGGTCGAGTCCAGTCCCCTGCCCTCCCGGCAGGACCTAGTACTGTCTAGACAGGAAGGAAGGATCTCATGGCAGGCCTAGATGGCAGCACAACTTTGAAAAACATCTGACCCAGCTGTGCTTGGCGGGGCTGTGAAAAGTTGCTGGGACGAGTTGGACCTCTCTAATCCGGCACTCTCCCTGGTCCGGCATGATTGTAGTGAGCCGGATGTCCACTTCTCATGGGTGTGGCCAAGTTGTCTGCCACCCCAGAAAGTTTGTTTACAGCCACTGTAGGGTTGCCAGGTGTCCGGGATTGTACCGGACAGTCCAGTATTTGCACCCTCTGTCCAGTAAAAAAAAAAATCAGTGCAATGTGCAATGTCCCGTATTTTCTGATTTTTCCGGCTGCGCACTGGACGGAAGCCTGGCGTGGAGGGGGAACCAGCTGGGAGGCGGGGCCGCGATTGCAGCCGGGAGCCCTCGGTTGGTTGAGTGTGAGGAGGAGGGGAAGCCTCCTCGCTCGGGCATCGCCGGGAGACTGTGCAGGACAGGCAGTGCCCTGGGATCTGGAAGTGCCCAGGTCAGTCCTGCTCCCCGCCAGCTGATTTGCTAACCTCCCATCCCTTCCCGGCTAGCTGGTTATCCCCTCCTGATCTTCCCCAGCCAGCCCCCCTGCACCACCAGCCCGTTCCTCTTCCTGACATCCCCTGGCCAGCGCTGCTGCACCCCCCCTTCCTCCCGGCCAGCCTCGTGGCCCCTGACCCCCACCAGCTCTGCTTCCCGCCCCCCTCCCGGCCAGTCCCCCGATTCTCCACCCACGATCAAGTGTGTCCGGTTTTTTTGGGGGGGTCTACCTGGTAACCCTAGCCACCAGACCTGGCTCTCAGTGTTCTGTGCTGTTATTTAGCTCTAATTTACCCCAAATGTTTTCTAGGAGCCCAGGAAGCAGTGGAAGTGTTGGTGATGCTGTTAGACGATACTGACCTCCTGTGGTTCGGCAAATTCTCTGGTTCGGCGCCGCTCAAGTCCCAAGGGTGCCGGACGAGAGAGGTTCAACCGGTGGCTTGTTGCTTTTTTGGTTTTGGAGGGGCAAGGAGGGAGAAGAGGTGTCAGGGTGGGGGCCAATGGTCCCAGCCGGCACGTCAGGGATCCAGTCCCAGCAGGCTGGGGGTTTTAGGGATTGGCTTGTTTTGGCCTGCGTGCAAACAGCACAAGCTTGATTTTTGGCTTATTGTGGAAGCCGGGCGCTTATTTACAGCGAGAAAGTTGGCAACAGGGCAACAGAAAGTGAAAGAGGCTCTGGGGAGGGAAGGAGGGAAGCTCACGGATCAGCAGCCGATGCCGGGAGACCGATTCCACTTGGCAGGAAGGTCGGCGAGAGGGAAGTGATTTTGGTCACGTCTCGCTCCAGCTGCAGCTGGTTGGAGTTTCAGAGCCTCTCGTACCAGAATCGGATGTTCCAGGAAGGCTACAAAGCAAGTACAGCAAAAGGGGGCGGGGGGGGGGAGGAGAGAATTGAGCCAAGGGATTAAGTCCACTCTGATCTTTTTTTCTTTTGAACACGGTCCAGTCCCTTCCTCGCTCGGTAGTGGCAGCTCTGCCAGGCTCCAAAGGAAACCAGATACGGAACAGGCACGGCCGACCTACAATATACACCGGCCCCTTTTCTCAGGAGGCCTGTGGACGTGGACAGGGAAACAGAGGCCGAGAAGCTGAGGGTTCTGCACAGGGGAAAGGCTCCCCACCCCCAAAGCGCGCTGAGGCATGTTGGGGGGAGCCAGCCGCTCCTCACGGCGGGGCCCGAGGCCTGCGAGAAACGATGGGATGGCCAGGCCGAAAAGCCGGCTGGGGTTTGTCTGCGAAACCACTCCCGGAACGCCGGCACTTGGAGCAGGGCTGGATTGCAGGCGCGTTCCTGCTGACCTCCCTCCGGGCTGGGCCAGCGGCAGGGGGTTAACGCACGCGACCTCGCTGGGAAGTCGGTCTCGGCTCCCTCAGGCCCAGAAAGTAACAGGGGCTTGGCCTTTTGGAAGCCGGCTGCCACAGGCGCGTCAGAAGGGCCCAACCCCACCCACCGCCAGCGTCGCGGGCAGTTCAGAGCGATAGCTGAGACGTTGGCACCTGCGGGCGCGGGAGCTGAGGGCCAGAGAGCGGCCCGGCTTGCGGGAAAGGCCGAGCAGCAACGAACCCAGAGACGCTGCCCCTAGGAGGAGAGGAAGGGAGGGAGAATCCCCAGCAGCGCTGTTCTCTTGCCTTCCCTTGCAGAGACCTGAACTCGCTCCAGAACCTGCCTTGGCCAAGGGCTGTCCCAGGTGGTAACCTTTCCATTTCGGACTCAGGACACAGCAGTCTCCTCCGGGCTTGCACTGGTCCCTGCTCCAGCCTGTGTCCTTTTGCCTGCCCTAGACACTCTGCCAATCACAATCCAGTTACGATGCAGGTATTGCCTGGCCAAGCTCCAGGGGCCCTTGTCTCTCTGTCTTGGGCCACTATAGAAACTCGGCAAGGATTTTAAATCGGAGGGCCCGATCCTTCTCTCAATCTGCTACTCCCGGAGGCATCAGGCAGAGAACCGAGCGGCTGAGTGGAGGTGGGGGGAAGATCGTACGATCTGGGCTCTGATATTCCAGCCTTCTTGCAAGCACAGGCCTCCCGCTGGGAATGAGAGAGAGCAACACATCAGCAAGAGGTAGAGTCTTCCAGTCTTCCCTCCTCCCCCCCACCAGCCTCCTCGCTCCTTCCCCTGGGTCTTTTAAACAGCTGGTTTGTCTCCCTGCCCCGGCCCCAGCTGGGACTTGCTGTCTCATTGTCCTGCCTGGTGATTGGCCTTTTTCTGTGCGGCCCACTGCTCCTAAGCATGCGTGTGTCATGCGCCAGACCAACCACGTTTATGTCTGTGAAATGCCCATAGTGATCCACAAGCGCCTGGAGCGGCATGGAGAAGTACCCCGTACGACCGGTGTACTCGGTGGTAAGACGGGGCGGCGCTTTAGTGGGAATACATCTGCCCCGCCACAGTCTGGAAAGCCCACGTCAGCAAAGCCAGCCCCAGCGCCCCCCGCGTTTCCCAGCGTCTCAGTCCTAAATGCGATGTATTGCCCTGCGCCTTGCAGAAGTGCTGCCCCGCTCCGAACGGATCCGCAGCACAACGGCACCGATCGGGAGTCAGCAGCTTCCACGCAGCAACGGCCGCACACGTCTCTGCCGAGAGCGCACTCTCCTTTGGGCGTCCTTGCTCAGCTCACAGCTCCAGGAAGGTCACTTTACGCAGCCAAAAGTTCCGACTTTTGCCTGCCCACAGCCCTTTGTACAATGCGCGGCCAACAGGGCGGCAGCGGAGAGGTACAATGTGAGGCCAACAGGGCGGCGGCGGAGAGGTACAATGCGCGGCCAGCAGAGCGGCGGCGGAGAGGTACAATGCGCGGCCAACAGGGCGGCGGCGGAGAGGTACAATGTGAGGCCAACAGGGCGGCGGCGGAGAGGTACAATGTGAGGCCAACAGGACGGCGGCGGAGAGGTACAATGTGAGGCCAACAGGGCGGCGGCGGAGAGGTACAATGTGAGGCCAACAGGGCGGCGGCGGAGAGGTACAATGTGAGGCCAACAGGGCGGCGGCAGAGAGGTACAATGTGAGGCCAACAGGGCGGCGGCGGAGAGGTACAATGCGAGGCCAACAGGACGGCGGCGGAGAGGTACAATGCGAGGCCAACAGGACGGCGGCGGAGAGGTACAATGCGCGGCCAACAGGACGGCGGCGGAGAGGTACAATGCGCGGCCAGCAGGGCGGCGGCGGAGAGGTACAATGCGCGGCCAGCAGGGCGGCGGCGGAGAGGTACAATGCGCGGCCAACAGGGCGGCGGCGGAGAGGTACAATGCGAGGCCAACAGGACGGTGGCGGAGAGGTACAATGCGAGGCCAACAGGACGGCGGCGGAGAGGTACAATGCGAGGCCAACAGGGCGGCGGCGGAGAGGTACAATGCGAGGCCAACAGGGCGGCGGCGGAGAGGTACAATGTGAGGCCAACAGGGCGGCGGCGGAGAGGTACAATGTGAGGCCAACAGGACGGCGGCGGAGAGGTACAATGTGAGGCCAACAGGACGGCGGCGGAGAGGTACAATGTGAGGCCAACAGGGCGGCGGCGGAGAGGTACAATGTGAGGCCAACAGGACGGCGGCGGAGAGGTACAATGTGAGGCCAACAGGGCGGCGGCGGAGAGGTACAATGTGAGGCCAACAGGACGGCGGCGGAGAGGTACAATGTGAGGCCAACAGGGCGGCGGCGGAGAGGTACAATGTGAGGCCAACAGGACGGCGGCGGAGAGGTACAATGTGAGGCCAACAGGACGGCGGCGGAGAGGTACAATGCGCGGCCAGCAGAGCAGCGGCGGAGAGGTACAATGCGAGGCCAACAGGGCAGCAGCGGAGAGGTACAATGCGCGGCCAAAAGGCGGTGCCAGAGAGCAGCAAGTAGGCGGATGGCGAGTGACCAATGGCGTGAGGAAGATGCCTCGTTAACTCCCCGTCCACTCAGGGTGGGAGCTGAACTCTGTGGATGCCCAGACCAAGGGCACCGACTGATTTGGGAGCAGAGAAGGGCTGGGCATGTGAAGGGGACATTTACTTTGCTGGACTTAAGAGGCTGAGAGGGGAAGGACACTGCCCAGCCGACGTGGGGGTGGGACTTTCACCCCTGGTTTCTGTTGATGACCCCGTTTGTGGTGTTCTCCCAAATTAATGCCGCGTTACTTCCCTCCCTTGTATCATAGAATCACAGAACACTAGGACTGGAAGGGACCTCGAGAGGTTGAGTCCAGCCCCCCGCCCTCACGGCAGGACCCAGCACCGTCTACACCATCCCTGACAGATGTCTGTATTAACTGCTCTTCAATATCTCCAGAGATGGGGATTCCACAGCCTCCCTGGGCAATTGATTCCAGTGACTATTAAAGGTTTCTTTGCTATGCTCAGACTCTGCGTGCGAGCGGGGAAGCGTTGCCTCTACAAGGCACCCAGGGGTGGGGTGTGAATTTCCCAGGTGCCTGGGGGGGGGCTGGAGCCAGTTCTCTGGCAGAAGCCCCCCTAGATACTGAACCGGGGGTTCATCGGCTTCCCACGTGACCCCTTGAAAGCCAGGGTGGGGGTCTAGATCCCGTCACCAGGGGAAAGGAGGAGAAAGCGGGAAGAGACAAACCGGGAGGGCCAGGAGCAGAGGCAGCTCTTTGGATTGGGGACTTGAGCGACACAGAGCTGAGAATTTTCTCCCCGGCGTTGGCGGCTGGAGCAGCAACAGTCTAGCTGGCGGGACAGGATCCCCGTTGCCGCTCACCCCACCGCTGGGCCCCGGCCCTTAGGAGGACGGGAATTTTATAAACCGCATGGAACAGCAGCCCCTACCCCCCCCCCCGCCCCCCCCTCCATTCACCTCCCCTGAATCTCAGGCACTAGCACGGAGAGAAGACGAAAGGTGAAATCTGCTCCGTTATGCCCCGTCAAGCCTCTCCACCCCAGCAGCAGGGCTTCTGAGAGCAGGCGCCCACCCCAGCCCCCGCGTAGCCCACCCCAGGCTCCCCGCGCTGGCTTTCCGCCCCCGGTGCCATGAGCGCCTGCCGATAGCCGCAGCCACCTCGCAGCTCCATGGAGCCTTGGGGCTGCCTGGGCTGGAACCTGCAGGGACCCGGCGGCTGAAGAGAACATGAGGAGCCGGCCCTGAGCCGAGTCTGGAGAGCAGCTTCCTCCGTAGTCCCAGGGCTGCTCGGCCACGCCCTGGGGAAAGGGCGAGGCAAACACATCTCCCGCTTGTGCTCCGTGGCTCCCTGCCCCTTTCCCTTCTGGCTGCACCGCTCTGCAGCTGGGTAGCTCCTACCCCCGCCCCCGCCATGGAGCAGGAGGGGGCCCTCGGCCGGCTGGGCCCTTTGCACACTGCCCCCCCCCCCCCCCCGCCATCTCTCTGAGCCTTGACGGCCCATCACACGAAGCCTTAGCACTTGGCTCCCGGCAGCACCTTGCCGCTCGCTGCCCAGGCGCAGGGCACGAGGCAGGCCTGGTGAGCCCCGCCGATTGGCGTGTGGTTTGTCTCCGACTACCAATGCCAGTGGGTGCTACCGAGCCTGGTTCTGCCGCTCAAGCTGCAGAGGCCTCCTGCGATTAGCGCTGGAGGGCCCAGGTGCTGGCCACACTCAGCCTTGCCATCTAAAGAGAGAAGGTGGGGGGGGGAAACTGAGGCACGGGGCAGGGCTGCATGGTGCCCGAACTCACCCACCAGGGGCAGAGCGAGGACTAGGAGCCGGCTGTCGAGAGCCAGACTATGCAGCCCGTCAGGCCTGTTCTGGGACAAGCCGGAGGAGGTGGGGGGGCCACGGAAGAGCCTGCCTTGGTCCAGCTGGAGGACAGATGAGCCGGCTGAGGTTAAACATCTGGCGTCCTGCCAGCGAGTCGGCTCAGGCTTAGAGATTAAATGTAACGAGCTGGGCTCCCTTTAATGGAGGCTGTAACCCTCTGCTAACTGGTGACCCGGGAGAGCAAAGCTTTTCCCGGCTGCCTTAATAGCAATGATTAACTGGGTTAGCTGAAGCAAAATCCTCCTTTCTGCCCAGCGACTCGGCTCTGCGGACGTTTGCCTTCACGACCAGCAAGCCGCTTGCTTGAGATTCAGAGGGGGATGGGCTGGCGCTGATTTTATAATGATCTAAGCCCCCGGGGGGAAGCCGTGTCCTAGACAAGCGAGGGGACTGGGGAGGTCAGTGTTTCTCAAGCAGTGGTACCCTGGGGTACTCGAGAAAAGTCGCGGGTGGGGGAGGGCATGTCACCACAACCGAAATTTAGAGAAAGTTTTTGTTTTAAGGTTTATTATTTTTGTACTTTTTCCACCCAAACATTTCATCGCCCGCCCGGCTCCGATTAGATTGTTTAAACAAACGTGCTGCAATGGTAGACAAAATGGCAGTGTTTGAAAACTGTAGATACTGGGGGTACTTCGAATTTTTTTAAAGGGGTACGTTATAAAAAAAAAAAAAAGTCGAGAAACGGGTCTCTCGCAGGCCTGTTGCACCCCCTTGGGGAATGCTGCTTCGCGTCGCGGTATGTTGAGGCGGGACAGACCTGGGCCCATATTTAGGTGCCCGAGTTGAAAATCTGCCCCCAGCTGTGGGTGCCAAACCAATCTAAGTGTAAGGGAAATTAGATTCCCCAAGGAACCTGACACACCCGTTCGGTCCTGATGGCCGCACACCAGGAGGCCAGCGCCTCGCTCTCCTGCTCTTGCCTTTCCGCACAGGGCTCTGCCCCACCACATCAACTAATTATTAACATGAGAACCACCAGGGCCAACAAGGAGGCATTGTTGTCCCGCCTGACGCGTGAGAGGCGGAGGCAGGCTGCCAGAAAACCCAAGCCTCCAGCCACCCACGGAGAGGATCCTGCTTGCTCTGGTCTGGAGCAGCTCGGGGCAGGGGGGATGAGAAACCGGGTCGGAGCAGGCCCAGGAGTTAGCGCTTTGGGAAGCAGCCGTGCACAGTGGCTGGGCTCTGCACCAGCACATCATAGACCAAAGGAGAAACCGGCTCAGCCGGGGGAAGGGCATTGCCCCAAGTGACTGGCTGAGATCAGAACAGAACTCAGGGCCTTTGTCCACCGTCCAGACCACACGGCCCCGCTAGGCAGCTGGCAGGGTTACCCAGCCAGGCTCCGTCCTTGCTGTGCTGGCTGAGTTATCGCCTGGGCAGCGGGACGATTGCATTGCTCTGACTCACCACTAGCCAATTTTCCGCTGTCACGTTTATAATGATAAATCACCTGCTGGGAGGTGACTAATTGTTCCGTCAGGGAGATGATAAAGACGTTCAGCGATTTCACATTCTCATGAAGCAGCTTTCCCTCGGAATTCTCCCTGGACGGTTCATTTAACCCACTCTTTGCAAGGGGCGGGCAGTTCGGCTCAGGACACACATGGATTAATTTGCAGCATCTCCGCTTGGCAGGAGCGCAAAGCCTCTGCCAATGGCCTTGCTTGGAACAGCTCAGAGAGAGCCCGGCAGGTGGAGTTGCAGCAGCGAGGGTTGCAGGTGGGGACTGAAATGCATTGACAGTGCTGCACACGGGCGCGGCTGCACACAAAAATTCTTCCCCCGCCCACCTCCTCTGGAGAACGGTGCAGCAGCACTCACGTGGCAGGTGGCTGCTCCAGCGAGACGGCCTGGTGAGGGTGCCACTGGGGCGGGGGGCCAGGACCTGCCGCCGCTGCGTGTTGTGGGGAGGGGAGGCCTGCTTCGTTGGCTGGGGCTGCCACATGGTGCAGGGGGGTAGGGCCCATTCTGGCAGCTGTCGCCAGGAATGGAACCTGCTACGTGGCAGGGGGGTGTCTGCTCCGGCGGCCAGGAACGGGACATGCTGCATCGCAGGAGAGGTGGGGGCGTGGCTGCTCTGGCGGCTGGGAACGTGTGAGTGTTAATAAAGTGGGTGCCACGGTGGCACTCATCCAAAGCAGCGCAGGTGACCTCAATATTGGTGCACAAGCTAAAACTCACTCCAGGCGTGGCTGGAAAATCTGCGAGGGAACCCTGGCGGCTGGGAATGGAGGCAGGGGAAGGCACAGCCTTCCCAAAACTGCCTACACGCCTGACTGCCGAAGGCTGGGGCCACTGCGGGGGAAGGTCGGTGCTGCAGCATGGCAGCCCGGCTTCGCCCAGCCACCAGGGAGGGCTGGGACCACGGGACTGCAGCCCCGGCCTTCCACGTGGCAAGGAACGATCAGGCTGGGGTGGGCGGGGCTTGGCTCCGGGGGCGGGGCTTGGCTCCGGGGGCGGGCCTCGGACGGAAGGGGCGGGACTTGCCCTCCCCAGCTGGGCCTTCACCCACTGCCCATAGTACTGCAGGCAGGACCAGCACAGCAGGAGGGACACGGGAGGGCACCGAAGTGGCCTGGCAGAAGTGAGAAAGGAGACTGCAGGGGCTCCCCGGTGAGGGAGAAGGACCAGCAGCAAAGCAGACAGGTGTCCAATGAGGGCCTGGGCTCGCTGGCGTAGCACTGCAGGGGCGGCTGCCGACCTCGCCACGCTGGGCCGGGCAAGGAGTAAAACGAACCCCAGCTTAGAAGGCGGCGCGCCTCCTGTCCCTTCAAGAGCTCTCCAGAGGCCAGCCACACAGGCCCCCTCTGCTCCTCAAGCCAGATCCTGCCTGTCCAGCTGCTCTCGGCCTGCAGAGCAAACGTGGCCCAGCCGTGGACACCACAGGCTTCCAGGCGAGGGGGAAAGGTCCGGGCAAAGTGGTCCAGGAAAGCCAAAGAGGCTGCTCATGCCCCATGCTCCCTGGTTCTCATCCTCTCTCGCTCATCCTACCATGTCCCCTGGACTGCAGCTCACCACGCATGCTGCTCCACGCCCCAGGGAGGAGAGCAGGTCCACACGCCCAGCCCACAGGCGGTGCTGTGACTCTCCAAGGGGCACTCTGCCGGGAGAAGGCCCAGACGGGTCACTGCCAGAGCGGGGCAGACTCAGGCTGGTGAGCTGCGTTAGTGGCTGCAGTGTGGTAGTGCCAGAAGGATCCAGCTGAAAGCACGGCCCCACTGCACAAAGAGTACAGGGGCGGTGGAGGGAGGGGGTGACTTGCCCAAGGTCACTGACCACATCAGTGGCAGAGAGAGAAGTGAGCACCAGTCACCTCCCAGCCTGTATTTGGGAGTGCTTTGGGGCAGGGTCCATGTCTCCCTAGGTGTCTATTTAATGAGTCCCTGATCTCAGTTCGGTTCTCCAGGTACTTGCACTACACTGGTGACATTTCCGCTCATCCAGCAAAGCCGGGGTGCTGCTCGGAGGGGAAGAAGGCTGCTGGTCTCGGCACACAGCGAAGGATATTAGTGCGAGGGACTGGAGCGCTACCGAACCACGTTCTTACAGCAGTGGCGCAGGCGGGGCGTGTTTTCAGGTGTTTCTCTGCAATTGTGAAACTTAGGCCCCGATCTCCAAAGACAGCGAGGCGGCTAACCCCCAGGCTGGCAGGGGAGGTGCGTGAAGAGGAAACGCTGAACTCCAAGCCGTTCACGTGATCGCCTGAGTCCCGGAGCGGGCGGGAAAAACAAACATTGCGCCAGTCACGTGGAAGGGGCAGGAGTTGGCAACACCGCAACACCCCCCCGCGGCAGGGGATCGCTGACACGCGGGCCGCCTACGCCACGTGAGCGCTACCACCGGCCTCCGTTTCACACCGCTCTGTCCAAGACTCGGGCCCAGCCCCTCACACCCACCGCCACGGGTGGAGAAGCCAGGTCCATCCAAAAGACAGGGCCCGGTTGTCATAGAAACAAGAGGGGGGAGACCGTCAGCCGGTTGAGCTCCGCAGTGTAGGGAGGCGGCCATCGGTTTCTGTTCGCGCTCTGTGTTCTGGGGGTCAGAAACCCCTCCCACCTCGCAGGGCGGGTCAGTCAGACCTGCAGGAGCCCCCTTGAAACCAAGTTTGGATTATTTAGGCTTGGGCTCCCCAAAGACTTTGGGGTGATGTGGCCTCCTACATTTGAGGGACTCAGGACCTCTGTAGGACAGAGACATCAGACAGTGTCGGTCACAGGCCATGCCCCACACATTGTGCAAAGGGGCCCGTTGGCCTCAGACAACTCGGTCCCCTACAGACCAGACCTTTGCATCTGCTCTAGAGCTTCAGCCTAGCTCTTCGGGGGCACGCCTCCAGCCAGCCGGTCCCTGCCACGCCAGGATCTCCTGACACACCTGCAAACCCTTCCCCGAATGGGGACACAACAGGCTCTGTGAGCTCTGTGCTTGGGAACGACAGACCTGCCTGGGTCTCGTGGCCACCGAACCAGCCCGCCAGCTACTGGATTCAGGCCATGCCGTCTTACCCATTCCTTGAGCAAACTCCCCCTGGCCAAGCAGAAGCGTGGGATGAGAATGCAGCAGGAAGGGAAATGTATTTCCAGGCCTGCTTGGGCACCCCCTGGCCAGGCCGTCCTCCCGAAGGCGAGCAACCTGATGGCTTATCGGCTGCATTATAAGCAACAGGGCCGCTCTCGTGCCGTGGGGATCAAGCAGCAGTCTTTGGTTCAGGATGTTCCGGGATATCCCTTCAAAGCTAAAGCATCTTAGCCAGCGTGCTCCCGTCGGATTAACCGGCACACGGACGTGACTGCGAGCCAGTGGCCTGGCACTAATTAAAGAAACTGTAGTTAGGTCCCCAATTAGCCCTGACGTTTGCTTAGTTTTAGACCTGAAACTGTCAAGCTCAATTGGCCAGGGTGGAAGGGGACGAGGGGGGCAGGAAAAGCATCAATGGCGTTCTGGGGGGAGCGCAAACGGCTGCCCCTCCCGGGAGAAAACTCACTTTGGCCTCCTCGCTGACTGGAGGAAAGGGCACGGACCAGGGACGTCACCTTGCGGAGGAGGAGGAGAGATCGTGGGCTGAACGGGGGAAATCAGAGACGAAACCGAGACCTGGCTCCTTCTCCACCTCGCCGCTTCATAGCCAGGGGCGGCCCGTCCATAGAGGCGAACTAGGCAGTCACCTGGGGCGCCAAGTTAAATGGGGCGCCAAATGGGGTACCATTATGTTCGGCTAGTGACGAGCTGCATAAGGAGGGAAGACGGGCATGAAAACAGCTTGCTGGGCTGGGGGAAGGACGGGCAAAGAGCCAGGGGGGTGAAGGCGCCGCTTTCCAGGGGGATGCTGGGAGCCCGGAGAAGCCAAGAGCAAGTGTCCGGGGGATGCGTGCTCCCCATCCCTAGCAGTGGGAAAGCCATTCCCCCCGTAAAACTGGGTTCTGCAGGAGCCAAGCAGGCCCAGGAAGCAGGAGAGAGGCCGGGCACTGAGGCGAACGGGACACAAGGGGCCCTGTTCCTGGAGGTCAGCCCTGGCTAAGGTCCGGTTTGGCATCCTCGCCTTCCTGGAGCAGCGAAACCCGGGCCTGTCTTGCTCCCCCAAGACTCGCAGTGGGAAGGCTGAGGCCTGGTTGGACCATGAACCTGCAGCCCTCGTGCAGCCTGTTTCTCTCTCCCGAGTAACCGGGAAGTGGGCCGGGCCCCGGCAGGGTCCAGGGACAGATCTGGGCCCTGGTGGGGACCAGCACTGAGGGGTTAACTCCCCTTCCAAGGCCTCCCTCTGGGCCTCTGCTCGACGGCTCTCAGCGCCCCGGGACACCACGTCGCCGTCGGCTCGCACGCGGCTGCAGGGGGCCAGGAAGGCAGGAGAGAGAGTGACGCGCCAGCTGAGCGAGGGGACATGTGGCAAACGCCCACCGGGGCTGGGAGGGGAGATATTTAGGGGGGCAGGGCTAGAGGGAGCCCTGGGGAGCATAACTCTGGGGTGCCCCCAGGCAAGAGGCAGAGGGGACCTGATGGGGATGCGCCAGCCCCGTTATTCTTGCCATGGTTTTCTTGACAACCTAGAGGTCTGCTTCCAGCTGCTCCTAGTTCCTCACCCGTTGGTCCCCTCCCCTGCTGAGGCCCCGTGCGCCCAGGAGTGGCTGCTTCCCCCACAGCCACAACCAGGGGACACGCCGCAGGCCAGAGGACACCGAGCCCCCCGGCCCGGCCCCTGTGGGAGCAGCCAAGGTAGAGCTGGCAGACGCTTGTGGTGCCACCGCGGGGGAGCCGAGCGCTCCTCACGTGTCCTGCCTCACCCAGGGAGGGGGGCCAGGCAGTACGGGCACTGCATGGCCCGGAAGGGGAGCCCCCGGGATGCAGGCAGGGCGGTGGGGGCAGAGAACACAGGCCGGGATGGGAACGTGCAGCATCCAATCAGGAGCCCGCCAAGCCGCCAGCTCCAGCCCACGGGAGCCTCCGCTAGGCCGCATGCCTGCCCCACCCCTGCATGCTGGGGAGGAGAGGCTTCACTTGCTGCCCCCGCCCCCCAGCCCAATCTGGCAGCTCCCATGGGCCAGCTTCCAGCCAATGGGAGCTGCCCGTTTTCAGGCCAGGCAATGCAGGAAGTACGCCTCACAGTGTTCCAGCCAGTTCAGGGGCATGGAGGGCAGGGAGCTGCTGGGCTGCTGGCTGGGAACCACACAGGTAAGACTCTCTTGGCCATTGCCTGCCTCTGAGCTCCTCCCTCCCCTCCACCTCCAATCCTACCCCTGGACCACACACAGCCAAACCCTCTACACCCCCCTCCAGAACCTCTATTCCATGTAATCCAAACCCTTCACATGCCGGCTTCTGTACTATACCCCCTCCCAGATCCTGCACCCCCCTCCCAGGTCACAAATCCCTCCCAGGCCCTGCACCCCAACCCCCTACCTCTGTCAAAACTCATATCCCTGCCCCCCTGCCCCACATCACAGCCCCCTCCCAGGCCCCACACCCCCTCCTGCACCCCTGTCCCTTACTCCAAGCTCCCTTCTGCACCCAACCTCCATCCCAGACCCTGCCCCTCCTCCATTCATATCATAGAAAAATGCGGCCCTGGACCCCTTACCAAATTCTTGGAGTGCTCCCCTCCCCCATCAAAAATTATTGCCCACCCCGGCCTAGCTGAATACTATAATGAGCAGCTGATGTGACCTGTGCAGCGCTGCCCTCTGCTGGGTGGGATCAGACCTGCTCCCCTGTGTGACGCAAGCCCCATACTGCTGACAGCTGCTTGAGGAGGATTCTCCTGCAGGAGAAGTAGGTGGGGGGAAGGGGGGCTGTGCTTTCAGAGCTGCCAGGGCCGTGTGAGCATCGCGTGCAGCCTGGCAGCAGCCGTGAAGCCTGGCCGGGCTCGGCTTTATTGCACGTTTACGAAGCAGCCTCTGCGCCGCTCCTGAGCTCTTTCCTGGGTGTCTCTCCAGAGAGACAGGTCTCCTGGCTGGCCCAGGCTGTGAACACCTTGAGCGCACCGCACAGGCGGCCGTTGCGGTGCAAAGGTTCGCACAGGAGGCTGGGGACGAGCCCAGATTCTAAGCCACTGACTCATGAGCTGGCTCTCAGGCGAATCCTTCTGCCTCAGGCAAGCCGGCTGGAAAGCAAGACCCTTCCTAGAAGCCAGATGCACCCTGTCTGGGGAAATGAGCCACACAAATTGGAGGAAATACTGTCTGCTTTTACGGGCAGGCAAGGGAAGGGCAACGAGGGGGAGGAGAACATGGCTTATCCTCTCTGCCTGCTGCTGTCTGGGAAAGATGGGAAGCGGCTTTGTTGCCTCGCAGTGGCTTTCCCTTCCCGCAGGGCCTGGCAGAGTGAGGCCGTGAGCAGGAGTCGCTCACCCCGCTCTGAAATGCAGCCACCTCTGGGCAGGAGGCTCACATTCTGTGCCAACTGTGGAAAATTAGCGAGGGGGGAGGGACACAGGAACCAAGGTGCCGGGCAGAGATGGCGAGCCTGCAGCTCCTCTTAGCCAGAGTTAGAGCAAAGATATGCCCCCGCCCCCAACCTCTAGGCACAGCCAGGAGCCGAGGGGGAGGAAAAGAGGAGCGACGGAGGCATGGGAAGATCGTGGCACTGCAGGTTTCTCCCCCAACGTTTGGCAGTGCCCAGATCCCGGGTTTGGCTTCCAAGCCGCGCGTCCTCGGAAAAGGAACCTCGCAAGAGGCGGCCAGGTGGTGAGACTTCAAATGCAGCTCCCCGGGGCTGGTCAAAGAAAGTTTCTTTGCCATTTCTCCCGGGCATCTTCCGGTGCCAGCTTGGGCCACGGAAGGGAAATGAGCTCATCCCAGAGAGCTAACCCAGTGATTCACATCAGTAAGATGCTCTGGATCTGGCCCCCCCGCCAGGCACCGTGCCGGCGGGTTCGTCACTTCTCCCGGCTGCGTCTCCCCACCCCTTCGGGAAACACAAGAGCAACAGGCCTTGCAACAAGCAAACCTGGCTGCTGGAAGTGAATTCATGGAGGAGATTTTGACCCCACAGCCCCGGGGAGCAGCATTCGCTCAGGCTGGGCCACACGTGGAAGCCCGGCATCCCCATCCACGTGCGGCCACAGGAACCGGCTGGCTCAGGTGGCTGGTAACCTCTCACCCCTCACTCCCCAGCTCAAAGCTGGCCAGCACCGTGCCTGTCTGACACACGCCGGGCCGCACAGGCGAAGGTGCACGGTCGCAGTGGCGAGGAAGCCACAACCTGCTACCGGCTGGCCCAAGTCGACGTGGGAGGGCACATTGCTGTGGGGCAGCGGGGAGCGAGCCTGCGGTGGGAACGGCTCTGCTCCTGCACCCCCAGAATTGGGACTCTCTTTAAGTGTCCGGGCTGCAGAGGCACCGGCCATCTTGTCGGCCAGCTAGTCGTGTCTCGAGACCACGTGTGGCCTCGCATGGCAGCTGGTGGCACTGTCCCTGTGCCACGCACAGAAACATCTCCCCCTCCGGCCGGCGCCTTCCCCCACGACCAGCCCCTTTCCGCTGGACAGCACCCAGTGCATTCCTGGCAGCGTGAGTCAACAGCCACCCAACTCCCCGAGAGCCTGGAAAAGAGCACGTGGTAAAGTCCAAACAAGGGTCTTCTCTTGAGCCACGGGGCCGGCCTTTCCCGCAAGGACAGCCCTGCCTTTGAAGGGCTGCGCGGGCGGGGCAGTCGAGCGTGGGCGCCTCTCGTCTATCTCAAAGAGAATCCCAGAGCCGCACAAAAGCCCCACTACAGCCAAATCGCTGGGAGTGGGAAGGCAAAGAAACCTCCCTTTGAAGCCACCTCTTCCCCTTGCAAGCTGGGATTCGAACTGCCAGTGCTGTAGGAGGGGAAGGGGGGGGGACGACCCCCTCCCCACACAGAAATGGCTCCTTCGACACTAGGCACAGGGCAGGCAGGTCGATACAGCCATCGCAAGGCCAAGGCATGGAAAACCAGCTTCCCAGCCCCCTGATGGCTACCCCCTCCTCCCCGCCCGCCAGCCCCCGTAGACAAATGAAACATTTATAGAAAAGTAAATGAATGTTATGAAAATAAGCACAAGCGCGGCTTTTTTGTTATTATCTGTTTATTAGTCTGTGCCTCCGGGCGAAAGTCCTTCATAACCCAGCAAGAGAAAGGCTTCCCTGTTCCTTTAGAACATCGTGTCTGAAGGGGCTGAGAAAAAAAAATCAAAAGAAAATCAAAGTAGCTAATAAGGAGAAGGAAAACAACAACCACCAACTTTCACCCTCTCGGGACTGAGCAGCCGGTGTGTCTGCCGGACACATACTCGCTGAGCGGGCTGGGATTGGCAGGTTGTTTTCCTTTTAATCTGAATTATTGATCAGGTTGTTTGCTTAATAATCCTCCCCCGACACACACACACACACACACACACACACACACACACACACCTGCTGCTGGAGATGGAAAATACAAAAATCACAGATAATCTAGTGACAGCCGCCAGCAGGCAACGGCATTGTGTTCAAGACCGGAGGTTGGTGACACCGAGAATTGACCAGAATAGCTGTGTTGGAATGAACTAGGCCTCCATAACTTTGAGGCATCGAAGCTTCAGGCGGTAGCTGAGTTAGTCTGTACAGGATAAACTTAAAAAACAACCAATGGTCTGGTAGCACTTCATAGACTAACAAAACCTTCTCATCTCAACATGTAGACAAGCCCTACAATGGAGCGAGGCCAAAATGCAGGCCGATGGAGTTTATATCTCCCTGTCACGGTAGCATCGGAGTACGGTCATTAACAGCTTTAGCCTCAGGGCAGAACTGTTCTCTCCATTTGACAGCTGGGGAAACTGAGGGACAGAGGGGCTAAGTATTGCATAGGATTGGTCCCAGTACGGACCCCTGTAGGACACCACAAGTCACTTCTCTCCATTCTGAAAACGGGCCACTTATTCCTACCCTTTGTTTACTATTTTTAACCCGTTATCAATCCATGAGGGGACCTTCCCTCCTGACAGCTTATTTTGCTTAAGAGCCTTTCGTGAGGGACTTTGTCAAAGGCTTTCTGGAAACCTAAGTTCACTATATCCACTGGCTCCCCCTTGTCCACATGCTTGATCCCCTCAGAGAATTCTAATAGATTAGTGAGGCAGGATTTCCCTTTACAGAAACCACATTGACTTTTCCCAAACAAATTATGTTCATCCACGTGTCTGACCATTCTTTTCTTTACTATAGTTTCAGTTAATTTGCTGCAGTTAAGACTTACCAGCCTGGAATTGCCAGGATCACCTCTAGAGCCCTTTTTAGAAATCGGCGTCACGTTAGCGACCTTCCAGGCATTCGGCACAGAAGATGAGTTCAAGGCTAGGTTACGAACCACAGTTAGTCGTTGTGCAATTTCACATGAGTTCTTTTAGAACTCTTGGGTGAGTGCCCCTGCCCTAGATGTCTCGAGAGATCCTCGTCCATCACACCAGGCAGGCAAGTCGCCCTGCGGTTCTCCCGGTCGTCGCAAACGTAGCTGTCTATGCTTCTAATGATCGAATCCCCCATTACCAGCACCTGCCTTTTCCTAAGAACCCGAGTTGCTTCCCCCCGGAGAGGCCCCTTCAGTGACTGAGGAGTTCAGGGCAGAGGGGGGCTCTGGGCTGAGACAGGGAGTTGAGGTATTTGTATGGGGGTGAGGGTGCAGACTCTGGGATGGGGATGAGCGGCTTGGGGTGCAGGAGGGGGATCAGGTCTAGGGCAGGGGATTGGGGAGCAAAACGGGGCTCAGAGTGCAGGCTCCAGCCGGAGCTCACCTCAGACAGGTCCCACAAGCAGCGGCATGCCCTCTCTCCAGATCCTCCGTGGGTTGCGGAGGCAGGTACAGGTGGCTCTGTGAGCCGCCCCATTCACAGGCACCCCCCCTCAGCTCTCATTGGCTGTGGTTGTCAGCCAATGGGAGCTGCAGAGGTGGCGCTTGAGGCAGGGGCAGCCTATGGAGTCCCCAGTTGCCCGAGACGTAGGAGCCGGAGGGTGGACGTGTCACGGCTCCCCGAAGCCGCACGGAGCCAAGGCCGGCAGGGAGACTGGCTGCGCCCCAATTGGATTTCAGCAGCTCAGTCAGTGGTGCTGAGAGGAGAACCAAGGTCCCTTTTCAAACTCCTGGTAACGCCCGGCAGCCAGCCCCAGGAAACACGGCCGCCAAGGGGCTAGCAGCCCCGCACGTCCTGTCAGAGCCCAATCCGGGCCCTACCGAGCAGGGCCTGCAAGATGGCCGCCCCACAGCACGCACACCACAGGCCTCAGACCCCGTCCCCCCTCGAAAGCAGGGGAATTATTTCAAATAAAAAAATGTGGAATCCTTTGTCTTTGCCTTCCTCAGCCCATTGCAAAGCCCCAGCGTGGCGACGTCTACGCTACGAGTTTTCCCGCAAACAATATGCGAACAAGGGACTCATTTGCAATCTCATTTGCATATTTTCTGCCGATCCGTTTTTGCGCAAACGCAAGCAGTGTGGACATTTTCTTGTTACGCAAAACCCCTGGTTCTGCAAGATCGGAAAACCTCCTCTTTGGGGCATCAGGATCTTGCAGAAAAAGGGGGTTTTTGCGCAAAAAGTAAAACGTCCACACTGGGCGCAAAAACCCCAGCGCAAAACCAGATCAGCAGAAAATATGCAAATGAGATGACGACTCATGCAAATGAGTCCCTCGTTCGCATATATTTTGCCGAGAAAACATAGTGTTGACGTAGCCTGTGAGATTTTCGGTAACACCCGGAGAGTTGGCAGCGCCGGGGCGGATCGCTCCTAGGCATGGCCTGCGTTGGGGCTATTGGGCTCGTAGGCGTGCGCCCGGCAGCAGCTCGGGTGAGAAGAGCTCCCACCGGAGACAGTGGCTCTTCCAGACTGCGCCTGTCGCTCCCCGCCCCGAGCGCGTCCCCGCTGCCAGCGCACGTTAGCCAGCCCGTCTGAGCAAGTTGATTATAATCATCACCTCATCACTGGCTCGTCCGCGGAGCACGCTGGCCGAGCCCCCGTTTGCTTATTACTAATTAGCTTAACTGCCGTAATCCCTCTGACGTGGGCTCCCAAAGAGGAGACTCGCCATAATCAGAATTGAAAATAGGCAGGCCGGGGGCATATGATGGAGAAAGGGGGCCCGGCTGTTGCCGGCGGCGGGGGCAGGCTTTCCGGAGAGACAGGCGAGATGGGGCCGGTGGGGGGAGCAATTGGGGGGCCCAGGGACGGTGAAAAGGGCTGTTTCCAATTTCCCCCGGCACAGCTCTGCCGCCTCTCCTCAGTGCCACCTGCCACTCCCCTCACACACCGCTCCACCGCTCTAGTCCGGGACCCCCCGCGCCCAGGGACGTGCCTGTTTCAGAGCGGCGGGGAGCCCGGCAACACAGGGAGCCAGCTGGACTCAAGTAAGAACGAGAAGGAATTTCCAAGATGAGTTTTAGCTTCCCAGGACAACCTGCCCTGGTGGCTACTCGCCAAGATGGCGAGGGACGCAGCTCCTGGTGCCCCTTCGCCTCTGAGGGCCAGAAGCTGGGAGAGGCCAACCAGCTCAGAGCCCCGCCACGTCTCTGGGCAGCCCTAAAGTCCACCCCAGAGCTGGGCCTTCTTCACTCCGGCCCCAGCGCTGACCCGAGCCGGGGCGAGGCTGCCCATTGCGGACAGCCCCGCTATTCCGTGCCAGGGTTAAGTCACAGGCTGCCGCTCAGATGCATCCATTGGGCTGGTAAAACGCAACACGAGCCAAAGGTCCATCCAGCCCAGCGTCCTGTCTGCCCACAGTGGCCAATGCCAGGTGCCCCAGAGAGAATGAACAAAACAGGGAACCATCATGTGATCCCTCCCGTCACCCATTTCCAGAGAAGCAGAGGGTAGGAACACCATCCTACCCAGCCTGACTAATAGCCATGGATGGACCTAACCTCCATGAATCTATCTAGCTCTTTTTTGTGCCCTGTTAAAGTCCTGGCCTTCACCACATCCTCTGGCGAGGAGTTCCACAGGTTGACTGTGCGCTGTGTGAAGAAAAATTTCTGTTTGTTTGTTTGAAACGTGCTGCCTATTCATTTCATTTGGTGACCCCTAGTCCAGGCCTGCTGTCTTCACCCCCCCCCCCCCCATGTCCAAGTCTCTTGGGAACCTTAGGCAGATCCTGCAGCGTCTCTGGCTGAAATAGCCCCATCCTGAGCCCCCCTCTACACACTCGCTGGGCTCCAGCAGGCTCTTGCTTTAGCACTTAGCAAAAGGAAACCCGCTGCTGGCTGGGAAGGAGGCTGCAAACAAAACCTCCTGAGAACGGAGCATCCCTCTGAGAAGCCGCAACTGCTCCTCGCTGCGGAAGAGCCAGGGGGCCGAGCCCCGGCCTGTACCGCGGGCGAAGCAACTCTCAGTGACGAGCAAGCCCTGCAGCCTGCCCCCACCCCCTTGCTGGCTCTCACGCGGCGGCGAGGGGAGAACGACAAGCGCCAGCCCTGGGCAGCCGGAGAGCCGCTGCGGTGCCAACGCCCAGCGCACCTGCCAGGTGTAAAGCAGCTGCCCCTAGCGCAGGGCACAAGGCGGGTGCCAGGCCCTTGACTGGAAATGACCTGGCCGGACTGACCCCCCCAGAGGATGTGGGAGGGGCTGGAAGACGGGGACCTGGCAGAGGGAGGGACGGTCCCGTTTCAGCTCACTCGGGGTCTGGCTCAGAGTGTTTCACTGGCTGAGGCACCAGACAGCCGCATCTGGAACTCAGGGCCAGGGATTAGCCCCGCCTCAGCCCCTGCCCATTGCGGCACGTTCTCCTCCCTGGGGGTTATCCAACCAAGTCCAGCCCCAGACGCCCGGCTTCCCCAGCAGCACAGAGCTGGTACCGATCCACCCCGGTAAGGTCGTGCTCTTGTAAAGGGCCTGCCCGGAGCAAGACACCTGCCCACAGCACAGCCCCCCGGTGCCATTGCTGGCCTGTGGCTGACGCAGCAAGTTCTCCAGCCTCACCGCTCCCACCCTCTTCCCCCATCGCCACGCCGACCGGGGCTGCAGCACCGTGTGCCGAGACACCCGGCAAATACCAAATACCCCGGCGGCGCACAGCTCCCTTCCCTCTCCAGGCAGGGAAGAGCCCGAGGGGAAGGACGCTCTGGGTTACTGGCTGTGGCCAAAGCCCTAAGGGAGGTAGGGGCCTAAACCCAATGGGATCTGAGTGTCCAACTCCCTTTGGCAACCCCAGGATGTGTCTGTCGTGTCACGGGGCCGCACACCCGGCAGGGAGCTGGCCCAGCAGATCTGCCCCACCTAGAGAGGAGCCAAACCTTTAAACCAACCTCCTCCTTGCTCCAGGCCTTCGGAGATAACAGAGCTCGGATCCAACTCGCTGCTGGGGTGGCAGAGGGAGCCAGAGGCGAGGGGCGGCAAGGAGGGGGCGGCTGCAGACGAGGCCGGGGGGGAGGTATAAGGCTTCATCTCTGCGAATTTGGCAAAGACTCAAGCTCCTGGTAAAATCCCCAAAAGCCATTGCCGCGTGCGCCGGGACTCGCCGCCGCTGAGAGGAAAAACCTTGACAACGGCGAGGCAGCCGGGGCCCTGGGACCGGGGTTCATAACAGTTGCTGATTGTTACCGTCGCCCTCTCTTGCACCTGCCCATCGGCTCTCGACGTCTGTCCACAGGTGAGCGCCGAGGCAGAGAGCGTCTCTGCTGTACAGCGCCTTGCCCAGCGGAGGTCGGGCTGCCGGCTGCTAATGCCATACAAAGAAATACTTTGTGATCCGGTCACCCCAAACGCATGCCAACATCCTCTGCGAGGCCCCCCCCCAAAACAGCACCTGCCGGACATGCCCTGCGAAGTGTGGGGCTTGAAAACGAGCCCTCTCGGATTTCACACCCACCAGCCCTAAGCCCGCTCCCTTGCCCGTCCTGACTTCCCCGGGACAGCCCTCACAAGGAGAGCCAGGCCTCAGCCAATCCTTTGAGCCCCGAGTTTACATTCCAACCCCCCAACCTGCCAGGGGCTCATGCCCCATACGGGCCAGTTTCCAACATCAGAATGTTCTCACGTCTTGCTCTGCTCTGGAGTGGGATCTTAGGCCGCAAAGCTGCCCCAGGTGGGCGTCTGAGACGGTGCGATTTATCCCTTCAGTCTGTGGCAGCTCCATAGCTGGGGCAGGAAAGTATTCTGGCAGCTTGGTTTCGATAAAGACACAAAGTGGGGGGCTGCAAGCCGCTTGGGAGGTCAGACTGCGCCTTGGCGGAGGGGCGGGTGAGCCGAGCGCAGGGGAGGGTGGTCCAAAGAGCAAGCGAAGTCGGGGTGCGCGCGCACACACACACACACACACACACACACACACACACACACACACAGAGTCACAGTCACAGTCACAGTCACACACACACACACACACACACACACACACACACACACTCCCAGCCAGTCTTCAGGAAGCCTGAGGTCGGTTTTGTGTCTAAAAAACATTCACATATGTGGGGCCAATGGCCAAGAGACTTTGAATCCGAGAACCCCAGGGCTGGCAGAGACCTCAGGAGTCATCTGGTCCAGCCCCCTGCCCAAGGCAGGACCAATCCCAACTAAATCAACCCAGCCAGGGCTTTGTCAAGCCGGGACTTAAACACCTCTAGGGATGGAGACTCCACCCCCACCCTAGGGAACCCATCCCAGGGCTTCCCCACCCGCCTCGGGAAATCGTTTTTCCTAAGACCCCACCTAGATCTCCCCCACGGGGACTTGAGCCCATTGCGCCTCGTTCTGCCTGTAACCTCTTGGGGGCGTGAATTCTCATGTGCTCTTTGCACAGCGTCGGCACAACGTGTCCCCGACGTGGTCGAGCCTTTCCTCTTGGCATCACCACCAAAACGTTACGCGCCCGCCGCCACGCCATGGAGCGAGTCGCTGAAAGTGGGCGACCCGACGTCCCCGCTTCTCGCTGCCTGTCCCATCCCTTGGCCATTTCGCTCCCCGGAGCCGCTTGGAACAGCTGCCCTGGTTTGGGGTTTTTCAATCCACGGGTCCAAAGTTTCCCCCAGCTCCCTGGGAAACCGGCCTGGGAACTGCAGGCAGCTGGGTTATCACTCCAGACTGGGGTGGGCAATCATCGTTGTGTGGGGGGCACGTCACCAATTTTGATAGTGACTGTGGGCTGGCACCGGAAGGGGCGGGGTCTTGGGTGAAAGGGGCGAGGCCTTGAGTGGAAGGGGTGGTTCTCTCTAGGCATCTCGTGGCCCTGGTAGAGGGGGGGAGGAGACTCTGCATGCTCCTCCATGGGGCGGGGGAGCACGCGAGGTCTCTCGCCCCACCCCACCCTGCCAGGGGCATGCAGTGGCCAGAGGGAGCCACCAGCTGTTTTGAACAGCTGGTGCTGCGCACCCCTGGCAGGGGGAGGAGACGTCCGGGGCCAGAGACGCTCTAGTTGTAGGGCCCATCCCATGCACTCCGGCAGGGCGCAGACAGCGCAGCTGGGGAGGGTGCCAGCACGGTTCTGTCGCACGGTGCGGGAGTCCATCTGGAAGGCCGAGACGGCCCAGAAGTTCACGGCAGAGCAGACCTCGCTCCGGCGAGCCAATGCTGCCCTCTGATGGAAGTGACAGGATTTGGGGACGCAGGGACGGACGCCGGAGAGCGAGCGTGTCCGTTGGCTCCCCGGCCATCCAAGGACTTGGACCGATTTCTTCCAGCAGCACGTTTTGCTCACGGCTCTTCCTTTGTACAGACCAAGCCACCCGGATTCGGCACGTTCCTGGAGCCGACAGGCTCCCAGGCAGGTTTGAGAAAGGCGCATCCCAGGTGGTGTCGGGAAGCTTTCCCAGCGGGCAATGGTGCGAGGTGTGGGGCACGGGCACGAAAAGGCAGCAACAAAACGCAGCTAGTTGTGAAGTTCCGCCCAACTGATGGGAAAATCCCTCAGAGATCCAAAAACCAGCCTGTGGACCACAGCTCAGAGACCCCAACCCCTAGTGGCATATTGGGCTGCATTAGGAGTATCGCCAGCCGAGCCAGAGAAGTGATTGTTCCCCTTTATTCGGCTTTGGTGAGGCCACATCTGGAGTAGTGTCCCCAGTTCTGGGCCCCCAACTACAGAAGGGATGCGGACGCACTGGTGAGGGTCCAGTGGAGGGCGACCAAAATGATGAGGGGCCTGGAGCGCATGACCTGTGAGGAGAGGCTGAGGGATTTGGGTTTGTTCAGTCTGCAGAAGCGAAGAGCGAGGGGGGATTTGAGAGCAGCCTTCAACTCCCTGCAGGGGGTTCTAAAGAGGCTGGCGAGAGGCTGTTCTCAGTGGTGGCCGATGGCAGAACAAGGCGCAATGGGCTCAAGTTGCAGTGGGGGAGGTCTAGGTGGGATCTTAGGAAAAACTATTTCCTAGGTGGGTGGGGAAGCGCTGGGACAGGTTTCCTGGGGTGGGGGTGGAATCTCCATCCCTAGAGGTTTGTTAGTCCCGGCTTGACACAGCCCTGGCTGGGATGGTGGAGTTGGGTTGGTCCTGCCTTGGGCCGGGGGCTGGACTCGATGACTCCTGAGGGCTCTTCCAGCCCTGGGGTTCTATGACCTGTGGCTCCGCCCAAAGCCACAACACGCAAGGGCCAGGTGCTCTCTGTGCTTGGCGCAGAAGGGAACTTGCCGGTAGCTCTGGGGCCCGGCAGGACACCCTGGGATTTATCCAGCCCCTGGGAAAGAAGGCGGGAAACACGCCACTGCCACAGCCCGAGAGATGTCTGGGTGGGAGGAGAATCGGTGGCGGCTGCCAGACTTCGGCTATGCATCAGCTGCCCCCCTAGGAGCTGCATAAAAGGGGCCAAGGAAGCTCTCTGCTGCCGGTCCAAAAATGCCCCGGTGCCTCGTCCCTCCCTGCCTCTGTGCCAGTCTCCTCCCAGTGGCATGGGAACATTTTTAAGTGTGTGTGTGGGGGGGGGGGGGGCTGAGCCTTCTTACCCCGCCCGTCTCCAGGGGTGGTCGGGAGCAAAGCCCCGGCACGTGGAGCCAGCAGTCGGGATCCCAGCCATGGGGCTGTGAGACAGGGCGGCTGCCCTGCACTGGCCCTTTAAGGGCAAAACCCCAGCCGGGGGTAAGGGCTGAGAGCCAAGTCCCAGCTGAGGCAGCTCTGCTAACGCGGGCCCAGCTGGGGGCTATAGAAAGAGGAACTGGCTGCTTGGCCCAGGGGAGGGCAGTGGGGACCTGACTGCCAGGGAAGCGGGAGGTTTCCTAAGAGGGAGAGCGGAGCTGGGGGAAGGTCTGGCCAAGCGAGCGCCCAGGCTGCAGGGCCTGGAGCAAGGCCTGAGGTTACTAAGGAGATAGCGAGGCAGCCGTGGTGGGCAGGGGCAGCAGGTCCACACCCCTTTGCCGGTGATGAGTGGCCATTCCAGAGGGCAGTTTGCCTGAGGCAGGGGCTAGATGAAGACTGGCGGGGGTCACTGAGGCACGGTGGGTACAGGCGCACTGGGTGTTCCTTGGGGAGAGGAGGACCTGGGAGGGCAGTGCCTAGAAGAGGACACCGGGGTCAAAAGGAAACTCGGGGAGACACCGGCTGGAGGGCTGTGGCCAGCGAAACTAGCGAATTTCCAAAGCAACCAGCTGGAGGCTCGCTACTGGTGAGTTAGCCCCGTGACAGGCTGGCAGCAGTGTCCCCCCAGGGCCTGGGACTCAAACTGGGACCCTGGCGCATGGAGTTGGCAGCAAGGACCCCAGCGCGTGGGGCTGGCAGCAGGGATCCTGCGCACTAGGCTGGGACCCCGGGGGGCTGCAGTGAACTGGGCTTGTGCCTGGGAGAATGCCAGGCCTGTCTCCAGCGTCTGTCCAGCTAGAAACATCCGGCCTGTTCTTCCCTGTGGCCTCAGAGCCTGGCTAAGGCTTGTCAGCCCTGGGCAAGCGACACTGCAGGTCTCAGGGTTTGCAGCCTCGCCACGTCCCTGCATCCAACGTGCTGCGTTTACATGGACACGGGGGGTTCTAACCACTTCTGCTGCAAGCTCAGCCTGGGATCTGAGAGTCCGGCGGGGTCCCTCCGCTCTCAGGCAGCCCCGCCTGACCCCTGTGCAAGCCGTGGCCTTCGGGGGCATGGTGGACAATCCACACGCTCTGCTGAACCCGGTTACTCGCTCTGCAGCCCCCTCTCCAGCACTGGCAAAATTGGATTTTTCCCTCCAGAGAGCCACATGGCTCTCAGCCTTCTATGGCGAGGTGACTGGCTCTGTGGACACGAGGGAGGCGGCGGATGTGCTATACCTGGACTTTAGCAAGGCTTTTGATTCAGTCTCCCGCAGTATTCTTGCCAGCAAGTTATGGGAGTATGGATTGGATACGTGGACTGTAAGGTGGCTGGAAAGCTGGCTAGACTGTCAGGCCCAACGGGTAGTGATCAACGTCTTGATGTCTGGTTGGAGATCGGTTTCAGGCAGAGTGTCACAAGGGTCGGTTCTAAGGCCGGTTTTGTTCACCATCTTACTTGATGACGTGGATGAGGGGATGGGTTGCACCCTCAGCAAGTTTGCGGATGACACTAAGCTAGGGGGAGAGGCAGATACGCTGGAGGGCAGGGACAGGGTCCAGAGTGACCTAGACAAATTGGAGGATTGGGCCAAAAGAAATCTGATGAGGTTCAACAAGGACAAGCGTAGAGTCCTGCCCTTGGGACGGAAGAATCCCAAGCATTGGTACAGGCTGGGGATCGACTGGCTAAGCAGCAGTTTGGCAGAAAAGGACCTGGGGATTCCAGTGGATGAGAAGCTGGATAGGAGTCAACAGGACGTCCTTGTGGCTAAGAAAGCTAACTGCATATTGAGTCTCATTAGGAGGAGCATTGCCAGCAGATCTAGAGAAGTGATTATTCCCTTTATTCAGCACTGGTGAGGCCACAGCTGGAATATTGTGTCCAGTTCTGGGCCCTCCATTAAAGAAAGGATGTGGATAAACTGGAGAGAGTCCAGCAAAGATAACAAAAATTATGAGGTGGCTGAGGCACATAATTTATGAGGAGAGGCTGAGGAATTTAGACTTATTTATCTGCAAAAGAAAAGAACAGGGAAGGGTGAATTTGATAGCAGCTTTCAGCTACCTGTAGGGGGGTTCCAGAGAGGCTGTTCTCAGGGGTGACAGATGGCAGAACGAGGCGCAATGGGCTCAAGTTGCAGTGGGGGGAGGTCTAGGTGGGATCTTAGGGAAAACGATTTCCCTAGGAGGGTGGGGAAGCCCTGGGATGGGTTCCCTCGGGAGGGGGTGGAATCTCCATCCCCAGAGGTCAAGTCCCGGCTTGACCAAGCCCTGGCTGGGATGATTGAGTTGGGGTTGGTCCTGCTTTGGGCAGGGGACTGGACTCGATGACTCCTGAGGGCTCTGCCAGCCGTAACCGCCCACGAGTCTCCGATAAACACACTCCGGGAGCTTATCTGGGGAACATTTGAAGGATTCCCTCCAGCTCAAGCTGCAGAGGCCACCAGCTGCTGCTCCGGAAAGTGACATCATGAACCCAGCCCTTTCCGGTGGGCGGAGCCCAGCGTAAGACACGGTGGTTGTGATGCTGGCAGGCCAGCTGCCAGCTCTTGCTGAGACCTTCAGCCTCAGCTGGGCACTGACAAATGAACCGCCGGAGACCAGTCCAGCTTCCCTCCGGGATGTGCTCAGACAAGAGACTTGAGGAAATGCAGGGGGGTGGCTCGGCCGTTTAATCCCGCTGATAAGCTCTGTAGCCCAGGCCTTAGGAGAATGCTTAAGTGTGCTAGAGATGCAAAGTGTTTGTCCTGACCCACGTAATGCACCAAGAAAGCAAGCTTCACCCAGTATACAGTGCTAGATCCCCATGAACGGTACTGCCTCTTCCCCCTCCACCACTTAGCAGGGCCAGTGTGGAACCTGACCACACAAAGACTTTGCTACCTGCCCCTGCTCCGGCTGTGTGCAGAAGGGCACAGGTCCCATCAGCTTGAATTCTGGAAAGAGGAAATAACCATATAGGACGTGACGAATTCTCAGCTCTTGCGCTATTTGGACACTCACAGGGCCGGAGCTGTGAAGCCCAAGTTCCCAAGAGATCCCCATGGTCAACCTGGGTTACCCCTAAAAGACATTCATTGCTGGCAAGTTATTACAACTCAGTCGCCATTTGGGAGTGTAGACTCACTCATCGGTGCACCGATGTTGCCTGCTTTAACCTACACAGATCTCTTATCTTTTTCCTAGATAATAAATCCTTCCTTAGTTTGCTATAGGACTGGCTACAAGCAGACTTTGGGGTGAGATCAGAGACAAATTGACCTGGGGTAAGTGACTGGTCTCCTGCGACTAGAAGTAACCTGAATCTTGCATGGTCACTGGTGTCAAGTAACCAGCTACACTTAGACCAACTTGACTGGGGGGCACGATAGACTGGGATGCCCCAGGGGACAGTCTGTGACTGTAGGTGGGACTGTGAAAGTGCAACCGTTGACACTGGCAACTGGGCTGGTGACTAACTGTACAACCATCACCGCCTCTGGGGTCTCTGCCCTGCCTGACAGTCGGCCCTGAGACTGGAACACACAGCGTCTGAACGGGACCGCAGACGTACAGTTCTCCCCTACAGAATTCAGTTACAAAGTCAACGCATTATTTTGTAACGAGTGTCGTCAGCATGAGAGCATGCCATCAGGGAAGGGCGGCCAGAGCGTGAAGGGGCATTCAAATGTTTAGCATATCTGGCGCACAAATACCTCGAAATACTAGCTACAGAAGTCTGATGCGAATGCCTGTTCTCACCTCCAGGGGACATGGACATTTTTGAGTTAATCATGAATTGACTGTGATTAATCGACAGCCCTAGTTTTTGTATTTGCCAGGCAGTGGCTTGATACGAGTTTTCTGTAGTTTATGCCCCGTACTGTATTGTTGTCATATGCGCGAGTGCGTTTCTATTGTGCTGCACCTCATCTCATGGCAATCGAGTTTCTAATTAAATAGAGCAGCGTTCACCTCTGAAAGGCGTATGCTGGCATTAGGCATCCCGTCTACATGGCATCAAAGTTATTTCGAACTGCGTCAGTGGAAACACGTAGACAGAGGAGGTGGGGGTGGGAGAAGAATAATCGACTCGGCCGTTTGTGTAGATCTAGGCACTGCCCGGCAGCCGTGGGGGAAGTAGGAGCACAGTTGAATAGAGAAGATTGTTAAGGGATCGGCGGAAATGTTGGGGGACTGGTGGCCCCTCCCTTCAGCTCAGTGGGGGGTTTGGTTGGTTTACACCCCGTATCAGAAGGGAAGGGGAGGGTCTTTGAGAACTCAGTATCCTGAGACTGGCAGTCCCCAGGACAGCCTGATTGCCAGGGCGGGCAGGCCAACGAGGGAGGGAGACCTGGGATGAGTCCCGGCCTCAGTGCTGCTGTGGGAGCCGGTTTGCCTGGGTCAGACCAAGAGGGACGAGGCAGCCGGGGCCTGGGCTGAGCTGGGAGGGGCCGTGGCGGCCTGGGAGAGCCAGAGACATGGCCCAGCAGCAGAGCCAGGCTGGGAGCCGGGCTGCAGAGCCAGAGGGGCCAGAGAAGCAGCCCGAATGCTGGAGGCAGCGCAGCAGAAAGTGGAGCTGGGGCTGGAGTTGGGTGCGGGGAGCAGCAGCGGAGAAAGGGGGGACCCTGGGTAGGCCCAGGGCAGGGCGACTCCACCAGCCAAGAGGCCTGGCAGGCCAGAGTGCGGAGGGTCCCGTCACCTACAAGGAACAGACTGACCAGCCTGGACGCTCCAGGGACGCTGGGTGTGAGGGCTCCGGCCCAGAGAACGGGGTGACGTGTTTGCCAGCAACTTTTCCCATTCTCCCCTATTCGCCCCTTTCTTTGTGTAATGAATTGTATTTGCTTGGAACGGTCTGTAATCGATCAGGGGAACGTTCAGTGTGATGAGAGCACCCTGGAGTGGGGACACCCTAGCCCCTACCTTAGGTGACCACAACAAGGTTGGGGGTCAAGCCCCCAAGATTCCCAGGCCCAGCCTTGTTGGGGTTCTGAGGACTCTTCCACACAGGACAGGGGAAGGGGAGCCCTCGAGGGCAGGAAGGTCTCCGGGGAAAGGAAATAGCACCGTATTTGCAGCACCCCAAGTCGGTTTTTACGAGATCCAGGAACTATGTTACCTGTCCTTGAGCGCCATCTGCTGGCACCTTATCTATTAAACTAGTCAGAGGCCTCTCCCAGGTACAGATCCCTCTTCTAACGCGGGCTGGCGCTAGACACCGTGGGGCCCTTTATCGTGAACTTTACACTACCCCGAGTCACCCCCAGAGATGAGCCCTTTGCTCATGCAGCCCGAGGCAGCATCAAACTCACTCAGGATTGCTGGAGAGAGAGCTCCATCGGCAGCCACTTGGGACGCTGATCGGAGCGCGTTCCTATACCGCGCATGCCCAGGCTGCAAAAAGACGACCACGGAGGGGTTCTTGGTCTAGTGGGAACAAGCCAACGGATGTTGGAAACGTTCCTGTCAGAGGAACAAGACAAAGGAACGATACTTGTGCATCTGGTCTCCTTGCTAAGACTGGGCAGTAACGAGGTGGCACAGGGCCACGGGTGGAAAATGCTGAGCCAGAAAACATTTCCTCCTCCCTCATTCAGCTGGGGACGGGCGGCGACAGGGGGCTACGTTCAGTGAGCCAAGGAAGTGGCAGAGGAAAGAGCCAAAGCAGGACACAAACTACTTTGCCGGCCGGTGCCTCTCCACTGCTTGGCCAGCACCCACTTTCCACTCCTGCTCCCCCTTTCTTGAGACCCCAGGAACTTGCAGGCAGAAAGCAGCTCATCAAAAAGAGTGACAGCCCGTGGGAAGGAGCCCTCGGTTCACAGCCAGATGTGTTGCCTGTCAAAGGCTGGCCTCCCTCCCAATTCATCTGCCTGATAACACGTCTCCCTTTCCAGCCTTTGCTTTCTCCATCGCCCCGACATGGAGCTGCTCCCTGGAGGCTCCTTTCCCTCCCCAGCGTCCTTTTCTCTCCTGGAAACAGAGGGACCACGCACAGCAAGAAACAGTTCCTATTTGAAACCAGCCCCCCCACCATACAGCAGAACAAAACTGCTTCTTCCTCGTGCCGCAGGCGGGTCAGAGTCGGGAGCACGAGCCCAGATCCGCCAACAAACACTTCCCTCAGCCCAGGTCTTTCCAAGCCAAACTCCAACGTGCTCATGGCCAGCTAATTCAGCGAGACCGGCCCCCTTTTACAATGGATCTGACCGGGAGGTGCTGGGGGACCATCTGTATTCAAGAGCCAACTGAAACAATCCGCAGGCTGCTCTTCCAAGAGAGGCTGCAGCTTAGAAAGGGGCTGATTGGAATTACCCTCTGGGAAAGCCACAAGAACGCCATTCGTGTGCCTGGCTTGCCCTAGGACAGACACAATCGGGAATCTGTCTCTGGCTAGGTATAAACTCCATTAAGACGGAGAAATAGGCGATATGGTGACGGGGGCTCTCAAAAAGCCCTTGTCTTGGCTTCAGCTTGTTCTCCGTGCCACATCCCTAGCCGTCCCTCGAACCCAAGCACTGCGGTTTTCTTAAGCAGGCGGCCGAACACAGCGCCTCTCCAAAAACCACACTCACCATTCAAGCAGCACAAACGGAAAACGTGGAAGAGACACTGGCCTCTGTCAGAACAGAGGCCTCCATAGCACCATCGACTGCACCTTGCCTGAAATCCAAGGGAAGCCAACAGCAATGACTTGGCTCAAGCCAGAGTGCTGGGCCCCGGGCGTGGTTATTACCTGGTTCCTGACTTCAGCGGCAGAAGCTGGTCTTCCCGTTCTCTGTGGGACGGACAGGCGGCAAGATGCTCAAAGACCACGGGGCCGGGGCTAGCACGCTGGGAGAAACGTCACCCCCTCACCTCACGCCACGGAGGTAGCATTGGCGAGAACGCCAATGGCATTCTGGGTATCCCCGCAGTCAGGGCCGACAGTGCCCCAGTGAAGGTCTCTCCCGGCACAGTGCAGTGGATTGTGCAGGACGGGTGATCTTTTAACATGCACCGAGGTCAGAGCCCACTGTAAACCAGCGGAGCGGTGGGCTCGGACTGTGTGTCACGTGAGTAAACCCCCCGCGGGCTGAAGCCGAGAGACAGACCTGTCTGGGGCTCCCATCTAATGGGCAGACATAATGCAGGTATTACGCGGCTCTCCACTGGAGCCTGCGCTCCTAGTTGGGTCATGCACATGGGCGGCTGGTGAAGGCAGGGCTAGGGGAGGTAAGCCCTCAACCCTGCCCCCAGCCCCGCCCTTTCTGCCCAGGCCATGGCCCACCCCATCATGGGAAGGGGGGAGGACACGTAGCCCCAGCCTCTCCGGCCCTGGAGCTCGGGAAGGGCGGGCGCTGGGGGCAGCAACAATCCGTCCCCAGTCCGCCTACATTAGGCATCCCGGGGGCGGAGCGTGGGCAGGGCCAGGCTGGCGGTTTGAGGTGGCCGAGCCTTCCTCCCGCCTTCCACACCCACTGCCTGTGGTCATGCACACAAGCTTCTGGGCCCCAAGAAAGGGTAGGAACCAACTGCCAGGTCATCTCGTTTGGGAGTCAAAGATCACCCCTCCTTCTGGCTCTGCAGCTGGGAGTGGGGTCTGGCAGCACGCGGCCTCCTCTCCCTCCTTGGGCCAGTCGCTGAAGATCAGCCTGACCTGTCCACTGCTATAACGAGAGACAAACCAGGGCCAAGTCTGGCCAGTAGCCATTCTGGGTGGCAGCCCCTGTTGGCCCCGGAGCCACGCTGGTCTTGGAGACGGCATTTCCTTGCTGATACCATCCGCCTGCGCGGGGCGACAGCATCTCTCAACCACTTGCCTTCCTGAACGGGTCACCCTGCTGGGACCCCTTCACAACTTTGCTGCCACCGAGCTCGGGGGGAGGGGCCCTGCTCAGCAGCCTTGCTCACCAATCGCCAGGGTCAGGGACAGCAACACCCCTTGCCTGGCACCGAACGCCAGGCTCCTCTGATTAATCGGTTAGCACTTACAGCCTGCCCCCCACGCTCGCCATCGATCTGCTGTCAGGAAAGGTGCAGGCTCCAGACAGACACTCTGTCCTGGTGCCTCCTTGCAAGCAGGGCGCATTTCTGGGCCCCTCTCTCCCGAGTGACATTTCCATCCATCAGAGAGACAGTGATTGAAGGCGGGCAGCACGCTCCGTTCCAGCGTTGCCGCCCAGGCTGGGAGATGCAGGGGAACTCCGTGTGCTGCGAGGTGGTACCCATTCATCTTCATTAACCTTGTCTCAGCCCTTGTGACACTTGGAAAAGGCAGAAGATAAATGTCTGGCATTTCATTTACAAAAAAAAAGCCACTAAGTTCTGGGCTGGGAAGCCCTTGACCAAAAGTTCTGCCAAGGCAGCAAATGCATGACCTGAAAATGAGTCAGGTTAGACACGGTGGTTACAGATCAGCTAGTAATGTAACTAGAATTAGAACCGTATCAGTTCCGTACGACTGGCTGATGAGAATGGCTGTTCCTACTGCGGTCCTACAGCCTAATTGACTACACAGCTCTGATTCACTCTGCGATCCCCATGCTGAACAAGACAGGCGTCCCCTGTGCAAAGAACAGTTTGCGATCACCTGTTTAAAGACAGGATCATAGATTTTAGAGCCAGGAAAGGCTCATGTAGTGTGATCTGCCGTGTAACAGGACAGCGAACCGGACCCAGTAATTTCTACATCAAGCCATTATTTCTGGATGAGATACAGCCTTACTGTTAGAAAGAGATTCACTCCGTCCACTCGACTTGACGACTGAAATGTTGGCGACTTCGCCATGTCCCTAGGTATATTGATCCAAGGGTTACTTATCCACAGTTAAAAAACGTATTTATAGTCTGAATGTCTGATTTTGGGGTCCAACCACTAGATCTTACATCTTTTTCGGTTATATTTACATGCCTATAAAATATGCGTTCCTCATTCCGTTACTTGTAGACAGTGATCAAATCACCTCTTAACCTACTTTCAATCTGTGAAATACACTGCATGTCTTTAGTCTCTCACTCTTCCAGATCTTAAACCAGTGATGGGCAACCGAGGCTAGGGAGTGCGCTGCAAGATTGTCCTAACCAAGATCGTCTCCCGGGATAGGGTAGTTTTGCTCACTGCGCTTGCGTACCTAGAATTCACAGGGGGTGCAGCTGGAACCCTAGCGATGTTGTGTGGATGCAGAGGGAGCGCACGGCTCTCACCGTCTATGTTGTGTGCAATCAGCACACGCTGCCCTTGCTTTAAGTGTGTGTCACTTTAGTAATGCTGGTAGGAAAAAACCCTACACAGATGGAAAAAAATGGAATCTGGCAACCCTGCGTGTGGGGCAATGGTAAACAGAATATCTCACGGCCCACTCACAATACCCCAGTGGGCCACAGATTGCCCACCACTGTGTTAAACCAATTTTGTATCACAGTGCTCGTGAACCAGGCAATCTCTGGCATTTTGAGTGCTTGACTTTGCAACCTTAACTTTCTTATAATGTTGTCTTGTTGGCTGTGTCTAGACTGGCCAGTTTTTCCAGAAAATCAGCCACTTTTCCGGAAAAACGTGCCAGCTGTCTACACTGGCCACTTGAATTTCCGCAAAAGCACTGACTTCCTACTGTAAGAAATCAATGCTTTTTGAGGAAATACTATGCTGCTCCCGTTCGGGCAAAAGTCCCTTTTGCGAAAAAGGGCCTGTGTAGACAGCTGAGATTTGTTTTCCGCAAAAAAGCCCCGATCGCAAAAATGGCGATCGGGGCTTTTTTGTGCAAAAACCCATCTAGATTGGCCACGGACGCTTTTCCGCAAAAAGTGCTTTTGTGGAAAAGCGTCCGTGCCAATCTAGACGCTCTGTTCCGAAAATGCTTTTAACGGAAAACTTTTCCGTTAAAAGCATTTCCGGAAAATCATGCCAGTCTAGACGTAGCCTTTGTGTGTAACACATCAATAAACTGGGGTGGGAATACAAAGCTCTCGGAAGTCAGAACATTCCAAAAGTGAACACACTGGCAGAAGTCTTAACCCAGCTGTGATGCAACGTGCTATATTTCATTGATATAATCCCATTTTCAGGAAACAAGGAAAACAAAACAAAGTACTATGTACAAACAATGCCACTCAATTAACTTCCTGAGAACTACTGTGGCTTGCAGAATTTCCTGACTCTTGACTGCTTGAGGTTAAATTTGTAACGGTAACACAATACTTTTCGCATTGATGCATTCTTAAAAAAGCAGAACATATCAACAGAGAACCAAGCTCCCATCACCCTGACGTTTAGAACAAACTGGTCCAAGCGCAAGTTCTGGAGGCTGCAACAATGGATTGCATGGAGAGTTGTTGGTTTCCACTCTGGGTAGATTTCAAGTAAGCAGCGGACTCTCTGCATATGCAAGGCATGCCCCAGGACCAGCTGTACTGGTGGGATGATTCCATCCAGTCCCGAAATATGCACGGAGTGTGGCATGTTGCAGGAGCTCAGGTGTCGTGTACGGTAGGCAGCTACGATTTACCACTTCACCTCACTGACAGCCCTTCCATGAATCTCTCCTCTGGAGAACACCGGAGAGCATGGAATGCAGAGCTCCACCCTCTTTAAAAAAATTAACATGATTCAACAAAATGGTATCAGAGCTCCTTGGCTAAAACATTTTTCCCATTATCAATAGCTGCACTGCGATTTCTTTGTTCCTTTGACTTGCCTTTATTTTGCATTTGGAAGGAAGGTAGCCTGCCTTGTGTACAGTGGTTAAAGAGAGAGACTTTGGGGGTGACAAACGGTCACTTTTCCCAAACGCTGGCTATTTGCAGAGCAGGACTAATCAGAGTTCAATCAGTTAGCTTGCACTACTGTGTATTTCACAAGGCTGGGAGAAATAAGACTTGTTAATGTCTTAGTGTGCAGGATTATGACCCTCCTCTTAAAGTTAGGGGAGATCCTCATCTGGATCTGGCCCCTGAGGGTTAGGGGACCCCCCCCCCAGCATTGAGGAGACCTCACCGTGCGGCCTGGGACTGATTTTTCAGTGGGTCAGTGGTTCCCGACCCAAAAAGTTTCCCCACCCCTGTTCTAAAGGCCTAAGTGAAATACTCCAGCTAAATGTTTTAGGACCAGTGCCTGCCAAAAAGGTTCACTGACATTTTATACTTTAGTGCCATTTGTATCAGAGGGGTAGCTGTGTTAGTCTGAATCTGCAAGAACGAGAAGTCCTGGGGCACTTTATAGACTAACAGATATATTGGAGCATCAACTTTCGTGGGCAAAGACCCACATCTGATCAAGTGGGTCTTTGCCCACGAAAGCTGATGCTCCAATAGATCTTTACTGCCACTGTGGCTACAGTAAGTACAGAAGAATGGTTAAATAATTTCTGCCTTGTTACAATAAGTCATAGCACAGCACCATGTCCTGCCAGTGTTTTATCTGTCTGCTATGGTACCTACATGTTAATTTCCGGCGCCGCTTCCTTGAGCACACGCATGCAGCGTACACAACGGAGGGACAGGTGCACGTATGTACATAACCACTGAGTACAGGCTGTACAACACAGAGATGCAATAAAGCATGTGCTGTTTGATTTGTTTGAGTGACTGGTTCTGTCCCAGTGTTGATCCACATGTATATCAGGAAGGCTGCATGCCTTGGTAGGAGGCAGCCAGAGTTTGACAGCTCAGAGGTTGCTGATGGCGAGCAGCACTTGATAATGGCGAGAAGTTACAGTTTTATTTTTATCCTTTTGTTAAAACACATTACATTTGGTCCCATTTCCCTCCCCTCTCTTCTCTTGTTTGGTTGCTTTTTGCTCTCTATTGTAGCTAAACTAAGAATTGTACCCTCCTTAGTGCGTCTCCTTGTACGAGTCAGTAATAGGAACGGTGGGAGCTCACATGAGGGATTCTACACTAACCAGTCACTGAGGACCAGAAGAAAGGATCTCAGCGGGGGGAGGCGAGTTTTGTACAAAGGAGAACACTTTTGGCTCATGCAGACAACTGATCCAAGCAGGAAAAAAAAAAATCACAGAAGAACAGGCAGAGTGCTTTGGATTTACCTTGATGCCATCAGCTTGCTATTACTTTGTAGCCATCGCCTTACACGGTGGGGCGGTGGATCCAGTTGGATACAATAGCCTCCAAGCACAAAGTGAGGCTAAACCAACTCTAGCTGGCAGCATGAAATACATGTCAATGCTTAGCACATCTTCTGTGGAAGATTTAACACAGGAGACAGAAAACTGAGAAAAGCAAAGAGTTTGTATTTATGTAAAAAATTTATTTCAGTGGAGGATTTAAACATCAACATGCAGGTACAACATGAATAAAAATTATTGCACCGCTATTATGTGGCAAATGTTCAAGTTTCTAAAAACACTTAAATTCCACGTCTTCCTCTTATCTAGCCAAGTGCTGAGTAACACAACTCGACACCAGAGCCCAGCTTCAAAGCCGCCCGGGCAGCCGCCTGGATATGATAATTGAACACAACGTAAACACACACGTCTGTCAAAGTCTTCCAGTAGAAGTACAGCATTATCCTTCACATCCAGTACGAGAAAACCAGAGAAACAAGACTTTATCCTCCCCGGGCAGGAAGCAATAAAATCTACATCACACTTTAATGCAGTGTGGGTGTCGAGACCACAGGTCATTCCTTTTGCCCATTCCCCAACAAGCATTCTTTAGGATACTGGATGTTAAAAGCCTCTGGCATTCAACCCCAGGAGTGGTGATTACAATGCTACAGACTAATATTTACAATAAATATTCGTTTGTCTTAGATGCTACAGTGAAAAGGCCAGGGGAAAAGAACACTAAAAGGAAGCATTCGGCAGGAATGCATCGGCTGGGTATAAAAAAAGGATTACAAATATGGGACTTATATATGGTAAATTTCAAAACCAAAATGAGTCAAAGAAAAACAAAAAACCCTCACAATCAAACCCACTCATGAAAAAAAAAACCCACCAAAAAACCCCCCAACAAACCAACCCTCAGGAAAACACACACACACACACACACACACACACACACCCCTCCCCTTCTCCAATTCGGGCTTAATTGTGGCAATCAGACTTAGTCTGCAACATGTTCTGCCGAGCTAGAATGACTTTCAACTTGCCCTCTGCACAACCATGTTAACATACCACCTGAACACCCACCCACACAGATACTGATTCCAACATCTGCCCCCACCTCTCCAATCTCTAAGATGGGATGAGATGACTGTTTCCGTAAATTATGTTTTTGTTTCTCGGACAGCCAGTGATAACTGGCATCCGTCTGGTTCATCATCACAATTTTGTATGGCAATCTTCTTTCAGCTTTTCCCAAGAGCTTTCCTAAAAGATGCCAGAGTCATTTCAATTAACAGTAGGGGGACTGTGCATACTCGGGAGATGCCTAATTTGACAAGGGATAGGAACCAAGGAGCTGTGCACCAGTAATGGGTATTTTCCTGGTAACACCAGCCTACAAGGGCGTTCAAATGACAGCCTTCTAAAATTGAACCTAGTGTTTTACACCTGCTATATAGAAGTCGGGTGGCTAAATATGCTCCTTACGCTTTCTTTGGCCAAACACTACTTTGGTGCCTTCATGAAAAAGCTGAAATGTGTCCGGCTCCTTCGCTCTCCTCTTCTGCTCAGCAGGGATTACTGAGGGAACGATAAGACTGAAATTCTCTGGAATTAGATTTATTTTCAAAGACAGGAGAGGCAAGGTGCTGAAGCGTGTATTCTCCAGACTGCAGCAGTGTGCTAGGCTTTCTTTCTCGGAGCTTCCATGGTAACCGCCCAGAGGTAGCATTGGCCCTACCTATCCGAGCAGAGTCACAATGCCCTTAGTAGGAATTGACAGACCATTAGACGCAGTGCTGTTTATTCTCACAAAACATTATACTGCCTTATTTTTCATGGGCAATTTGTTATCCACCCAACCAATGAGTGCCCATAGGAGAGGGATGGTTCACACAAAGACCATCTGGGTTATATCTACATATAAATTATCCCACATGGTAGCTAGGTGTGCTTTGTATACAACTTTTATATCCAAGACAAACATTACAGAGCACGCCCACCGCACGGTTATCCCCATGGTACAAATTCATATCTTACAAGGAATTAAATTTAATAGGTTTTCCAAAAAAATCAGGCATTTTTAGGGGGTTAGTTTCAGACGATGCCCATTTTATTTTAGTCTGATTGCCAGCTGGAACTTTCTTCTTCAAAACTTCCTAATGGATCAACTCACGAGGAAGAAAACCAGTCAGATCAGATAGCAGCAGCAAAACCTGCACTTACTTATTGTCATGAAATCAATACATGAAGACATGTTTATCCAGATAGAGAGTGCTTCAAGAGGCTGGCAAGTGAAGCGCTCTGATTGGGCGAATCAAGGGTTTGTAATTGTCAATCGCCACCTATGTGCACCTGACTAGCTCATGTGTTCCAGAGCAAGGCTCAAAGAGATAGTAGGTCTACCATTAACTGCCGGGGCTATTGATCCATTACTTGGGAGTGGTGATGCTTCAGCTAGTGCATTAAGAAGCCTGTTCATTCTTAACAACATTACAGTAAACGCGTGTGCACACACAAAGTAAACAGTTACTTGAATATAAAAATAACCTCAAAACAAAAGTTGGTCCAGAAATGAAATCTCGGCATCCAAAATCACTTACAGAATGACAAAATGGTTCTAGAGAAAAAGGCAGGCCAAGAAATCCAGAGATGCTTGGTATATATGCATCAGGAATTGAAGAAGTCTGAAAGAGTGTCAGGAAAAAGTGTATTCCTACACCAAAGATACGGGTAGGGAACATAAGTAGACATTCAAAGTGCAGAAGAGGTTTTTATAATGGAAAACAGCCGGATAATGAAATTGGACCAATAGATGCAGCTCTTCGACAGGTGCACTGCTGCCAAGTACAGTCGCCATTCAGAAATGTTCCTCTCCAAGAAGACCAATTAATTGGGTCACTAGCTATTGCAGGCTTTCCAAGCACAGAGAGACTCTGTTAGACAAGGTTGGAGTGAAAGCCAAGAGCATTCTGTGATGAATGACAGTAGCATTCTTTGACAATAGGCTAGTCAGGAAATGGCTCAGAATGCCAGAGAGATGTTATACTACATATTTGTCAGCATTTTATTACAGATCTAATCATCCCAAAATAATGTGATTCAGAACTGGTCACATTTCAAGCACAGAAATGCTAGAAACCAGGGGATCGTACAAATTTTTAATAAAACCAGGGGAACTGAGAAGTGGAAATGGTCTAGCTACCGAAGGTAAAATCTTGAACTATCGTGTGTGTTGTTTTGAAGTCTGGTTGCCGCTCATCCACATCACTTGATGAGTTAAAGGGAACAACATTTTAGAGTACTCTCTAAGAAGACAGGCAAAGTCAGAACCCTTGCTGGGTTTCTCAAGCTCTGTTTCAGAACTGGCAGAAATACTTAAAACTCCCCCAGAATTACTGAGAGCCGTCCTAAGAGGGAGAGGTCGCTCGTGCTGATATGCCATGAAGTTAACATAGTTTGAGGGTGCTACATGTATCCGCATTATTATTTTAAACACAACTGTGTCCCTCCTGGTGGGGTCACTGTTTGTTCCGGATCAGGGCAGACTAGTAAGAAGGCAGGTAAAAGGGGAGAAAACACAATTAAAATGTTAAAAGATGGAGGAGAGAGGTGCCATGTGTCCTGTAAAACAAAGTAAAAATAAACATGCTACAGATCGGACACTAGTTTCTTTGAGCTTCCATTTGAGAGAAAGTTTAAAAAAAATGAGTTAAAAAAATATAGGGCTGTTCTCTGTACTCCAAACTGACAATGTAGCAGCAATGAACTCTAAGATAGATATGCGTGGGACTGGAGGATATGTAAAGTGACAGAGAAAGAAAAGGATCTGAGTTGCACTGAAGAAGGCTTGAATTTCGAATAACCTATTAACAATTTTTTTTTCCTCCTTGCCATAGAGAAACTGGCTTGTAAATAACTGAAAATTTGGGAAGAAACAGATGCAATGTGAAAGAGAAAGTTGAAAAGCGAGAGAGGTTTTAACGTCAGCTGCCTATTTTGCACAAAGTAGTTCTTTGGGATCTGAATAAATGCAAAACTGGCGGGAAATGCCCAGCACAGCCCAAACTGAGGGCAAACCAAAGTAAAAAAAAGTCAGCAAACTATTTCATAGTTATGCTTTAAAGATACCCTGTTCCAAAGAGACCTCAAGTGGCAAGCACGTCATGTACAAAAATAGAATTGCAAAGATGAAAAAAAGGCAAAAAAGCAGTATGAAAAAACAACCCTCCCAAAAATAGATGTCCACGGTCCTATTCTGTATTAGTGTATATTACAAAATCCAAACATGCCGTCTCTGTTTCTGAATGTAGAGTACTCAAGTGCACGTATCCAGGGCTCCTGCTATGCTTTCTTTACAACGCTGTCTTGCGACAATGGAAAGTCTTGTATCTTTAATTGACTTCCCGCCTCTTTGCTGTTTCCCACCATCACAGTCTCCTCTTTACAGAGCTGCAGGCTGTCCGCTGGCAGAGGAGATGCCCTAGGACTTTGAATTTCCAGGGTATGTGGTAGATCTTTTGATGGAGACGTTTTCCTGTTATCTCCTATGGCTTCAAGTGGTTGAGAACTGCCAAAACCTGGTTCTTTCTTTGCTGTCAGGGAACAGGACAGCTCCCAAGACTTTGCTGGACTTGTTGGCTCTGTGTAGGGTGCACAGGTGTTCAGATTGTCTGTGCTAAGAAGTTTCTCTCTGTCTTGATCTTCTCCCATCTTTAACGTTTCCTGCTTTCTTTGTTTGGAATCTTTCTTACAAGTTGGGTCCGTTTGGGGGAACTCAAGATCTGCTTCCAACTTTCTAGTACCTGACATGCCAAGCTTCACTGGGCCCAAGACGCTTTGAGCGACCGTTGGTAACGGAGACACCGAAAGGGCCATTTCACCAGCAACTGGGCCGTAGGGAGTTGAAGGTGAAGCACCCATTGCATCCCTTGGGCTCGTTTTCCTGGCATTTAATGGATTCTTGCCCTCTGCCGACTCCTCTGCCTGGCACGGGCTTTGCGGTTTTTCAGCAGCTGGACTTTTTGGAGACGTTTCGTTTACAGTGGCCGGATGTTGCCATTGGCTGCTTTGTTCTGCAGCTCGAAGTTCCTGCTTGCAATCTGTTACTCTGCAGTCCGTTTGGCTTAGCGATACAGGAGAGTTCCTATTTGCTGTGCAACAAGAAGGAAGTGCTGGTGAAGGGTTAGGATCTTGCTTTTTTTGACTGATTTCTGTCAACACAGATTCCTTTGGAGCATCTTTACCATGCGTGACCCCAGAAGGGTGGCTTTTCTCAAACTGAATGAACCTGCCAGGGGGGCTCTTTGTATCTTTCATGCAACGGATACTTTCCCCCCCAGTGTATCTGATGCTCTCTTCCTGAACGGTTTTGCTTTCTGGCAATTTAGGCTCTTTTGCTAGCGGTGGCTTTTCATATTTGCCACATTCTCCTGGAGACGTTCTGGTGAGGATCTTGGACTGTGACTGAGGCATGCTAGTTGGCAGCATCTCTGAGACAGCCCTCGGTGGCTGATTAGTTGCCTTCTGCAAGTCGGCTGTACCTTTTGGATCGTCAGTGAGAAAAGCATCATCCTCCAGACTGTCTTTGCTTTCCAGTTTGGAAGAAAACTTATCATTAAAGGAGTCGGAGCCCTTTTCTCCTCTGAAGGGTTGCCTCTCCAATCTTCTCCCATCTTGACTATCCTCTGAACCATCATCCGTTTCATCTTCGGAGGAATCTACTTCCCTAATAGCCTCTTGTTTTTGTAGTGACTCTCTCCTCTCGACTCTGTCTTGTCGAATAGCACCTAGCTTCCTGGAAGATGGCTTTTGCAGTGTCCCTTTTTCCGCTAGCCCAACTTTACCACCTGTTGTTTCATTCGCAGACTCCTGCAAACTTTGGAGACTAGGATCCCTTTGTAGCATCTCCTTCTTAAATTCAGAGTGGGAGATATCCAAGCTATGTTTGCGAGAGGAAGCCAGCTTCTTTTCAGAGGACAGCGAGGCAGCCAGTTTCTCAGCTGACTGGACTCTCTTCAGCAAAGGAGACCTGGGGGGCTCAGCACTTTTGGGCCTGGAGATCTGTCTTACTAGAGGCGGGGAGGAATGTAACTTGACAGGAAAAGACTGAATAATACTGGAGCTGCCTACAGAATGTCCTGGCAAAGGTGAAGGTGAACGCTGTGGCGATGTGGACTGTGGGGTTGGTGAGGGAGTGTGGGCTAGTGGTGAGAGAGGGATGTTTCCTGCAGATTTACGCCGTGGAGATCTATACTGTCGTTGAAGCTTTGGGGCTAGTCCATGCAAAGAACTCGGTCGGATGTGTCCAGAGCTGGCTGGAGAGTTGGGGACACTGGAACTGGGGGAGCTGCTTTGGGAAGAATTTCCACCAACTTTGGGGGGGGGGGGGGAGAGAAAGGGATATTTTAATTTTATAAACAAACATTCATGCAATGCTTGTACAATGGCAAGAGCAGTTCGTTGCCACATTACCCCAGGTATTAAAGCAAAGCTATTACAAGGTGGCACATTGCTGTTTCCAGTAGAGCTACCATCTCACTGTCACATAATCAGTACCAGAAAATACTACAGGCTATTTCACAGGAACTCAGTGAGAAAACGTTCCGTTACTACTGCATCAAACCATATGTACGTAAAACTGGGCACTTTATTGGTGTTGTCGTCGGGATGCAAGTTTATTTATTCTCTGTCCACTGGCCAAATTCACACTAGGATTTTTTTGACAAATTTAACTATTTTGCTCTTGTGTATTCTAAAAAAAAAAAAAGTCAAAATACTGTGGAAAGACCATAATTTACACCAGGCGGGTGCATCGTATGTACGTGCAGTATGTGGCAGCTTAATGTCTGCACTGCTAAGATGCCCTCAGCTGCACAATGAACAAAGACTTCCCCCTCTCCCTCCCGTAATTAAACTTTTATCTTCCCAAAGAAAAATAAGACGTACAGAGCAACGGCTGCTTTGAAGTTCAAATAAATGTAAACTCAGTATTTGGTTAGTAGCTGTTCTGCATTTAACTTAAAAAAAAATGAAGACATTAAAAATTAACCTCCTCCTCCACTCCCCTCCCCCCACAAAAAGGTCTTTTACCTGAATGTACAGACTCAGGAGTAGATCTGTAGCTCTGCGTAGGTGACCGAGGGGACAGGTTGTGGGTTGGAGAACCAGGAACGCTTTCCCCAGAGGACAGAGAGCGGTTAAGTGAAGATAAGCTGCGGCTGGTGTGCAGCAAGGATGCCTGCTTTGTGATCTTCCTGAACAAAGAACTCTTCTTCTTACTGGGATAAGGAATGAAAAGTTACTCATTTGTGAAACCAAAAGATATATTTGCTTACAGGTAAGTCTCCCTCACTCAATGTAGGGGCACAATGTAAATAACATGCCCTGATACAAACTTATTACATGGAAATTGCTCCGACAAGATCTACCTACCTTGAGAACATTTAATCTTCACAGCAAAAAATGAAACAAAACAAAATCTAACTCACCTTTCTTGCCCATCTTTAGCTTTGCTTTTCTTGTTCCTCCGAGCCATCTTGGATTTGTAGCTGGGCTTCCGAGCTGGCCCAACTTTGATTGATGTGTTCTCAAAAGGGGAAGTAGAGATAGATACCTTGTTTCCACTCTGTTAGATTAGGGAGATGGCATTTGTTTAGACTAAGATTGCTTTTGGCAGTTGTAGGTGTTGAGCAAGTGGATTGCTAATTCATCACAGGCTGAGATGTTTTACTCCTCTGACTAATCCCCTTTCCCTCTGAGACTTCATCTAGCATGGGGAGATGGACTTCTTTAGTCAGGCTTTCACAACAGATTAAATCTTGGTTTCCTAGCTAACTAGTACAGCTGCATGGAACAGAAGTAGCATGGGATTTGACCTCTCTTACTGAGATCCTGAATGCCTCAATTTATGTCTTGTACGGCACCAAGATATCATGGGGATGGGTGCTTGCTACCAATGAGAACCACAACAACCATCTTCCTTCTAGAAATTCAGCCAAAGTAGGTTCTTTGGTACCCAAACCTGTTCCTTACTTATGTGTCTGACCCTTTCTTCACGCTGATAGATGGACAGATACACTGAGATGCATCAGGAATCCATCAGCATGAATCTGCGTTGACTGTCTGAAAGCATTAGCTTGTTGTCCTCAACACTTATAAGATGAATCCCTCATTTCTTTCATGTCTGCCACGCCTTCCCCCAAAGGCCTGATTCTTGGGACTGATAAAACGTTCATTTTATTTCCATAAATATACTCGGCACAGGAGGAGGTATCAAATACAAGTCATTTAGCTAAATATTTCCAAGACCAGTTGTTCTAAAAGCCTCTTTTAAATACTGCTGATAATAATCCTTGAGAAAATAGTATTAAGAACTAAACATTAGCTGTTTAGAGCACAAACAAAAATTGGGAAAAATTGGAGGGTATTTGTTAAAATGATACTGGGCATTACTACAGTTACACCATATTAACCTGTTGACTGCTTCCAAATTCACCATCCACGTCAAACAAATGAGCATGTCTTATGTCAACCGTACTCTTATTTTCCACAATCATTAATGGATTGTCAGTTTAAGGTGGAACAAGACAGTTCTGGAGACACCGGGATTGTGATTAAAGCAAAGGATTTTTGCAAGGCAAATATTAGGAACCAGGTATTTAACTTACATTTAAAATGCTCCTCTGCCAAACTGATACTAAAGTAGTTTCTAGTTCTGTCCTGTCCACATTCTGTAACACAAGCATGTTGTGGCCTTACCTTAAGGATCAGTTCCACCACTTCAGTATGCACCAGACCATGGACAGGTTCTCCGTTGACATGGGTTATCAGATCCCCTTCCCGCAGACCTGCTTCATTCGCAGGGCCTCCTTCTTCCACATGCTGGCAATGACAGGGAAATGATTACTTATAAATACACAGGAACCTAAGAATAGCGAGACTGGACCAGACCCAAGGTCCACCCAGCCCAGGATGCTATGTCCAGCAGAGACCAATATTAGATACTTCATAGGAAGGCATATGAACCGCAGAATAGAAAATGCAGCAAAATCTGTGCCCCAATACAGGTTTCAGCCCGATCTCCAAGGATACGTCTAATGGATAATGTCCGTTATTCTGACAGAACTATGGGTATGTCTACACTTGCACTCTCTTTCGAGAGAGGGATGAAAATGAAGACATTCGAAATTGCAAATGAAGCCGGGATTTAAATATCCTGTGCTTCATTTGCATATTTGCGTTATGACGCTATTTTCGAAATAGCGCTATTTCAAAATAACAGATGCTGTTAAGACGCGGTTATTTCAAGAGAAAACCCTTCTCTCGAAATAACTGGTAAACCTCATTTTATGAGGAATAAGGGTTATTTCGAGAGAAGGGTTTTCTCTCGAAATAACTGCATCTTAACAGCGGCTGTTATTCCGAAATAGCGCCATAACGTGAATATGCAAATGAAGCACAGGATATTTAAATCCTGGCTTCATTTGCAATTTCGAATGTCTTCATTTGCATCCCTCTCTTGAAAGGGGGTGCAAGTGTAGACACAGCTAGCCTGTTATTTCAAAATAATTTCTGCGTTTGTAAATCTCATTCCACGAGGAATAATGCCTCTTCAGAAATAGCTATTTCAGAATAGCAGTAGTGTGGATGCTCCACTGCTGCTATTTTGAAATAGCTCCTCCCTGAGGCCATTCAAAGTAATTACTCCCTAGTGCTTCCTGGGGCTCTAAATCGAGGAAGCGTGTCTACATTAGAGGAACGTGCTTCGGACTAATTTCCAGGCTTCCCTGTAATATAGACTCGCTATTTTGAAATAAGCTATTTCGGTGTATTTCTTCTGGAATAGCTTATTCAGAAATAATCGTGCCATGTAGACGCAGGCCAAGAGTTAGACATTGGCTTAAACCTGGTACCATAAGGTTAAGTGTGCTTGCAAATTTTTGGTCAACATTAATTATCTCTCTGAATATTCTTGACATGCATATCAATATAAAAAATGTTAAGTCCTTTGAGTTTCAGAATTACACATCCTGGAGCGCATATGTTAGAAGCTGCCTAAACAGTTCTGTCGCCTCATTACCATTTCTAGTTTCTATCAGACTAGTTTTCCACCACTGAGATTGGACATTTGTGCATCGGACTCCAAATACAGGGTCTTTTCCCACTGTCTATAATTTATCACAGTATTTCTAAACTGTGATGCCCTAATCATCACATACTTTTTTTTCCCCTCCCTGCCATTCCCACCTTAAAGCAGGGGCTTGCAACCTTGAGATGTAACTCAGGCTTGAAATTGTTGCAGAAGCTTTCTCTTCATTGTGGACTGAAGGGGTTGCTAATAAATACAGAATTTTTCAAGAGCAGGCAGAAGGGACCAAGGGAAATCATCACGAGAAAAATCCAAATAGTTTTTCTATTTAATGAACAGCATCAAACAATGATTACCACAGATGAAGGACGGCTCTCTTAATAAGGTCTCCAAAGCAGATACCGAAGTATACTAAGAAACCATTTCCCTCCTTACGCTCTTGCAATTGTAAAAGCAGTGCATTTTAAATAATACACACACACCCCTTTGGGGGGAAAATGATTAAAGTAACAGTCATATACATAGCCAAAGAAAGATCACACAGATCATAATACTGTATAAGGGAAAGGAAGAGAGAAATGGAGCAGACAATAAGATCCCTTAGGATAATAAATGAATGTTGAATTCCTGGACAATCAATGTAAACTGATGGTTTAAGGCATGTAATCAACTCCAGGTGGCTGTTTTAAAAATCCCAGTAGGTTGAATTGATCAGAAGCAAGCTATCACTGCTTCCACAGCTGAGGATGAATTAGCTATAATTGACCCTCATGTGACCACCCGAACAGAGAGTAAGGGGAGTTGCACAGATATGCACACTTTAATGTTTGCACTTCTGGTAAAAAGAGGCAGACCTACATCACCAGTGGCAGAAGAAGCAGCTGTGATTTTTGTGACAGGGTTGGTTTTTTTAGAGTGTTTGCCCATGAAAGATTCCTTTGGGTCTGAATAAGGAGAGGGGATCCATAGAAGCAAAGGAACGTTTTATAGGTTAATCCCAAAAGGAAGACTGTCTGGCCCCGAAGAGCGTTCTTGTTAGAAAACCAGTGACCTACCCAGACCATGTGATGCACGGCGTAGATATCACTATCCCCCATGTAGACGCGAATAGCACGAAGCGTGAAGCCATATTTCTTCCCAGCCCGGTGGATTGTGATGGGTGGTTTGGGGTTTGTGATAGCAGGAGAAAAGTCTCGGCTTGGTGAGGAGTCCCTTGAAGATGGGTTGGAGGACAGAGAATGAGGGGACATTGGACTCGCCAACGGGGAGCACGTGTGGTGATCTACAGGGATGATACAAAAGGGGTGCAAATTAGAAAGCCTGATCTTCAAAGGGAGACATAACTTGTTAAAATACTAATAGGAAATGAAACCTTCCTTATGTTTTATAAAGCAAACGAAAGCAGCATTAAAAATTCCTTTAGTATCAAATGTATCAGGGTTCATCTCCTGCAGTCTTTTTCATTAATAATTGCTCAGAAAGGTCAAAATCATTTCCCCCCGCCCCCAAAAGCAAGTGCTTGTTAATATGTACTTACTGCTGCGTCGTTGTCTGTCAGCTAGAATTACAGCTGGGTCAGTGTGGCTGTTACAAAAAGCTATTTTCAGGAGGGATTCATTACTCGGCCATAAATATTTGCTCCAGGCAGATCCTGGAGTATACAGTTTCAGTCTGCCAAAGATTGCTTTTCTTTCATTTTATATAGATATATGCTTTTATATAGGAGTTGACAGTTTCTAGATTAGCAAATACACTGTTCAAATAAATAGTAAACACGGCATGCGGCACCTATCTGCCCAATGTAACTCAAAACCAGCCTGGATTTAAAAAATGAAACTTGATACAAAGCTGGATTACAGCTGGATCAAGGGAAGGGTTTCTAATTCAGATGGGGCACAATATTTACAATGCAGGAGTATTGTAATAATTTTAAAATAGTATTACAAATGAGCAGCTGAAGAACCCAGTTCCTCTTTTCAACGGGTCTACTGGCTAAAACCGATTACTTTTACTAATGATTAGCAATCACACGTATTATAAGAGCCTTACTTAACGAAGATAAGCTGATAAAATAATTTACACAACACACACATACAAAATAGTAAGTGACTACACAACTTCCGTATTCCTCCGTAACAGTGGTTCTCAAACTTTTTGGTCCTGCTCAATGTAGACCTTTCCGCGGACCATCAGCCAACCACCCATGATGACAAAATGGGTTCAAGGAGGGTGAGGGGGTGCGGGATCTGGCCAGGAGCAGGCTAGGAGTGGGGGATCTGGTAAGGAGGGAGGGTGCAGGAACAGGGTAGGGGAGTGGGATCTGGGAGGAAGGGTTCAGGAAGGGGATGGAGGAAAAGGGTCTGGGCATAAGAGGCACTTATCTGCCACCACTTCCAGGCACCGCACCCCCACTGCTCCCATTGGCCATGATTCCAGCCAATGGGAGCAGCAGGGAAAATCTCCAGGTGAGCGGTTTCTTGTGCTGTTGTCCCCCTCCCTCCCCGCCCCTCCGTCATGGGGGAGGGAGGGTGGCATAGAGAAAACAGCTCACCCCACACTTCCCTGAGGCAGGAAGCCAGCGCTGGCACTTCAACCTCGCGGAATTGGGGAGGAGGGAGGCCATGGGGCTGGAGCATCAGCGCAGGCTCCTCGCTGGGGGGAGGGGGGCAAGCCCTGAGCCCACACCCACATGCAAGATGGTCACGGACCACACTTTGAGAACGGCTGATCTATGAAAAGCACACCAGTAAAGCAAACACCACACTGCAGGAGTATTAAACACCCGTGTAAGAGAGTGACCATTCTGAAACACCCGCTGAGCCATCCAGGTCGTTTTTACCTGACAGAGGTGAACAGCCCTGTCAGAACCTTCGCTGGGTAATGAAATAAGCAATTTTTCACGAGGGAGCTGGTAGATGGAAAATCAACCAAGCCTCAAACCCCAGGAAATGAAATACAAGTCATCACGCTGGTGTCACAGAGCAATCTCCTGGGCTCCCACATGGACAGTGCAGCTTGCATGGCCCTACCAGGATACAGTGCTCGCCTGGCTGCAATTCCCAGGGATGCTCCTGCTGGCTTCCCACGCAGGAACAAGCAAGCCCCTCGGACTTACAGTCAGGCCTCGAGCTCTACAAAGGGGGGTATGTCTACACTACCCCGCTAGTTCGAACTAGCGGGGTAATGTATGCATACCGCACTTGCTAATGAAGCCCGGGATTTGAATTTCCCGGGCTTCATTAGCATAAGCGGGGAGCCGCCATTTTTAAATCCCCGCTGCTTCGAACCCCGTGTAGCGCGGCTACACGGGGCTCGAACTAGGTAGTTCGGACTAGGGTCCTATTCCGAACTACCGGTACTCCTCGTGAAACGAGGTGTACCGGTAGTTCGGAATAGGCACCCTAGTCCGAACTACCTAGTTCGAGCCCCGTGTAGCCGCGCTACACGGGGTTCGAAGCAGCGGGGATTTAAAAATGGCGGCTCCCCGCTTATGCTAATGAAGCCCGGGAAATTCAAATCCCGGGCTTCATTAGCAAGTGCGGTATGCATACATTACCCTCCTAGTTCGAACTAGGAGGGTAGTGTAGACATACCCGGGGAGATGGGAGGCAGAGGGCACAAAGCCAGAATTCCTCCCAGAAAGAAATGTCTGCTGAACCCTAATGACCCCTGCTTGACAGCAGCTTCTAATGACTGGTCCGATCTGGGGCTCAAGATTACAGCGATCTATCCATCTCTCCCTACACACTGTCTGGCACTAACTTACTTACATGTATTTAACCCTCTCATCTGAACAGTCCTGGGAACTGACTTTGCCACATCTGTAGAATTTCACTACGACGTTAGAGATAGCGGGCGCAGAGGAGCAGCAAAGGGGTTAAACTTGTTTTGCCTGTAAATTGTAGCAAATATCCTTGCTGCATCCTTGCCTAGAGACCAACCAACGTTCCTGGAGCCAATTTAAACAAAAGAAGATGTGACCGAGACAATGAGACTCGATAACTCATTTACGGCAGCTGTAGTCACAAGATCACAAGCACACCTCTGTCTTCAGCAAAACAACACTCATTTTCTGAACAAGTGGCAAATACGTAGGAGTCCCAATTCCCCTTCCTTCAGGAAAAATATCTTAGTTGGCAGGAGCAGAAAGCCATGGAGGTCCTGTCTGCAGGCCTTTTGTTCCATGCGCTCCGATTGTTACAACACCTAAATGTGGCGTATTTCTTACCCGAGGGAATCAGGAGGGAGAGGGCTGTAGCTGAAGCTGATTTAATCACTTTGTTGACAGGTCTCGAGGTACGTTTCTCCCCCGATTCCCCGGAGAGCAACCGGTGCCGGGCCCGCCGCACTGCCAAGTCGCTGATGGCTTTTGGAGTGGTAAAATCAGGACCCTCGTTGCTGTTGCTACGAATGCGCTGATCAGAAAAATCTGTAGTGCCCCCGGCTACAGTTTAAATTAAAATAGATTAGAACCACAGGGAATTCCTAACAGCATTTCCCCCTGCAGGCAAAACGTAGGAAATCAAAGTCGTGTTTACATGTACTCCAACAGTGAGTTATCCTCAGAAGCAAGCCCCGGGCTTGAATGCTTATTTACAGAAACTTATAACCAATGTATGTTGAGAATTACTTGTTTTTCTTTTGCTGGAAGCCAGCTCCTGCAGTAATCATGTTAGATGAAGCCTAACGCTATGGTACAGTTGTAAAAGTAGTAAGCCATTTAGATAGGATTGTGTCTATATGCAAAGAGCAAGGGGAGGTTTGAGGAAAGTGCTGTCATTTTTATTATCCATAAGAACTGTCAACCTCAAAGGATTATCTGCAACCACTTCACCTGGTTTTATGCTAATTACGTACGACTGGCCATGCTGAGTCAGACCAGTGATCTGTCTAGCCCAGTACCTGCCGGGAGGGCGGGAGAGACACAAGAATGACATTACAAGAATTGAATGAACACGGCAAAGTCAAGAACTCAAAACTGACGAAATGTCAGAATGAAGGTTGCTCGTGCAACCTTCATTCAGCCCCCAAGTGTGTATGAATTATGATGGGAGCCTACACGGACATGATCACATGCTGTTTTCCACAGGATCCTGCCGCAGTCAGAGTGCAGAATGGACAGTGCTCACCAAGTGAGCAGGTGCTGAATGATATGTTTTGTCGTCTGTGGCCGCAGGGCTGCCTTACTGTTCAAACCCCTGTCCCAAGAGAGAATTATTCATTTCCTCCTAGGTTTCTCTATGGGGCCTATAACTCTAAGAAGTGAGTGCAATGTTCCCTCTAATCTTTTCCATCCATGTGCGGAATAATTCGTATGTGCACCAAGGCATGTGCATCCCCACTAGAAACAAAAAACCTAGCCGGGGCACTCTGCTAGGCAGCTCGGTGGCATCTGAATCTCTCCTGAGCAGCTGCATAAACTCCTAGCTCACAGGGAACACTGCCTGAGTGCTTCTCATACCACCATAAGGCAGGTCCTTATCCCCATCTACAGACGAGGAACTGAGGCACAGAGCAATTAAGGTGAAAGGTGGAGTTCCTTGTGAGTGTCCAAACCGAGGAGCTAATTTTTCAGAGGACTTGGCATTATACAGCACTTCATATGTTTAGTGGCAACCGAGCACAGCACTTCTGCAACTCAGACCCCGAGTCTCAAGTCAGGGACCAAAAAACCAAGGAACTCCACAATAAGTGACTACCTGTGAAAACTTCGGCTTAAGCAACTGAACTAGCATCTCATGGGAACTCTGAGGTAGAGATAAAATCCAGTTCTCCATGGCAGCATTTAGCTATGACCATGACACTGCTTATTCTCTTCCTGTCTCATTCACTCCATACTGTCAACAAAAGACCCAGGGGGTCTTATAGACAATCTCCTTTGCTACTCAACCCTGAGTCAGCCCCGCAGCAGGGCCGGCCTGTACACTGGACGAGAAAGGGGCCCTGTGCACAATATTATATGCGACCATGTAATTAAAGATTGTTATAATGCAAATGCACAAGGGAGCCAAATTAAGGTTACATAGGCAACCTCAATTCTGCCATGTTCTAGCTTTGGAGGGCTTGACTTTGCAATGGCAATAATGCTGTTAACAGGTTTGTGTAGGTAATTTCCAAGGGTTTGTTTTAGAAAGAACGCTGAAAAACCAAACTGTCACGTGACATGGTATCAACCCCCATTGCAGGGTTGGGACCTTTAGATCCACGGCCCAGCCCTGTTACTTGACTAAAGGAGAGGATAGCTGTCATCCTCGGGGTGGCTCACCAGTAACGGGGCATGAGACGCTTTCCTGGCAGGTTTCAAAGACATTTGCAGCAGAGGAAAAGTCAGACGGAGAACTCTCGATCGCATTGCAGGCTCTGTACGGGACTGTGCTCCAGTGACAGGCTCACTTCCTCTGAGATTCCCCCCTTCTGCCCCTGTGCCAGTCCTGTCTCCTCCCTCACTTGGCCCCATTCCCTTCACCCCAGCCAGCCTTGGTCTCCAGCTCTCTGGCTTCTCAGCCCATTCCCATTCTACATCTCATCCCTTTTTACTCTCCATCGGAATCCCCTCTCCCCACCCGCTTTTTCCTGTTTCCCCCGAGCTCCTTCCCCGTCAGCCTCAGCTCTCCCCCATGTACTCTTGCTCCTTAGCTGACCTGTCTAATCTCTCCCATCGTCTCCTTCTCCCTGCTCCACTGAGTCTCACTCTCCAACGCCTAACCTGGCAAGTCCCAGTCCCACCCCCCAGGCTCCTCATTGGATTTCAGTCTCCCCCACACACTGGCTCCTATTACCCCCCCCTCCGCACACAGATGTGGTCACCTCATCTCAAAAAAGATATACTGGCATTGGAAAAGGTTCAGAAGAGGGCAACTAAAATAATCAGAGGTTTGGAATGGGTCCCATATGAAGAGAGATCAAAAAGACTGGGACTTTTCAGCTTAGAAAAGAGGAGACTAAAGGGGGATATCATAAAAGTCTATAAAATCATGACTGGTATGGAAAAAGGGAATAAGGAAAAGTTATTTACATATTCTCACAATATAAGAACTAGAGGTCACCAAGTGAAATGAAGAGGCAGCAGGTTTAAAACAAACAGAAGGAAGGTTTTCTTCACTCAGTGCACAGTCAACCTGTGGAACCCCTTGCTAGAGGATATGGTGAAGTCTAGGACTTTAACAGGATTCAAAAAAGAGCTGGATAGATTCATGGAGGTTAGGTCCATCAGTGGCAATTAGCCAGGATGGGTAGGAACAGTGTCCCTAACCTCTGTTTGTCTGGAAATGGGTGACAGGGGAAGGATCATGTGAGGATTAGTTGTTGTGTTCCTGCCCTCTGGGGCATCTGGTATTGGCCAGTGTGGCAGACAGGACACTGGACTGGATGGACCTTTGCTCTGACTCAGTGTGGCCGTTCTTATGTTCTTATATTCTCATTTCACCCTCTGCATCCTCCTCCCAGTCTCCTTGCCTAGCCAGTCACAGCCCCCTCCCATTCAGACCCACTGCCCACCCCTGCTCCTAGGCTCCCCCATAACCGAGCTCCCAGTCCCAGTCATTCTCTCTCCTCCACAACCTCCAGTCCCATTTCCTGCCCCACCCCAGCTCCTTCTCCCAATCTCCCCCGCCCCCCACCCGAGGTGCAGCTCTTGGCCTCTTTGTTTTCAGATCAGGTTGCCTCCTTCTCTGTACTGCCTGGGCTCAGCATGGGGCTCACTGAAAGCACCGCAAAGACACCCCCTGATCTGAAGCCTGGGGCCTGCACCCGGCGCAGCCCCAGGCTGCAGTGTCAGACAGTCCTCTCAGCCCTAGGCTGGAGCATGTCCCACGCAGATGGAACGTTCTGAGAAATCGAGACGGTCTCTACTGAGCATGTGCAAACTGCAAGTTTTTAATGGCCCAGTGTGGATGGGTTTTCAGTCAGAGGGCAAAGGGCATATCGCTGACGCAAAGGCCCCCCTCCTGTCAAAGAGCAAGTCCCTGTTCCAAATGAAGGGAGGTGCTAGAGCTTTTCAAAGAAAAGCTTACCAGAATGTTTTCAACCTGGGGAAAATAACGTCATTTTCCTCTCACCGAACGCTTGGAAACAACGGAAGTATTTTTGCTACAAGTCTCCTAAAATGTCAGCCTGAGGCAGACAGCTGGCGTGGAGAATTTCAGCCCTAACACTTAGAGTTGTGTAGAGTTATAGCAATTGAAACCAGGGTGTTATAAATGTCAGGCAACCTTGCCAAGCGAGAGGCAGGAGTAGACTGAAGTAAAGCAAACAAGATTAAAAAGCTAAAACAGCTTGAAAGAAGCAGACGAAAACAGAGCACCTTCCTTGTGCGCTTTGTGTCATATAATGCCCGCAGAAGCTGCTACCCTTACGACATTTGAGTGCAGCGAATATTGACACCTCAAAATGAGCCTCTCGAGAGCAGGGAGGCCATCTTAGCGGCTGTGTACCTGACAGGGTTGAGCTGCTGATGTTGCTGGTGGTTGAAGAGGGTGTTGTTGGCCCAGCATCCTCATCCAAGTGCTGTTCTCGCTCCATAGGTTGTTCTAGAATAGGTAGTGGGTGCCCTTCACGTGACTGTACGGCCGACAGTAACGTTCCATCTGACTGTTGCTTTTTGGGGGCGAGTCCTTCTTCCTCGGCTGAGATGGCAAAGCGGGGCATGTCGAGCAGCCCTGAACAGCGCCGCCGAACAGTGAGCGGTGGACTGGAGTCGCTCTCTGTGTGCGAGGACTCAGACATGGACAAGCGCTTACGGAGTCTGAGAGAAAAAGCAGGACTAGGTCACTGGGGTTTGTTATGGTCATTAACAATGCCAAAGGGCAAGCGGTTGGTATTCGTACATAAGCATGGACTAGTGAAAGTAAGCTCAAGCCAAACAATATGAATCGCCTCAAGCAGCCCAATTTGGGGGAGGACTTGGGCCGTGGGATGCGAAGGAGGCTTGCTTAGGGTTGTTGGCTGGGCCGTTAAAAGTTATGACTATTTGCAAAAGTCAGATCTGGATTGTCTGCCCTACTTAACTTTTTAAGTTAAGTCCAAAACCAAGCAAAATACAATGCCATGAAGCCAACAAATTATTACAACAATCGTTATTACGAAAGGGGGCAAAGAAATGCAAATAGGTGTACCTATTGCCTTATGCTTTCACCTGCTATTTTTTCTTTAGAATAATTTTATAATAATGTTTTACGCAAGAAAGGCCTGAGCAGAACCAGGGCATGTTAGTTACGTGTATAATCTATCAAGTGTTTCTAATAACGGTGTTGGGTAGGAAATGCATGCTAGATCACAACCATATTAAACGCCTCCACACGACACCAGGTTGTAGCACACGATCCCCCATTCTGTAACGTGTGTAGCTCTTTTCTCCATAAGCTGAACCTGGCAATTATTTCAGTCCTCCTGGCACAAGGGAGGTGGGTTGCAGTTTTGTTTTCTGAGCATTATTCCATTTTTCTAATAGCAGAGCTGACAGGACACGATGATTTCTGGCATTCATAATTGTGGAAGGCAGGAGAGGAAGTGGGCCGAACTCGATCCTGAGCCCCTGGAAGTTCAGAGATGTCTGGATGGGGCATTTTGGTTCAGGCACATCTCTGAGATGCTATTCGAAAGAATGAAGCTTTGCTGAGGGGCAGAATACCTTTTACCTGATTTTAAATATGCATTGTAAGCTAACAATGCTAGAGCTTAATGAGATGCTTTTAAGTAGTACAGAGATTTTATACTTAATTGCAGCTATTTATCTACCTCTTCTGACTCTGCCCTTCTATCATATGAAGAGTTTCTAATGTCCAAGCAGATTGGGGGAGGAGGGGACCACAAATCCTCCTCCTTTGTGACTAAATAAAAGTAGTTGTCTACTAAACTCACATTTCTGGAGAGCCAATCACCCAGCTGCGGTCCCGACTTTTCAGACCCCCAAGGCTGTCTAGACGATCATCTTTTTCCTCACTCAGGCTGCGCTTAGTTGGTGGGGTTTTCCTCTCTTCGTGGATGGAAAGACGTTCCATACTGCTGTATACCTGCAGACAGCAAGATCCAGCGCCGTGAAGCACGTAGTAAACAGTCCTGCAAGCCCGTCTCTAACCAACGGGTATTTCTCTCCCAGAATGGAAGCTAGGTTGAAAACCTGCACTTGGCACTGCTCTTTGCTTTGCTAATGTAGGACCCAGCCCAGATGCAATATGCTCAGTCGGTGTACACCAGGGAGAAGGGAAGAGGCAAGTTTTGGAACTGTCAGCTAGGCCCTTCTGCGGTAACACCTGCCAGCTTCATTCTGGTCACAGTGTGCTGTGGAGCTACAAAAGCCATGTGGATACTAAAATTTAAGATAAGTTGCTTACACAAGCTCTACAAGTGCTGCAAGCTGTCATCGAGATCTTGACATCTTACTGCACAAACTCAAGTCCGTGTCCTGCGGCGGACTTAATTTCATTTTGTGGTTCTACCAAACCTTTTCTAACAAAAGCAAAGGGAAAATTCCTTCTCCCTTTAAAGAATGTGCTGCAGCAATCAATATGTATCCTTGAGCCATACAGTGATATTTTAAATAATTAAACAATTAACCACAAAAAATCCATGCTTTTAAAATGGTATTTGATTGTGGACCTGATTTGCATAGACAAGATTAATAAAAATGCTGTTATTAAAAATTCATCACCTCAACAAGAAAGTTATTAATAATTTACTGGACTGATCTGTCAGACAAGATTTTCAAAATATAACGAGCTACAGATGATGTCGCATTTGCTGGATTTTAACAGAAATGTATGGCAGTGAACTTGCTGTCTTTGGGTGCATCTACATTGTACCGTTATTTCGAGATAACTAGTGTTATTTCAAAATAACAATGTGCACGTCTACACAGGCATTCCATTATTTCGAAATAATTTCAAAATAATGGATGGCTTATTCCTAAATCTGTAAACCTCACTATGAGGAATAATGCCTATTCCGAAATATCTACGTCAAAATAAAGCATGTGTGGACGCTTCACTGCTGCTATTTTGAAATAGTCCCTCATCAGGGCCATTCTAAGTTATTCCTCCCCACTGCCTCCTCGGGCTCTAAATCGAGATAGCATGTTTACATTGGGGAAGCCTGTCTCGGACTAATTTTGAGGATCCCCTGCAGTGTAGATGTGCTATTTCAAAATAAGCTATTTCGGAATAACTATTCCGGAATAGTTTATTTCAAAATAAACGTGCAGTGTAGACGTACCCTTTGTGTCCAAAATACTGACGTTGCAGCTTAGAGATGAATTGCTATGAATAACAGGTGGATCCGGCGGAAAAGGAAATAAAGATTTATGGAACTGTAAAAACCTGATCAAGATCCCAACTAATTCTCAGGTCTAATTTCAGTCTTATTTAATAGGGATGTAAACCAGGAGCAACCCCACAGACGTTCATGGAGTGACATCTAGTTAGACCCGTGTGATACCTGAGACAGGTGCCCAGAGAAGGCTGGAGGTGCATTCTAGTAGAGTAGTGAAAGATAGTACCTTTCACTGTTCTAAAAAGGAGAGTGATAAACTGTTCTTCATGTCCACTGAAGGTATGGCAAGAAGTAATGGGCTTTACTGCAGCAAGAGAGATTTAGGTTAGCTGTTAAGAAAAACTTTCTAACTACAAGGGAAATTCAGTTCTGGAACAGGCTTCCCAGGAAGGTTGTGGACTCTCCAGCAGTGGATGTGTTGAACAACAGGCTGAACAAAGATCTGCCAGGGATGGCCTAGGTTTACTTGGCCTGCCTCAGGGTATGGCACTGGATGTGCTAACCTCTCCTGGTCCCTTCCAGCCCTACATTTCTATGATGCTATGATACAGGGGACTGTACGTAATTCTTAGTAACAAGAACAGGCCCAGGAAGGAGGGACGATTTCTTTGTATTTTACAAGTTCAGGTTTGTTTACATGCATGGGGAAAGTGTTTGGGCGTCATATGGAGCCCCTCCCAAACTGGACTTGTCTTCTTATTTAATAATAATAGTTGAGCTATTCAGAGACCTCTGGCAGCCCATCTGCTCTTTCAGGAATAGTCTAAGACAGTGTTTCCAATTGGTGCTCCGTGGAACCCAGGGTTCCGCAAAGCGAAAGCAAGGGTTCAGCGAGAATGCGGCATTGCCCCGCCCCCTCTTAAAGAGACAGAGTATTTTGCAGGTCTTTTTGCTTAACCAAATTTTATTTTATTTTTTTTTGCTTGCCAAATTTTACTCTGGGAACCCTAGAGGTTCCTTGAAATTATTTTAAGCTGAAAAGGGTTCCGTGGCCAAATAAAATCAGGAAACACTGGTCTAAGAGAAAGGTTTGCAATACTACCAAGTGAACAAAGTCCATTGCTAAGATAAACTACTGCAGTACAGACAGGTGGGACATATCATGGTGCACTGCCCTTCCTATCTAAACCATTACACTTCAATGAGTGCTAAAGACTTTGTGGTCCCTTCATTTTATTTCAACACTTTTTTTTTTTTTTTTAAGGACAACTTACGACTAACAGAAAAAAAATAACATTTTAAACAAGCCAGTACACGCCCTTACCTTACTGAACCGTGGGGAGCAAGATGAGAACTGCCTAATTTCTACATGATCATCATCATTTGTGTCTTCATCTTCTTCTGAATCTACATGTTGGTACCGTTCAGAGCGAGCTAGGAACAAAGGTACAAATCACAGTATAATTAACCAGCACCTAGAGAGTCCGTGCCCTTTATATTTTCTATAAAGTATATCAAACAATAACTGAGGCTCTCAGGATCAGTCTGCACAAAGCAATTCCTATTTGTCCAGCTGAAAAGGTTGCTTGTCGTAAAACTGAGTATTTTTGATCATGAAGAATATCTTCAGTAAAACCGTGCATGGGTACAGACTTCAAATATACCGAATTCTGATCTTCCTATTCCTTTAAACATATATTAGGGATGTTAGCTATTGGGTATTTGAATAAATGTGTAACCACTTGAAATGTTAGTAGTTACACACGGGGGATGGGAAGGCAGGAGCCGGTGTTTGTGGGGAGCAGGTTCCCGCCTGCCCTCCCCTGCTGCCTCTGTGGGAGGCAGAAGGGGAAGCGGGGAGCTGGCGGCTCAGCAGAGCCGGCATGCGCAGAGAGCAGGCTTAGAAGCTGGCTCCCCATGTGTGCCGACTCCTGCCTCTTTCCCCTTGCTGCCTCTAATATAGAGGCAGCGGGAGGGGAGGGGGACATGTGCATAATCAACAAGATTAACTGGTAAGTCCAGGCTTATTGGTTAATTGTGTATTCAACTATCCACTGACATCCCCAACATGTACTACACCTCAGACATATTACACTGTAAAAGTGTCTGATCCTCAGCAGAGAATATAGATGGGCCCGATTCTAGTCATCGTAAGTACTAAACGTATTGCTTACTCACACAAAGAGCCCTATTAAAGGAAATGGGAAGGCAGTTTACTCTGTCTTGCTATTTTCAATGTAATGGAGCTAGTACTGCACAAAGTTTTTGTGACACATTTACTTAAAAACTATTCCTCTTCTCCCACCCACCAATGGCAAGCTATTTCTAAGTGCCCACCCAAAAATATTTTGGAGCTCTGTGATCATAAATCAGCCAAATGTAAATGTTTACAATTTGGGAAGGGAAATAAAGAGGAAGAGACCCCCAGGCTGAACCATCTTTGCTGCATGGCATCAGCCAGAAAGGACTTCTTTCAAGAGTTATAAATCTCTGTAAACAAGGGCTTTTGATAGTAATGCCATCTCAGGTTTCTGGTGTCCATATAAAGATCCTCTATGACAGGAGAATTCTCCCCAGCACAGGACTCGTGCCATGGAATTCCTCTATCCAGCTGAGCATGCCCGGGCATCGGTTGCTGTCTGCACAGCTTGTCAACGCTAGGACTTGCTAGAAAAATAACAAGGCATTTCTACCCCCAGGGAATGAGCTCAGTGCCCTTGCACTATACCCGTCACTGGTCCAGAACCAAAGCGCTAGAGGCTGAGGTCTAGTATGATCACCCCAGTGCACTAGACAGCCATGTTCTAACCACAGGATTTCAACCAGTGCCACTACAGTAAGGTATTGTACCCTCACAGTGAAAACGGTTGCAATAAGTCCTGATCGACTGCAACGGATCTTTCCTTCCCACTCATATTTGGGGAAACTGTTAAAAACTAATATCCCCCCAAAGCTGTAGAGCAGAAACTCGCAAGTGGAGTGGAAGAGTCATCACTTCTGATGTGCTTGGTCGCAGTAATTTTTTAATATTGCCCAGCACGGTGATTGTCATGTGAACAGAATGTGGAGACAAAAAAAAAAAATGCCTCCCCATACACAGCTAAATACCTCTGTAAATGAAGTAACATTTTTCCAAGGAATTTTTTGATAACCCTGTGGAACAGGATATAACTTGGTCACCGATACCAACGAAGCATGGAATAATTTTCATGCAATTCTGATTCATTTCCAAACTAACTCCTCTCTCGGGACTCAGTGTGGGACTTTTTATGAAATCTAAATTAAATATATTTTATTAAGTTGGTGATAATTTTTATGAAGCAACTGACAAAATATAAAGTAACTATACATAAGAAATGGGGCCCATGGTGCAAATGAGACAGCCCATGCTGCGTCGGATGCTCTTTTTCCTTACTGTCAAAGTAGCTAGTGTCATCCTCGGATTCCAGCTGTGGAATAAATTCTGCTTTCTGTCGAAGTAATCCATTCCAGTCTAGATCTTTAAAGAACCGGTGCTCTTTCACCTCATAGGCACTACCTGAAAGGAAGGCATTGTTTTAAGATTGCTCTCACATAGCAGGACATTCTCAAGGCACAGGAGAAAATACAAACGTACACTCATCTAACACCCATTTTCTGAGAATCATAGGGAACTCAATTTGGGTTCTTTGTCAATGTTGTGATGACAGATAAAAACAGCACAACAATCTCCTCCTTTCTCCCTAAATGTAACCACAACACATGCCTATATTGGCTAGGAAGGAACATCTCCAATATAATTCTGAAGTGTAAGTCTCAAGAGTGAAAACAAATTAACATCTTAAGTAAAAACATTTCAATGCTATATTGTTCACACCAAGTGTATGTGCAGTTTTTGCCCCTCGTTCAGCAAAGCTCTTGAAGGTATGAGTACTTCCACTGAATTCAATAGCGTTAAAATTAGGCTTGTGTTTAAAAATATCTGCTTAAATCACAACCTTTGTTGGTCAGCTCTGGGGCTTGAACACTCAAAGAAAACAAAATTAAAGAATCATTTTCCTGCCGCGGTGTGGATGTTTTAAATGAAACTACTGTTCATATTTGTCCACAGAAAAGTCATGGTATGAGAGAAGAAAAGTGTTGTGTTTTTTTGTTTTTTTAAACAAAGTGTGTGGGGGGGGATAAGAAGGACAATCCAGGAAACTACAGACCGGTCAGCCTCACCTCAGTCCCTGGAAAAATCATGGAGGGGATCCTCAAGGAATCCATTCTGAAGCACTTGGAAGAGGGGAAAGTGATCAGGAATAGTCAACATGGATTCACAAAGGGCAAGTCATGCCTGACCAACTTGATTGCCTTCTATGATGAGGTAACTGGCTCTGTGGACATGGGGAAGTCAGTGGATGTGACATACCTTGACTTTAGCAAAGCTTTTTATATGCTCTCCCACAGTATTCTTGACAGCATGTTAAGGAAATAAGGATTGGATAAAAAGACTGTACGGTGGATAGAAAACTAGCTATATTGTCAGGCCCACTGGGTAGCGATCAATGGCTCAATGTCTGGTTGGCTGTTGGTTTCAAGCAGAGTGCCCCAAGGATCGGTTCTAAGGCCGGTTTTGTTCACCATCTTACTTGATGACCTGGATGAGGGGATGGGTTGCATCCTCAGCAAGTTTGCGGATAACACTAAGCTAGGGGCAGAGGTAGATACACTAGAGGGCATGGACAGGGTCTAGAGTGACCTAGACAAATTAGAGGATTGGGCCAAAAGAAATCTGATGAGGTTCAACAAGGACAAGTGCAGAGTCCTGCACTTGGGACGGAAGAATCCCAAGCATTGTTACAGGCTGGGGACTGACTGGCTAAGCAGCAGTTTGCAGAAAAGGACCTGGGTATAACAATGGATGAGGAGCTGGATACGAGTCAACACGATGCCCTTGTAGCCAAGAAAGCTAATGGCTTACTAGGATGCTTTAGGAGGAGCATTGCCAGCAGATCTACAGAAGTTATTATTCTCCTTATTCAGCACTGGTGAGGCCACAGCTGGAATATTGTGTCCAGTTCTGGGTTCCCCACTACAGAAAGGATATGGACGCATTGGAGAGGGTCCAGTGGAGGGCAAACAAAATGATGAGGGGGCTGGAGCACATGACCTACAAGGAGAAGCTGAGGGATTTAGTCTCTAGAAGAGAAAATTGAGGGAGGATTTGACAGCAGCCTTCAACTCCCTGAAAGGGGGTTCCAAAGAGGATGGCGAGAGGCTGTTCTCAGTGGTGGCAGATGGCAGAACAAGGAGCAATGGTCTCAAGTTGCAGTGGTGGAGGTCTAGGTTGGGTATTAGAAAAACCTATTTCACTAGGGGGGTGGTGAAACACTGGGATGGGTTCCCTAGAGAGGGGGTGAGTCTCCATCCCTAGAGGTTTTTAAGTCCTGGCTTGACAGAGCCCTGGCTGGGATGATTGAGTTGGGGTTGGTCCTGCTTTGGGCAGCGGGCTGGATTCGATGACTCCTGAGGTCTCTTCCAGCCCTGGGGGTCTATGATTCTAAGGTTTGGTGGATGAAAGCAAAGCAAAGACACCCACTGTGGTGGCAGTTTTGGACATCCCTATGCCCTAAGGTATCTGTCCACCAGCAACTGAAACAAATCCACAATTTTACATACAACAAAGCACATCATTAAGATGGCAATTACTTTCAGCCACCGCCAGCAGGGGCTAGATTTGAGCGGGAGATCGCTGTCTCAGAGAAGCTTCACTTCACATTGTCACCCAGCCACGAAAGGTGCACTCTGACATTGTGCTGTATCACCATTTTTAAAGGCTATGTATAAATTAAGTTGCTAATTTCAATGAAATGCAAAACCGAACCAAACACAAAGAGTTAATGAAAAAGAGGAACTGTGCCACGAAACTGCAAAGGCAGGAATTGTTGAAACGGGAGTCACATGTGGAAGTTAGCTGAAAGCGTCTATGGCCTTTAAAAGGGAAAGCCCGAGATTGCAAAGGCTTAAATCTGACCATACATTGCTTGCAGATATTCTTAATCACTTGAAATTTCCCAGTAGACTTCAGGTTCTTGGATTTTAGGGGATTATATAGCGGAGTGTTGTTGCCAATGTTTTTAGTTTATTGTTCACTTATAGTGTGGTTATGATTAACTGGCATATGTCATATATAATCCTTGCATGTTCAATAGCACTAAATTGTAGAATTATAGACATATAAAATTGATCAGTAGGCAGAGAGATACCTAACTCATTTATTCTAAGTAAAAAGGGCTGAAACACAAGGTCTGTATGCTGAGGCCTGATGATTACAGCTTAGCCACACAAGACCACAGAGATAAGAAATACTGACATAAGAGACTGAAGGATATCCCCGTGCCCTAAAATGATGGGGAAAGAGGTACAGTCAAAGCTGTGTACTTCGACACTCAGTTAAGCAGAAAGCTCAATTAACCGGCATGTCTGATATCTCCCAATTCAAATTTCCATCTAGTAACGGGGACTAGGATGCAGCCCAGCACATTAGGCAATTGCACACTTGGCACTCTGCTTTTATGCAAAAGAGGCAGAAGACAAGTCGTCAAGTTGAAACCAGAGATTTATTCAAAGAAAATAGCTTCCCAGGTGTGTGAATCTGTAATGACCATGACACAATCTCCTCCACCTTCTACATGGACTATGTTAGTTTTGCTCAGAGGAGTAGCTGGGTTAGTCTGTGACGTTAAAAACAACGAGCAGTCCTGTGGCACCGTAGAGACTAACCCATGAGCTTCCGTGGGTAAAACCTACATCTGATGAAGTGGGTTTTACCCTCGAAAACTCATAACATATGCAATGCTCTCTAAGGTGCCACAGGACTGCTCGTCACTTTTAATGATAATCGATGTTGATAATGATGTCCCTGAGGCACCGCAAGATCATTAAGTGCCTTCTGAATCAAAGAAAGATTAAATTATGTACGGTCTAGTTTTAGCCTCGTGTATTTTTAGACACCTGGGTTTACGCCAGGCACTGTCTGTGTAACATCATAAGATAAAATTTTCAGTGCAGTAGGTGACCTGTATACACACAAGTGCTTAAAGAAACCAACCGCTTTGCAGTGTAGTATAACTATGTAACTCATGCATAGATCTGCATGCTTGGTAACCATGACTTCAATAAAACTTGCAAAACAGAGAGACCTTGTACTTTGCAATTTACGCGTGGTCTTTGTGTGTTCCTAGAGACCCTAAATCAGAAGCAAGTCGCAGAGGCGACTTCCATCCTATTAAGCCTGAAACTGTAGCCACCAGAGCTGAACTCTGCATTACATAATTGACTTTAAATAAAATACAAGACTAAAGGGCCCACAGCTAAAGGAAAACGTTGTTTTGTTATGCTGGCAATTGCTCATCAATGTGGAGAGTCACTTTCCTTACCAAAGAGAATTTCATTCAAAATCTGTTTGAATCAGCAGTTCTCTAACTTTCTGGCCTGTGGCCCACCTGGCTCAAAGCAAACTTTTCAGCAGACCACCAGTTGTTAATGGAAACTCACCATGAATTACATAATTTCACCCGAGCCGTTTTGCTAGTGCTGCAGCTGGGGAGAACGGTGTAATTTAACCAGTAAGAAAGGAAATACGAACTTAAATTATAAACCAGATAAAGGGCTTTAACTTCTCATGTTAATCAAACTTCATTTTAAATAAAGTAAAATATTAATTTATGACCAACACAAAAGGTTCCCATGTTTTCTTTATTTATGGCAGGGGTGGGGAACCTTTTTTGGGTTGGGGCCACTAACCCACAGAAAAATCAGTTGGGGACCACACAAGAAGCAAAAAAAAAAAACCTCCAAAAACCACCAGACCTCATTGATGTGGTCCCCAACTGACACTTCACCCCTCTGGTGCGCCAGCACCACAGGGGGAAGAGGAGGGAGGACTGAGGTTCAAGGCTTTCCATAGGCCAGATCTACTCTTCTGGGGTTCCAGGATTAGCAGATTTTGTGGACCCCCCACCCCCAGGCTCTGGGGTGGGGACAAAAATGAGGAGTTCAGTGTGCAGGACAGGGCTGCCTGTGAGTGGGATGGGGTGGGGGTGCAGGATCAGTGTGGGAGGTGGAGTGCAGGAGGGGGTGAGAGTACGAGGTCTGGATGGCAGGTAGAGAGGAGGAGCAGGGCAGGAGTAGGTTGTCCAGCCAGGGAGGAAGGTGCAGGAGCAGGGCAGGGTAGTTGTCTGTAGGTGCCGCCTCCAGGCAGCACGTCCTCATGCAGCTGTTCCCGGGAGGGGGAGCATCAGTGTGCAGATTGGCTTCTGGCTCTGCTTCTTCCCCGTGAGCCAGATCACTCAGCGAGGCTTGGGGTTTTCTCCACCACCCCCCACAGCAGAAAGCCGGTGCTGTCTCTCCAACCTTCCGGTGGGGGGGACTCGAGGCTGGAGTGCCAAGTATAGGCTCCCTGCTGCAGGGGAAGGAATAGGGGAGGAGCTGAGCCCAAGCCACGGACCACCTGGAAGGCAGAGGTCCGCAGACCACAGATTGAGAACCACTGGTTTCAACAATACTCAGAGACAAACAGAGGTATTTCCCTGACACTCGCACATTTCACATGGATTCTGATCACTCTGTCCCCAAGGACAGAAAGCTGTTGAGACTATCACTAAACACAACACACACTGTTGATATCACAAAGCCAACATTTCACACAACAGCACAGTGATGCCACCAGCAGCTTTTTATTGCTTCTGATGAGTGTTTTCACAAGAATATGCCCGTACCTGTTCCCAGTCTTTCCAGAGGGTTTTGACAGAGAAGTTTAGCGGTGAGGTCCTGGGCATCTGGGGGTAACGCCTCATCCCCTTCCGGCCAGGCAATTTCATCTGAGGAGACACAGCAATTTGAAAAAGACAAATCTCTAAGACATATCATGAAATCCACAAATGCTTCTACCCAAGAGGAAGTGGTACACTCTCCCACAGCACGATTGGAATGCATTTGCATTCAGCCCCACGAGTACTTGTCATTCAAGAGCTGACTTTTCCAAAACGCATATAAATTCAGTACTCACCATAGCTGCCGTCAATGCACACAGTAATTGTTGGAACAAAAGTATAAGAACTTTAATACATGATAATGTAATAATGATCGTTTATAGCAACACAAAGAATGACTAGGGTGCAGCTGTATCTCATACCCACTCATTTAGGGTAACAATTTTAATCATTAGCTAGCACACATACCCAGGGTTGCTCTTGGGTCCTTCATTGATTTTTTTTTTTTAAATAAAAGGAAAAGGCTGTTGCTTTATTTAAATGATTGTATTTTTTTATCACGGTGTTATTTTGACAACGTTAGTTTTTATTTCAGATTACTTAAAAAAAGGGACTTAACATTTTTCCATGTAATTGTTTTTTAGTACTTTTTTTTTAAATGGGAATTCCATCAAGTGTGTTTTTTCTTCATCACTATAAACTCTTATCATTTGCTAGGTTTTAACCAAAAAGGGTGATAGTCAATGTGGTTTGCACCAACATTTTCTTCTAATTTTCAAACCTTAAGCACCTTTTTCTCTCTTTTCTGTAAGGTTTATTGAGAGGCAAGCCTATTCCAGCTGCATCCTTATTTCTTTTATACGCTACATTTCTCCTTGCACTATGCATAGTGATAGAGGTCTTGTACATATATACAGATGACGGTGTAAGTAAAGAAAGTTAAGAGCTTTGAGCATGGGCGGTCGGTGATGGTAGGCTGGGGGGACGGAAGCCCCCAGCCCCAGCCCAACCCCACCCCTTCTGCTGAGGCCCCGCCCGCATGGGAGCCAAGCCGCTTCCCCACCCCCACCACATGGAAGCAGGGCAGCACACCGTGCGCACCCATCACCATCCTGAGGGAAGCACAGGTGAGTGCATGCGCCCCAGCCCCAGAGCACAGGGAGGGAGGAGGGCACATGGCCCTAGCCTCCCTGGCTCTGGAGCACAGGGAGGACTGTTGGCGCAGGGCTCCAGCCTCCCCAGCCAGGAGCACTGGCACTGGGGGCAGCAATGCTCCACCCCTAGATGCCTACAATAAGCATTCTGGGGGCAGAGCCAGGCTGGTGGCTTGGGAAGGCAACGCCTTCTCCTGCCTAGCACACCAGCTGCCCATGGCTTTGAAGAGCTGTGCCGAGTTACCAAAAAGGGAATATCAAACTAGTTCTTCTACAATTAAGTCGGTTTCGTAAGTGGTCTTTCTTCACTGAAGTACAGCAGATTTCAAGTTTCTCAGGCACTCAGTGAGCTGCTAACAGTAATCCCTCCAGAGACAGGATACACACACTTACCGCTGATCACCTGTCCAAACAGCTCTTCTGGTGTGTCACCAAAGAAAGGGACGCAGCCAACCAAAAACTCATACAGGATAACTCCCATGGCCCACCAATCCACAGGCTTTCCATACCCCTGCCGCAAGATCACTTCCGGGGCAATGTATTCTGGAGTCCCACACACCTGAAGATGGACGGACAGAAAGGAAACTGCTAATTTACCAACTGCCAGAGTTAGAAGCCAAGTTCTTTCTACCGAATTCTTCTTCCGCTGCCTCAGCCAGAGCCGGTGGTGATTTCTGTCATTAACACAGCCCTTGCCACATGGAAATAGCCCCCAGTTAGTGACAGCCAGACTAGATACACTTGCATAACCTGTCACAGATCTCCACATTCAGCATTTCTTTAGGGATGGAAAACTCCTGATTAACCAGTTAACTGGTTAAGCGTTAAGTTACCCTAATGTTTAATCTACAAAACGGGATGCAGCCCTGGAGCTGGGGCTGCTGCTGCCACTGGTAGCAGGAGGCTTGTAGCCCAGTCCCAGGACTGGAGCTGCTGGTGGCAGGAGGCTCCTGGCCCCGGAGCCTGGGCTGCTGCTGCTGCCAGCTCCAGTCCTGGGGGGCTGCTGCTGTTGGTAGCAGGAGGCTCCCAGACCCACGTTTGGGGCTGTTGCCAGCTCCCAGCCCCTTTGGGGCAGCCTTGGGGGTGGGCTACTCCCAGGCACAAGGTAACCCTGCTCACACCCCTAATATGAATTGTTCAATTTTCCATCCATGGCTTTGGTACAATTTAGACCAGAACTTTGAAATCCTGAACTCTTGACTAAAAGTGCGTCTGTGCAGAAATAAAGGTAAAATTCTGCCAAAGAACATTAATTGTGCAGAATCAGATGAAATTCTTGTGTCTTCATCATTCATCACATACCACAGTGTCAGGTGGATTTCTACAGACCCTTTGATTCTCTCACAAAGGGCCTCAACCTATACTATATATAGTTTCATTAGTTTAACTGTACTCAGCACTTGCATCACTTCCCAGCGGTGTGCCTAGCTGAACCATGATCTGCTTATATTTACAGGCCATAAAAATCTTCTCTCACTGAAAACATCATTAAACAGTCTCAATCGATGCACCTGAAATAGGTCTACAAAACGCTGTGGAGATTCGCGGATTCAAAGTTGTAATTGTTTTAGAAAAAGCATTCTTCAGCTTACCTGCTTATCCACAAACTCTCTTGCATCTTTCTCAATGTGGCCTTCATACAGATTAGTTGTGAGACTCATTAACCCAATTTTAGAGAGTCCAAAATCTGTTAGCTTAATGTGGCCCATGGATGTTATCAGAAGACTGGGGAAAAGAGGAAGGAAAATAATTCAGTATTCACTGCTATCCTTACAGAAAGCAATGAGCAAAGCAGATCCCGCTGTCATGACATGGCATTGTCTAGCAAAATGTCTCAGATAGACGCTGTGTTTGTGATTGTGTGCATTCCACAACTAAAGAGGGATGAATGAGATCAAGACAGCTGGGAAATCAAACTGTTTCTGGGCTGTTTTCAGATCTTTGAATGGAGTGCTTGCAGTGCGGTAGCCAGACTCACCCCGAGGAAACATCACAACAGGAAGAAAGGAGCCATAGTGAACAGCGCCATTCTCTGAGCAGATTCAGGAAACAAAACCTCATCCCCAAAGGACTGACTCACTACAAACCTCTAATCGCGACACAAAACTCTGGAGAACTGAGGAAGTTGTGAGTAGCTACAAAGCTTTTCCTTTCCTCCAACAGAAGTCATTCCAATAAACAATATTACCTCACCTAACTTCTCTCTCTCTCATTTGAACAGAATGTTATTATAAGCTGTCTTTCTTTCCATGCTTAATCTTCGGTCTTATCAGAACAGTTAAGTGCTGTCCTGGCTTTTATCCCATTCAGCCCAACATCCCTACAATGATGGGCTTTTGTTAACTTTTGTACCTGCATTTTTAGGGATTTTTGCTGAATCAGGGTAGAGAGATCTGGCTGTTTGCAGTGCACCTCCTACATAAGCCATGGAAACATGCACGATTGCTGAGCTAAATTTAGGACATGTTCTGGGAAGCAGCAATTCTGACAAAGAACGTGAGGTTGTGGTGGATAATCAGCTGAACTGAAGCTTCCAGTGTGACGCCACGAGTGAAAGAACTAACGAGATCCTCGGAAGCATAAACACGGGATTCCCAAGCAGGAGTAGGGAGGTTACATTTCCTCTGTGTTTGGCACTGGAGTGACCACTGCTGGAACACTGGCTATGTGCCTGTAACATGCAATTATACTTTTATCCCAGAGAACTACCGCTACACATTTGAACTTGAGAGGTTCAGACCATACTTGTCAGGCTTTAGGTCCCGGTGGACAATGCCATAAGTGTGTAGGTACTCCAATGCCAGCACTGTCTCCGCAAAATACATCCTGGTCATATCAACAGGGAGGGCTCCGATATTCTTTAGGAGTGTGGCGCAATCTCCTCCTAGAAGAAAGTTGTAAACATCGCATGCTGAAAAGACATACGAGTACTAAGCTTCCACATTAGACAGGTAATAACCCTGGCATCTCTCTATACACAAAAGTTTCTTACCCATGGTCCTGTATTCTAAACACTATTTAGAAAATTTTTATTTCTACAATATCTGTGATTTACATTTCTCTAGTTTCTGTAAGGCCTTTCTGGACCTAAAGCACGTCACAAACCATATAAATAGTCCCCCAGGCAAGGGATGGACTAGGGGACATTTTTGTCAGTGACATTTTGGCAAACTCTAGCTCATCAAAAAAAAGGAGCAGAGTGATGCCTTTGAGGTCCATGGATAGTGACAACGTTTCTAAGACTTCATAGGAGCCACCACAGGAGAGGAGAGTCCACAGAACTCAACTTATCTGAAGTGGAAAGGAGGACGACTAAGCTGAACTTGGGAGGATTCAGGGAGTTTGGGTCTGTCTGCTTTGCATGACTACAGGGACCAACCTCTCGAGATCCCTTCCAGTCCTAGGATTCTGCGCTGCTAAGTCTACTAAGAAATGCTTTCTCCACTTTGGAGAGCCCGGACAAAAGTTTTCTTGCCTTTTTAAGGGAGCAGTCCAACTGCCGTCAATGCAACTATGTGCTGAGAAATGCTAGCAGGGTCTGGCTCAATGGCTGTATACATTCATCTTCCAGGTTGGAAATGAATCTGGGATGGAAATAGCCACAAAGGCTGGCTGAATTTAAGCTCTATTTTTTTATTTCTTTTTGCTGTTTAAAGAATGCTGCATCACAGCTTAATATGATCCTCTCTATTTGCAAAATAAGAGTTTATTTTAAATGTGTCAACCTGTCAATCAATAAATTCTGCCTCCATCTCTCTAAAGTGTCAGAGACACAATAGCGCTAGTTTCCACCTTGTGGTTATTTAGTTAGTCCACACACAGAAGCCAGGCACAGGAAATTAGTTCTATATACCAATGGAAATATATTGTTTACATTAAGATAGAACTATGAAGCAAAACCAACTAATAGTCAACTGGAATAAATGAGGCGGAAGAGACAGGACCTTAATACTAACCAAATGAGGGCCTAGATCATCCCCGCCAATGACCGAATCCCCCCAGAGATACCTGCCAGGAAGTCTCTGCAGCCATGCTCCTATAGAGACCTCCCCATTGGCTCTAGCCCCCACAGCTTCCCTGCACGTGGTTCTGTGAAGGTGCACCGTCGTGGAAGACCTGCTATGCTGCCACTGGGGCCCATGGAGTGGACGTTTCCCCATGCCATATATTACACTTCCAGGCTGGACTGACTTTTCTGACCCATCTTTGCACCATGGTCCAAGCTGATCTCCGTTCCCTCCCCCACATGTGGAGCTCAGACCCGCAGAGTCCCCAAGAACAAATGGTGCTGTGGAGGGTCTGGACCCTCTTCTGTGTAGACATGAGCAGACCCATACGTGAAGGGTCTACCCACATGTCATCTTGGGAATCCAACGAAGGCCTATTTTGTCCTCAACGTTCAATTCTAGAGAATAATGGTGGGTGACCCTAAAGACCATCTGTAAAACACTCGGAGATACCACAGCATGAAAGTCAGTCTCTCACTCTATATACATACATACATACATACATACATACATACATACATACATACACACACACACACACACACACACACACACACACACACAAATAATTATTGCCACTATGTAAAATTAATGGTGTTTAAAACAAACATTCAGTAATACAGCCAGATATTCAGGTCTGAGACAAATACCTTCCACGTACTCCATAACCATGCACAGGTGGCGTTTAGTCTCGAAGGAGCAGAACATACTGACTACAAAGGGGTTCTCAGCAAAGGTCAGGATGTCTCTCTCCACAAAGGCCTGCTGGATCTGGTTTCTCAAAATTAGGTTCTGTTTGTTGATCTTCTTCATGGCAAAGCGCTGGCGGGTAGTCTTGTGCCGTACCAAATACACAGCCCTACAAAACAACCAAAGGGTTATTACCTGCAGATCAGACCATTTCAAAACCAATGGAGTGCAGGTCATTACAGCATCTCTGACTACACAGAACATCTGTAGGGCCAAACATTGTGACAGAACAAGAACTCTCTATGCTTTTCCTCAGTCAGAAATGAGGCAAGGCTATGCCGACTTTTCCACATACATAAGATTCCCAGCAGGGAGGCTAGCTCAGCCTTAAATGAAAGGAAAGCTTTTGCAACTTTGCAAAAACAACAAGAAGTCCTGTAGCACCTTACAGACTAACAGATTTATTGGAGCATCAGCTTTTGTGGGCAAAGACCCGCTTCGTCAGATGCAGTGGGTCTTTGCCCACGAAAGCTTATGCTCCAATAAATCTGTTAGTCTATAAGGTGCCACAAGACTTCTCATTTTTGCAGATTCAGACTAACATGGCCTCTCCTCTGATTCTTGCAGCAACTTTGAGACTCTTACATGATAACATTAAAATTGCATTTCCTCCATCGGCAATAGCATGAGGGCCCTGTGTGATTTTACCAGGAATCTCACACTACTGTGGCGCTTTCAGCTGTCCAGACAACTCACAAAGAATGTAGCACACAAGCCTGGGTACACAGGGAGAGGCACATACTGGTCATCATTTCGGTATATACCAGAATCACCTGTCAACTGAAATGTGACCTAAAATTAATGAGATCAGGGCAACTTGCTTCCAAGCTCCACGAACTAGAGCTAGATTGGCTGAAACACGATGCAGGATTTCCTATGCTCAAATACCCTTTTTACGTCTGTCATCTTCACCTCTTTAGCCGCACGTTAACGATACAGTTTGCAAAGAGGTTTTCCTTCTGTTTGCTTGCTCTATAGAATCAGCACTTACTCCCTTGTCTCTGGAGTGGCTTATTGTATTATATTGAACATAGGATCCTATTTCACAAGCAGTTGGGTATGGTACATATAGCAAGGACATGACTGTAAGCAAACCTCTGCTGACTGCTTAGTGTATATCTACACTGTAATTAGACACCTACGGCTGACCCAGGCTCATGGGGCTCGGGAGAAGAGGCCGTTTCTGTGTAATGTTGATGTTTAGGCTGCAGCCTGAGCTCGGGAACCCTCCAACCATGCAGGCGCTTAGAGACCACGCCCCATTTCAAGCCTTAACCTCTACATAGAGCTTTAAACTAAGTTCAATGAGGGCTGGTGACCAAAGCCCGCAGGCCAGTCAAACACACAGAGACCTGGGAAAAGGGTCAGAACTTGGGGGTGGGGAGAAGCACGAGCTGTTACAGCATGAAACAAAGGGAGAGAAAAGACAAAACTGGAGAGCGAGAGGAGAAATCAAAACAGTATCTTAGTTGTCTGTATGTTAACGTGAGAAGTAGGGGGAATAAGCAAGAACTCAAAATGCTAGTAAATAAACACAACTATGACATAGTTGGCCTCACACACACAAAGTGGAATAATAATACACACGACTGCACTATTGGTATAGAAAGGCACAGCTTGCTAAGGAAAGATAGTCTGGGAAAAAAGGGAGGAGGTGTTGCCTTGTATATTAAAAACATATACGCATGGACTGAGATTAAGAAGGGAACAGGAGACAGATTTGTTAAAAGTCTCTGCATAAGGAAAAAAGGGGTAAAAATTAAGATTGATGTCATGATAGCAGTCAACGACAAACCACCCACCCAAGAAGAGGAGGTGAATGACTTTGTTTTTAAACTAACAAAATCATACAAAGCGCAGGACTTGGTGGACGACCCAGACATCTGATGGGAAACCAACACAGCAAGTTCTTGGACTGTACTGGAGACATTTTTTTTTTTAATTTCAGAAGGTGGAGAAAGCTGCAGAAGGAGAGGCTGCTTCAGATTTCATTTTAACAAATAGGGAGGAACTGGTTGAGAATTTGAAGGTGATCACAAAATGCTTTAATGCATGATTCTAAGACGTGGTAGGAGAGAGAACAGCAAAATAAAAATCATGAATTTCAAGCCATTAGACTTTAGAAAACTCAGAGAGCTGGTAAGTAAGAGCCTATGGGAAGCAAGTCTCAGAGGAAACAGTCCAAGATGGCATTTTTTCAAAAAGACACTATTAAGGGCACAAAAGCAAACAATCCCACTGCGCAGCAAAAGTAGGAAGTATACCAAGAGACCACACTGGCTTAATCAGGAGATCTTCAATGACCCAGAAATCAAAAAGAATCCCACAAAAAGTAGAAACTGTGTCAAATTACAAAAGAATGACTATAAACAAATAACACAAGTATGTAGGGGCAAAATTAGAAAAATCAAGGCATGAGATCAAACCAGCTAGAGACATACAGGATAAAAAGAAAATATTCTACAAAAACATTAGAAGAGGAAGATCAAAAACAGGAGAGGCATGTCACTTAACAGGGTGCGGGGAATAATAAAAAAATGTGAAAATGGCAGAGATGCTTAATGACTTCTTTGTTTTGCTTTTCACCAAGAAGGTTGGTGGCGATTGGACATCTAACAGTGAATGGCAGTGAAAATGAGGTCAGATCAGAAGCCAAAATAGGGAAACAAACAATTTAAAAATTACTTGGACAAGTCTGCAGATGAAACTAAGCTGAGAGTGGCAAGTGCTTTGGAGGATGGGATTAAAATTCAAAATGATCTGGAGAAATGGTACGAAGCAAATAGGATGAAATTAAATAAAGAAAAATGCAAAATACTCCACTTAGGAAGGAACAGTTAGATGAATGCATACAGAATGGGAAATGACTGCCTAGGAAGGAGTTTTGTGAAAAGGGACCTGAGAGTCACAGTGGGCCACAAGCTAAAAACGAATCAACAGTGTAACACAGTTGCGAAAAAAGTGAACATGTCCTGTCCTCAGAAGTTAAGGTTAAGAAGCAATGGGCTTAAATTGCAGCAAGGGAGGTTGAGGTTGGACATTAGGAAAAACTTCCTACCTGTCAGGATGGTTGAACACTGGAATAAGTTGCCTAGGGAGATTGTGGAATCTCCATCACTGGAGAGTTTAAGAACAAGTTGGACAGACACCTGTCAGGGATGGTCTAGATCAGTAGTTCCCAACCACTGGTCTACGGACTGCTTCCGGTCCGCAACCCGCTGGCTGCCAGGCCACAGCGGCTGCCAGAGCTCAAGCCGGCTGTTTGTGGCAGCTCAGTTCTGGCAGCCATGGTGGCAGAGGTGTGGCAGGAGGAGGCGGAGCAGGAGGCATCTCCCTCCCTCCTCTGCACTTGGGGGAGACACGAAGGAGAAAGGAGCGCATTCACCACCAATGGACACTCCCCCTCCCACACGGCAGTAACAGTTACGCTCAACCCTGCTCTAGAAACCACATTCGATGATGATTCCTCCCTCACAATTACAGACAGCTTTTCATCCATGCAATGTGTGGCACCTTACGAGATCTTTCTAGTTTTTAAATCCAAGTGTCATGGGGTGCCAAGTCAAGTGCCTTACAAAAGTCTAAGTACATCACATCCCTGCTATTATATTTATCAATGAAATGTATGATCTCAAATTTCACATTCTGGGTTCTATTTGTGGGGCTGGCAGTTGGTATTTTAACTTGTAAACTGAGCGACTCTCTTCTGCACTCCTTAGGGCACAATGAAACATTAGGACGTTTTCACACAGCAGCTCTTCACAGGGGAATTACGCTTTGACGTCCGGTATTAATAAGTGTCTAACTTGTGTCTGAGTACGTAGTGCTAACAAACAAATGCATTTTACTGTTATACTCTTGTTTTTGAGAAATACTAAAATGTAAACTAAACAACATTACACAAAGATAATTTCCCTGAATAATGCTCAACTGTCATACCTCAATTGTGACCTCTCCAATGTCACATTGACCTTGTGTATATTAGTATGTTTAATTATATCCACATACTGCAAAGGCAAACTTAGCAAGCATAATAGGGCTTGAGGTCAAAACTGTAGTATAATATTAGCAAAAGCAGATGGCCAGGGCAGATCAAGAATAACAGTCTGAAAGGCCTAATTCTTTGTCAGGTGGCTTGATGACAACATCATCTTGAAAAGCAATATGCTAGCAGACAACCTGAAAAGCTTACCCATACGCTCCGTTGCTGATTAGCTTAATGGTTTCAAACTCCTCTTCAGAGGGAGTTTTCTTCGGCGGCGCAGGAGCTCCACGGCTCTGAAACATCAAGAAGAGATTTTTCCCTCTCTACAGTTCACCAGGATGTAGCCTACTTTTAAAAAATGTATTTTCAAAAACGTCACTTCTGAACAGAAAATACAAGTCATTTAATTTTACTCCTAAATTTACAGAAAAGCAAAAAACTATTTTCCTGCCATTTTTGTTTATGACTAGAGGGTGTGTGTGTGTGTTTGTGTGTCTGTTTTCCCTTGAGATATTATTTCCCTGCTACATTTTCCCGTTTTCATCTGAAATCTTCCATTTAATTCTTCATACTACATGCATTACATTTTGATTTCTGTTAGATCAGAGACCCGCCCTCTTTCTCTGGTAGCCTTCTAATTCCCTTCTACTGTGTAATGAATGATGTTTGTTTTCTAAACTACCGTGGAACTTTGCGAAGTCTTTGCACACTGAGTTTCCAATAATGCTCAGTATCTGCCAGAACCGATAGTACTGAATAAGCAGAAATATTTTAAACAACAACATAGTTGAGGCTTTTCGAGCTGCTTCCATCCAAGGAGTTCAAAACAGGCAGAGATTGAGGCAGAGACGTCAGGTGACTTGATCAAAGTGACACAGGAGGTCTGTGGCCGAAATGGGAACAGAATCCAGATCTTCAGAGTCCCAGGGTCATCCTTCCTTCCTGTGACGGGGTGTACCAGCCCTGCACAGGGGAAGCCAGGCTCACCTGGCTGAGGAAGTCCCGCCCCCACAGTCCTGCTGGGCATGCTCAGACTGCAGCCCAGGTATAAAGGCCTGGAGAGAGGTTCAGTCTGAGCTGGCTGCAGAGGAGGAAGGAGGTATGAACCGCCAGTGGGACCAGACCTGAGACCAGCCAGCGAGACACCAGAGACACTGCAGAGGATCTGGAGGAAGGACCCTGGATGGAGTCCAGTGGAGACAGGTAGGAAGTAGCCCAGAGCAGGAGGTTGAACCCCGAGGATCTTGGCATGTTGCGGAACGATTCTCCACCCAAGTTAGTGGTGGACTGTACCACCACTGTTAGGGTCCTTGGCTGAGACCCAGTGAAGCAGGAAGGGCCCCAGTCCCACTACTCCCACCTCAATCCCCACCCCACGGGGCTTGCACCTGCTTCTATTGACTCCAGCTGCTAGGCTGTACTGCCCCCACAAGAAGGGCGTGTGTTTAAGACAGCAGCTGAATTACTGTACGCACTGGGTTAGGGATTTCAAGAACCCCAGGGATTCGACAGCTCCCCTAGAGGGGGATGGGCACACAACCCCGTGACACTCTCCAGTGTATTGTTAACCTGATCAGGACATTATCTGAGAAACAGTGAGTTCCTTAATGACTGCAAGCCATGTTTAAATTCTCCCATTTGCCTGGGGCACTTCTAGCAGAGATTATTCTGCACTGCATGCAACTACGCCGCAGAGAAAGATAATTCCTTTAGATCAGGGGTCTCAAACTCATGGCCCGCAAGCGTTTCACAATGGGGCCTGTGTACCACTGCTGGCACGTGAGTCCTTGCGGCCTGGGGGACTGTGCCCATGTCCTTCTTCCAAGCCCAGCTCCACCCTTACCCTGCCACTTCTTCTTGCCCTGGTCTGTCCTCTCTCCCCCACCCCCTGCACCTCTTCCCTCAAGCCCTCTCCCGAGGGACACAGCCTCAGGGATTACTGGGGGGGGGGGAGCAACAGGGGTTGGCCCCCTGCCCTCATGGTGGCGGCAGGAGCCTCTGCTCTGCTCCACTCTGCTGCCAGGCCAGCCTGGTTGCTCTGCTTCACTGCTCTGCACGCGCCTCCCCCAGGCCATAGAAAAGTGCCGGCAACAGCACGGAGCTAGCAGCTGGAAGCTGCTCTATCCCTGCTGTGCTGCCGGTGGTGGCGTGCTGGGGGCTGTCAGGGGCTTTTAACTTGCTGGGGGTTGCAGGTGGGGCTGGGGGATACATGAGAGGAGGGCAGCACAGGTTGGCAGGCGGTGCCAGGAGACAGGCAGGGAAAGCAAGGGGGAAACTCGCAGAGACCCCCGTCTCCCTCCGAGCCCTTCCAGTGGGGGTGTCCACTGGCCCGCTAGGAGGCACGGATGACTGGCACTGGCCCTCGCATAAACTGAGGTTGAGGGCTCCGCTTGACTGTATTTTATATTATAGAACGTGGGTGGGGTTTTCAAAGTTCCAAAGTCAATTACTTCTGGCCCTGTCTACAAAAGTACTGAGATACAGGAATGCCCAACCCCTAGGTGCCTTGCCACCCAATGGACTCCAATCCCCAAACTGTGTTACGCACCAGGCTCCCCATTCAATACACGGGGAAAGCCAGCCAGAAGTGAAATGCAGAGGAAAGGTGCCTGTCTGGTGGGTCGGAGAGGAACACCCTCCCTCTGCTTGGGATTTTCAGCTGTGAACCCCTTTTCTGGAGTTTGGCACCTAAGGCAGGTCAGGGCTCTGGTAGCTGGCACTCTAGAAGCTGACACCCGGATCTTTCACAAGAGAGAACCCCGGTGTCATTATACCCAGCAGCTCAGTGGTTAGAGCATTCACCCGGGATACAGGAGACCTGCTTCAAGTCCCTTCTCTGCCTGATTTGGGACAGAGTTTGAACCCACATCTCCCAGGAGGGCCTTAACTGTTAGGCCAGGACACACACAGGCGCAAACACACAAAATAAACCTTGCATCAGATGCTTTCTTTCTAGGGAAGAAACAGCTAGACAGTCCACGTATATTGCTTCTTTACCTCAACTGAATCATCGGTCTCGGGAGTGTCTGGGCTGTCATAACTATTCAGCTGGGCCATTTCTGCAAACAACAAAGAGTATTTTTAATCATCTCCCTATATCATTAACCTCTCTCTGTATGTGATGAGCTTTCCCGGGGCCAAGAAAGCTCATCACCTATTAAACCATCTTGTTAGTCTTTAAAGTGCTGCATAGTTTCTCCTTTTGTTTTAGCAAGATCAGACTAACATGGCTACCTCTCTATTACTACTCTCTGGCTGTGTCTACACTGGGCCACTTATTCCGGAAAAGCAGCCACTTTTCCGGAATATCTTGCCAGCTGTCTACACTGGCCGCTTGCTTTTCCGGAAAAGCACTGACGATCTACTGTAAAATTGTCAGTGTTTTTCCAGAAAAACTATGCTGCTCCCATTCAGGCAAAAGTCCTTTTCCAGAAAAACTGTTCCGGAAAAGGGCCAGTGTAGACAGCACAGTAGTCTTTTCCGCGAAAATGGCGATCGGGGCTTTTTTCCGGAAAAGCGCGTCTACATTGGCCCTGGACGCTTTTCCGGAAAAAGTGCTTTTCCGGAAAAGCATCCTGCCAATGTAGACGCGCTTTTTCTAGAAATACTTATAATGGAAAACTGTTCCGTTTTAAGCATTTCCGGAAAAGGGTGCCAGTGTAGACGTAGCCCCTCTGTATGGCAAAGAAACAGTATTTTACAAAGTATTTATAGATGTCAGGAAAGCACACGGCTTCCTTTCCTGCAAAAACATTCCACTACTGTACAATAGTCAACTGGAAAATCTTGCCAGGTGTTTTAGGTAAGACTTCCATTGTCAAAGACAACCGATTGTCCTCACTTATGTATTTGTAGCATTCTAGAAATTCCTTATAACAAGGATAAGGAATAAATGCAAATACTAAGGTAATGTTATTAATATATCTCCAGCAAAATCAGCCATCTGAATGTGTACACAGAAAATTAGATTTCCAAAAACTTTCTTCTCTCTAAGTCCATGTCTAGACAGAGGTGATATTTTGGGATACCAGAAGTATCCTGAAATAGCTATTCTGCGTCTTTAAACACACCTGTTATTTCGAAATAACATGCATGCTATTCTGGTGTCCCTGTAACCTTCATTCCACGAGGATTAAGGGACTTGTCGGAATAGTGAATTATTTCAAAATGACCTCAAAATAAAGTGCGCAAATTACATAGTGCAAATTGGGTAGCTTATTTCGAGGTAAGGGGCAGCGTAGATGAATCCTAACAGGCCCAATTTTGCAAAGTGTCAAGTACTCTTAAAACATGGTGATGTTAGTGAGAGTTTTAGGATGCTCAGCTCCCTTCAGGGGTTGCTAAGCACATCACAGGCTCAATCTCACATGCCAAAGAAAACAGACTAAAAGCACATTCCTACTGAAAATTACTCTAAGTGGATGTAACAAAATCACAGACATTCTACATTTCCATTTTGTAGAAAGAAAATGATGCTAATGAGAAATAAGTAAATGAAAGGACCTCTCCCTCCTGACAGGATCAATGGAAACATCGCTTTACATCAGACTCCAATGGATACAATTAATTAAATTGCACTCAGTAATCTCTGATGAAAATTTTCCCAAAAAGCTGTTTGTCTGAAGTTGTTTGACAATCTGTCACTCAGTAATTCTGACAAATACTACAGAAATTAAGGTAAAACTGCTCCCACAAGGTAAAAAGAAAACCCAAGTTCAACTGCTGCCAAATTCTGTGGTAATTTCTAGTCTCTATGGCAGGTTTTATTGTTGTTGAGTCAAGCACAGGAGCAAAATTTGTGCCAATAAATCTCTCAAAAGAAAAGAGATTAAACAAGATTAATAAACCACTGACATGAAATATTCAATTGTGCAATAACTCACTGATTTCAAAATTTGGATTTTCTGGGGCTCTAGTGTCAGGAGCATATTAGAAAGCCCATGAATTTTACTGTTTAGTTTCACTGTCAAACAGCAGAACATGAATAGTTAAAAGGTAACATAGAAAGGGTGAGTCTACACAGCACCCTAAACTCGAAATAAGATACACCACTGTGTAACACAAATTGTGTATCTTATTTTGATTGAATTTCAAAATAGCATATTTCAAAATCTGGCGTGTCTACACAGCACCAAATTTTGAAATAATACGCTATTTCAACACATCCCTTAACCCTTGTGGAATGAGGGTTACAGAGATGCCGAAACAGCATGCCCGCTATTTCCAGACCTCTCTCAAAATAGCGGGCACGTTCAAAAGATGCAGTGTAGCTATTTCGGGATACTTTTGGTAACCCAAAACAGCTCCACTGTGTAGACATACCAAAGTAACAGGTAAACTGTCCTTTCCCCCACTGATGACATTTTAAGAATAGCAATAGGATAGGGGGGAAGTGGCATGTGAATTGAAGAGAAAAACATTCTCATTTAACAGTGTAATGCCCAGTGAAGGTGGCTCATATTTGATATTGGAAAGTCATTTAGCCCAAAGAATGCACAATAAGAAGTTCTCACCCTCCAGGGGATCCCGGGTAAGGCCCAGCTGGCTGATAATGTAACGAGGAATGTCGCATTTAATTCCTTGCCCTTCCTTGGCATGACCTTCGGCAGCTTCTAACAGGTGGTAGAACTCTTCGGGATCAAACTCCTAAAGTCAAAGAATAGGACGAAAAGTCTGAGTGATTTGATTCCAAAATCAAAAGAGAATTTGCTGTTGTTTTATTTTCCCCAGAATAGGAGAAGAAAAGCAGAGTTACTGTTAAGCTTTAATCTAATCTAGTTCATATCCTCGCGTCTGTTGGCCTCACCAAGGAATAGCAATGACAGAGAAGGTAAGAGATGCCCCAAGTCTTTATGATGTTCCAACCCATGGCGTATATTATAAAAACAAAGTTTTTGGAGGTGAGAACCTATGTAAAGTTTCTGCCTCTTGGTGTGAGGATGAATTAAGCCACTCAACAGCAAGTTCCAAACAAACTTAGCTAAGCACAGCATTCTAATCTTGCTTCAAACTACGCTGCACGAGTTACAAATTTCATTATAAACAGAAGACTTCATTTCTGCTTCTTGAATTGCTCTGAACTATTAACCTGTCAACTGTGACTTGGGCTACTTGACAGCTCTGGCCAAAGACACATGCTTCCTAAGACAAAGTTGCTAACATACTTTTTACTCTGGTCTGCAAACCTTGTTTACTGGTGCTACACTCCTGTGCAGACTATTAAATTGTTTTCAACTGAGTAATTGTTCTGTACAGTTGACCAGTGACCGACATCAAACATCACAATTTACTTGAAAGAGTGGTCAGCTAAACAGAAAATGACCGAAACAAACCAACCCAAAAACCAGAAATCAATATAACCATAAAAATTAAGAGAGTAGAAAAGGGGCGCTTTTAAAAATTGTCCGCACTTTCGAGCAAGGACCACTTCTTTGTTGTATATCCATATAGTGATGAGTTCAAAGTTAGCACTAAGCAAATAATAAAAAAATGGCAATGTTGCCAATGGCAGGGATGAGTGAAGGCGAGACATGTGTCCGGAAGAAGTCATTAGTGACTTAGTAAGAAAAGCAAGCAGAAATTAGATAAGAGGGAAAGTTGGAGGAGACAAAGGCTATTCACTGTGAGGTATAGACAAAGCCAAGTAACGCAAAAAAGCTAAGAGGGCAGTTGGGGTGGGAAGTAGGGAAGGATTGTTTTCCCCCAAGACATACTTACTGGAGCAGCCAGAGGATAAATAATAGTTAAATAGACAGGGAAAGGAAGGGAGAAGGAACCTGGGAGAGGTGGAATCGATAGAGCTGTGCTAATCTTTTTGGTAGAGAATTCTTTTAACAAATTCTCTAAATGGAGTTTTATGTAACAATGTAATAGCTTCCTACGGCAGTGTTCCAATCTGCAACACAATACCACCATCAAAAGCCACTGCTAAGAACCACATTGTCCCCAAGGCTACGTCTAGACTGCAAGCCTTTTCCGAAAGAGCGTCTAGACTACAACCAGTACTTTCGAAAAAGCGAGCTGCTTTTTCGAAAGAGAGCACCCGGGCAGTCTGGATGCTCTCTTTCGAAAAAGCACAGTTTGCATTACATAGCGCCTTTTTTCGAAAGAGCACTTTCGAAAAAAGGCGTTATTCCTCATAAGACGAGGTTTTCTGCGGTTGAAAAAACTGTCACGTTCTTTTGATTTACTTTCAAAAGAACGCAGCAGCAGTCTAGATGCAGGGGAAGATTTTCCGGAAAAAACCCTGTAGTCTAGAAACACCCCAAGAGTCGGTCTCATTGGTAAACACCAGACATTTTTTCAAATGTATCTGCTTAGCATATTCACCTGAAAGCGTGAATTGCTGCCTACAAGGGCCAAATACTTAAATAAACAATATGTGTTTTACCATCTGGCACATAAGATTTAAATAGATTTTAAATACTCAAAATTGTATAAAACAAATTCCTTTATTCTCATTGCCCCATCTCCTCACCTGACTTGTGTTCAGTCATTTCACTCTGTACTGAAGAAGCAGGAGTCATATGAGTGGCTGGATATAACATTTGCTTTATATGAAACAATTTTAGTATATTTTCTGTCATTTAGCACCACATCTGGTCTGATGAGCGCAGAGCAAAACTGAAGGGTAAGTTATAATAATGAGTGAATCCACATGCTCCAAAGTGTAAGAGAAAACTGACAGCCAAACTATAGTAATAGCAGGCTGCCTATTGAGATCCATCCAATGCCAGAGTGTAACACAACCTCTAACGGCGCTGAGGTCAAGTAACTTGACAAAATGATGAGGTAGACAGAGTACTTTAAAACACAGAACACTGAAAGAGAGACATGTTCAGTATTTTTATATTTTGGGGTCTTGCCACTTTGTTTCAGGGCTGTCATTACACGCTTTGGAGTTCATTACTCAAATCTCAGAAACTCTATTGCCTCCACCTGCTCCCACGCGCGTCTCAGAAGGACAGGTGCAGCAGCTCGCACAAAAACCTCTTGATACATGAATCTGCAGTTAACAGCATGTATGATTTAGCAAGTGCTTCCAAGAGGAACACCACACTACAGAGATGGTATTAAACTTTGGCAAATGCTATCTTACCCTTCTAAGGGAATGTGTGCTATTCTAGTGACACATGTATCTATTTCAGTTTTAAGCAAAGTAAACACCAAGAGATTCACAGCCATCGATTTCAGTTGAATTTTGCTTTTTTCAATCTCAATCTTATGTGTGGGGAAGATTTTGAAGTAAAGTGTTAAAGTTAATGCCAGATTGAGTGATCCAAAGTCCCTTTGACCGCTTTCAAAATTCACTGAGAGTTGAAAGGCTTGATGCAATAAATACTGCCTTACACTCTTAATTTTATTATTCAAGAAATCTCAACTAGATTCAAATACAAACATATATTTTGTGTGTCTCATAATTTTCAGCTATGGGGGAAAAAAATCACATCAAACTGAGCTGCCCTCTTTAGGAGAAAAGCTTCACAAAGCTAGTCTGTCTTCCAACAGCTCACATGCAGAAACTCACTCCTTGGTTGGTAGGATCTCTGAAAGTGTGCTTCTGTCAGTCTCTAAGCATGAGCATTTCAGAATGTGTCTGCTTGCTATAATACCTGAAAAGAGAGGCAGTTTTACCCAGCTCCATAGATTCCAAGGCCAGAAAGGGGCCATTAGATCTAGTGAGTCTGACTTCCTATGTAACACAGGGCCAGTTACTAGCCTTGTATTGGGCCCACTAACTTGTTTCTCTAGTCTAAAGCCTGCCTCCCAGAAAAGCAGCCTAGTCTGGATTTGCACTGAAGCCATCACTTCTCCTGGTAGTTTGTTCCAACTGTTAGTCACCCTCGCTGGTAAAATATATGGTTTATTTCTAGTTTGAATGTTTTGGCTTCAACTGCCAGTCACCGATTCTTGCTCCACATTTCCCTGCTGGCTTGAAGAGCTCTTAAGTCCCTGACATTTTCTCTCCATAAGGACACCCACGTACCACAATAATATCACCTCATGTCTCTCTGATAAGCTAAACAGATTGAGCACCGTAAGTGAGTCCTTAAAAGGCATTTTCTCTAGACCCTGAATCATTTTGGCGGCTCGTCTGCACTCTCCCCCATTTTTCTGCATCTCTTTGTTCGATGTTTGAACACAGTATTTTATTTCTGTACCAGTCTCACCAATGCCAGCTAAAGCTGTAAATTTACCAGCCCACTGCCCTTTGGACATCCAAGGATTGCATTAGGCCTTTTGCCACAACACTGCACTGCACTGGTAGCTGACCACTATGATTCATAAATTCTTTTCAGTCAATGCTTTCCAAGACGCACAGTTCTCCATTCAGTATGTACGGCCTTGCAGTCTATGTTCCTACTGTCCAGATCTAAGTGTTCAACTATGACCTCTGATTAGCCTGGGTGGGTAATTTAGAAAGCGATACACGACTTGCTCTTCAATATATTCATGCTGTTCTGTGAAGAATTTACTCTGACTTACAAATGCCCTTGGATTGTCCCTGCCTGCACACGTGTGTTATTTCCACCTTCAGAGAACATGACTCATTTTGCTACTCTGTTCACTATAATGGGTAGAATCATTTATTCTAGAACAAGAGTTCAACTCTGATTTTTTTTTTAAATTCAGACATAGCCATACTCTCTACACTACGTTTTTTGCGGAAGAGTCAACGCAAATGAAGTGCTCATTAGCATTTTTTCGCGCTTCATTTGCATAATCTCTTCCGATCCTTTCTGCACAAGAGGTTTTTGTGCAAAAACAAGCAGTGTGGACGTGACTGTTTCACACAAAGAACCCTTTCTGCACAAGATCCTTATGTCTGTAAAAAAAAGCCACAAGACACTGCTTGTTTTTGCGCAAAAAGGATCGGAAGAGATTATGCAAATGAAGCACGAGAAAATTCATTTGCTTTGGCTCTTCCACAAAAAGTTTGTAGTGTAGACAAAGCCTATATCTACCCAGCAAAGAAAAAGCCGCAGCTGGTCCGTGCCAGCCAACTCAGGCACATAGGGGTGCTTCACTGCAGTGTAGGCTTACGGGCTCAGGCTCTAGGACCTGAGGGGTAGGAAGGTCCCAGACCTTGACTCCAGGCTAAGTCTGGAAATTTGCACAGCAGTGAAACTCTGTGGCCTGACTTGGCTCGTACGGACCTGCTGCAGGTCTTTGTGGGCTGTGTAGTCACATCCTCAGAGTCCAATCTTCATTTACACTACGAGCTTTAAGAGCTCTGCACAGAGGCCCTATATGTCCTTATCAAAGAAGTAGACTCTCGGTAAGACTTGGCTCTCCTTGACTTGTCCAGCCAATCAGGCCCATTGAAGCGCACACACTTTCTTGTGAGACTTGTGCTTACCAGGCACTCAAGCAGCCGAGCAGGTCGTGCAATGATGATCATCAGCTTTTTCACAAGCTGGGTAACAAAAGCTACCTCCGAGCTCTCCGATCGCGCGTGGGCCTGCAGAGAACAGAACATCACATTATTGCTCAAACAGTGAATCGCCAAACGCCAAGCCAGAGCATTCTTCAGCATGGTAACCATAATTCAGCAGTGAAGGCATGACTGAGTCAGGTCAAGCAATTGACACAGATCAGCATCTGTGTGGCCAAACCACACACAGCTCTTCCAGGACAACTGATTCCCTTTATCCAGCAGCCGCTACGTCAAAAGTCTTTTTTGTAGTGAGTTACCCGAAAATCTCCCTTCCTCGTGTGATTTTTTTCTATTTTAAATGAAGATTTCTGATCTAAGTTGGATAGCTTGATTTGAACCGTTTCCCTTTCCAGGGTGCTGAATTCTAAAGAATGACGCAAGTTTTAACATTTGCTTCTACAATTTCACATGTATTTCCTGTGAAAATCTTAACACGCATTTTTCTTCTAGTTTCATTCTTCTAATTCTACAACAGTATTAACACTTGATATACAGTGCACAGACGGAGAATACAAGTTACACAGAAAATACATTTTCTGTTGACAAATCTTTTTCCTTTAGGACAGTATGCTTTTTCCATTTCAATATAAACTTAATTCTTAATTTCATGGAGGTTCTCCTTCCTTTTTTATTTAATAATAAAGAAAGCAACTAAACTAATGCCATGAAAATATGAAGACAGATTCTGAGAGGTGCAAAAAGACCATTTTCCTGCTTGCTTGCTCCGTGCTAGAATGGCTATAGAACGAGATGCAAAGCATGTGGAAATACTTCACTATGCAGGCTGATCAGGGACTGCCAGTGTCCAAGTCTCAGAACAAACTGACAAACTCCCACTAACATCACACAGACTATACATCATGCTTTAGCCCAACCACAGAAGCGGTCCTGAACCGGCTGGGTAACAAATACTATCTCTGAGTTTTTCAGTTGCTTGCAGGTATGATATTTTATCAACAAGGATTCAGGTGGCAAGAAACAGGTTTATGTAATAGTGCTCATTAAAACAAAAATTTAACAAAATCCATACACAGCTGAGAAAAGACGACAGCATTGGTAGCCACAAAGGAAGGGTAAAAGCACAACCCTGGATACTGCACTGGAAAACCATAAAGTGCAATTTTTAAAAAGGTACGCTCTCACAATTTCTTACTACTGCCTTTTCCTTTGGAGAATAAGCTGCTGCTTAATCCGGAACGGGTAATTACACATCACACAATAATATAGCCTTACAATTTTAACCTTAAACAAAAGGACATACCTCTAGTACTACTGATACACAAACCAAAGAGAACATAGGAAATGCTTTGTGAGTATATTACAAATATAAAGTCACCATGAAACCCATAACTTCTTGACAGATTCTTAACTGAATGGCTTTCAAAACTAATTTCTAAATAACACAGACAAACAATTATCTAACTAGGGACACTTGATATTCTGTCCTCTGTGCCCACAGTACATTGCCCAGTTACAGTAAAGAGACAAAGCATGAATTTTCTATACAAATCCTTTTGAATATTATCATAAGTTGACTATATTGAAATAACTAAAACATTAACCACAGTGCATTATTTCTGATACAAGAGCCATGCAAATGTGATATTAATTTACTTCCAGATAAAAATAAATTATGTAAAAAAACCTATTTATCCATTTGCATCTATATTTGTATTGTCAAAGGCAATTTATTGTTTTAAATGAAGTTGTATTTCCATTCTTTCTAAATCACTAAGAAGACTCGGACAAAGTAGTCTTAAAAATACAACTGATTTAATCAGTGTTCTGTTCTGACAATGCAACCCTAATGCATGTCTGTCAAATGATAAAGTCTTCATTAAAAAAAAAAAAAAAAAGGTTGAGAGCTACAGGATTACAAAAATCAAACACAACTTGTAACAGCCACTCAGCCATAATCTCTGCACAGCGCTGCTGTTCCAAGATCTTCAGTATAATTGCTTCTTCTTCTTTCCTCCTCTCACAGGATAGTCCGGACATCTCTACGGATGTCTTGTTTATTGTCTGCCCTAGTTACAGTATTTCAAAATCACAGGCTTATATACCAAACAACTGCCTGCTGCTACCATGCGCCTTGGTATGATGCATGCCACCTAATTAGCAGTTCCGAATGACGACATGCTTGTCTGAAGGTTGCTGGTTTCATTTCAGGGTTTTTGTTGGTTTTGTTTTTCCTGAGGGGAGGGGAGCATAGGGGTTACGGGTGGAAGCTGATGCCATTCCTATACACACACCAAGCCATATCCAGTGACACATGTATAGGAGGTAGCGATGAGTAATTTACAAAGCGATTCCCTCATCTGAGAGACCCATCCGTCACTAACTGTAGCCACTGAGGCATGAAATTAAAATCACTGTCCTCCCCTGGGGTTCACCAGGACCAATGACTGGGATATGCAAGTCACAACACTGTAATTGAGCTAATATACTGGTATGAACCAAAACAGCAGCACTGCAGCGCCAAGAACCTCGCACTCATGCACGTATTAGGAAAGCAATTCCAATTTTCAAATGGGCAATATAAAATTACCATAATATAATCCTAACAAGCCTCCTTCTTCTTTGTTTCGTATACAGGAACACCTGTATATACACCTCATCTTTCTTACCGTCTGAAAATCTGACTGTGTAAATATACAATATTGCGCATCAACTCATTTTGCTAGTTAATCAGTCAGTCAGTGCAGTAATGGATTAGAATCTCTCGTGCTGAACTCTGTTTCTATTTTGTTTCTTGAGGTGAAAGACAAAGAAATCTATACTATGGATCTACATAAGAAGCTTTTTACTTTATTGTCTAATATTCTGACTTCAAACTTTAAGCTTCCCATGAAAGTTATTCTTTAAAAATTCTGCTGAACTCATGCCTAATTCAGGAAATCCACCTGATAAATCCCATTATTTAATCGACCAAATGCTTCTTGGCTGAAATGACACTTTAAGCTTAAATACAAGGAAAACAATCTTATTTGCCATGGCAACATTTGAGTATTTTATAACAAGAACTAGTATTTAGTTCTTCTAAGTTTTCTGCCTTGCTCCATCCATGTCAGGTAAGTCTGACTATTTGGTTCTTTATATTGTATTTATTCTTTGTTTTAGGAAGTTTGTGTACAATTTGAACCATCTTTTATATGCAACATCTTCACTAAATTGTAATATTTGCCTTCCCTAGGACTTGAAATTCCTGCATTATAAAAATCTAATTATACCGGGTTTTGCTTTAAACATTCTTTGTGATTTATCAAAATCTGTTCCGGTAAAGGAAGAATATTTTAAGCTACGCGCCATCCACGCTTCCATTCCTGTCAGCCAGTGACCTTCTGCAGACTAATATCCTTGTTCTGTGCTAAAGACATTTGGAAAGTTCCCAAATGCGGCCACAGTTCATGCACATACTGGACTGTAGTGCATAAGCTGTTCCATACTGCAGTAGTGAATGCAATTTCTAATAGACTTCTTTGTATCTACTATTTGTATGTAGTGCTATAAAGGTGCACAACAGCTTACAAGCTAAACTAAGGTGAGTGCCCTGTGCATAAGAGCTCAGTCTAAGCATAGTAACCAGGGACGTTAAGTATCTCACGTTAGTATCTCCGTTCTGTCTCAAAGAAATCACATTGACATGTCTGCATTTAATCTGAAATATTCCGAATGTGTCCTTTCATAGTGTGGGAAGCATCCAAGGGAGAATGTCCCCTCCCACTATTCCATTTCAGCCGCTTCCTTCCTAAAGAGGCACACAGCTTCAGGGTTATGTCTCTACTCTTGAAAGGAATAACCTCAGGAAAGAGCTCCTTGCCGAAAAGTCGTCATAACCAGCATGAGTTCTTGCCAACAGCCAGTTCCCATGCCACACCATTATTTATTATTATTATAATAGCACTGAGAAACCAATCTTATCTCTCCGTCCCTGTTCTTGTCCTCATTTCTCCTTTAGGCAATGAGTGGGCTAGAGCCAACTGAAGAAAACCTACTACAATTAAGAAGATTCGACTGCCTCATCCCACCCTGACACTGCAGAAGAAGCTAACGGAGAGAGGGCAGGACAACTTCTGCGTGTTGGCTCCTGTAGCAGCATGCCAAAGACGGCCATACTTTCCACAATAACACTCCAACATCAGCTCTCCTTGTGTTTGGAGAGAGGTGAAGCGAAGAGGAGGAGGAAGGCTAATGGAAGCATCACTGTATGGCAGGGTCAATATCCCCAGCCCTGGGGGTTGACTGGAGGTGAAGAGACTCAATGATTTCCATCCAGCCCAAACGTTGACAGTATAACAACGGGCTACTCTAGTAGAGAAGAGAAAATCTGTATGTTGGAGAATCTGAAGCGCAAGGGGACAGTGTCTGGAGACTGAAAAACCAGTTCTACTTCTTTCTGTTGTTCCTTCTTTCTGTTGCAGTCTGCTTGCCCCAAACATTATCCTGGTCTCCCAATCTGTCAGTGAACGTCTAGACTACGGGTTTTTTTCGAAAGGGGATATGCAAATTCAGCACTAATTTGCATATCTTCTCCCAACCGCTTTTTCGAAAGTGAAAGTAGTCTAGACACGTTTTTTTCTGGAAAAAAAAACCTCTCTTGAAAAACCGCGTAAACCTCCTCTTTTTAGGAAAAGCAGGTTTTTTTGAAAAAAGGTTTTTTTTTCCTGAAAAAACCCATGTTCAGACTACTTTCACTTTCAAAAAACCTGCTTTTGAAAAAGCACTCAGAAGAAGATATGCAAATTAGCACCAATTTGCATATATCCTTTCAAAAAACCCCTGTAGTTTAGACTTGCTTTCACTGTGGAGATGGCGCATGGGTGTCTGCTCCCTTATTCTGCAATGAGCTAGCGGGGTTGATGAGGGGAAGAGGGTTAGCCCTGGTCTCTCTCCCAGCTAACATCAACATTATATACGTGGGAGATGCTGTGTCCTGATACTCGTGCCCAGCTGATTGCAGGAGTTGGATGGCTGGTGCTTTTGCTACAAGGGAGCCGTAGGACTGTCCTCTTGCTTCCATAAGAGAAAAGAGACTCACAATAGGGCTTTTAAATTCCCTGTTAAAACACCCCTCTAAAAGGAAAAAAAAAAAAAAGTCTCATTCAGTGAGAGCACACAGAGATGGAAAGAACCTATTTCATCATTCAGTCCCTCCCACTAACAATGCTGGGCTGTTCTCCACTGAACATTTTCGAGGGTATTTGTCAGGTCTAGACTTAAAAGATCCAACTGACAAAGCGTCTCCACTTTCCCTGGGAGATTCTTCTGCATCCCAGATAGCCTAACCCTGCAGCAGGCACCGGAAATGGTACCTTCATGGTGAGTGTCAAGAGTCCCTGTTAAACAGATTCAAAACTAGGCCAGTGAGAACATTCCAGACCATGAAGCTACAAGAGGCTTGACATTTGGTTTCAATTATTAACTGGCAATTTTAAAATCAAGACTGGATGTTTCTCTAAAAGCTCTGTTCTAGGAATTACTTTGGGGAAGGACTGGGGCCCGTGTTATCAGAGATCAAAGTACGTGGTCACAGTGGCCCCTTCTGGTCTTGGAATCTGTGAAGTGCCTTGTGAAATGGATCGATATCTGGCTGAACTCGTAACGGCATGCTGTCTGCATGGCTGCAGAATACCACCACTGCCAAAGGGTCACTCAACTATGTCATTAATTCCCAAGGCCAGTCCACTGTTTGAGTATCTCTTGCCATGTATAGGCCAGGCCTAGTGTTTGGTTTAACATATCAGACAGCAAATGCTTCTATACTTTCACACAAGGTCCTGGTCTATGATTGGCTCCCACAATAAATAATGCTGCTGCTGCTATGGGTACTGCTATTACTGCATCGAGATTGACTGTTTGAAAAAAATACATCCTAGTTATGACGACGGGTCTGCAAAAGCTTCTCTCTTGAGGTTATCCCTCAAGCATAAACCTGCAGCAAGATGCATCTTTAGGTACAATCAATCCCTGATTGAGAATTGAATGCCACTGGGAAGTGAAATAATGCATCCATTGATGAGTTCACCAGCTCAGATACCTCCGGAGCCTCAGCCACTCTGCAGTCATCATAATACAATTCCTGGAAAGTGTCACGGAACTGGAAGGGCCTCTGCACCCATGTCAGGACTAAGTATTATCTAAATCACCCCTGACAGGTATTTGTCTAACCTGCTCTTACAAATTTCCAATGATGGAGATGCCAGACTTCTGAGGCAATTGACTCTAGTGCTTAACCACCTTGACAATTGGGAAAACAGTTATTAATGGTTTAATCAAAGGAACATATTCTATATTTTCTGAGAGGACTTACATCCTGTAGGAGTTTCTCTAAGTTTTCCTGCAGCTCATGAAAGTACCGGGAAGTAATAAGACCTTCACGTGATTTATCTAGGCAGTCTCTGGACAGCTCAATAAGCTGATGATAAATGAAGCTTAGGACCCCATCTGCTAATTGCAGTACGTTCTCTGGAGCATTAGAAGCAATAAACTCAGCCAGCCGTTCCTCCATCTGTGCTGTGGCCTAAAAGCGAAGAATAAAAAGAATACTTAAACTTATTTGAATTTTGCTATCCGGAAAAGTAAATTTGAACAGATAGGATGCTAGCTGATATATTTTGGCAATGAGAAATATGTGTTCAATGAAGATCAGTGATATTAGAATTCCCAGAAAGAGAGAGCTGTGGTTGTACTGACATATACATTAAGTTAAAGATAATTAGACTCCTAAAGTAAAAAAAATCCAAGTTCCTGAAAGTCAGAACACTTGGTTCTGGGGTCCATAAAAACCTCACCTCTTATTCAGCATCTCTCTGCTGTACTCACAGAATGGGAATCTTAATAGTAAATTTATTACACAATTTTAGAAATTTTTCATATCATTAACTACAAATGAAAATGGCAATTAAAGCACCAAAGTGTCAGAGACTCACATGCTGTGACAGTGTATACACTAAAACAATTCTCCACTGATGACAGCTGTAGGATAGGCAGGATATAGGTACTTTTTTTTAACCATTATGTGCATGTAAGTCCTACCAGCTTCTACCACTGGGGCACCTGCAAGAGCAGAGATTTGCAAGCCCCAAGTTTAATAGTTTCCACACAGCCCATAACACCTTATCAATTCATCTCAATGAGGAGTTAACTCTGAAATCAGATTATGCACATTTCAGTTTAACTATTGTTACCTATTAAACTGCTGATCATTTTAATATTCAGGTAATCTACTTATCTCAAAATCTAAACTACCTTCCACTGCTTTTCACTCGCCAAAAGGCCCAATTTTCACCTACATAACAGCCAACACTAGTTTATCCTAGAAAGTTTCCAAAATACAATTTTGCATTTTCAATATTAAATTCTGTAATGAATTTAAATGAGAAAATTGTTATCAGTGTAAAATAAACTGAATTAAATTACAGAGGGAGTACTAGGAACTGTATTAGTTATTTTCACGTGCAATTAATTTTAAACATGTATTTGAAACTGCTGCAATTTCCAGCTTCTAGCATGGAAATGCCACAGAATGCAAGGGTGTCGGAGAATAATTTGGATCAAGATTGCTGCAGAATACAAAGGGGCCTTGACTACAATCAACTGCGCTATAACAAAACCAAGGTCATCACTTGAAATCAGGATTAAGCAGTGGGAGCAAGAGCTCTTAGAAAAATTAATCAATCAATCCTATCTTCATGTACATGCCTTGTAATAATAAATAGGGAAAGGGAAGAGGAATCCAGGTAGCATGAAATATGCAGAGCAATCACCTGCCATGATGCTTTTTAAAGGTTTTCATTAGCGGTCCTCTAAACATTAATTCTGTTTTCTCATTTGTGATATTTAAGTGAAAAACAGGATGGCCCTGTCTGAAGCTCTCAACAAACTACACTGCTTAGAAACCATATGCAAGAATCTGAACTGCTCTCAAAATAAGTGTTTATGAGCTAATTCTAAATTGGGTTGCTTAATACATTCAGTGAATAAATTGTTCAATACATTGGTCCTTACCTTTGGAAATCTTTCTTTGTACACATGATTCATCATTACTATTTCGCTGTCAAAGGAAATCGGGGAACGACCAGGACTGAAGGGAAAAAATACATTCATAATTTATAAACTACATTAATGGTGAAAACCCCACCCAAACAGACATACACTGATATTTACAACTGATGCACAGGTTTATAAATCCAATTTTAATTGTTTTAATGTTCCCAGTGGGGTAGTCCCCCATATTTCAGTCCCCTCCAAAGTCTGAAGTGTTAGAAGGGCACATGGTAAAGTAAACCACCCCATTAGGAGCTGTAATATTTTTCATACCAAATGTTAATATGTTATAGGTGTATGTGTGTATACATATATATGCCACTTTGTGTACACATTACATATTACACAAGTTAGCAAGCTTCTTGAAGACACAAAAACAGGACACTAAATTCTGTCAGAAGCTAAGTCAGTATTACAGCTTGGTTACATTCAAAAGATCAGTTGCATTTCATTTCATCACATCTGATATGAGTGTGTAATGCTATGACTCATTCCATGGTTAAGAAGAGCCAAAGGCTGAATGAGGTAATGCAGTTACAAATTAATTACACACTTAGTTAACTGATTACCTGCACCAGCCTACGGCTTCATTTTTTGGTTTTATTGTTTTTATTTTCAAAGTAAACCATGACTTCTATTATGACACATTACACGGTTATTTGCTTTTCTGATTTTAAAAGTATATATCTTGCTAAATGGATTTTTTTAAATGTTGAAAGATACAATTATTTCTGTGCCGAACTAACTCAAACAGATCATTTAAAAGTTTCTTATGATGGATTAAATATCTCTCTCAGAAAGAAACAAACATACAGTATCTGAATCTCTGGATGTGTTGGAGATACAACCCTGTAACAAACCTAATTAAAGGAAAAGCATTGTCCTGGGAACAGTAAGTTTATAAGGCAACATAAAAAGTGTTACTCTCTAACTTGTGGAAAGAAGCAAGAACAAACTCTTACTAGTGAGACATCTTTCATAAAAGTGGTACATATTACATTATGTCCTGCTTTTATTAAGGTATGTCACTAAATATACATCAACCCAAATCCACTGCTGGAGAACAGTTATTTTAGAGAGGAAAATAAAAACAGATTTGGACAATCTGCAGTTACATAAGAACATAAGAACGGCCGTACTGGGTCAGACCAAAGGTCCATCTAGCCCAGTATCCTGTCTGCCGACAGTGGCCAGCACCAGGTGCCCCAGAGAGGGTGGACCGAAGACAATGATCAAGCGATTTGTCTCCTGCCATCCCTCTCCAGCCTCTGACAAACAGAGGCCAAGGACACCATTTTATCCCCTGGCTAATAGCCTTTTATGGACCTAACCTCAATGAAATTATCTAGCTTCTCTTTAAATTCTATTATAGTCCTACCCTTCACAGCCTCCTCTGGCAAGGAGTTCCACAGATTGACTACACGTTGTGTGAAGAAGAACTCTCTTTTATTAGTTTTAAACCTGCTACCCATTAATTTCATTTGGTGTCCTCTAGTTCTTCTATTTAGGGAACTAATAAATAACTTTTCTTTATCAGCCCTCTCCACACCACTCATGATTTTATAGACCTCTATCATATCCCCCCCTCAGTCTCCTCTTTTCTAAACTGAAAAGTCCCAGTTGCTTTAGCCTCTCCTCATATGGGACCCGTTCCAAACCCCTAATCATTTTAGTTGCCCTTTCCTGAACCCTTTCCAAGGCCAAAATATCTTTTTGAGGTGAGGAGACCACATCTGTACACAGTATTCAAGATGTGGGCGTACCATAGTTTTATACAGGGGTAGTAAGATATTCTGGGTCTTATTTTCTATCCCTTTCCTAATAATTCCTAGCATCCTATTTGCCTTTTTGACCGCTGCTGCACACTGCGTGGAAGTTTTCAGAGAACTGTCCACGATAACTCCAAGATCTCTTTCCTGATTTGTCGTAGCCAAATTAGCCCCCATCATACTGTACGTATAGTTGGGGTTATTTTTCCCGATGTGCATTACTTTACACTTATCCACATTACATTTTTTAATTTAATCCAGCAAAGCGTATATTTCCTTTGCTATTCTTCCTGAAGACTTATTAATATGAATGCTGAGTATCAGAGACATTTTATTTCAAATGATGAAATATATAACTCTGTGTATATATGCCTCCCTCCCGATGGTGCTAGGGGGAAACGGCTTTTAAGCCAGCTGCCGTTCCCTTGTGATAGGGGCAGCAAGGGGGAGGGGGAGCAACTAGTCAAGTCACATGCTTATCAGGTAGTCAACTAGTTGCGTACATCCTTAGCTCGCAATGGCTACGTCTATACTGTTTTCTTCTTGCACAAAAGCCTATGCAAATGAAGCATGGATTAGCATATTGCCACACTTCATTTGCATTATTAATTAGAGGCCGTTTTTGTACAAGAGGCTTTACTGCAAAAAGGAGCTGTGTAGACAGCTCCTTTTTGTGCAAAAAACCCCTCTTGCACAAAAAGGAGCCATCTAAAACACAGCTCCTTTTGGTGCAAAAGCCTCTTGTGCAAAAACGGCCCCTAATTCATCATGCAAATGAAGCGTGGCAATATGCTAATCCGCTCTTCATTTGCATAGGCTTTTGTGCAAGAAGAAAGCAGTGTAGACATAGCCAATGAGTCCCATCTTCCTTTTATAAAAGATTTCTATTTTACCAGGTAAAAAAGTTTCTCTCCCAACCCTGTTAGTACTGCACAAGAAAGTGAGAATTAACGTCTCCGCCACTTCTACTGCTCACCTATTGATGAATATTCCCTTTCACTATCCAAAAGACAATGATAAAGTCTGATCAACTTCCAAATTACCTTTGAAATCAAAATCCTCCCAATATAACTTGTCAAATTAAATGACTAATTCACTATGGCAAGATTGTGATGTAATATATCGCACTGTAACACTTTATGTTGAGCTTTAGCCTGGGAAACTACACAAGTAATTACATTGCTAACTGAGGAACCGAAGGCTAGCACTCAGACAAAACAGGTTATTTTATAACACTTTGGAGACAGATAACCAGGCAAAAGGAAAAATCAGAACCATTTGGATAACTGAATGCAGCATGGGGGAACTGCAAAGGAATTTTAATACAATGAATAAAGTTACCTCTGGTATTTTTATTGACATATCATCTGTTTGAGATGCAGAAGCTTTAGTCAAATATACTGTACAATATAATTTCACATTCAATATTGGAATGTCAAGCTTCACAAGGTAATGCATTATTTTCTTTCAGAGTAGGGATAATCTTGGTGTGCATGCATAACATTTTAATATAGAAGGGTGGAAGATTTTTCTCTGTGTTCTGCGAGGGTCAATGGGGGGGGTGATTTGGTTATTGTCTGTCAGTTTTTCATTTCAGCAGTGCAGACATTAGGAGAATAACATCTGTCCCCTTAAGCTCACTAGGGGAATGAAAAACTACCTCCTTTTTACTTCCCCCTTTGTGAAATTACATTCCAACAGACCTTAAGTGGCATATCTTGCCAACATAGGTATCTGGATTTCTGTCTGTCAAAATACATATTTGTGTATCTGTATAAACTGAAAAATTGCAACTATGCAGCTACTCTGGGGAGTGACTCTTCTATTAATAAATGAAGCCTTAGAAAACTGTAGTGCAGAAGGAACTAAATGGAAGTGAAATATTTCCTAATATGTAATTTTTCTCTCAACTTGACAGCTGCATTTATTAGAAAAATGCACAAGAACTCAAACCTGTGATCTTTTCTGTCTCAGGCCTTTCAGAGGAAAGATCTAATGAGCATGTGTGCATAACTTCACCGTTCTGAACTCTGTTTGCTTGGAAAACAATTGAAAATGTATGCCTTAAGCTTTCGTCATTGACACTACAAAGACAGAATTTTAACAGCAACAAAGAATATTATTTATCTAGAGACGTATGTGCATAAAATAAAAACCTTGGAGGCCTTATCCTGTTCCTAGTGAATAACCAAATGACAAATCACAAGGAGCAGGATTGGTCCCTGAGATTGTGAATTTGATCAACATACAAGATTATATGAAAGACTTCACATGCCTCTTATATGTTCAAACTGACAAAGCAAGAAGTGTAGTATTGAAGAGACACAACAGAGACACTGGATACAAGTGTTTAGAAGACACAGTAGCATTTGATACACCTTTTAGAAGCCATGTTATGTTTCAAATTAAACTGCATCTCACTATTTCTGTGTTTTTGTTGTGGATGATCAAATACACATATAGCAAAAAACAAAAATAGGTCAGAGAAAGGGGACGGACTACTAAGCTAAGATCACAACTAGGTAACTTTTTAGAAGATGTGGGAATATACTGCAAGGAAATAGTTCAGAGAATTAAATACACAATTTAAGATTTACCCATAAATATTTATTCAAGGATCACTTGCTGCAAAATCACTATGATGCAGCTGCTACATTGTGCTCCAGTTTTAATGGACAATTGCTTTGGCATCACTGAATAAGGAAATTCTGGGGCAAAGTGGTCTACCTGGATTGCCTCAGTGCACATTAGAATAAAAATCAGATCTTCCAGATTATAGCTAATTTCACAGCAGGGCTTCTGTTGCCAAAGTTCTGGGAATACACAGGAAGGCTGACCTATACCTGTGCATGCAGAATGCTTTGCAAGCCCATTTCTGAGTGTGCCATAAGCCTAACATATTGATATGAAATCTGGGATCTTGCTTTTTTGTTTATTGTATTTATTTTAAATAAACCTCATATTATTTTAGTCCGTGAATAAAATTATTTGCAGCTGGGTTTAGATTTTAGAATATAATTCAGACTAACATTTTGTTGCTCTGTTATTGGATTCCTATGAACATGCAGTATGATTTAATATATTGCTTCTAACAAAAGTGAAGATTGTTATCAGAAAAGAGAACACACATTTCTGGGAAAGCAAGAGTTAATTAATTATCTCTAAGAGATTTGCACTAGAGCTGCAACTGAACACCTTTAATATAGGATAATTATTTGAGCATGCTAACAAAATATTGGACAAAGGGGAGCCAGTCAACAAATATGTATCTGTACTTTTAAAAAGCCCTGGACAAAGTATAGTCTTAGATTAGACAGAGAGCAAAAAATAAGAATAAGTAGTTAATTTTCAACATTGCAAAATTTTAACAGCGGTGTGGACCCTAAACTCTAGATTCTTAATATATTTCTTAATAATGTGGAAAAGAGGATCAATACTGAGGTGGAAAATTTTACACATTAGTCAGTTATGTAGGCTAGTCACGCCTGGCAAGAACTGTAAAACTTTATAGAGTGATCTAAATAAGCAAAGTGAATGGCCAGCAGGAAGGTAGATAAATATTGACAAATACAAAGTAATGACCATTGAATGGAATCATTTGAAATACTAAAACACATTACTGGGTGTTAGATTAACTGTAACAAGTCAGGCAAAAGTCTTGGAGTTTGTTGTCAGATCAAAGAAAATCTCTGCTCAATATGCAGCACACTACTCAAGAAAGGAAACACGATGTTAAGATCCATGAGGAATAGGATGAAAAATACTAAAACTAAAAGCTGAAAATTTAACAGGAGGGGTGTGTGTGTGTGCGTGCACGCGCGCGCACGGGGGGGGGGAGAGAGACCCACGCTCACCAACTACTTAGTGAGGATGGGGGTAAGAAGAAATTTTCCATATAAGTTGGCTAATCAATAACTGTCAGCTGTACGGTTTCTTGTACATTCTTCTGAAACTTGTGGTAGTCATTGAGTGAAGTCAATGAGACCACTCACATTTTTAATACTGAGCATGATATAGCCTGGGGGATAATCCCAGGCAAGTGGCCCCATCTATCTAACGATAACTAATAGGATGATAACAGGATCACCAGGTCAGGAACACAAGAACATTCCACTTAGCTTCCCTGATGGCAATGAAAGAACTGAGCAGGTGTGTGTGGGGGGGTGCACTGCCCTATGGATGGAGCTGGTGACATCATCCCAGTATTAGCTCGTTTCTGCAGCCCCCCGGGGAACATAGCTTTTTGATACAGTTCCACAGCTCGATGTTACAAGTGTCACTTTCCACAAATGGAAATGCATAGAAACAACCCTCAGAAGAATACAAATTCCAGCACAGCGTTAGGAAACCTCAAAATGTTAATTCCTCTATTCATAACAATGAAGCTAAATTTTTACATTTAACAAACATAACAAAAAATCAGTTCCCCTAGATGTTAATGCATTGGTCAATTAATATACTTTTTTGGTTTCAATTAAAGGTAGCACACACTAACATACTGATTAAGAAACAGGACTGTGTAGCACTTTAAAGACTAACAAGATGGTTTAATAGGTGATGAGCTTTCATGGGCCAGACCCACTTCCTCAGATCAAATAGTGGAAGAAAATTGTCACAACCATATATACCAAAGGATACAAATAAAAAAAATGAACACATATGAAAAGGACAAGTCAAATTACAGAACAGAAGGGGGATGGAGGAGTGGGAAGGAGGGGAGATAAATGTCTACGAGCTAATGATATTAGAGGTGATAATTGTGGAAGCTATCTTTGTAATGGGTAAGATAATTAGCGTCTTTATTCAAATTTGAGTGTAATGTGGTGAATTTAAGCATGAATAACAGTTCAGAGGATTCTCTTTGAAGTGAAGTCTTAAAAGGTCTTTGAAGCAGGATGCAGGTAATCTGATTAAAGACAGCGTTTCTGGCAGCTTTTTGGTAGAAGCGATCATATAAGGCATGAAGAAGGACCATGAAATGCCTATAAATATGATATGCTTAAGGCAGGGGTGCCCAAACTTTTTTCAAAGAGGGCCAGATTTGATGAAGTGAACATGCGTGAGGGCCGACCATTTTGCCTGACATTCTTTGAACCATTAAAATTAAATGCAAATTAACTATTTTATGCAAAGTTTATTGCAAACGGCATACTTTTCATTTTGTCACATGGATGACAAATCTAAACAGGTGTTAAATCACTCTGCCTTTCATATCTGAAGGCCAGATGAAAAAAAAATCCAGGAAGCTGAAATATATGTCAGGAACATTGTAAAGTACATTACATATTATTGGTAATAAAGGTTGTCTGTCAACTTTTAAGTTCAAAAAATATGAACAGGAACATAACACCAAGTATACATGTTGTGTCCAAATATATTTATAACTGATTTAGACCAACTGACATTAACTGAGATTTTACAATGTATTCATCTCAATACATATGGATTCGTTGGGGGCCATAAAAGATAGATATTGCCAAATTACCTGTGGGGCCGTATTAAACCAGAACACGGGCCGCAATTGGCCCGCGGGCCAGACTTTGGACATGCCTGGCTTAAGGTGAGTTTTTGGTTAATTTTTGAGAAACTTCAGCAGCTTTCTTGTTTTCTAATGAAGTAGTAAAAACTGGACATTGTAACATCTCACCATAAGAGGGGCAACCAAGTGAGTTCTGCCAGAAACAAACAAGTCAATAAATACAAAAAAGAATGTAAGCGGAAGCATGATCATCATGCCTGTGTCCATCTTCTTATATATTTTTTAATATTATTGGTAAGGTGCTGTCCTCTATTAAGTATTTACTTCTGCCTCCCACTAATGCTATTCTCCTGGGTACCCAATTGGAAAGGACCTTGCCCTGAGAGACAAGACCTAGAACAGATTGCTGTTTCCTGATAGGCCAGAGAAGTCACTGACGAGCAATGCACAGCAGTCTCTCCACATTGTTCCTAGCCTTGGCCAGCCAAGGGATGAGACATCAGGCCCAGGAATTTAAAATGTGTACAATTCGGATGTTATTTAAAATGTTGGTATCCTTACAGATCTGATAACTCTCAGCATGAGAGTTACTGAAGAAAACAAAGACATCCTATATCAACATGTCTTACAGTTCATGTAGCACTAAAACATTGTCATCATCTTTCTATTATATAAACCTTAAAACTGATACACGTGCGAACACATACAACCCTACTACTTTGGTTCATGAAGTTAGGGTCTCAATGTGTTGATAAATCATGCTAACTGAGAACACAAATTTACGGTTTTCTTTCAATTTTTACAATAGTCTGACATTTGCAATAATGTTTCACGCATCATTATCCCAGCAGTAATAAGTTTTATGTCAGAAAAGAATATCAACTATGTTTGTGAATGTATTCTGGCTACCTCTAGTAGCTTTCTTATCTATAATGAATTAGACACATCACAGGTACATTAACTGGGAACAGACAGTATTAAGAGAGACAGCGATAGAACGACATGGGACTAGCTAGTTTGAAAGATTTGAACAATTTAGTACGAATCATGTAACTAGTCTCTCATTATGTGGTGATTTATAAAGATCATTGGCTACATGTGTAACTACTCACTTCACTTACCTGATCCTCTAGATTTCTATGTATTATACTTAGTTGATCCAAGCATAAATTACCATGTAACCTGCACTGTGGTTTAGAAGATACAGTAATCAATTTCACTCTGCAATAATGTAATATTTACCATGCATTTAAATAGACAACAGTTACTGGGCCACAAGCCTACGCTGATTTCTGCAAACATTAGACAGCACAGCACAGGTCCCTGGCTGAGTTCACTGATTCAGTGTCTTCATCTGGCAGAGTTCTTATAGATCCTATGTGATAATTACTGCTCCTCCATCTCATGGTGAGAGGCACAAAGGGAGATGGCAGCAGAAAATCTTCCTCCCGTGAATGCTTTTTGTGGCACAGAGTACACTGCTATGTAATTTACACATCCCCGTGCTAGCTTTAATGCATCTGGCCAGTGCATAAATGCATGGCAATTACTTAATGCTTCTGCCCTGAGACTAATGTGTTCCTAAAATAAATTGTGTTACGGAGTTCAGTAAGAAAGGGTCAAATTCCAATTGCTCCTGCTTCTCTGCATTTAAGTGCTATCTACATTAGGAAACAGCCCTTTACTGACTACTATTTTTGAGCAGGCTTCCCTCAACCAATTGTAAAAATTGCTTTAACTGCAACTGCAAGCTTGGGATAACACTGTTTCCAGCATTGTTAGAGAAGTGTTCTTTGAGACTTGTTGTAATGGCACTAAATTCTTTTACAACACTAACAGTTTTCACATCCATTCAAGTAGACTCGGTGCTGACTGAACTTTTCTAGCAATGCAACAGTTTCCTACAGCTGAGGAAAAATTCAGTAACAGGAGAAGTTTTGGAAATAGAACTCACACAAGAGTAGTGAAATTAGCACATTCTATCTGTGATGCTTGATAATCTCAGAGTGTAATGGCACAAATACTTCTTCAGTTTAAGTCTCGAAGGTCAGATTTAAAGGAAATACCTATAACCACTCTTGACGGTGTGAGGCTGAACTACAAAAACAGCAGAAAACACAAATGACACGTTTGTGCTCTGACAATTGAGAGAACATGGCAGAAAGGCAATGCATGATGACAAGATCCCAGGAGTGGCGTGCAAGCTCACCTGAGACTGCGAGATCGTGGCCGCATGGCTGGAGAATTACGTCCTTCTTCGTCAGTGATACTCTCGGTACTGAAATGCTTTGTCAGAAAATGAAGTTCATCGGCCGTCGGCTGAAAGGGCAGCTGGTGCAGCTTCTCCTGGGATGAGCATGATGACTGAGTACAAAAAAATATAGAAAAGAAATACACTAAACGCATGCACAGGGGACAGCTCATGAATGGAACAGTGCCAAACACTGAATACTCCAAGAGAAAAGAAGAGTTGTTCACCAGAACAGGTGTCTCTATTTTTAATGACCAGGCTAGCTGGACACTAAAGGGATGGATAACACTAAGGCACTTTGGTCTGGACAATTTTGGGGGCTGGGTAGGAGACTGTAAATTCCCACAACTCCAAGATTGAATCTGATCTTGAAGGTAATTTACTAATGGGAGAAATGGAAGGGAGCAGCTTTAGGAAGGACAAAGAGGTTCCTGAACTGTTCAACAACTTTTCTTTCCCATCTCTTCATGCTCCCCCATTTGAAGAATGTCAGTAGCAGGCAGTAACGTTATGGAGGTGTGTAACAGGAGAAAATTAACACTAACAATCAGCTCTCTTTAGTGTTTGCTACTGTAAACGCCCTATTTCATCTCTCCCCAGATTTACCCACGTGGCTGCTTGCAGCTGAAACGGCAGGAACAAGATCAGTGCAGGTGACTTTGCGGGTGTGTTGTATGCATTGTGTTGTGTGTTGCCATGTTGGTCCCAGGGTATTAGAGATACAAGGTGGGAGTGTCTTTTATTGGACCAACTTCTGCTGGAGAGAGCTCGGTTTTGTCTCCCCCTCATGGTCCAATAATAGGGTTCACCTCATGCACTTGTCTCTCTTTTGCTGGTGTGTGTCATGAACAGGGTTTCCCTTGTTTGGCTGTCACTGAGTGGTGAACAGTTTATTCAGTTAAATGATTTGTGATGCTTACGATGTGTGTATACTGGCATAATACAGTGTACCGAGTAAACATTTTAGCTCCTGAATCCATGGGCAGTGGGAGTTCAATAGAAATTAATGGGAGGCACACTACTGGCAAAAACACAAAAGGTGTCTAAAGTTTGGCGAGAACCTTCACTGAAGAGTAAAAATGAAGTTTCTAGAGTTATCTGCTGTGGAAGATGTTGATGATTTCTAGAAAAAAAAAGTTACCTAGTGCGGCTTTAGAAGTTAAAGCCGGGTGCTGATGATAACCTAAGGCTAATCTGGATTCACTAGGGGAAGAGAGAGGGAATCTTTTGGTGCTGTTAGTACACATAGTTTTTCATGGTTTAGACCAGCTGCATCCAAACTTGCCAGGAGCCTAAAAACTGAACCTAAATTGCAGGAAAAAATAAGAAGAGTGCAGCAGCTGACTACCTCTGATACAGGGCATGTCTAGCTATGGTTCTCCCCCCCCCCCCCGGAAAGGATATATGCAAATTCAGTGCTAATTCACATATCTTCTTCCAATCGCATTTTCAAAAGCGGGTCTTTTGAAAGTGAAAGTAGTCTGTACGCATTTTTTCTGGGGGAAAAAAACCCTTTTTTGAAAGAAGAAAAAAAAAGTGCTCTTCCAAAAAAAAGATTTACACAGTTTTTCAAAAAAGGGGATTTTTCCCCGGGGGGGGGGGGGGGGGGTGGTTAATGTGTCCAGCCTACTTTCACTTTCAAAAGACCGGCTTTCAAAAATGCGATCGGAAGAAGATATGCAAATTAATGCAAAATTTGTGTATCCCCTTTTGAAAAAAACCCATAGTCTAGATGTGCCCACAGTGAAGAATTCTAACGTACTATGTGGTATCCAAGTCTGGCTACCTATATTACAATGGGGAATTGCATGCCGGGATTTATAATCATATGTCTCACAGCTAAACACAAAATGAGGATAAATGTCTTCTAAGAGCACAGTAAGCAGTGGAGTGTTGGTAACGCTGCTAAACACTATTGAACTCCCATAGTTCAGGAAATTCTCTGGTTCAGCACCAGTCAGCTCCAAAGGGTGCCAGATTAGAGAGGTTCAACCTGTAAAAGCTATAGTAATATTAGCTGACTGCTTTTACATTAACTCTAAGTAAATAAATAGCCAATTAGATACTTAAGGAAGTCATGTGGTATTAGATTGTTCAATTGATTTCTCCATGTTCATGTATTTGAGAGTCTGCACCCACATCAGTCATGCACAGCAGTCCCAGGGTGTGTACAGTCAGAAGCAGGCTGCTTCCTTACAGTATTTGACACTTGAAAAGGCAGCAGTTTGCTGAAAAATGGACTTTGTGGCACCAGCAACACAGAAGTTGAAATATACAGAGAGGGAGAGAGATGCAGCTTTTAGTAAGTTCAATACAGCTAAGTGTCTTGCTTTTTGATTCAGCTGGCAGACCTGCAGTCCTTTCACCAAGACCAACACCAGCTGACTCTCAGTAGAGAAATGGCCAGAACACACAGTAACCCAGAGCACCAGAATGGGGACTCTGGCTTGGTCCCAGGCATTCCAGTATTTCACTTGGAGCTGGTTTCTCTCGTTTTAAGAGGAAATAGAATACAATGGATCGAACACACCCATCCGGAGCTTGGGAGTGCCAGATTCTAGTAACACCTGTATCATTAGCTCCCTGTGTTCCTCGGAAAGCCTCAAACCCTTAAGGTACGTCTACGCAGCCCAGGGGAGTCAGCTTCTCAGCAATGGTCGACAGAGTTGGGAATAGCGGGGCTGGCGCTAGCGCTCCAAATGTAGCTGTGTAGACAGTGCTTTGAAGCTGCGGCGTGGGTGGGAGTTCGTTCTCTAACGCTCACCCCCTTCCTGAGATTTTTGCCCATGTTGAAAGGTCTTTCCATTGAACGGCTCTAGTGCCCCCACGCTTCAGAGCAAGGACTTGAAGTTTGGCAAGAGAATAGCCCTTGTGTCAGCAACGTGCTTTTTGCTGTCTGTAAAACTCTGCCCCAAATTTAGCCAAGGTATACATTTTTGAATAATCACACCTCCCTCCTGCTCAGCAGAGACCTCTTTGATGACTGCAGTTAAATCTCCAAAGATTCTGTCCTCGATGAATACACTTGAGCCTCTCACAGCTCCTACTGCCCTTCAGACTGTGCTGCTTCCCTTGCCGGCTCCTACCTGTGACAATGTTGTGCAAACCGTTTCCTCAGAACAACTCAGCACTGCAGGACCAAAGCCAGATTTTCCTAGTAATGGCTGCTCCGAACTAAGATGGGGGTGGGCACTGGCCCAAAGAGCAAAGATCCAGGCCCCCTGTTGCTGCCCAGGCAGGATGCAGACGCTAGAGTTTGAACGAAAAAGTGGTGAAAGCCAAACCCAGGAGAGAAAGGAATAGAACGAACAAAGGAATCTCATGGGATTAGGACTGGAGTGGGGGAATAAGGAGAAACTGACTGGGAGTTAGGGGAGACTGAGATGAGGAGCTGGGAATGGGATAAGGAGCCAAGGGTGGGATGGGCAGGTTGCAGGAAGTGGGGCAGAAGGTCTGTCCAGAGCTTGGAATGGAACCTAAGATTCCTGAGCCTGACCATCTGTCATCGAATATCTGTGAAACTCACTGGTGTCTCATCCCTCCTCCAATGAGGGTCCACATAAAGGATGACAACCTACTATTGCTATCAGTTACTTCCTGAGATCAAGTGGCTCGTCAGTGGGGTGCATATGAAAGTACCAACCCTGTTAATGAACCATGTGGGTGACTATATGATAATATGTCATATCACTTGTTTTTTTCAGTTTTCTTTGGGGAAAAAACCTTAGGAAATTACATTAAAAATTATATTAAAAGATCGTTATTAAGGTTACAAAGTTAAGTGCTCAAGAGCGAGGAAACGCCAGAACTAAGGTGCTTGTGTAAATGGCACAAGGGTCAGAGCAAAGGTCCATCTAGCCCAGTGTCCTGTCTGCCCACAGTGGCCAGTGACAGGTGCCCCAGCGGGAGGGAACAGAACAGGGAATCATCAGGTGATCCCTCCCCCGTCGCCCATTCCCAGATTCTCATTCCTGCCCATCCTGGCTAATTGCCATTCATGGACCTGACCTTCAGGAACTCACCTTGTTCTTTTTTTAATCTTGTTATAATCGTGGCCTTCACAATATCTTCTGGCACAGATTTCCATGGGCTGACTGTGTGTGACAGCCATGATTATAACCAGATTCAAAAAAGAACAAGGTGAGTTCCTGAAGGACAGATCCATCAATGGCGATGTGTGTGGAGGGATACTTCCTTCTGTATGTTGTAAACCTGCTGCCTATTAATTTCATTGGGTGACCCTTAGTTCTTGTGTTATGAGAAAGAGTAACTAGCATCTCTTTACCTACTTCCTCCACACCACCCATAATTTTATAGACCTCAATCATATCCCCCTTAGTTATCTCTTTTTGCAAGCTGAAAAGTCCCAGTTCTATTAATCTTTCCGCATATGAAAACTGTTCCATGCCCCTAATCAATTTTGTTGCCCATTCTGAACCTCTTCCAATTCCAATACATCTTTTTTTGAAATGGGGCAATCACGTCTGCACTTAATTCATACCCCTTGTGCATAAACATTATGACACAGTCTCTCATGTTCTCCCTCCACAAGACCCGTCTCATTCAGTTCACACACTGGACCTGCTCTGGTGATGTCTCAGGGCTATACAGTAAAAGAGACTGTCGTCTGCCTGACACCTGCTTCCTCTGTTGCAGAAGTGGGAAGGTCCATGACGGGGGTGGATGACAATAAAAGAAAGGCTGGTCTGTGGTTAAGACAGCTGAATGCTGCCCTGTTTCTGCTACAGAGTTCCTTTGTGATGTTAGCACCAAACTTTTCACAGACAGTCACTAATTAGGTGTACCTCATTTTCTAGGTGACTGACCCTCGGATCAGATCTGCAGAAGTGTGAAAAACTCACAGCTGCAAATAACACCAGTGGGAGCTGTTCTCTCAACATATAAGATGCTAAGAATTAAGAACACAGCCGCAGCCACACTGGGTTAGACCAATGGTCCGTCAAGCCTAACATCCTGATTGTGACAGTAGCCAGAGCCAGATGCTAGAGAGAGAATGGACAGAAGAGGGAAATTTTGAGTGATCCGTTCCCTGCAGCACCCCTTTGCAGTTAGAGGTTTTGGAACATGAGGTCGCTCCCCTGGCCATCTTGGCTCATACTGATGGACCCATTCTCCATGAACTGATCTAAGAGCTTGGCTACACTTGCCATTTAAAGCAGGAAAAGTCCCTTTTTGCACAAAACCCATGAGAGCCAGGTCTACATTTGCCAATGGCTTTTTGTGGTGAAACACAGACAGTTCACTCACAGCGAGAGGGATGCAGCTCTTACCAGCAATGCGTTTGTGGTGATGTGCAAGTGAAGACACAGTCTTGCTGTATATAGAGCGTTTAGCCTCCACAGGATATCCCTCAGTTACCCAGATGACCACTCTGGCCAGCACCTCTGCTGCTCTGATCCAGGTAAACAGATGTCTGTCCTTCCCCTGCAAGGCCCCGGGACCTTTGAAACTCTCCTTCCTATTTTCTTGGCAAGTGCTCACTTATCTGGCCAGGTGATAATGCTGCTCCATTGAGCAAACGATCCTCTGCTGGTAGCAATGCTGAGCTACTGGAGCTGACCAGTGTTTGGTGAGCGAGGGCTGTGCAGGGACTTAGGATGGCCTGTCATCCCCCCACCCTTCCCATAAAACCTACTGTCAAAATGGAGCAAGCTGCACTGTGAGATAGCTGCCCTCAAGGCACTGCTCTCATCAGCGATGGAAGTGCTGCAACTGTGGAAGTAAGTGACTACACAAATCAGCGCTTTTCTTTTACAGTGAAACTGATGGTGCAAACTCTGCAAGTGTAGGTATAGCCTCATTTTTTTCGGTACCCAGTTAGACTTTTGGTTGTCACAATATCCCAAGGCAAGAAATCCCACAGCTTCGCTGTGTGTTGTGTGAAGAAATACTTCCTTTTGTTTGTTGTAAACTTGCTGCCTATTAACGTCATTGGGTGACCCCAGGTTCTTGTTACGTGAAGGGGATTGGTAAAGATTAGTGGGTATTTTTTACTTAATCTCTCTGCCTCTCTGTTCCTCTACCTGCAAAATGTGGATAAGAATATCTCTCACCTCACAGAGGTTTTGTGGAAATTAATTAATTAATGTCTGTGAAGCACTGAGACACTACTGTGATGAGTACCATAGAAAAGCCCCTAAGGAAATGAATAATTCTGTCTTCAGAGCAGGTTTAAATAGTGAGCAGCAAATAAGCCTTCTGGCCACATATTGTTTAATGAAGATAAAACAAAATTCTCAGTAAACTGCTCATTAAGTGAGCACAGCCCATGTTTTGCATGGAATAGGGCAGGGATACTGTAGGAAAAAATAAAATGTGATCATATAATTAAAGACTAGGACTAGAAGCAATGGGCTTAAACAGCAGCAAGGGAGGTTTAGGTTGGACATTAGGAAAAACTTCCTGTCAGAGTGGTTTAACACTGGAATAAATTGCCTAGGGGAGTTGTAGAATCTCCATCCCTGGAGATATTTAAGAACAGGTTGGGCAGACCTCTATCAGGATGATACTGGGTCCTGCTGTAAGGGCAGGGAGCTGGACTCGATCTCTTGAGGTCCCTTCCAGTTCTAGTGTTCCATGATTCTATAATAATGTATATACACAAAAGGGACAAATTAAGTTTACACAGGCCAATTCTATTCTGGCATTTCCTAATTTCTGAGTGCTTGATTTTGCAACCTCCATAATATTCTTTAAACTGAATTGTCTGTGTAATTTCAAATATAATTTACAGTTAATACACTCTGAGGAGTACGCTTCACGATGAGAACCATCCGACTGCTACATAAGGGAAAAGCGGATGCAGGATTCTTATGATTTATGATAATGGTACATTAGGCTTCTGGTGAGACCATAGTACGGTAAGTGGTGAAGTCTAGACTCCTTCAAGTCATGTGTCTAAGGCAAATGTATAATGAAGGTACAGCCGCTTTCAGAGACTCAAACTATTATCAAGTTATATCACAGGCGTATGTTATCCCCTTTCCTCCAAGACAGCATGTTTATAGAGAACTCTTCTACTTTTTGGCAGCTAATGTTCAAAAGTGGACAAGAATTTCACTTCTGGTTGAGAAGTAGCTGAAAGCCCGCTAATGATCAAGGATTCCATCTCCAAGTGCTGACTCTACTGGGGCAACGGAGGCAAACGCGGCAGAGGGAATGGCACTAATGCTGAAGGCCAAGAGGTGGTAAGAGCCAGGAAGTGGGGGTGGGGGGGGATCTCCCCCACACAACTGATCATTTAAACAATTTGAAAGCAAACAGTATGTGAACTAAAAGGTTGACAAAACAATGAAAAATTACTGCCCGTTTAGCAAGGATGTAAAAGTTGATGGGTTCGGGTGTATTTAAAGAAACAGAATTATCTGAACAAGTCTTTGCAGCTTACGGAAACGGTTGAACTGGGAGTGTTTGTTCCATATCCAGAGGAAGGAAGAGAGGCCAGGGACCAGCGGCGCCCATCGGTTCTGGGGAAAAGAAGCAAGAGAGTTTATTTTGGATACCATCTAAAATCCTGTTTAATCAATTAACTGGTTAAAAATTATGTTTCACTGGTTAGCTGCTTTGGGTTGGGGTGCCCCGCCCATCGCTGCCAGGCTGGAATGCCCTGCTCTGGACGGGACGGGCCCCCGTACACTGGAGTGCCCCGGCCTGCGGCGTGCTGCTCCAGCTGGCTGAGCAGCCCCCTGCTCACAACGGCCCCCTACGGGCTGGAGCAGTCCCCTGCCCTACCTCTACTATTACCTGTTTACATCCCTACTCCAAGCAGCACTTATAATACCACATTATAATCAAATATACTTGTATTGGAACAGTAACTTGCTATTCTCTAAGGATCGCCTTCCTCACTACTATTTTACAGTCTTAGTAGCAATTTTCTTTCTTTTATTTGTAACTCATGGAAATGTCTCCTCACCGCTTAAAAAAGCTGCTAAAGAAAAAAATGTGTCTGACACCAAAGAGCTACCGAGGCATACTAGAAACGCGGCAGAAAAGGTGGTATCATTTTTAGCAGCAAACCTGTAAAAATGAAAAATGTAATTGTTTCAAAAAGAGTTATCAATTTCCCTCAAAAAAAACCTCAGGGATGGACAATGCTGTGTTCATTTAGCTCTATCTAGTTGTCTCTGTCTCCTGTTCAACCTCATAGCATCTTATTCCATTCACATTGCACTCTGGGATGGAGGATAATGGGTTTCCACCTCATCCTCCACATCATTAAAACGACCACCATTTATGAATATTTCTGGTACAAGTGTTATTTATCCCAATCAGGGGCAAGTTATCAATACCTGTTCACATCAGTTGGAAGTGAATTAAAAAAGTAAGAGCTTTTCAAACAATTTAGATAAGACTTCTTGGGGTTTTTTGGTGCAGTTTATATATAGTAAACTTGTATGTGACAAGATGTTTTGTTATTAGTGGAGGACCAAACTATGGAACTTTCTTTATATGGAGTGATGGCCATCTCTCCATTATCCACACACTTAGGGCACCTAGCTCAGGAAGGCTGTTACAGCATGTACTTGAAGTTAAGCACATGCTTTAGGGGGGAGGCATAGCTCAGTGGTTTGAGCATTGGCCTGCTAAACCCAGGGTTGTGAGCTCAATCCTTGAGAGGACCATTTAGGGATTTGGGGCAATAATTTGTCAGGGATGGTACTGGGTCCTGCTGTGAAAACAGCAGACTGGACTTGATGACCTTTCAAGGTCCCTTCCAGTTCTAAGAGATAGGCAATCTCCATTAATTTAATTTAGGTTTTTTTTTTCCTGAATAAGGATTCTTTCCTGGACTATGGCCTTCTTATACGGACATGTACCTCTCCACGAGGTAACAAAATTATCTGAATACCAGAGAGGCAAATAAATATATTTATTTCTGAAAGATTAAGCAAAAAAGGGTCATGCTTCATGCACAAAATCATATATGTTTAAGCTTTAGAACCAATTGCTATTCATGCATGCCTTACTTAAAACCGCATGTAGACATAGGGTGTTGCTAGCAAGAGACCAAGAGAATTCTCCCCCCATATATTACAGCACCTTCTTGTTATATTCCTGAAAAATTCTGAATCCTTGTACATTACAGAAGATTCTTGCTGTCTCCATAAAAGCAAATGTAAAGAGACCATGTGAATTATTTGACTACATGATCTGGTAGCAGACCAGCCACTGGACTGGGATTTAGGAGATCTGTGTTCAGGTCCTGGTTCAGAGAGACTTTCTATGTGACATTATGCAAGTCACTTAACCTACTCTGTGACTCGGTTCCTTCATATACAAAATGAGGATAACAAGTCTTTCCTATTTCACAAGATTTCTGAGGGGATAAAATCCATTCAGGATTGAGAGAGACTCAAACACTATTGCAATGAGAGACTTGTAAGCAGACAGACATATTACAGAAGAGATTTTAGAAAGCACATATATTATTGAACAGATGCATAGTGATAAAGGGTGTGCCACATTTTTCTCTTTGTAGGATTTCCATATTTTGATTGCACAGATGTAAAAATTTCCCACTCCCCTTCACTCCACTTAAACCATCCTAAGATGACACGTCTCAGTTCTTGGAGCCATTTCCACAAAATCTGATGCATCATTGAGAAGCGTATGAAGCAATCGACGTAATGAATGCCAGCTGTGTATCTTGCCAACAAAGAGCTGCAATATGAAACTAGCAAAATTTTGGTTTCAAAAATTCAAGGAAGTCAGCAAGATTTTCCAAGAAAATTACTTCCTCAATTAGCAAAATGTTTCAAAATTATTTAAATGTGTAAAATAAGAGGAATAGATATATCTTTAAAAAGTGATGCAGTACGGATTTAGGTAGGGATGCGGGGGGGGGGGGGGAGAAAACTAAGTAATTTATTTCATTTTGCAATAATTCCTTTGAGACAATGAAATGTCGGCAAAACAAGCAACTCTGGCGAAACATAACCTACTAAAATGTCATTCTAAAAAAAAGTGCATTTGTGGCAGTTGTGCTAATATCACACAATGTAGACTAGATCAACTTTGCTCTGGCAAATTGTTGTGTGAACAAAGCATTTTCTACGGGAGGGATTCCTGATAATTGTAAGTTGCTATACAAGGACTCCAAATGTTTACTCTCAAAAAATAAAAGCTGAATGCCTAAATGGGTTTGTTATAGCACAAACTCATTAGCAGCATAACATAATACAATCATGCAAAAGCATTACATACACACAGCAGCAATATATATCTGATATATCCTTTACCTGTCTGCTCTGTGTCCATGGCTGAATTGAAGAAATTGTGCAGTTACAGTAAGGGAGGGAAAAATAAATATTGTGAATGTGATTTCTGGAAAACCAGTAACAAAGATGACTATTGATCATTACAGTCACTTTTGCTGAATTTCTCACAACACTGTATGGATTTAAGTGGACACCTCCGTCACACTGGAAGAAATCTGAATATACTGACTCTGTGGGTTTGAAACGTACTCACTGAATGCTCATCAACGGCCTAACGACGGATTTTTGATTAATCACTATTTAAAACAGAGCAGCTCTGCACTATATAGTGGTGAACCTATTGGCTTTAAAGCTAGCATGGTGTTTTCTCAACCAACACTGCATTGTTTTCCAGTGTGCCCAAAGGATCAACTGGTTACTGGTCTGCACAGTGGGAAGAGGACCCATTAATCTGCAGAAGAGGATCACCTCTGAAGAGAACAGATCAAATGGATGATCTCTAGGGCCCACACACCAGTGGCACAATATTTGGGCGAGAAGGGAAATTCAGCTCCGAGAAGATAAGGCAGCACAGCACTCTCCAGTGTATCAGGGCTCAGCAGTTCTGTTGGCAGCACAACCAGGTGACCCACTAAATATAGCTGTACCAGTGGTGCCAGGACAACTAAACCCAGACCATAAGGAGTCAGTGCTACTGATAGCCTGGCTGTTTTCAATGCTGCTGCTATTTCTCTCTGTCCCCTTTTTATTTTGTTTGCTCCTTGCTCAAGTAAAATGTTTGAAACAATTTTATATTTTAAACGCAGCATCAACACACAACTGAAACAAAATTCAAATGTGTTTGGGGAAAGCGATAGAGAACGATGTTCTGAGCCTACCAAATTTCCTATTTTTTCCTTTTTTAATTTCCTTCCTTGAAGGCTGAAAGGTAATGGCAACCCTCTCTTATCTGTGGAAGTCTCCCCGCTTCTGTGTCTCAGAGGGATTTATTAGAGCAGTGGTTCCCAAACTTTTTGCGGCTATGGAGCTCTTTTCAGTCTGTTAAAATTTTATTCCCCCACCCAAGGGGAGCAGCACATAGTGGCAGCCAGCACGTCCCTTGGCCCGCACTGCTTCCTCAGCTCCTGCCCGCTCTGTCCCCTACCTATCCACGGAGGATATGGAAAGGGGGCTCTCGTGGCCAAAGGCAGCTCCTGCACCGGCACTCCGCCCTTGGCTGGGCAAAGGGCCCCGGGAAGGGAAAAGCAAGGAAAGGAAAAGAAAAGTAAGGATCTGGCCCACCATAGGACTGGGAGGAGAAGAGGGTTGGAGCGTAAACGGCAGCGCAGCTGGTGGAGGGAGGAGGGACGGTGCCTCCTGAAGTATCACGATCCCATCCCAAGGGTGGGAGGCAGCCTGCGGCCGGTCACGAACGATGAGCCCCGGGTGAGAATTGCCTGGCAGAAAGTCCCAGTTGCACAGTGGGCCCGATCCTTACTTTTCCTTTCCTTTCCTAAACATTCTGCAGACCCCGTACAGTACTGTCACGGACACCAGGGGTCCACAGGCCACTGTACTAGAGCAAAGTGATACATATCACTTCCTCTTCCCCATTTCTTATGGCGTTCAAGAGCCTTTTTTGCCCAACTTCCAGCCCCTTCTTTTCAGGGATGGACTTTGATCCCTGCTTCTATTTCTATACTCGTTTCACAGCACCTTTCTTCTGAAAAAATCCAAGGTGCCGGGCACCTGAAACCCCTATACGGGGTCTATAAAAACTTTATTGGGATTTACTCACCACCATTTGCATCTGGAACCCCAACTTAGAAGTACTTCTAGCATAATGAAATTGGATGGGAAACCACGAAACCTCAGTTCTACCTAGCTCAGAAACGGTCTCCCTCTGTGCAAGTCACTTCATGTCTCTGTGCCTTTGTTCTCCTTCCAATACTTCTTCTGGCTTGCTTACTCAGACTCTATGCTCCTTAGGGAAAGGCGCATAATTATGTGGCCCATATAGAACCTAACTCAACTGCACTCCAATGTCAGCTGGAGTTTCTTGGCCCTACTGATATATATTATATATTGTTGCATGGGGCAGAATGTTGATATTGAAGTAAATATCTTGTGAAAACATTGGCAGCATCTGCTAGGGGCTGGTTCAAGTTAAAAACCAGAAAAACAGGGATGTAAAAGGTTAACTGGTAAACAGGTCCAGTTGACTGGGGCAGCTCCCTACCCGCCATGGACAGGGGCAGCTCTGGACGGGCTGGATCAGCCTCCCCGCCAGTCCCCTCTTTAATCAGTTAACTGGTTAAAATGATGTTTAATCAGTTAACCAATCAAATGGGATTTTACATCCCGAATACAATGTATCGCTCTCAGAGGCTGGGCTGATAAAAGGTTTGCTGTCTGTTTTGAAAAAGGCTTTAAAAGCAGTATTGTTAACATTGTTGTAACAGCCAACTACTGCAGCAAGTTATGTCTTCAGTTTTATCGACAGCTTTCCTTCATGTAGTCCTGGAACCAGACCCCAAACTGCGTCAAGTGGCATGATTCAGGTGACTTTGATGCAACTACAGCTATTTACACCTGCTTGGGATCTGACCTCTTTAAAACAGGAATGCATTTAAATCATTTGCATTTTTAATCAGTAGCTACCATGTACTAAGGACTTTTTCCCCTCCTGCCTGCTGCCTCCTCTTCCTCTTCTTATCCCCGGTATATTAGGTATCATTCCATATAATTAACACGAGACCATGAAATCTGTGACTAACTGTGCTTCCTTATGCAAAGCCTGATAAAGAGCATAAAGCCTGCTGCTAGCATTACACTGAGGTGCAGGAGGTGGGAGGCAACTCAGTTGACTCACAATGGTTTTCCTTGAATTATCTGACAGTCAAGACCATATCCTGGGGCAATCTTTGACTTCTCCCTCCCCCTAACCCATATATTGCAACTTCCTTCCTTCAAAGCATTTCCAATGTCCACCCATCATTCCCATTTCAGACCTCATCTCCCATCTTGATTCCCACTACCTCCGCTTCTCTGGCAAACACCCAGATGGTTTCTTTCAGTCCAAGCGAAATGCAGCTTCTAGGATCACCCTCCTCATACATGAATCTGTGCTTGCTACACTCTGTGTATCTCCCTGCCCCCGACATACACCACATCAGGTTCAGTCTTCTCCTTGATATCAAGGCCCAACATTTATCTGTTCTTTGATACTTATCCAACCCTGTGTCTTTGTGTATTACGACCCCTCGCATCTACTCTATGCCCGCTATTCTGCTATGGATGCTAAATTCAATGCCTCATTTGTGTGTTTCATTCATGATTGTCTTCACACCTTCTCGGCTGTTCTCTTACACCCATCACCATGGTATCTGAGCTCCTTCCAAAAGCTCATTACATGATGTGACTAGCAGCTGTTATGTGAAGTTCCCCACACTACCAACTACATATGGAACTCTTTTCCTAAACTTGTCTCCAAGGCAACTGCTCTCCACATTTAAATCCCTCTGTATTATGCTAGTGAAACACTGTGCTGTCCCTTTGTAAATGTAAAATTAGTACTAAATTTAACCCATTACCTCTATCTCCTTACGATAGCAATATTGCTAATGGTTATTGTTTCCTTGTCATGACCAAAGACTGGGACCACAGAGAAAAAGGCAAAGGTTTACATCTGGGTGTGGGAACCGCAGGCTCAGGGGGGGGGGGGGGTGGATGTGGCCCCCGGCTTGCCTGGATCCAGCCCCCAAGGCTCAGGGCTCCCCCCCTCAGCACTGGGGAGCCTATGCCTACTGCAGGACTAGAATACACAAAATATACTAGCCTAGACCCCAGTAGGTTCTGGTGTGTGAAGGGAAGTGAGGAGTGTCTTTCTCCTTCTGGGTCAGGGGCCACATCAGTGAGGGGTTGGGTTTTGGGTTGTTGTTTTTTTTTTGGGTGGGGAGGGCTTCTCACTTGTGTGCAGGCCCCAACTGATTTTTCTGTGGGTCAGCAGCCCCCAACCCCAAAAAAGATTCCCCAGTCCTGGTTTACATGGAAAATTCAGAGCATTTCATTTTAAACTAATATAGCAAAAAGAAAATTAAATGTTGGGCACAGCAAAGAGATCAAAAATTAATGAATAAATATGTTGAATTTGACTGGCTTTGCAAACAAATAGATTTGTTTAGAAAAGAGAACTTCAGGATCCCTGAAAACATACTTCATCTCCCATAAGACGTGTTACCTGAAAGAGTGCTATGGAAGTGCAGTTAAACGTTAAAGCAAACAAGGAATCTAATAAACCGTGTGTCTCATCACCTTTTTCATCTTGTTTTATTCCACCCTTTGTTCTCCAACCCTGTCTCTGAATCCCCACCAGTGCTAGGAAAGCGCTTTCCAGTAGCACCCAAACTGTGCAACTGCAAGCTAAACAAAACACAATAGATAATGACAATGGAGTGACAATCGGTACCTGTAGAGAAGACCCAGGAATGTTGAAGACATTTCTAGATTCTAACATTACAGTCTAATCGGAATCTGAACAGAACCTAAAAACCTGTAAATCAGTGTTTCTCAAAATAGTCCGCGGACCCACTGAGAACGCTGCTCCCGGGCTGCTCCCGTTTGTTTACAGCCCGGGTCACGCGGCTTCCTGCAGCGTCCCTTGGCTGCAAACAGCGAACTGTAGCCAATGGGAGCCGTAAGGCTCCATGGCTGCAGAGCCAGTAAGTAAACAAACCGGAATGGCGGTAGCAGCTCTCTCAGAGTGGGTGCGCAGACCACTTTAAGAAACTCTGCTCTAAATAGCAGCTACTTTCCAGAGTAGAAAATATGCACTACACTCAGGTAGTTTTCATGTGCCAATCGTGAGAAAAAGTGTGCTAACTTACCTGCGGGCAGGTACAAAGGAAAAATGAGCAGGTGCATTAGGAGAGAAATTCCTGGGACTATCCAAAGGACTGCCACCTGTTTGAGAAAGTAGAGAATATTTTCATTTGTGTTACATTCACAACAAACCTTTTTCTTGTCACATAAGAGCAAGTTGGTATGCTATATGAATGGTTTTGATTTACACATAACCTAGACTTTAGATCTTTGAACATTTTAAAAGCTTGTTAAATATTTTTTTTGTTATGAAAATAATGGAAAATTGATTCTTTTCCCTCTACCAAATCAGTGTTTCTCCTTACTTTTGTAGAATGCAATTTACAATGTGTATTTTCCAGTTTAAATGGTTAAAAAAATAAGTAACATAAAATGCACCAACTATACATAATATATTTGTTCTTGGATTTAAAAAAATATATTTTTATGTATGTGTTGATATAATACTAGCAACAAGAAATGATAGAAATGAAGCTGATGATGTATTAAAGAGGATTTCTAAGGAAGTACTTCTGTTCTCCCAACATGAGATGCATTGGTACAGGCTGCACTCTAACAAAATGTATTGTACAGCACAATTTTGGAAACCTAGCATTGTGTTCATTGCTGTGAATATATTCCTATGAGACTGCTCATGGTAGCAAAAGAGTACACTCACGACTAAAAGCTTGCAGGACTGGATCATAAGACAAATGAGGCATTTTAAAAAACTCTTTGCCCATCAACTTACATTTACCTTAATTTCCAATGTCCTGAGATACAGTACAGGTTGGATCTCCTCATCCAGCACCCTTGGGACCTGACCAGTCCCGAATGAGGGGATTTGGCAGACCAGGGCAGGTCCCTCCCAGCATGACTCCTTGTGCCCTGCTGCCACCAGCTAGGGCTCCAGCCTTGCCCCACTTCTGCCTGCCCAGCTGTGGCTGCTTAGGCTAGAGCTCTCTTGCGGCTGGCCCCCGAGCACCTTAGCTGGAGCTCCGTGGCCAGGGCCAGCCTCCTGCTACTGCCCAGCTGCAGGGGCCAGAGCTGCCTGCCCTTCTACATCTCCCTCTCCCCCCAACAGGGGGCTCCTGGCTGGGTCACTGGCCCCCTACCCCATTACCTGACCTCCCTATACCTGGGCTCTCTGGTCCAGGAACATCTGTGGTCCTGCTGGACCATGGATGTTGCAGACTAAAGCATCCCAATTAAGGGAGATACAACCTATATTTATTACATACACCTTTGTATTCCCAAAAATGAAAATCCCAATGTGTTAGTAAGCTGAAAGAAAAGATCAAGAATACAAAAATCTTGACTATGTAGCAGCAGCATTTTTCTTCTTGCCTCTGTTATATGATGTAGCAACACACAGTTTCTATGTGATGTATTAAAGATGTATTTAATTTTAAAGGTAAGCGTAGAAAATCTCTATAAAATCTGAAATGATTTAACAACTAAAAGCTGAAACCCAATGAAATTAAAAGTTCCCCAAAATACACTACAGGCTCCACAGCATTTAGTCACTTCACTGGGTCTACTCAAGAATGGGCACATGCGTAAATGGTTTGCCCAATTCAGGTCCTTAATCCCAACAGAAAATACAGACCAGATGCTACCAAAAACTAGTAGCATTTTCTTTGCACAGAGTAAAATGATATTAGAGTTATGGCAACAGGCCAAACAAGCATGAATTGCTACAAGGACGAGATATGTGGTAGCTGGAAATGTTCTCAGTATAATTCAGAATTAAAATCTCACACTGGGTGACAGCTTGTGACGGCGTGTCGGGGGGTCCTCGACCCTGCACCCCCATCCGCAGCCAGATGTGACTCTCAGCCAGCTGGTAGATCAGAAGGTTTACTGGTTCACAGCGTAGCTTAGGAACGACGTTAGCACAGGTACGCAAGGCAGGCAGCAGTATTCCTCTTGGGGAGCAAGTGGCTCCCAGGTCCCTCACCTCCTTTTCCTGCTCTCAGCCTCCTCACCCCTCCTAGCTCAGTGGAGACTGACCCAATTCTCGGGCCTAGTTCCCAGCCTGGGACAGCCCCCGCCTGTATCTTTTATCTCTCTTCCTGTGAAAGAGTTATCTTAAGTCTGGCCCTCAGGTGTCTGGGCCCAACACACATCTGGAGTGAGCCATCAGGAATCACACACAACACAATACAGCAGTGGTCACCAGCCGGTAGATTGGGATCTACTGGTAGATCTTGGAGCCTCTGACAGGTGATCTTGACCGGTTTGGCTAGGAGGCTCTGAAGTGCCTGCACTTCCGCTGCCCCTCCCCTCATTGCCCCACTGCTCCTGTCCAGAGCCTCAGAACTGCCCCCTGGGAGCCTCCTGCTTCTTGTGCAGAGGGGGCAGAGAGGCGTTGATGTCTCTCCGTCCCCCTCCCCTGTACTTCATCTTCACAGATTAAGGAGGGCGGGGCCTCAGCGAAGGGGTGGAGCAGGGGTTTGAGGCAGATTCTGGACTGACAAATTCAAAAAGTGATGTTGCGCTTAAAAAGATTGGAGACGACCCCTCTATGTGTCACAGCTACAGGTGTTAAAATGATTATTTGTTAAGAATACAGGTATTTCAGCCATCAGGCATCTCAAAGGGCTTAACTTCAGTGGGATCGGCAAGTGCTCAGCACCCTAAAAATTGAGCTATTACTATTCATTTATCAAAGCCTCCCCCTTCAGCAAAGCACTAAAATACATAGACATCAATGGAATTTCAATGTGCTTAATTGCTTTGCTGAACAAAGATAGATTTACCCCTCATCCAAAATTATGGAAAAGTTAGATCAACTGTCCAGGAACTAAGACTTCACAGTTTAGGCAAAAAATGATTTAACTAGCAAACTGAAAGCGCTAGCAAGAGCGTCCCAGTTTGAGGCTGTATGATGCTTTTCACTTGTCAGCAGCCACATGGGGTGATCGGCACAGACAAGTTCACTGCATTCTCCACACTGCTTGTGGCTCGTTTGGCCAGCTGTCCTTGGGCAGACGCAGAGACCAGATGGGTTTCTACTCACTCCATTATTTTAGTGTACAGCAAAGTTACAAGTTTATGCTCCCAAGGCTTGTCTTTTGAAAGCGCTTCCTTTGAGGGTGGGGACTGAGATCCAATTCCGAATGATCACTTTGTGAGAAGTGTTCACTAACAGGTGACATTGTTTGTCTTATTTTCCTGCCCATTCGAAAGTCTAACCATTGGTTTCACCCATACAGTTTCTATTGGGGCACTGAGTATACTGGATGAGGGACATCACACGTGTAGGGCCCATGGATCTTAAAAGGTGTGTTGATCATTATAACGATGGGAGATAAGTCTGATGATCCTGGGTCTATTGTTCTGGAAGGATCAAGTGAAGCGATGGGCAACCTAGGCTGGTGAGGGGGCCACATGAGTAGCCCTCCATCTCAGTGGGCTGCAAGATTGTCATAACCTAGAATTTCTCCCAGTTTGAGGTAGTTCTGCTAACTGCATGTGCGTACCTAGATTTTGTGGAGTGTAGGGATGTTAAGAGGTGGGTAAATGAATAACTGTGTAGTCGATACTATTTGTATCAATTACATGATTCATCGATAAAAGAAAGTGCTCTGTCCCGGCTCGTGCCAGACCAGGAGATACCCTGTCTGCGGCTCTGCAGTTTAAATGTAGTATGAGCCAGGTGTGCAGATACATTTAAACTGCAAAGGCACAGCGGGGTAGGTCCTGGACCAGTGCGTGTCAGGACAGAGCTGGGACCGCTGTGGCTCTGCATTTTAAATGCAGCCACCTGACTCTTACTACATTTAAAATGCAGAGCCACAGCGGTGGTAGCTCACAGACCCGGCTCATGCCGGTCCAGGACGCTGCACCTCTTACTACATTTACAATGCAGAGCTGCAGCAGTCCTGCACTGGCGTGGGCCAGGACTGCTCAATTCTAGCTTGTGCTACGTCCAGCAGCCCCTGTTTGTGGCAGCCAGACTGGCCGCAAGCAGAAGGTGTTCTGGCAGCAGCCTCTGTCCGCAGGCCCAGTTCCCCATTGGGACCACCCCCACGAACAGGAGCTGCTTCACGGCAGCCTCCCCTACCCCCACACTCATCAACATCACGGAGCAGGCAGCACCGCGGAGACGGTGCTGGGGGAAACTGGCTTTTAAGCCAGCGCCCCCTGGCACTGGTTCCTGTCCGGTCCCCTTCCCCCGGCCATTGCTGCCTCTGATACAGACACATCCCTAGTCGGGTGTCCAACTTTACGAATGTGGATGAGGCGTAAACAGGTGCTTAAAACTCAGCACAAGTATTTTGCTCAACTTAAGCCAATGTACAGTCACACTTTATTTCAGTACATAGAACAGTCCACAGACACCTGCTCTTATGTCTTCTCTCCACAAACTCATGCTGCAGGAGGGCACATTAGTGCAGGCAGCGAGCTGGCCACCAACCACAGCTATGTACCCTGAGAGTATGCTATTTGTACTTTGCTAGCAGGCACAGATTAAAGCAGCCACCCAGCTGTTGTAACCTGCTCCTGCAGCTGGCCAGAGAATCAGAATAATTGGACACCCTGGCAATTCTTCACTCTGCAGCTCCCAGAATGCATTGGACAAAATAATGAGTAACAGTCTCCTTTGTAGGGGTTACGATCCATTATTTTCAAGAGCTGACCAAGTGGACAGTGCAGTACAAGACAGAATACACACATTCCTGGCCCAAAAGAGCACGTAACTAAACACAGTAGATTAAACAGAATGCCCTGGAAACTTAGCAGAAATGAACAGCCAGGCTAATCCTGTTGACTTGCTCAGGCAGGTGGGAGGTTGAGGGGAGTATTTTAGTTTGGGGGAAGATCTGGGGAAGTGTTCAAATCAAGAAGTGCAGATATTGAAACAGAATGCATTAAGCGGTCCCTCAATTTTCTATCTAAATCTTGGGACAGATATGGTGTCAATTTCAGACATTTCAAAATTACCTGTGAGTATCGAGATGACGATTTCCAGTCACACATACATAAGCCTACATCTCATCTATGCTGCCCTGCAGTTTGGACCAGGAGCGTGTGAATAGCAATGCACACCAAAGCTTTGTGCTGTCCCTTACCCATACATACACACAACAGGTGTGAACTGAAAAGACTGATTGTGCTTAGCCAAACTACTCACCATGCTAGCAAAACATTCTCACGTTATTGGTGTAACTGAAATACAGATTACTGGCAATGCTTCACATTTTGCTAAATGACATTTTCTTTCAATTTTCCTATATTGATAGAATACTTTCACATTCTCCAGAATCATTGTGCCTAGAGAATTTAAAAACTGTTTTACTAAATTGTACCCATCCCATGTTTTCCACTATAGAAAACTATGTATTTGTATAATAAACTGTATCAACTAGAAAATACTTTCAGCTCTCCACCACTTTCACGTACGTTCATCGACCATACTTCTGGAAAACGTAGGTCTTGTAGATCAGTATTTCTTGACCTTTTTGATACCAGGGACTGGCTTGTTGTTTCTTAAACTCTCTCTGGGAGATTTCATGGACCAGTACCACTCCATGGACCGGTCATTGAGAGAGACTCTTGTAGGTAATGTATTAAATTCCACTGAGCACTTAAATTGTTGTAGATTTCATATTCTTTTCTAAATAAGTTTCCATGGATCTGGAAATGTATATAGTTGAGTGCAATGAAGAACTGAAGAGAATCTCAGCAGATTTGAAATGCTTCATAACAGTTAAGCTTCCTCTCAGACATAATTTGCATTGATACAAAAATATAGTCAAGAGTCTGATGAGCAGTATTAGCTCTTGGTACTTTGTTAAAGGTTATTCTCCCCTCATTCACACCTCGATCAAACTGTTTGCTACTGATATTGAATTTTAATTCTACAAAATTGTTTACAAGTTTAGATCCTACCCATGAATGGCCATTGTAATCTGGCAAAAGAGAGGATTTTGACATTTAAAAAATATTGTATGGATACAATAATTGAACCTTTTTTCATACTAGTTTCTGTGCCTGACACTTAAGGAACTCTGCTAAGAATGGCTCGTTATCCTACTATATGTCCTATAATGCTTTTTTAACATTTCCTTTGTGTTACAAAAAATAGTACTATTTCTATTAATCCATAATTTATTTTGCTTCCCTGACCCACTCCTCACCAAGTTGTGATTCAATCACTTAGCATGGAAGATCTGAGAGGAGTCAGATAAAAGATGATCAGTAAATATTTCCAGGAACAAGCTAGGGAATATATTTATTGCATGACAGAAACTGGATGAATTACTAATGTAACTTCTAAAATCACTTTTGCAGTTTAACAATGGGGATCTCTGTACTTTACAAGCAATGGCAGAAGCCATTCTATGTTTCTGAAGCTCAGTGGGGAGGAGGGGGGAACTGTTACAAAATGTCAGATTTTGAAATGCAAAAGTCAAAGCTATTTAACATTTTTGTGCCTGCAACAGTAAATTAGCCAAATTGCACATATTTAATATTTTATATTACTGTGTGTAGCAGGGATGTTAAAAAGCAGTTAATTAAGTAACCATGTAATGGCTGAAAATCTAGCAGTTACACGGTTACACACTGCAGAGTTGGCAGCACAGCTGGCTCTCCAGGAGTGGGACTGGCAGACAGTGTGTGCCAGTTGCCAGTTCCCGCTGCTGACCCACTCCTGGGGAGCAGGCTGCGCTGCGGGCTTTGCAGTGTAAGTTTTACACTGCAGAGCCCACAATGCAGGGTGGCAGCCAGCTCCCTGAGAGCTGGCTTTTAAGCCGGCTCCCGCCTGCAGTCCCGCTCCTAGGAAGCTAGCTGCTTCCCTGACGCTGCTGCCTCTGATACAGAGGCAGCAGCAGGGACGGCATCTGGCTTCCACCAGCAGCCGCGTGCTTCTGGGTAGCTATCTGCCAACCTGCGCTGCTGCCTCTGATACAGAGGCAGCAATGCAGGGCAACAGCCAGGTCTTGGGCCCCACTCCAAGCTCCACTTCCAGGGAGCCAGCTGCCGTGCTGCGCTGTGGGTTCTGATACAGAATCTGCTGCATGGGGTGGCAGTTGGCGTATAACTGTTAATGGGAACCCATAAACCCATGCTTATCGGTTAACCGTTTAAACAGTTATTCTTTACACCCCTAGTATGTAGTGTTAAACTTCAAGAGATTACACAGCAAGTCTGGGTTAGCAGGTTTATCTGCTAGGGATGCACAGAGTTAACCTGTTAGCATGCCTCTTACCAGCATCCTTCCCTGGGTAACTGGTTAACCAGTGATGCAGAAGGCATGGCCTGGCCCAGCCAGGTTGGAGCAGCCACCACTGGCGTCCCCACTGCGGGTGGGAGCTGCTCCAACCCAGCCAAGCCTGCCACGGTTTCCAATTAAACACTTAGTTTAACTGGTTAACCACCTAACCAGGATTTTATACCCCTATTGCATGCTATGGCTATCTGTATGTGAGAAAGATGCAGCTGTTAGTAGAGTCAGCCTGTCCCCCTATATCAGACGCTCTGGAGGGAGTAGCTTGCAGACAACTCTGTGATACACAGCTGCACTACAACTGCTGCTCCAAGTTCTGTTCTCACTCTAAGGAAGCTTTTTGAAGACATCAGGGTTTTCTACTACATTTTAATTTCGTTTATTCAGAGGAAGTTAGGTGCTGGGATCCGGGGTGAAGGAAGGAAATCCTTAAATACTGATCAGGTTGGGAATGGGTACAGGTAACAAGAGGGGGTCAGAGGGTGACTCCACTATGAAAGGAGCACGATCTAATTCAGAATCCACCCATGCAGCAGTTGCTATCAGCACCAGGTTGGACATATGCACAACAGGCACGGTCGTGGTCGCACTGCAGTCCCTAGTATGGTATTAGACTATATACTTGATTCATGTTATGTGTGTGCTGGACAGGGAGATCCAAAGAGCACCAAAAGCTACAGAGCTCATCAAATTTAAAATGGTGCCCAGATCTGCCTGACCCTTCTATTGGCTCATTTTATTTTATAGGCTGCGTCTACATTGGCAAGATTTTGCGCAAAAGCAATCGCTTTTGTGCAAAAACTTGCCGCCTGTCTACACTGGCCGCGAGTTCTTGCGCAAGAACACTGATGTTTTAATGTAAGAAATCAGTGCTTCTTGCGCAAGAATTATGATGCTCCCACTCAGGAATAAGCCCTCTTGCGCAAGTGTTCTTGTGCAATGTTAATTTCTTGCGCAAGAGAGCGTCTACACTGGCACGGATGCTTTTGCACAAAAGCACATCTCTTGCGCAAAGGCACATGCCAGTGTAGACGCTCTCTTGCGCAAATACTTTAACGCAAAAACTCTTGCGTTAAAAGTATTTGCGCAAAATCTTGCCAATGTAGACGTAGCCTTATGTGTTTACTGGCAGACAATTCTACAGCTTATGAATAAGGCTGCGAGTCTTTCATGGATGTCACGGATTCCTTGACTTTCTGGGACCTCCGTGACTTCTGCATCCGACCGTGTCACTGATCCCAGGGCCACCCAAGCAGCTGGGGCAGCCCCAGGGCCAGCTGTACTAGCAGCTGCTTGGGCAGCCCCAGGCAGCTGGGCCCAGGTGCTGCCTTAGGGCAGCAGTCCAACAGCAGCAACTGCAGCGCCCCGGCTACGTCCACATGAACAGCAACAGCCCAGAGGCTCCCTCATGCCCTTGAGTAGCAGCTATGCCTGTGGGAGCACTTCACTGCCCCCAAGCGCCTGAAGCACCCTAGAGCCACTCAGAGTACCTATGTTTTAGTCAAGGCTATTTATAATGCAAATCAGGGACAGGTCACAGGAAGTACATTTGTGTTCATTCCCCGAGACCTATCCACAACTTAACATGAGGTTTTGAAAGAAGAATTTTAGACACGTTCAAGAAACAGAAAAATGCAGAGGAGTGGGAGACTGGACAGCGGTCGGAAAGGTAAGGTTGAGATAATGGTTTTTTTTTTTTAAATTATGGCACCAGATCATGCTTGTACTAAGGATGTTAAGAGGCAGGTAACTGGTAATCGTGTAGTCGATACAGTTTGTATCCACTACTCAATTTGTCGATCAGGCTCAGAAGGAGCTACCCCCGCTACTGTTCTTCAGTTTACATGTAGTAAGAGCCGGGGACCCTTCACAGACAGGAGCTGCTGCGGAGCAGGCTCTGTTCGCAGCCATTGGTGCTGACGTGGACAGGAGCTGTTGCGGTGAAGCAGCCCCGCCGATGATGCCTGGCTGCAGCAGGGGCTGCTTCACCACAGGAGCTCTTGTCTGTGCGGGGTCCCAACTCCCCGCTGGGACCTGCCGAGGATGGGGCTGCTAGTGCAGCAGCCTTCGCTGGCCCCTCGCACTGCTGCCTCTGATGTGAGACCCACACACATAGGCTTCTCTTATTAAAATTCCTTTAAGCTGCCTCCAGCTCCCCAGCTTGCTGCCTCTGATACGGGGGAGAATGGGAGTAGTCGACTCAACTACCCAATAAGCCCAGGCTTAGGCTTATAAGAGAAGACAAGGGAATTCATGAGGGTTTAGGTAGAATGCCAGTTACTCAACTACCCATGTATCTACATTATTTGCACATTTTATTCTTTTAAAAATAAGCAGAAAGTGGAAAATGGAAAATCCTTTTTCCAAAGAATTAGAAATTTTATTATAAGCAAAAGCTCTTCAGGTGACACAGTTTTTAATCCAAAAGTCACATATACATGTGGTCTTTACTTAAAGACACTCCTGGTAAACAGAGCTTCAGCCAATGTTTTGAAAAATAGAGCTGACATTAAGTGAAGTTATTATTTACCTAAGCAAACCTTAAGGTTTTTTAACATTAAAATGTAAATTACTCTAAAATTATAATACTGGGACGAGGGTTTGTTTAGTTTTTTTTAAACAGGGTTTATAAGTGATTTATCTAGTTTATTGATAGAGGCATATGAAACATTTGCTAATATTATTTTAATTTCAGGAAGTTCAATTAATGCACAGCAATTAAAATGATCTTTAAGAGACCGTGATCTCGGAAAAGATTTGTTGCCAAGAACTTTTAGGTTAGTAGAGAATTCACATCAACGAGTGGTCCAAGGGTGTAGGAAAGCTGAAAACCCTAGAAGACGAAATATTAAAAGTATAAGAATTTAAAACGTGTGAACAGCAATCGCTGCGCTCATTGCTTAGCACTGTTTGAGGAGGCTATGAAACTGATTTTAGATTTGGCCTGCAAACTTGATTTGCCGCTTACTATTATCCCAAACAAAGAGTCATGGAACCTTCTCAGAATTAGTGTTCCTCAGCTTAGCAGACCATTGGTCGTTGCAGTGATTGCTTTCCAGCTTTGCAGGCAGGACTCAAAAGACACGAGCTATGCACAGTGTGCAATCGGATTGCCGTCTCTGAGTTTTTCGCTCCCTTCAGCCTCTTGGTCGACTTTGGTGTCTATGTACGGCAGAGGCAGTTTTAAGGAAACAGTGGCTGCCTGTGGCCAATGAGGGCATTATGGCATTTTGGGAGAGCCATGCTGAAAGAATGACTTGGTCACACTCCCTTTCCCTTGGCCATACCCAGAAAAGGTAAAGGTGCGTTCCTATGTTACTAACATTCTTGTAACAATGTGCTGATGTCTCTAATGAGTAGTCACTCTTTGTAAAAACCCCACTGGAGCTTCAGCGCCAACAGTAGCAATTCTAATCCACGAGCAGCAGGAGAGCTGATCTTTGCTCACAGACTAAATAGGGTTTAGAACATCTTTGCCATGGGAGATCAACACACTTCGGTGTCTCTTATTAAAATTCTTTCAACTACAGCAGATGCAGCAGTGCTGGGAAATTTTAAAAGGAAGCAGAAATTCCCCTTCTCCCTGAAGCTCCTTAAAAGCTTCACCCAGACTTGAGTAGAGCAGAAGAACTAATTGCTTTTTATTTTCAAACCAGAAATAACTCACATGGGATCTAATTAAAATGCTAGAGTCGGGAGAGAAAACAGCCATATAAATCTGAAGAAGAGAATACCCAGGAATTTGTGGTATCTCTGTACCACATTGTGCACACTGAAAAGTATTAGGACACCCACATAGCAAATACTGAAATGTGAAAAATTCTCACTCCCCAATTTGTTGAGTTACTCAACATCATTTTGATTATAATTTTAGTTTTAATTATACTAAAGATAGTTCCAGCTACATGGGATAAGCCTCCAGTTCAGCTCTGTTTCATTATTAGGAAGCTGGGGGGAGGTCTACACCAGTGGTAACCAACCAGTCAATCGGGATCTACTGGTAGATCTTGGAGCCTTTGACAGGTGATCCTGACGGGTTTGGCTGGGAGGCTGTCAAGTGCCAACACTTCATCTGCCCCTCTAAGCACTGCCTTGCTGCTCCTTCCCTCTGCCTTGGAGCTGCCTTCCAGCCCCAGAGCCTCTTGCTTGCTGTGCAGGGCACAGGAAGAAGAGGAGGGGGTGCTGATGTCAGGGTGCCCCTCCCTCCATTCTGTATCCCATCTCCACAGAGGGGGGCAGGGATGGAGAGAGTTTGCTGGCTGCTTTTTGGAGTGGTGCAGGGCCAGAGTGGAGTGAGCCTGCTTTAGTCCCCTGCACCACCACGCAGCAGCCATCTGGGGTAAGCAATGCCCAGCTGGAGCCTGCATTCCAAACCCCAGCCCCAGTCCTGAACCCCTCCTGCACCTCAAACCCCTGCCCTAGCTCTGAGTCACCCTGCACCCAAACTCCCTCCCACAGCCTGCACCCTGAACCCTCTCCAGCACCTCAACTCTCTGCCGCAGGCTCAGCTCAGAATCTCTCTCACACTCCAAATCCTTTAGCCCAAGATCAGAGTCCACATCCCCCTCCCTCACACCCCAGCCTGATAAAAGTGAGTGAGGATGAGGGAGGGAGGATGGAGTGACCAGGGGCGGGGCCTTGGAGAAGGGGTGGGAAGGAGGCGGGACAAGGGTGTTTGGGTTTGAGGTGGATCCTGAATTGCATTTAAATTGAACAAGCCATCTCATGCTTAAAAAGGCTGGAGACCACTAGTCTACACTAAGCTGCGGTTTGCAGATTGGATATGAAGGGCTGCAAGCTCCAGTTCTCCTGTCTGGATGCTGCCGGCACAAACTAAAAGGTTCTAGTTCTCATTGAGATGGTCCTGTGTGAAAAAGAATTTGACTGAACATGGTTCAATTACTTCAGGAGAGGAAAGATAAACATGAGCCCAAGCTGGCCTACTAGTATTAAAGTGCCTCATTAAATGACACTAGCTTACTTGGCAAGCTCCACAATTAGCAGAATAATAATAGCATGGGTTCTCTCTCACCAAGCAAAGCGTGGGGTAGTCAAGCACTTAATATTAGAATAATGAAAGTTATTAGAATAAATAGCCCTGCCTTTGATGGGAAGACAGACGCCTGCAGTATTCAAGAAAGTGAAGTGAATGTCAGGATAAGGCCTTGGATAAGAAGAGCTGTAACTGCCTCGGGGAAGGAGAAATTATCGAAGCATTTCCAAACCAGCTCATAAATGCAAAACGTGGATTGACTCCCTTGCCTGAGAAATTTGAAGTATGCAATTTTTGGTAAAAGCATCCTTCAGCATTGCCTCCCTTTGTTCCCAATGAGAGGGAAATCAGGCTGTCCTTGGGGAAGATGACTTCCTCCTCTGTCAGGAAGCAAAGACGGGCACTGAGCGTATCAGGTGAATGAAGGTAGCCGCAGGAGTAGCGTGTAACTTTGTTTCAATAGGGAACAGTGAGAAATAGAGGACATTTTAAAATGACTGTACTGAGTGCAGCCTGCGATCCAAGTCCCATTTTCACAAAGGGCAATTCTTCATTAATTTACCTGAAGAACTTTCTTTTTGAGCTTCTGCCAAAGAAGACATTTTCAGCTGTGAAAAATAATGGTAAAAATTACCACTGATCTTAACAGTCTGTTACCAAAGACCACCCACTGCGCATGATCCAATCCAGATTGACTTGCCTGCCAATTTTATGTAGAAAGATAGTACCTGAGCTCAGATTATTTGGAACCCAAAAAAGTTGATGTGAGGTGTTACATTTCTTAATCTAAAATGAATAAGAAGTAGATTTATTTGTAAGTTCACAGAAAAGTCTCACAGGAATCTCATTGACTGTGTACTTTTGGGAAGACCACTCTGCTCTATTCTTCACATATATCAAAAGAATAAATCCTTCCTTTAAATGAAAAATTCAGTTCAGTCTTAATTATCATGCAGTGTTGAGCTTCTCCAGAATGAAGGTTTCATCTTCAAAGCAGATAGCCCGCCTCCACGTGCTGTATTTTGGGATTTGGATTTATTTTGATTGTTTGGGAAGGGAGGGGATTGTAGTTTCTAATGCAAGGTCCTCTCTGTTTGGTTTGATTTTGCTTACTGTGGGAGTTGAATGGGTCAGGTGCAGAGGGACTGTGAAGGAACCTGGAAGGGAGTAAGTGACTATAATGCAGCTATCCTTTGGTTGCTTAAATCTTCAATACTAATCTTAACGACTCATATTACAAAGGTAAGGATTATACACGGACATATTATCTGCGCTCGTATTGGGTGTTACCACAATTTTCAGAAGAGTTTCTGCATTTGTTTTTTCCAGAGTGCTTGTTAAAAATGCACTTCTATGTTTCTTGTCATGACTCTTCTGCCAAAACATTTTACATTTTAAGTAGAATCCTCATTCGACAATGCACAAATGGCCACTGCTGGATCTGAAGTACTACAGAAGTGGAACACGATCTGTAATCGAGCTGACCTGTAGCAAACCCAAGTGCTGAGCTAGAAGATTAAATGGAGCAGTTGTTAACTACTCAGAATACAGTTTATTCCTAGCAATTTAAATAAAGAGTGTTTTAAAAGCAAAATAAATACAGGTTGAAACTCTCTTAACCGGGACACTCTGATCTAGCAACATCCGTGCTCCGGCAGGATGGTGGATGTTCTGGAACCAGAGTCCCGGTGGAGAACTAGTGCATGGGAGCCCTGTAGACTGTCAGGGCAGCGGGAACCTGATGCGCTATAGCGGGGCAGTGGGAGCTGCACATGTGATACATGGGCAGTGGGAGCCAGGCACACAGAGGCTGTGGGGCATCGGTGTGACAGCAGGAGCCGTGTGCTGCAGAGAGAGACCAGCACAGCAGTGAGAGCCCAGCGCACAGAATGGTGGTGGGGCTGCCAGGCGCTGCAGCGAGAGCCAGTGCACACAGAGACAGCGGTGCTGCCAGGCACAGCAGTGAGCTCCCAGAGATCAAAAGCAGTGGGGCTGCCCAGTAGGGTCCGGGGCGGGGAGGGAGAGGAGAGGGGGAGGAGGAAAAGGCTGTCAAGGCGGCAGGGGCCAGCGAGAGGGGGAAGCTGGCTGGGAGGCCGATGGTCGGGTCAGGGCTAGCAGCAAAAATGACCTCCCCTGGTCTGGCAAAATCCCTCATCTGGGATCGGTCAGGTGCAGGGAGGTCCAACCTATATAAATATATGCAGATGGAGTTCCCTGGCAATAAAATTCGTAGGATTGTGTCTCACACAGAGGTCTGGACAAGCAGGCTTACAACAATACATGATATTGTACAGGAACAACGCAGTTTTTAGTGGTACTTTCTTCTACTATATATTTGGCAGCCTGTCTGCCTCTTTGTTCCAAAACTCCTCCTAAATAGCAAGAACTAGGGCCACCAAATTCAGTATATCGCTTCCTGCTATCGTAACTTATAGCAAGGTGAGGGTCTGGTTGTGCGAGGCCAATGGGATGTGCCTGGAATGGGATCACTTCTCTCAAAACCATACAGAAAAGAGACAGAATCACCAGGCAGGTGGAAAGGGGCAGGGGCTAGCAGGGGGCGATATCTACAATATATTTCAATATAGTTCCTCTGTGTGCGTGCGTGTGCGCATCCCCCAGCTGGGGGAGAGATGCTTGCATCCTTCTGTCATCTGTGCCTAGTATAGTTGCCACGGACAGGCACTTCTCTCCTAGTCCCTGCTGTGGTGAGAGAGGGCTGAGGTAGTTCTCCCTGCCCGTAGCAGTCTGCATACTGAACCCCTCATCCCCTAGCCCTTTCTGGGACCCTTTCTTGAGAATTTATTATTTAAATCCGTGGTGTCCAACTCACTAGCCACATGTGGCTATATGGCCAGTTGAGTATGGCTAGTTCGCTATAGCAGTAGCCACTATAGTGGAGTTGTAAAAGTTCCAAAATAGTTGGATTTGAGGGTGCTTTCTTGAGATTCTGCAGCAAGTAGTAAATGCTTTTGTTACTATTTTTAGGGCTCTATTAAAATTCAAGCTGAAGATCCTGGATCTTTTAAAGGAGAATTTCATTAAAATAATTCACTGCAGAGTCTGTCCTTCAATGACTGTGCTTTGAAGGAATCCTAAAATACTAGTACTAATTCTGTCAAAAATCAACAGGCGGTGGTTTAGGCTCTCTCTGGAGGGTTTTATTTTAAAGGTTAGTGTTTTGGGGGTTTTTAACTGGATGTCACCCATCCAAGGTAAGAGTCTCTGGAAACAGAGCAGCAGACGGCTGCTCCCAGCTGAGCTGCTACCAATTTGTAGTTTCTCTTGACTGTTTCCTACCTGAAGAGAGTGTGCAGGACTGCGTGCAGATGTGGTTGCCTCATCTCAAAAAAAGATATCTTGACATTGGAAACATTTCAGAAAAGGGCAACAAAAATGGTTAGAGATACGGAACAGCTGCAATATGAGGAGAGATTAATAAGACTGGGACTTTTCAGCTTAGAAAAGAGACAACTAAAGGGGGGGGATGTGATAGAGGTCTTTCAAATCATGAGTGGTATGGAAAAAGTGCATAAAGAAGAGTTATTTACTACTTCCCAGAATACAAGAATGGGGATCAGCAAATGACATTAATAGGTAGCACATTTAAAACAAACAAAAGGTAGTATTTCTTCACACAACTCACAGTCAACCTGTGGAACTCCTCGTCAGAGGATGTTGTGAAGTCTGCATACTCAATCACTCATTCCCCAGCCCTTAACTATAACATGGTTCAAAACAAAGCTAGAAAAATTAATGGAAGATAGGTCCCATTGATGGCTTTTAGCCAGGATAAGCAGCGATAGTGTGCTTGGCCTCTGTTTGCCAGAAGCTGAAAATGGGTGTCAGGAGAGGAATCACTTAATGATTCCGTGTTCCGTTCATTCTCTCTGGGGCACCTGGCATTGGCCACTGTCAGAAGACAGGACACTGGGCTAGATGGAAATCTGATCTGACCCATTCTGGCTGTTCTCATGACTGCCTTACCAAACTAGTATTTGATCTATACTCTTGAACTGGGCAACAGAGAGGGCAAATGTATGGACTGAGCTCCAGGCTGCTGCTTCACAACCCCCTGATATGTTTATGGGGGACCCTTTCTGAAGACCTAGATCTCCCTTATGCAGCAGATGTGATGGCTATCAGAAAAGACATTCTCAGACAAGCGGTACAGGAGTCAGCCACGTGCTTCTGCACTACTGCAAGGTGTTGCGATATTATAGCAATGAGTGATGTAGAACAGAATGTGGGTAGCAGCCATTCCACCCCTTATGTCCTTGACTAGAGATGGCAGGAGGGTGGCTGGGAGTAGGGATATTAGCGTGGAGTCGGTTACACGATTAACGACTACAATGGGGAAGGAGACCGCTGTGTACAGGAAAAGTATGGCTAGTACTGACATTAGGGCACCGAGAGCATCACTTCCCTTCCGTCTCCCCCATTATGACATACGGCTGGATAGAGAATAAAATGGAGGACTAGAGCACTTGAAATGAGAGGTCATTCCATACATGAAGGCGGCAGGATGAAGGGAACAGGAGCATAGGCCCAGGCTGGCTTTACATTTCACAGAATAAAATCAACTTTTGTTTAAAATAACCATTTATCATCTTGTTTATATCTAAACAAACAGTACAGGTTCAATCTCCCTGGTCCGGCACCCTCGGCACCTGACTGGTCCTGGACCAGAGAATTTGCCAGACCAGGGTAGGTCAATGAACTGGGGCCTCCACTTTTCCTCCTGGCCACCTAAAGTACTGCACTCTGTCAGGCGGTCCCACTGCCATCGGGGCTCTCCCCAACAGCCCCTCTGCTGCCCAGGACTCTGCCCTCTCCCTGCCCTAGCCTGGCAATGCTCCCAGTCCCAAGGGGTCACCCTGATCCTGCCGGACCATGGGTATTGCTGGACTAGAGAAGTCCAGATTATGGCGTGTCAACCTGTACTCAGTCAATGTGGCCAAATCATTTACATCAGAGGATATGTTTGGTGATGAATGAGGCACAAACAACTAGCTAGAAGTGAAAGATGCCATACCCCTTTGTCAGTGAAGTTAAGAACATGAATTAACCAATTACAAACAATTCAGTGAATAAAGTTTTGAACAGCTTATTTGTCTTAGAACATCAATGGAGTCAGTCAATGGTAATGACTAATGAAATAACGCAACTAACAACTTAAACACAGCTCTCTGGGTACCTGTATGTCCATGCAATGGGGAGTGCGGTCGTGGGAGTGTTGGAGATGTGCTGGATGTTACAATCAAGCTCTTCCTATTGCTCGTCCGACAACTGAAATGAAAAGAAGCAATGATGAGGAATCATCTTTCACAAAAGACCACCATATTTTAAGGAAAAAAAACAGCAAGATTTCCTGTTGCCGACAACGATAAGTATTTGGCTTCACATTGTCTCGTGCTGAATTCTGAAGTTGGGTCTGCAGATAAATAACAAGTACACAGGGCTAAAGTCATTAAGACAACAACAGGATTTTATAATACAAGTGATATTAATGCAATCTGTGTTGCATGTTGTTTGTATCAGTGGATAGAGTTTACACTCCCAAAATTTTTCTATTCCTTTCTGAAAACCATGCCCTCATACTTTATCGACTGTTACTATCACGAAAACACAAAGAGTAAAGCATTTAAATCATGTGAGGGCGTACTTCCATTTCAATTTGTAAATTATTTATATGTTGTATTGGTTGATATTAAAATCTATTGCAACTGCTATTTCCGCATATCATGAAAACACACAGTAGTATTAATTAGGAAAACAGAAAATCTGCAAAGTTTCAATGCTGACCAGTGTATTGCTCAATTTAGTGTTAACAGAACTTCAAAAAGCACATGAAGATGCAAGTGGGATTTCACCCTTCATAGCAATGAAATCCAAAGCTGAGTTCAAAACAAATCTTGAGAATCAGTCTTTATTTCAGGTGCTGCAATACCCATCCACAATAACACAAACCGAACCAAGTTTCAAAGCCTAACTTTTAACAGGAGCAACTCCATGAACTTCAACCATGTCACTGACTTCAATGCAGTTACTCCACAAATGACTTTGGCACCCTGCGCACATTTATTTCCTTGCTTTTGAAAGGTTTCAAAATTAGACAGTTGCAAGAGATGAGTGCTTTGCTCCCTTTGCTCACTGGCCCTGGACTAGCTCTTGGAAAAGTTGAATTAGTCCTAAAAGCAATTGTCATAGACCAGTGAATTGCTTTTAGGTCAAAGCAGCTCTGAAGTATTGGTTTTTAAAATCATATTCTAATTACCTAATCATCTTTGTTTTCCATCATCAAAAAGAGAGATGCATTCAAGCAGCAGTATCTCATGAACTGTTAAGAGATTAATGTTATTTGCCATAAAGCATTTCTAGCTTGCTCTGTAGGTACTCAAGATACAGGTTACTGAAAACGATGTTGGAAATTATGTGGCAGGGAGGTGGGAGAAAAATCAACAGTAATCAAATTGATATTAGTTTATAGTGTCTTGCAGCAAGACAAGAAGTTCATACATCCAACTGAAAAGATCTGATACAAAGCTTTTAATTCCGATAATTGTTTCCAAAATCTGTTTCCAAAATATTAGTCACTGAAATGTTCACTGGTCCCTTATAGTCTACGTTACATTTCAGCAGTCGCTCAAAAACAAATACAGCAATCAAACTCCCAACTGCCACAACGTAATGGAAAATTATTTTAGTCATAGTACTGTTAGTGTAGCTGACTAATTTTTATTTGAACATAGTGTGCTTTCTAAATACAATTGGACTGCCAATAAACCACAGTAAAGTTGAAGCACCAGTATTTGCCACTCTAGCATTTTAGTGTACTTAAAATTTCAGTGAAAATTATACAGCTGTTTCAATACAATCTTCACTTACATTTAAGTACTATTCAGCAAGAGTCCATTCAAAAATTAATTGCTACTTTGCATATTGTATACAAAATGTAACAGCACGAGTCTGAGAAGCTTAAAATTTCATAGTTTATAAATAGATTCATACTGTGCATCTTGAGTTACTCTGTTCCATTATTGTGAAACAAGGAACAGAATACTGAATTCAAAGGCTAATACCAGATAAACATTACATTTACCCTGTTAATATAATAAACCCTTACCACCATAAACACAACCAAAGTATTTCAATATGAAAATCATATTAAGTAGTTTTCTATAGGCAACCATTAAACAGCGGTGATTCTAGTCAGATTCTAAGTGGGTCAATACTAGTCCCAACATTAGTCAACATTTTCATCACTAATCTGGAATTAAATTTAAAATCACAACTACTCCAATCTGCATACGACACAACTGTTTGGCAAGTGTAAATAACGAGGAGGGAAACACAGTCAAGGAGTGATATGGATCACTTGGGAAGCTGGGTCCATCAACCAAAATGTGTTTTCATGCAGCCCCAAGGGCAAGGAACAGAGAATGAAGGCCATACCCACAGAATGGGGAACAGTATCCTGGAAAGCAGATATGCTGAGCAAAGGATAGGAGTCATAGCGCACAAGCAACTCAACATGAGCTCTCACTACTATGCTGAGGCGAAAAAGCACAAATGAGACTCCGTTTTATGAGACAGGAAGCAGTGAACCTCTATACATGGCCCTTGTAAAACCTATGCTACAATACTGCCCACAGTTCTGGTGTCCACATAAGAATGGCCATATTGGGTCAAGTCCATCTAGCCTAGGATCAGGTCTGCCGAAAGTGGCCAATGCCAGGTGCTCCAGAGGAAGTGAAAAGAACTTGGAATCCTCGAGCAATCCCTCTCCCATTCTCAGCCTCTGACAGAGGCTAGGGATACCGTTCCTACCCATCCTGGCTAGTGACCATTGATGGACCTAACCTCCATAAATGTATCTAGTTCTTTCTTGACACCTGTTGAAGTCCTGTTCTTCACAAGATCCTCTGGCAAGAAGTTCCACAGGGTGACTGTGCGCGGTGTGAAGAAAAACTTGCTTTTGTTTTTAAACCTTCTACCTATTAATTTCATTTGGTAACCCCTACTTCTTATGTTACAGGAACAAATAAATAACTTTTCCTTATTCACTTTTCCCACACCTGTTACGAATTTATAGACCTCGATCATATCCCCCCTTAGTCTCCTCTTTTCTAAAATGAGAAGTCCCAGTCTTTTTAATCTCTCTTCATACAGGACCCATTCCAAACTCCTAATCATTTTTGTTGCCATTTTTTTGAAACTTTTCCAATGTCAATATATCATTTTTGAGATGAGGCGACCACATCTGTACACAGTATTCAGGATGTGGATGTACCAGGGTTTTATATAGAGGCAATAAGATATTCTCTGTCTTATTCTCTATCCCTTTCAAAATGATTCCTAACATTGTTTGCTTTTTTGACTGCCGCTGCACATTGAGTCGATGTTTTCTGAGAACTATCAACAATGACTCCAAGATCTCTCTCTTGAGTAGTTATAGCTAAACTACTCAAGAGAGAGTAGTCCCCATTACATTTGTATGAATAGCTGGGATTTTTTTTCCAGTGTGCATTACTTTACATTAAGCAATATTAAATTCCATTTGCCATTTTCTTGCCCAATCACTTAGTTTGGTGAGATCTTTTTGAAGCTCTTTACAGTCTGCTTTGGTCTTAACTATCTTGAGAAGTTTGGTATCATCTGCAAATTTTGCCACCTCGCTGTTTACCCCTTTCTCCATATCATTTATAAAAAGGTTGAATAGGATTGGCCCCAGTACAGACCCTTGGGGGACACCACTAGTTACCTCTCTCCATTCTGAAAACTTACCATTTATTCTTATCTTTTGTTTCTGGTCTTTTAACCAGTTATCAATCCATGAGAGGCCCTTCCCTCTTACCCTATGGCAACTTACTTTACTTAAGAGCCTTTGGTGAGGGACCTTGTCAAAAGCTTTCTAGAAATCTAAGTATACTATATATATCAGATCCCCCTTGTCCACGCTTGTTGACCCCCCAAAGAACTCTAGTAGATTAGTAAGGCATGATTTCCCTTTACAGAAATCATGTTGACTTTCCCAAATAAATTATGTTCATCTGTGTGTCTGACAATTTTATTCTTTACTATAGTTTCAACTAATTTGCCCAGTACTGATGTTAGACTTACTGGTCTGTAATTGCCAGCATCACCTCTAGAGCGCTTTTTAAATATTGGCGTCGTGTTAGCTATCTTCCAATCATTAGGTACGGAAGTTGATTTAAAGAATAGGTTACAAACTACAGATAATAGTTCCGCAATTTCACATTTCAGTTCTTTCAGAACTCTTGGGTGAATGCCATCTGGTCCAGGTGACGTATTATCATTAAATTTATCAATCTGTTCCAAAACCTCCTCTAAATGACATCTCAATCTAGAACAATTCCTCAGATTTATTGCCTAAAAAGAATGACTCAGGTTTGGGAATCTCCCCGATATCCTCAGCCATGTAGACTGAAGTAAAGAATTCATGTAGCTTCTCGGCAATGACTTTATCGTCTTTGAGTGCTCCTTTGGCATCTTGATAGTCCAGAAGCCCCACTGTTTTTTTACCAGGGTTTCTGTTTCTGATGTACTAAAAAACATTTTGCTATTACTTTTTGACTTTTTGGCTGGCTGTTCTTCAAACTCCTTTTTAGCTTTTCTTATATTTTTACACTAAATTTGACAGTTTATGTTCCTTTCTATTTTTCACACTAGGATTTAACTTCCACTTTTTAAACAATGCCTTTTTCTCTCACTGCTTCTTTTACTTTTTGTTAAGCCATGGTGACCCTTTTTTGGTTCTCTTATTGTGTTTTTTTAATTTGGGGTATACATTTAAGTTGGGCCTCTATTATGGTATCTTTGAAAAGTTTCCATGCAGCTTCCAGGGATTTTACTTTTGTCACTGTAAATTCTAATTTCTGTTTAACTAACCTACTCATTTTTGTGTAATTCCCCTTTCTGAAATAAAATGCCTCAGTGTTGGGCTGCTGAGGCGTTTTTCCCACCATAGGGATGTTACATTTTATTACATTATGGTCACTATTTCCAGGTAGTCCAGTTATATTTACCTCTTGGACCAGATCCTATGCTCCACTTAGGACTAAATCAAGAATTGCCTCTCCTCTTGTGGGTTTCAGAACCAGCTGCTCCAAAAAGAAGTCATTTAAGGTAGCAACAAATTTTATCTCTGCATCCCATCCTCAGGTGAAGGGTGCAGAAAAGAGCCTCAAAAATTATTTGAGGGCTAGACAAAATGTCTTACAGGAAAAGGACTGGCTTCCAAAACTCAAATTGTTCAGCTTATCTAATGTAGGTTTAAGAAGTAACTTCATTACAGTGTTGATGTACCTTGCTGGGAGAAAATACAGAGTGATTAAATGGTTATTAATCTAGCAGGGAACTGCATAACAAGAACCAACAGCTAGAAGCTAAAGCCAGACAAATTCAAATTAGGCCCACGTTCTCAACAGGGAGAGTGATTAATCATTGGGAAAAAATACCAGGGGACATGGTGGACTCAATCTCAATGCCTTGAAATCAAGAATGGATGCCTTTCCAGAGAATATGCTTTAATCAAACAAGTTATGCAGTTCAATACAGAGTTGACTGAAGTTTAAGGGCCAATGATATACACGAGATCAGACTCGATCTAATTGGTCCCTTCAGGCCTTAGCTTCTTCACTATTTATAAACTCTCCAACCTGTTCTTGACATATCCCTGCCCAAAAGAGCTTACAACATGAAATATGCTATGACACAAGATAGCAACCATCAGGAGAGGAAAGGAAGGACAGAGTTTACAAAATTAGAAATCAGATGGTTACAGTGCTCCAGTTAATTCCACACAGCTCTTAGCATTTTAACAAGAAAAAAAAGAAAATTCTTGCCCAGTGATCTCACATACTGAGTTTTATTACTTGTCTGTAAGCCAATAATTACTTTCATTTTTTATTTTAATTAAATCCATGAAAAGGATAGCCAAATATTCCCTACCTTTGACTTCACCCTATCCTGCTTTCACAATTCAACCCAAGAGGTGGACTTTGATAACAACAGTTGTTACCTATATCACCCTGATGGCTGAAAACATACCGCCACATTGCTTTAATTTAAACAAGAGGTAAGTTACTATCGCAGGATTTCTCTGTTCCCATAGGTTTGTGCAATGCAGAAACAACACACTAAACAAATTGGGAACCATGTCAAATTCAGATGGCTACTGCTGTCGACCATATCAACTCTGCATATACCAGACTACTTAGACTGCATACACTGTATTCTTGACAAAAATCTATGTATTGCCAAACATTATTCTGGATCTACGGAAAAAATTAAAAAACCCAATTATTTTTATCAGACACAATAAACTCATAGTTATTTATATAAAAAGATAAGTAACAATATCTTTGCAGACAGCATGAAAATAACATTGAAACTATTTCTAGAGTTAACTGCTCGCCCTACGGTAAAAATAACATTTGTTACATGTGCTAAAGTACCCTAAGTGCATTCTTGAAATTGAACACTGCAGGACACTGGATTTCAACTGAGTAACTGGACACTGGTTTTGGACTCCCTGACATGTTCTCTGCAGTTAAACACCCTTTTACAGAATTTATGAGAACATTTGTTAAAGTAACTGATTGCTTATATGCAAACTTGATGGTTTTGTTTCAAACCTGAATAAAAGATGAATACACCTTATTTTGTATTCACTTCCTGGCTAAAAATGAAAACAATGAATATTTCAGTTTCAAGTTCAACACAATCAACAATAAAATCAATTGTCAAAATATTTAACATTAAAATTCATTCACGTTCCTTCTCTTGCTCACAGGAGTCCAGTGAATTAAATTCATTCATGTTTGTGAACAGCTGACTCTATGCAAACAAGTACTATAGAAACGCCAATCTTCTTTTACTATGTATTTTAGAAATGTTCTACTATCTGTCCATCCATCCGTAAGTCTGTTTATTCAAGAACGCTTCCTAAACAGTAAGAGCAAGGACCCTCAAATTTAATAAGCAGCTTCCTCTTATCCTACATTAAAGCAAGGTCAGGGCCAGGTTGTACCAGGACAATGGGACGTGCCTGGAATTCAACTGTTTTCCATAACACAGAAACACAGGTGTCTGATAGGAAGGACAGTTATGCTCTGCAATGACCACTGGGGGGCAGCAAACACAAGGAACCATTATACTGCAGAGTGACCACAGGAGTGTGGCTGCATGTAGAAGAGAGCAGTCAGCTGGGGCTCTCCATGTTGCCAGCTACTGACGATGGGAAAGTGCTCCCCTTACCCAAAAGCCTTAGTCCAAACCTCTCTCCCCTGCCCAGATGAGGAGGAGGGAGAGCTTCTGGAGCAGAAGTCAGGGTTGGGGTAGCATGGCAGAAGTCCAGGAGGTTGGAGGGACCTTACCAGGGCTTCCTGTGACGGTGAACATGGTGCTGCCCTGTTGGTGGTGGGTCCTCCTGGGGGAGCAGGGCTGGGATTACCGGCTGTCACAGCCCTCTGGGGAGCACTGCCGGCAGGGCAGCAAAGTCTCCCCCCCCCCCCCGTGTCCCCGCAGTAGATGGCAGCTGAGCAGCGTGGCCCAGGCACCCCAGAAAGCTGCCACTGCCAAAGCATGCTGCCCTAGCCACCATGGGCAGCCTCAATGAGTCTCCCTCAGCCCCTTGCCCTGAGTCCCCAGGCCTGAAGTCCTCAACCCCTGCCCTGAATACTGCACACCCCCCATACCTCCCAGCCCCCTGCCCGTAGCCACCTATTCCTGCCCTGACTCCTGCACCCCCTAGAGCTGCCCTCACCCTGACAACCTCCCAACCCATGCCTTGATTTCTGCATCCCCATCCTCTGCCAAGTCCCCTACACCTCCCAGTTCACTGCCCTGACTCCGCCCCCCCCATGCATGTTCTGAGCCCCTCTCATCCAACCTCCTGCCCTATACAATCATTTAAATACAACATGTACATTTTTTTTCTTTTTTTAGAAATTAAAAGGAAAATGTAAAAACATTTTAAAAAACCAACCATTCCTACAGTTAAGGAGCCAGGTGAAGAGTGACCGAATAAATAAATATATTCATAGTTCCTAAATATGTTCTAAACTTAGAATCACAGATATTAGAGGTGAAAAGGAAAGTCCCAGGTTATGCAAGTCCATCTCCTTGCCAATGCAAGACTGATCATCTATAGCAGACAAAAGCTTACACGAACTATATTCAGCTTTGGATAGGCTTTGGTATAAATTCTGACCTTAGTAACACTTGTTAAAAAACATTCAGAGTTCTCTTATAATCCTTAATTCGTCATAGATTCTAGAGAAGAAATAAAAGTTATGAGTTCTAACCAGTGATTTCTTTGGATCATCCCGGCTTTTTTAAAGGGCCTGACTAACCCGTTGCCACTTTCAATGACTACCACTTTTAGGAACAGATTTCATTCCAGATATCCAACAAGTGGGCTCAGTATTCATTACACAGTAGAGTCAAGCCTACTAAATGGAATCCATATTTCATAATACATACATCTGCAGAAGACATCCTTAATTACTTATCTTGCCTAAACCTAACAATAAACAGCCTTAAACCAAGGTTAATTATTAACTGGATTTTCCTCTCTGCGTTTAAAAGCACCTTTCAGACAAGATCTTTAAATGTCTTTTGTTGACATATTTCCCAAAAAGTTCTTTTTATGAGAAACAGACATTTCGAAGATGAAAACAAATATTTAAGAATTTTTGTTCACAATGGAGCAAAATATTCAAATCTGAAAGCTGAACGTTAATGAAAGCACCAGCTGCATGGCAACGTTAACTAGTTATGGAAGTTATAGCTTTAATTATAGTAATTTAGAGATGGAAGCAATTTTGTAAGCTTTGGTAGAACTGACAACAGGAATAATTAGTTCTTCAGAATAGATAAGAACAAGTAAGCATCTGGCTCAAAGTGATTATTTTCACATTCAAAAATAGTTTAAGAGTTCTTCACCCCAGAACAACTGAAAAACATTGCTATTGTTCATTCTGTAGATCTGGTACCCTACCATATCACACACATTTCTATAATGAATGTGTCTTATTCATCTTTCCATTGTGTGGCCGTGGCTTCCAGAACTACCCTATAACTTGCCAACACTCATTCAGTCCACCCAGATCAGTTGGCTCCATTAAAAAGAAACGTGGCTTTGCATGCATCTATCTACTACAGGTTCCATCTCTATTTCCATCGTATGGCACCATCTGTGGTCTGGCATCCCCGGGTGTGCTCCCAGGCTGGAGATCTCACGGGGAAAAGCTGGGCCTCATGCTCAGCAATTCCTCCTCCACCCTCCCAGAGTGTCGGGAGCAATGGAAACAGCTCATCTGCAGAGTTCGAGCTCAGGAGGGGGGTGAGGTTAGAAAGCAGAAATGGGGGACACTCAGGGGAAAGAGGCAGGATGGCTGCAGAGCCCTGGGATCCAGGAGCACTGCCCTGCAGCTGGCGGTGAGGGCTCGGCTGCTGGGGGGCTCAGGGAGATCCTGCAGGAGTTGCGCTCCTGGGGGCTCCGTGTCCATCTTGCCTCTTCCCCTGAGCAGCTCCCCCACCCCACTCAGTCAATGCCAGCTCCTCTGGAGAAGAGCCCTGCAGCTGGTGGCAGCAGAGGGGCTGACACTAACCGCCCTGGTCCAGCAGTTTCCCTGGTTCAGGAGTGGTCAGATCCCGAAGGTGCCAGACCAGGGAGGTACAATCTCAACATATACCGAACACAAATCCTAATCAAGTAAAACTTGCAGGTTCCCAAAGAAGTAAACCAACAAATCAACAGTGCAAGTCCCCTGCCAAAATATGATTTATAAACTCAGTTTGCTTGTCAGTAAAAAGAGTGACAACTAGTCATTTCCTGTCTAACTTCTAGCCTTCCTTCCTCACCCCCACAGCTGAACTCTCAGTTAGGCATTCGTCTTGTGTCTCAACTACTCCATCATCATCTTCTTTGGCCTTCGCAACCTTGCCCTTGATAGACATTTAAAACACCATGGAGATACATTTCCTAGCTCGTAGCTGTGACCACTTTTTTTGCTCCCCTACCCACCTTGTCCACTGCATCAAATGCAATCAACTTGGCTTCACTTTCACTGCCCATTTGTTACGTTTTCAATCAATCGCCCACTTGCTTTGTTTTACTTTGCCCTTTCACGTGGGGAAGAAGCTCCCTGAAAACAACCACAAAACAACCTCAGTGTCCTCTTTAAAACTCTACTGTGCCACAACACATACAAAACACTTGACAATGGCTAGTAAGGTGACATGCTGAGACTACTACCTATCATGCTGACCAATACTGTTGAATTGTTCCCTTGTGCTCCATCTGTCTATATCCACCTGCTATCTCTTGTCTTTACTTAGATTAACTCTCTGAAGCAGGGTCCACCTTTTCATTGTGTGTTCTTACAGCACCTCACACTATGGTGCCCAAGCCTGAAAGTATCTAGGTTGGGGTGGCAATTTTAGAAGGGGGGCTAAAAGGGGCGGGGCTTTCAGCAGAAGAGGTGGGGCCAGGATACTTCTATGCTTCCCCACCCACAGACCCTGATTGGTCTGGGAGTGGGGGAGCGCACAAAGTCTTTGCTCTCCCCACCTTCCCCTAGAGAAAGACTCCAGCTGTTTGGAACAGCTGGTAGTTCCCCCTAGGTGCCCATGCCTCTGGGGTGGGAGGAGACTTTGTGCACTCCCCCTGTCCCCTAGTCAATCAGGGCCTAGGAGTCAGGGAGCACGCCAAGTCTCTTGCTCCCTGCCCCTGCCCTGCAATGGGCACGCGGTGCTTAGACGGGAACACCAGTTGAACAGCTGTTCAACTGGCAGTTCCCTCTAAGAGCCACACACCCCTGATGGAGGAGGAGACTTGGCCTGCTCCCCCATCCCCTGCCCTGATTGGCCTGGGGCTAGGGGAGCAGCAGGGCATCCGCAGGCTAGATTAACCCGCTTGGCAGGCCGCATCCGGCCCGCAGAGGCTCTCTTGCTCACCCCGATCTAGGTGATCCCTACAGACGTGAATTTGTCACAGCAGTCACCACAGTCATGGAACCCATTAATTATTTCAGTAGTGAAGATCTGAGAACATTTCTATATTTACATTTGTATTTCTACCATAATACAAGACCGGGTAGCCATGGAGCTCATACTTATCTCTATTGCCATTCCACATTTCAGCCAATATACCAGCTCAAGTGAACACATTTTTAACAATGCAAGGGCTACAAAGCACACTGTTTTATGACACTTAGAAAATTTGGGGTTTTTTTTCTTGTGAGGAATATTCATAGTTCTCTCAAAAGCAAATTGTCATCTAAAATACTCTTTTAATTTACACATAACCCTGTTTCAGTTTCTTATTTTCAAAAACAAGATCAAGACACAGAATCATCTCACAAGTTTTAAAGGGATATCTCTGAACTGTAAAAGAGGCGGCTTAAAACGGTCAACTCATTAATGTCAAATTGGCCAGTTTTTCTAGCTGCTGCACACCTGCCCCATCCGGTCTCTACAGTCTACATCTGTTGAATTATTGATAATTAAGAAAGAATGCTGCCAAGTGAAACAAGAGAAATGTCACAGTGAATTACAATGAAGGGGATAGCCATACTCAATAAAACAAAACCCATTTTATCCTTCGTCATTCTGCATACACTCTATCCTGTCCCACTCACCCATCCCCAAATCCTCAGCCCATCATGGAAAATTAAAGTGTTAGACTTTAGGAGAGTCACAATATGCAGAATCTAATATGAAAACTAAAAAACAGCACCCTTGTCAAATATGCACAGAGCAAGCATTACAATCTATCTATCACACCTACCATGTTGTTGCATTACACTGAGCTGAGACAATGCACGGATTTCTTAGAGTGGTAGTTTAACAATATCAAACCCAGAGGTTGGACTGTATACTTTTATTTCCCCCCACACACACACTTGTTTTCTATAATTGGAATGCTTCATACACAATAATCTCTCTGGTGGGTCTCTTCTCAGCAGTTCTCACAAAGATAAATTATATTTTTAAGTGTGTATGCCACCAAATATGAAGTCAGAAAATTGTTCTCACAAAATGGCAAAGTTAGACAATGTTTGAAATGTCTGAAATTTTTGTCCATATCATTTACACCATATAAACTTAAATATACTTAAATGTTGCAAGCCCTGCATCGCTCGGGGGAGTGAAGCAGACCGAGGCCAGGTTGCTCCGTTTCCCACCGCCACGGTGCAGCAGAACACAGCGGGCAGGGGGATAGGTGGCAGGCTGCTGCATTGCTCTGCTTCCCACAGCTCTCACTGCCTCAGTGAGTGCAGGGGCGGGGAGACCTCTGCTGCCGCCCACACCAAGCCTCCCAGGGCCCCATGGGTCCCATCCATAGACATGCTGAGGCGGCTACCACTGCAAACAGTCTTATGGACGGGACAGCTCTGCCCACTGGTGCTGGGAAAGGAGGGGTGTTGATTGGGTTGGCAGGCTCCTTATCTGGCTCCTTATCGCGGCCCATCAGGGCTCTACGTGTGGCCTAGGAGACGTTTTGTGTACCGCTGTCCCTGTGCAGTGTTGCCAGATTCCACTGGTTTCCAGCCACATAGGTTTTTATCCTACAGGTACATGGATGTAAAACAAGGGCACATGAAGGGAGGTGCGTGCTGACTGCACACAGCATTCCTCTGCCAAGCGCAGCTACAGTTCCAACAGCACACCCCGCAAATTCTGGGTATGCAAGCGCAGTTGGCAAAATTATCCTGTCCATCTTGGATACGACAATCTTGTGGCCCACTGAGATGCACTCACTAGCCTAGGTTGCCCATGGCTGTCCCAGGTGGAGGTGCAGTGAGGCACCTCTGTGCACTGTTTCTGCTCCAAGTGCAGGCTCCACAGTTCCCATTGGTTGGGAACTGGAGCCAATGAGAGCTGTGGGCAGAGGGGGCATGCAGAGCCATCTGGCCACACCTCCACCTCGGAGCTGAAGGAGTGACCAGTTGCCACTTTTGAGAAGCCCCCCTGTGGTAAGACCCACCCAAAGCCCTCACCACTCTCGCATCCCAACCTCCATCCTTAAGACCCCTCTCACACCCAAACTTCTCCTGCTACCGAGGGAGGGAAGGTGCACTGGAAAGAGAAGAAGTCACAGAAGAAGTCACAGATGTCCTGGAAAGTGACAGAATCCATGACTTCCGTGACCCCCATGACAAACTCACAGCCTTAGTGGTAACTTGTCAACTGTTTGACGATAAAAGCACAAGTGCTTGACATTTATTATGCATAAAAATATAGCAGATGTGTGTTTAGAACAAATACTCTCTCATGTGGCTCAATACTTGCCCTATTCAGAACTTTTCAAGACAAATGCATCGTCCAATAGCACTGCAGGGTGTAGCTCCTCCATTCCTGTTGCATGATTTCTAAGCTGCTTACAACACCATCATCATCATCAATCACCACCACCACCACTACAGGCTCAGCTGATGCCTCCCACACTATTTCCTTCCATCTTTCCCTGTCCAGTGCGGAGTGGCTTAGTTTCTTGGCTTGGAGGTGGATACTTAATTGAGGAAAATAGTGGTTGCCATGTAGTCATATTTCTGCTATGACGATTATTTATCACAGAAGTGTCTTTTTCTCCACAGTTAATTTGCATATGGACAAGCAGGTATTAACATTTTTTATTCATCTTATTTCATGCTTAATGAATTCCAAAGCACTATACAACCTGTTCTATTACAGTAATGCCCCATAGCACTAGGCAGCTACAGGCCAAAAGAGCTTACATTGTAATGTTAGACAGATGGGGAAATCAAGGATTGATGTATGCAGGTTACTCAAATAAGACTACTGAGTTGTTTTGCACACATCTTGTTAAAAAATATATACAACTCCACCACGCTGCAGAAAAATCCTCTTCCAGAGCAACATGCTTTCATGACCAACTAATCCTCTTAACATCCAGGCACCTTCACCAACCAAGTTCCTTTTGTGACTGTCAACATTCTACAACTTTCCTCTATGGTGGTCTTCATGTGAAGTGCCTCTCAGACATTTTGGGTTCATTCCAGATTGAAGCTCAATACACAAACACATTTGAATGAATTTTCAAAACCCCAAACTGGGGCACAAACTCTCACCGTTCCTCCCCATTCTTGCAACAGTTGGTGTCTTTACCATCTCCAGTCATTTTTGTCCCGCATACACCTCTCGTTAAAGTGAGTTTGAATTATTTTCCCCACGCAAGTACTATGATCCTCTTTTGTACTTTATTTTCCTCAACTCTCCTTCCCTCCAAGTTTTCCCATATGTTATCACTCCTCACCTCCAGCTGGTATACTTTATTCCTCCATGTTCTAGGATTGCAGTTCATTTATTTCCTTGTTATTTCTTTTTTACCTTCTACTCTTCCCTATTTCCCCTCCAGCCTAGCACTTAACTGACCTAAATTTTTTTAATAGCTGCAAACAGGAAAAAATGAAAAAGATATCGGAATGATGAAAAATATTCAAAGAATGAGGATTCCAGGCATACCCTGGCTACATATTTACAAGCAAAACCCAATTAGCAATCTAAGAGAAAAAGACTGCATGATTAACTTGATGTGAAATAAGCATGGCATTATAATAGGATGTGTTTTATTAGAGGATTTTAAGCTTAGGGACATACCATGGCAGACTCACTTTGCCACTAAGAAACCATCCTTGGCTTTGTAAAGATTATATACAAAACTTTCTAAAACAAGAACTGCAACCACATTTATAGTTCTATATTACACCTCATGCTAATGGACAAAAATTAGTTATCACTGAACAAACAAGTGATGATTACTTAGTTGAAAGCGATTATGACTTTGTTGTATTTGTTATGTGCAAACCAAATATAATCTTGACCAGTAAAATACACACACACACACACACACACACACACACACACACACACACACACACACACACACACACACACGGTACTTCAAGAGGGTAAATTCCCCAAAGCTGAAAACAGTCACGAATAAGGCTGAGCAGAAAGAAAAATGTAAATATAAAAATGTGATTTACAACTGAGAGTTGCTTAACAATGCTTTATTCGGTGCTCACAATAAGAATTCTCAAGTTCTAAGGTTTCTTTGGTTAAAAACCTAGAAAGTTAAAAACCTTTATGAAAGGAAGTGAAAGTGAAATTGAATATATAATCAATGGACAAAGAGGAAGCCTCTAAATCTGTATTTAGAAAAGTAAAATCATCATCAAATCACTGCAAAGTATGTAGGTCGTACTTACAAGATGAGTGGCTACGTCTACACTGGCCCCTTTTTCGGAAGGGGCATGCTAATTTTGAAAGTGGGACTAGGGAAATCTGCGGGGGAAATCCGCCGGAAAAAAAGCGTCTAGACTGGCCCGATCCTCCGGAATAAAGCCCTATTCTGGAGGATCTCTTATTCCTACTTCAAAGTATTCCTACTTATTCCGGAGGATCGGGCCAGTCTAGACCCAAGCCGGAAAAAAAGCGGCGGACATGTTTATTTAAATCCGCAGGGGATATTTAAATCCCCCGCGGATTTCCCTATTCCCACTTTCAAAATTAGCATGCCCCTTCCGAAAAAGGGGCCAGTGTAGACATAGCCCCTGTGTGTATCCTGGAATGCAGTAATACTGGAAAAGACTTATGGATAATGGCAGTTAATCAATTGAACAAGAGCTCCCACTAACGTGCTATAAGCAACAGGGCCAACAGAATCCTTGGATGCATGAACTGTGGAACATCAAGTAGCAGTAAACAGGTAGACCAACCTCTGTATACAGCATTAGTGAGACCATTACTGAAATTCAAAGAATGATGAAAAACTGGAAAGCCTTCAGAAAAGAGCTACAAAAATGATTTAAAGACTGGAAAATGCTTTATGGTAAAATTTAAGAATCTCAATCTACTTAGTTTATCCAAGAGACGGTTAAGGTCTGTACCTATGTGAGGAAGAGATTTCTTATACTATATGGCTCTTTAACCCAGCAGAATGACACACAACTAGATTAAATGTTTGAAACCCAAAGCTAGACAAATTCACTTTTTTAACAGTGTGCGGGCAACTTATCTAGAAACACAGACAAATGGATTAAGAATCATAGAATCACAACACTAGAACTGGAAGGGATCTCAAGAAGTCTTCAAGTCCCCTGTCCTTACTGCAGGACCAAACACCATCTAGATCAGGGTTACTCAACACATGGCCAGCAGGTAGAAGCCAAAAGAAAAAAGTAGCCAATATAAAGGTCGTCTTTGGATATGCGTTTTAGTAGTTAAATTCCTAGACTGTCATTGCTCATTAAAAGTATTGTCATATGGGTGACAATTGGGTAAATGTTGCATTTTATTACTATCAGCAGAACTAACTTAAATGGGGCCTGTGTGTTGTGTAGTCTTGCCTTAATCTTTGTATTCATGCCCATCAGTGTGAAAGAAATTATTTCCATATATATTTGCATGTACATGTACCCACACTTAAGTTGCAGCCCTCCCCTAGATCAGCCCGACCTGATCTAGATCATCCCTGACAGATGTCCATCCAACCTGCTCTTAATATCTCCAGTGATGGAGATTCCACAACCTCGCGAGGCAATTTATTCCGGAATGGTAGTGGAGGAACTGTTGGAGCAAAATGGGTGAAATGCACAGTTCTCCACTGTGTCCTTCGTTTTAGCAATCAATTGGGAGGGTCAGAGATGTGGTTTTTATACTGCCAGACACAATCTATGATTGCAGAGTCCAATACAGAAACATCTTTTTACATCTCTGGATGAAGCTATTGAATGCTAAAGATTTAATAGTTTCAAGGAAAATTAAGGGAAGGTTTGGAATAACCATATAAAAACCAATATGGGGATGTCTACACTTGCCCCCTAGTTCGTACTAGGGAGGCAAATGAACATACCGAAGTTGCTAATGAAGTGCAAGATTTAAATATCCCGCACTTGATTAGCATATTCGCAGCCGGTCGCCATTTTAAAGTGCCGGTCGCCCAATTTAATTTGCTGCGTGTAGACGTAGTAGTCCAATCCAAAACCCTTCCCTCAAATTAACTGTTACTCCTCATCCCTGAAACAATGCTGCTGCTCAGAAAGATTCAGAAAATGTAAAATGTCTCTTCCAACAAATATATATATGATATATAGTGTCACATTTGGTGACATCTCTCCCATTTCCCTAATTAACCTATGCCCGATATACAACACTTTGCCCTGAGATGTACAATCACTTGTCAATGCAAATGTTCAACTGCTATTAGAAATGAAAATCACAAATGCATTAGAGGAGAGCAGACCTCCTTCCTAGCCTGTTGCTTTTTCTATTTTTGAGTCTTTACATAGAGATAAACTTCAGCAAAACCTAAAAGTGTGTCCTGGTTAATAATCTTCCATTTATTTGTAACATCCTGACGTCTTTCACTGTATTTTTGCAGTACATAGCAAAACCCCACAATAGGAGATTCTATGGAAGGTTCACTGGAACCATTCTATGGAAGGTTCACTGGAACAACCATTACCCCTTTCACCTCACTTCTTAATTGCACAAAAAGCCAGATTTGCTAATTAGTGAACAGTTGACAGTGAAATGCCAGTTTTACAATTTCATAAAATACCACATAAATCTATTTTCATATCAAAGACCCTTCCAGGAGATAAGACAGAATTTTACTTTCTCCCAAACAGTTGTTAGTGTTTTTGTCCCAATGTAAAATTCAAATACTGCTCAAACTAAATCAAATTGAGATTTCATTCTTTAATGTATTTCCAATCCCTTTAGAAGTGCCACAATGAGGCCATTTAACACTCTGCGCTAAATTAGACTTTATAAAGGCTTAAAGAATGAATCTGAATATTGCCAAATGCTTCACAAATTGAGTTCTCTGTTCTTTCTAGCACAGAAGAGATACTAATATATTTTAGTCATTTGACCAAAGAAATGTGTGTTGTAAAACTACCATTTTTAAGTTATAGCAAAAGCATATGTTCTCTTCTAATATCACACAACTAATTTCCCCTCACGCCATATAAACCTGTTCCCAGTCAATATATACTAAATTCATAGAAGAAATCTTCCTTGAATATCCTCTTCTGGCCTTCAAATAATCCTCCAACTTCTCCAAGCTCATCATAAGATGTAATTTCCCTATAGACTAGGTCAAACCAACAAAAACAACACCAGACTCTGCCAAAACAAGAGATGCAAAAGCTTTAGACATATCTTCACTGCTACGATGATCAACACCTCCCACAACACACCCTGAAAAATCCACGAGTCCTACACATTCCTATCATTTGATAAATACCTGTTCTGTTTATTCCCTCTGGAGCACCTGGCATTAGTCACTGTTGAAAGCCAAGACAACAGGCTAGACAGACCCTTGGTCTGACCCAGTCTGGCCATTTTTTATGTTCAACAAGTGCACTAAATGCCCCAACAACTATACAAGTGAAAAAGAGGCAATTACTATGCTGTCAAATGAACTCACATGGAACATTTTCACAAAATGATCATTCCATCTCTGACCTCTCAATCCTCCTCCTCAATGGAAAACTTCATTACACCTTCAAAAGATGAGACACTTTCAATTCACAACTTTGCTACACATTAAAAAATCATGAACTGAAATACAGTGGATCTATCGATTTCGACAGCAGTCTATGACCCCCCCCCCCCCCCAAAGTTGTGCCCCATCCTACCTTTCCTGCAGGACTGGAGAGGTGTTAACTGCCCACTTCACCTTGAGTGGTCCCTTAAAATGTGTTAACTACGTATGCTACACAATCTGTTCCTTGTGTCTGCTGAGTACTTCTCTCAGATCTGAAGACTCTGTAAACTCAAAAGCATGTCTCTCTTACCAGAATAAGTTGGTCCAATAAAAGATATTGCCTTCCCCATCCTGTCTCTTCAGGCCTGGGGGCCAGATAAGGCCCGTCTTGTGTGGATCCGGCCCCTGAGACTCATGGCATTCCAGCCCATGCTGGCATTCCAGCCTCCCTGCCGCCACAACGTGGCTGGAGCACACAACATCTACTACCCTGGGCCTCTCTAAGCTCTGGTGCATGGGGGAATGTGAGGAGGGTCTCTCTCCTCAGTCAGGGGCCATATCAGTGAGGATTTTGTTGGTTTTTGTGGGTCAGTGGCCCTTGACCCAAAAAAGGTTCTCCACCCCTGCTCTAAGGCCTAGTCGAGGGTGGTGTAATTATCCTGCTCAGGAGGCTGAAAAATTCATATACCCTGAGCATTTCAGTAAACTGTGCTAACCTTGTGTAAACATTGCTACCACCTCTTAAGGAAGTGGGGTACCAATGGCAATAGGACAGGGGTGGGCAATAAAACAGCAGTGGTTCACCAGGGTCAGCCCCTGGCAGGCCACTGCTGCTATATTTATCTGCACCTCTGCAGGTAAGGGTGATGGCAGCTCCTATTGGCCACGGGTCGCCGTTCCCAGCCAATGGGAGCTGCAGCATTCAGTTTTAAATTAATCTGAAACACAAATAAAAATACAGATGTCCACAGAGCTTCTTGCACTGATTTAAAAAAAAACATTTTAAATTAAACTGTGCAGCTTCCGTGTAAAGATAAGGCTTCAGTGGTTACATTATGATGGGTAGTTAGATTCCTAGCTTTAGGCACCCATAGTTGAAATTGCATCTGTATAGACACATGCATCACAATTTTCAAGTGCACATACAACAACTGTTACAACACTGTCATATCTGATTTGCAGCATTTCCTTTTCCATTTATGGAGACAGGAAATCTGCAGTGTTTTCTATACCATACAATAGGTATTGCGAGTTATGCCAACTTTTTAAATGGTGTCCATTGTACATATACTCTTATGAGATTACTCTCCCAGGTCTGATGGGTATCAGTGCACCACTTGCTTTCTTTGGAGACTTATAATAAGCAGTGATTTAAGGTTTTAAGATGATTGGTGGAGGATTATACTGAATTTCAGATTATAAATGGTGATGTATTTTTAAGTTATATCACAGGCACCTCGATCATAGAGCCTTCTTTTAGCATTTGTAAAAATCTAAATAGAGAGTATCTTTTGTTTTTAATTGCTCAGAGATCTTGTGTAAAACCATGCCTACAGAATTTAAATGATGCTCGCTAGCTGAGGATCACAATTCATATGGGCGCATGTAAAATGTCCTGTTCAGCCTGCTGTTTGAAATAATGCATTGAGTCAAAAAAGAAGAGAAAAGAAAAAAAGAGAAACAAGAGAAACAAGGAAAAAAGGAAAAGAAACTCAGCGATGGGCAACCTAAGCTAGTGAGTTGGCCACATGGGGTGCATCTACACAGTAGGGCTTAACTCAAGATAAACTACGCAAATTGAGCTATGTTAATTGCGTAGTTTATTTCAAAATAGCGTATTTTGAAATTGGGAATATCTACACAGCACTTATTTTGAAATAGAGCACTCTTCCTCTGACTTCCCTTACTCCTAGTACAAGGAGGGTTACAGGAGTTGGAGTAAGAAGTCCTTCAGCTTGATGGTATTTTGACATGATTTCAAAATAACTGCCTACTGTGTAGACATGGACTAAGCTATTTCAAAATAACGTTCCTGTGTAGACACACCCATGAGGTCCTAACTAAAATGGTCACTTGATATAGGGTAGTTTTGCTAACTGCGCTTACACACCTGGAATTTGCTGTGTATGCCCACTGAACCCTATCAGCACTTTGACTGGATACTTAGGACACACACGACCCTCTCAGTCAATGCTGTGTGCAATTAGCATGCACCTCACTTCACATGCCCTGGCTTTACATGCATGTCACTTTAATACTACCAGTAGGGGGGGAAAAAACCTATTCAGACAGAAACCAAAAAAACTGGCAACGCTGCATATGGGCAATGGCAAACAAAATGTCTCCTGAGTCACACACACAACCCTGATGGGCCACATGTGGCCTGCAGGCCCCAGGCTGCCCACTACTGATGTAAAAAAATAATGGTTGACTAATTCTAGTGGTTCTATAAAGCCTTCCTTGAATGTTTCTGGTTTCATTTCACTAAATAGCACTCCCTATTATGTACAGCTTGGCTGCCGATTTAAGGGTACACATAGTTCTTCTTCCTGCATGGAAGATGGATGAAGTCATCCATCTGAGGTCTCTTTAAAACCACTTTCATCTTGAAATTCTCTTCTTTGCCCATTCTTATTAAACCCTGTACAATGTAGTACTCCAACAAACAAAAAAAAGGCTTTTACTGTTTTCACCCAAACTTTCTTATCCATGCAAGATTAAATATTGTTGATAACAGCGAGTCCAACAGACATCACGTTAAGCTATGATTTAGTTTTGCAAGACCGAAAAACCATCCAAGTGGGTGTTATTCTATTGTTAACATGCAGCAAATTTGGAGTGTGAATTAAGGATAAATCAACCCAGGAGCTCCTAGATATCCAAGAAATGTTAAAATGTAACAAAATTTAAAATTGTCAGAATTGATTTGCTTTACCTTCCCCATAATACTTTTTAAATGGGTAATTTACCAGAATGGTTGATTACAGAATACAGGCCCAAATGACCTTTTAACCAAGAAATTCTAATAATTTCAGTTTAATCTTTTCAGTCAATGTATAAACATACACAGTGGATCTTCTACAGTATTGCCTTTGGCAGGTATACTGATTCATGTTTACCATTTTATTTTCCAAAGCGGCCAATACATATCCATTAACAGTTCGCTCTTCACACAACCCTAACCCTTTGGAAACATGCTCCAGGGGGGGAAAAAATTCCAGCTATTGTGACCAAATGAACAGATGGTTTGCTTTTAATGTATCATCCACTGTACTGGGAATTGCACTGGCAGGAAAGACAGTTCATCTCAACATACTGTGACAAGGAAAGGAGGTAGCTCTTCGGAGTATTTGCCTCCTGAGGTAGAAAAGCCAGAATGGGAAGGAAACCCTTAGTAACATTTTGGGCATGTACCAGGAGGCATGATCATAAAGGAGTCTGCAATATAATAGCTTAATTGCAAGCAGTAAGTCAGTCCTGGCAGACAAGCAAGAGGAAATATAGAATGGAAAGACACAGGGTTAAAAACATACAAGATGTTGCAAGCCTAAAAGAATTGCACAGCTTTTTATACTATGTTCTTTTATTAACTGAAAAAAAAAAATCAGAAGAAACTTTTGACAAGCTTCTATTAATGTTTGCCTGTGTTTGATGTGGCAGAAGTTTCTCTTCTTTCATGATACAGAAATGTTATTAGACTGTAAAAAGGAACAACTTCCTTGGAAAACTTAAACAACGAAAAGTCTAGCAGCACCTTAGAGACTAACAAAAAATATAGCTGGTATCATGAGCTTTTGTGGGCACAACCCACCTCTTCAGATGAATGGAGTTGAAGGGGTCCAGTTTTCAAATCAATACCACAAAGAGGGAATGGGGTGAAGAGGAGGAAAAAGAAGGAAAGACACTTTGGCCATTTTTTTCCTTCTCTTCCTCCGTCCAAACCCCACTCTGTGCTATTTATTTGAAAATAAACTCCATTCATCTGAAGAAGTGGGTGGTGCTCACAAAAGCTCATGACACTGTCTACATTTTTTATAGTCTCTAAGGTGCTGTTAGACTAGTCATTGTTTTTTTAAGTTTTTCCCGTTACAGACTAACACAGCTACCCCTCTGAAACTTTCTTGAAGTAAATGTGGCATTTTGTAAGGGAAATGAAGTTAAGATTTATATTTATTGAAATTTAAAAAATTGTGTCTGTTCTCACAGATACAAAGACTAGTAATAGAAATGTAGCCGTGTTAGTCTGGTGTAGCTGAAGCAAAATACAGGACTATGCAGCACTTTAAAGACTAACAAGATGGTTTATTAGATGATGAGCTTTCGTGCGCCAGACCCACTTCCTCAGATCAAGTAGTGGAAGAAAATAGTCACAACTATCTATACCAAAGGATACAATTTAAAAAAATGAACACATATGAAAAGGACAAATCAAATTTCAGAATAGAAGGGGGATGGTGAATGTCTGTGGGCTAATGATATTAGAGGTGATAATTGGGGAAGCTATCTTTGTAATAGCGACGAGGAGTCCTGTGGCACCCTATAGACTAACTGAAGTGTAGGAGCATAAGCTTTCGTGGGTAAAGACCCACTTCGTCAGATGCAAGTAGTGGAAATTTCCAGAGGCAGGAATAAATATGCAGGCCAGGATCAGGCTGGAGATGACCAGGTGGATCCAATCAAGGAGGATGAGGCCCACTTCTAGCAGCTGATCTGGAGGTATGAATTCCAAGAGAATAGAAGCTGCTTTTGTAGTTAGCAAGCCATTCACAGTCTTTGTTTAATCCAGAGTTGATTGTGTCAAACTTAAAGATGAACTGTAGCTCAGCAGTTTCTCTTTGAAGTCTGGTCCTGAAGTTTTTTTGCTGCAGGATGGCTACTTTTAGATCTGCAATTGTGTGTCCAGGAAGATTGAAGTGTTCCCCTACAGGTTTTTGTATGTTGCCATTCCTAATATCAGATTTGTGTCCATTGATTCTTTTACGTAGGGACTGTCCTGTTTGGCCGATGTATATAGCAGTGGGGCATTGTTGGCACATGATGGCATATATTACGTTGGTGGATGTGCAGGAGAATGTACCAGTGACAGTATGGCTGATCTGGTTAGGTCCTGTGATGGTGTTGCTGGTGTATATATGTGGGCAGAGTTGGCACCGAGGTTTGTTGCAAGGATTGGTTCCTGAGTTCGAGTTATTATGGTGCGGTGTGTAGTTGCTGGTGAGAATATGCTTCAGGTTGGCGGGTTGTCTGTGGGCAAGGACCGGCCTACCTCCCAAGGCCTGTGAGAGTGAGGGATCATTGTCCAGGATGGGCTGAAGATCACTAATGATGCGTTGGAGAGGTTTTAGCTAGGGACTGTAGGTGATAGCCAGTGGTGTTCTGTTGGTTTCTTTCTTGGGCTTGTCCCGTAGCAGGAGGCTTCTGGGTACACGTCTGGCTCTGTCAATCTGTCTCCTCACTTCCTCGTGTGGGTATCGCAGTTTACAGAATGCTTGTTGAAGGTCTTGTAGGTGTAGGTCTCTGTCTGAGGGGTTGGAGCATATGCGGTTGTACCTCAGTGCTTGGCTGTAAACAATGGATCGTGTGGTGTGTCCGGGATGGAAACTGGAGGCATGCAGGTAAGTATAGCGGTCGGTAGGTTTTCGGTATAGGGTGGTATTGATATGACCGTCACTTATTTGTATCGTGGTGTCCAGGAAATGGACCTCCCGTGTAGATTGGTCCATGCTGAGGTTGATGGTGGGGTGGAAGCTGTTGAAATCATGGTGAAATTCTTCCAGAGTCTCCTTCCCATGGGTCCAGATGATGAAATCTTTGTAATGGGTAAGATAACTAGATCCTTTGTTTAAACTCAGATGTAGAGTGTCAAATTTTAGCATGAATTACAGTTCAGAGGATTCCCTTTCAAGTGCAGATTTGAAAGGTCTTTGTAGCAGGATGCAGGTAGTTAAGTCATTGAGACAGTGTCCTTTCTGGTTGAAATGGCAAGAAACTGTTTTTTTCTTTGTGATCCTGTCTGATATCTGTTTTGTGGGCATTGATCCTTTGGCGAAGTGTCTGAGACGTTTGTCCAATGTACATAAGCAAACGGACACTTTCGGCACATGATAGCATAAATTATATTTCTGGATGCGCAGGAATATGTGTTCTTGATCTTATAACTCACTTGGTTAGGTCCAATAATGGTATCAGCAGAGTGAATATGTGGACAAAGCTGGCAACGGGGTTTGTTGCAAGGGAAGGTACCAGAGTTGGTATTAGTGTGGTATGTCCTGTGGTTGTTGGTAAGAATCATCTTGAGGTTAGGTGGTTGTCTATAGGAGACTATGGGTCTGTCTCCCAGAGCCTCTTGGAGTTTGGTATCCTGTTCTAGTATAGGCTGTAGTTTATTGATAATGTGTTGGACAGGTTTAAGTTGGGGGTTGTAGGTGATGACAAGTGGTGTTCTATTGTTGGTTTTCTTGGGTCTGTCTTGAAGTAGATGGTTTCTAGGTATTCGTCTGGCTCTTTCAATTTGCTCTAATATGATTAGCCCACAGACATTCACTTCCCCCTCCCCCTTCTGTTCTGAAATTTGATTTGTCCTTTTCATGTGTGTTCATTTTTTTAAATTGTATCCTTTGGTATATATGGTTGCGACTATTTTCTTCCACTACTTGATCTGAGGAAGTGGGTCTGGCCCACGAAAGCTCATCATCTAATAAACCATCTTGTTAGTCTTTAAAGTGCTACATAGTCCTGTATTTTGCTTCAGATACAAAGACTGTGATTCTGGAAACACTCACTTGCATAAGTAACTGCTAAATACTCAAGCCCTGATTCAGCAAGCACTTAGGTATGTATCTAACTTTATTTATGTGAATATTGTGTTGTATTAATTTTGATGGTACATATGTAGGCCAAAGAGGCAAAGGTATTCATGTGAGCTTGTCACTGTAAGGTGTGGCTTGGTATAGATTGCAAGACCTCTGTCTGCTTAGTACCATGGCAAACACATTTAAAATCCTTTTAACCTTGTATTAAAGATACAGAAAAGAAAACCAGTTCAAGCATTTGAAATGTAAATGAAGCAAGACTTTCATTTTAATGACATCCCTTGGCTATGGAGAACTGATCTCCAACCTTTTTATGTGCAAGATCACTTCTTGAATTTAAGATGAACCCATGATCTACCCCTCCACAAAGGTTACAGCCTGCTCACTCCATTCCTCTCTACCTCTGTTACTCGCTCTCCCCCAACCTCATTTACTTTCTCCGGGCTGAGGCAGGGAGGTGGGATGAAGGAGGTGCAGGCTCTGGGCTGCAACGAGAGGTTCAGAGTGCGGCTGACCCTGGAGCAGGAAGTTGGCATGCAAGCTCTGGTAGGGAGTTTGGGGGCAGGTCACACTGCACCTCATCTCACAGAATGCACTGCACATTTCACGAGTTTCACTTTTTACTATTGTCACTTGTGGTGTATAAATCCAAAACCCTTCCAGGATTGCCCAAAATCAGTGTAACATTCTCGACTTCAGTGCATTGGCTGAGACTGAGGCATGAGGTTGGGGGTGCAGGAGAGAGGTGTACAAGTTCTGGGAGGGGGTTTGTGTACAGGAGGGGGTTCCTGTCTGGGGGGCAGGAGGAGGTGCGAGTTACAGAGATACAGGCTCCAGTTGGGAGATTCTTACTACAGGAAGCTCCTGGATGGCAGCGCAATGGGGTTAATACAGGCTGCCTGCCTGGACTAGCCCCACAACACTTCTAGAAATGGCTGGCTGCTGGAACATCTTTGTGCAGTGGGTCTCCATGTGTCACCTTTGCCCATGAGCACCAACCCTGCAGCTCTGATTGGCTAGTTCCCAGCCAACGGGAGCGGCAGGGGCAGTACTGAAGGTGGGGGTAATGTGCAAGGCCACCTCCCTCCCGCGAGAGGCCACAGCGACATGCCAGCAGCCGGCCACTTCTGGGAGTGACATGGGGCCAAGGCAGGTAGGCAACCTGAGCCCTGCTGCACCACCGGACTTTTAGTGGCTGGACATCGCAATTGACTAGAAGAGGCTCCAGGATCTACTGGTCTACTGCGACTGACAGATTGGTGACTACTACTATAGTGTGTCTTTACAAAGAAAAGAATACCGTGACAGTGTGTTAGATGGTATTAAAGGTGGTCATAATTGTCCTTTTTGGGGAAAAATACAAAGTTAGTTGAGTTTACTGCTATTATTGAAGTCTGATCGCATTTCCTGCCATTCCAAAGAAGACACTTTTATGCAAGATGGGGAAGTAAATAACAGCCAAGGGAGAAAATGCAGCTTTTCTCCCTGGTGTTAATTCTCACTTGCAACCTCATTGCTGGACACCTCTGAAGGTTACGACAAAAACGGCACAATGAATGGCATCAGACAGTCCCAGGTGACGGTGGAGTGGCAGCCATGATAGTGAAACTCACCTCTCCCCCTTTCAGTCAGCAATTGTGGTATTCACTTCTGTCTGTCCCCATTTCCCCTCAAATTTCCCCATCCCTTCATTATATTCTTCACCAATTAGATCTAATTTCCAATAGGAATGTGTTCGTGTATTCGTTTAAAACGGTTAATCAATGACCCTGGCCTCATTGGTTAACCTCAGTTACATACCACCACTACCCCTTCACCCCACCCTCCTCCGCTGCCTCTGTATCAGTGCTTGAAAGAAGCCAACTTTTAAGCAGGTTCCCCATGAGCACCAGTTCCTGAGGAACAACCCCACCCATCCCGCTTTAACATGTAACTACTGAACACTTCAGCGTTTACACGTTTAGGGATATTAAAAAGCATCTTTTTTGTAATCTCCAACACACCAATTTTGGTCCATTAACACTATCCTTGAATCATATCAGGAGACCTTAATTCAGTCTTTCACCCTATTGCACCTTTTCCTTAATAAACCTCACAGATCTTACGGGGAGCTTACAAACAGATGAAATTTGAGGCCTAACTATCACAACAGATCACACTGACATCTGGATGTGCGTGTTTTATATATTATTAGACCTGCAGGCGTGTCCCAGCACTTTTTATCAAAAGCCATAGAGCTGTTTTGGTAAATCCAGTAAAAATCATGAATACAGTGACTGTGCCGGGGGGTTTGATGAAAACTGCCATGAGAAATAAGGGGGTGTCGACAACCTGCCTCTGCCCCCTCCGGCCTGGCACCGCTACTCTAATCAAGGCCACAGAAAGAGAGGGCTGGCTGGAGACTGAACTCACCTTGCACTGATCAAGGGCACCTCCTGTGTCGCGAGACTGAGCCTGAGTGTCAACCCACTCCACATCACTCTGTGCAGAGCCAGGACATCTGTATCCCCAGGGCTAAGCCAGGGGTTAAGGGATCCCCTCCTGCACTCCTCTTCATCACAGGCAGCAATGACTCCAGTGTCCTGCAGGGCTGGGCCTGGTTCCATGCCCTGGGCACTGATCTAGCACATAGGGTCACAGTGCTGCTTGTATTTGGCCCTGCTATCCCCCCATTATGACAGAGGGAGGACAGGACAACTGGGCCAAGTTTAAGTGACCCAGGTCTGGGTGAATGTGGGGCAGGCTTGACCTTGAACACCTGCCTTCCCTCCTCCCCAAACCAGTGCCCTACCTAGAATGTTCCTGCAGAAAGTCCTGGGCAAACAGAAAAAACATGGTACCCAACCCTTTTCCCACAGCATGGCAAACCTGCAGCCATATATATTATATATGAGAAACCAGTGTGGGGAACTCACCTGAATAAAATTATCTTTGTAGGATCAAGGTTTCAGTAAGAATCACCATATAAAAATGTCACTTGAAGTAGACTATGTATTATAATTTACACGACACTAATTTAAGCGTCTCCTCCTCCCCCTCACAAGAAATTATTCTAAAAGTCTGACAAGACACCAACAGAAAGGAAAACGTTGATGTTGCAAGCTAAATCTGTCTCACATGCTGAAGTATTTGATATCAATAATGACTGGAGTGTTTTCTGTGCTGTGCAAAATATGATTGCCACTACCTGATTTGATGCAGCTGGTTTCTGTTATAATGCCTGAAGCAGCCAGTTGCTCATTTTGGAAAATCTAATGCTATTATTACGTCGTTAAATGAAAAAAGTAATCTCTGTCTCCATAGAGATATGCTATAGATATAGAGATCCATTTATACACTCTACATCTCCATTTGGACTTACATATTAATAAATTATCTGCTATCACAATTTTTTTGTTTGAACTGAAATTTTCCAAGAAAATATTGCATTTGAAACCTTATTAGTAACTATCAAAATGTTTCAGATCTTAAGACTTAAATTTAAAATTTGAAACACTAAATGCAGAAAACCAAAAAGTACTTTTATATTTTCTTTGCAAACATATTGCAAATGATTTCTCTGATTATATTTCATATATATATTGAGCTTTTACTGAACACTAATGGAAAGAAACCATAGTCATGTCCTAGTAATTGTGTGAGGCACACTCAAACACTGAGCTTCAGAATAGAAAACTTCAGAAAGTAGTGCAGGTAAGTAAACAATTTAAACACTATTATTGTTTTCAACTTTCCTCCACTTGTGATATCAATCTGTAAAATTAGTATCTGGATTAAATTTTCTATAAAGCATCTGGTTTTGCTAGAGGCAAAATTTCTAATAATTAAGTCAACAAGTAAGATAGTCTTGCTGAAATTTAAAGTACAAAAGACAAAGTGCACTTATGAAATGCTGTTCTAGGCAACATTTATCAGAGAAAGAGAGAGATGCATTTAGGATGAGAAATGACACTTCCGTCACCCATTCATGGAGGCCTTTACAAAGTTGACTTTTAGCAACACAAAAATCAGTGGTATTAGTATCGCCGAACTTCTTTGCATGAAACCCACCTTAGAATTAAGACAGTACTTATAGAAGAGCTCTTTATATTGATTTTGATCTTCATGGCAAAGCACTTTGATATATCCCCTGTTAAAAACTATGCAACACAGTGAGAGAGAGAGAGAGAGAGAGAGAGAGAGAGAGAGAGAGAGAGAGAGACTGACTCAGTCTAGCTCCCCCACACACACACAATTCTGAGGCTATTTATTTTTCTGCTCTTCAGAACACCTTATGAGCAATACTATTTTGATAAGAAAAATATTCCTGACACTGAAAAGACAAACTCTGTAGTTTGTCCATTCAGCATCAAGGCTAACACCCTCTATCAGTTCCCACACTGAGAGATGTGTTAAACTTAAAATCTGAAGAAAAATAGAAGTTAAAAGATTGAGTCTATTAATATTGCAAAGCTATTGCAGATTTCAATGGCAGCATGAAGTTCAAGGTTATACTTTTCTCTTTAATCCAACTAAGCACTAAAAGTCAAAAGAATTTGTAATACTGTATTGGCTTTTTCAGCTTCTATCGCCACCACACTATACTAATACCTTGAATACTGATGAAGCTTATATTCATATCTTTACATCTAGTAACTCAATATTTTGTGGGTACACACCCTGGGTTATGCACTAACCAAGTAAGGAATAACAAATCTATAAAAAACATTTCACAATCAAATAATTAACAGTAGGTCTATACAGTATGATCTATGTAGAGTGTGCTGTTATGAAATCCCATTAACAAAATATTTCCAGTACATCAGCAGTGATCTTTTTAGAACGTCAAAACAATATTAATCAAACAACTCAGACAAATATTCTATGATTTACTTGCAAAATCCTCAGATTACCTTTTGGATCGCCTCAGCATGCTGGTGGCAGGCAGAGAGAAATTGGACAGCACTGTCCAGAAGGAGTCAGACATGATCTTTAAATGCTTTCATTGCTTGGAAAATACAGCACAATCAAGCCACTAGCAATAAATAAGAAACCAAATAAATACCAGTGACAGAGCCAATGCAAATTCCCTGTAGACTTTGCAAGCTGTTCCATTAACGCGAGACAGGCAGGCAGGCAGGCATATTGCTACTGCTTTCAGTGACTCTGTTTTCTATTGATTCCATCCATGCCTGACTCTCTCTTTACCTAAGGTGGCAGTACAGCATGAGATGCTTATTCCCTTCACAATAAAACACCACTCTGAATCTGGAGTTTGTTTTATACATAAAACAAATTTGTACCCAGATCGCCTCACATTCATCCAATTACAGTCCAAGAAATGCAAGCAAAACCATAATTGGGACTGTACTCTTGTTCTTCAATAACAGGATACAGTGTGTTTAAGCTATCTATGCACAAAATGCTGCATCTTGCCAAACCTCTTTTTAGTTATATGTTTTAATCTCATAAATGATGGACAAGGTTTTTATTTAAAAAAATATTTATTTCTATAATATAAAGATTAAAAGTGGATTTAAACACTAGTATAATATAAATATATCAAGTTCAAATACGAAAAGTGCATTTAATTTTTATTTGTCTGCAATATGAATTGAATGATATATAAACAGAGTAGTTTTGTGTCTTTTCTTGTTTTCAGATGGAAAGGTATATATTTTTTGGTTGATGACACCAGTAATTTATTAATAAATAAAAACTCCTGGATCATATCACCTGCTGCCTAATTTGGCTTGACTGGCTGAATTCTGACTGTACACAATTGTTGATGAATCATGTATACAACACTTTAGGGGTTTCCTAGCCCACCCTGTCAATCAGCCATCACTTCATTTTCTCCCAAAACACTACTAAAAGCTTCTTATTTTGTATTTTCCTAATCTTCTATACTGTAATTTTTTTTTAAATTCCGCTTTGTAATTTGGATTCATTTTTAGGAGTGTCTGTTATATATTTGTCATCACATCTTGAGACTAATGATGTTTTGTATCCTCCAAATGTTTCTGAGTGACTGTTCACATGCAGTGAATCACCCCACATGCTTTAAAAAGGGTACTTAGCTATCTGAAAAAAGAATCCCAGAATGTAATAGCAAGACCTCTAAGTTTGCCATCACAAAAGGAAGTTAGAACATAATCTAAATATTACTCATATTGATATGCACTCAAACACACTAATTCCAGTATCCTCATTAAGAACATATACTGATCAACTTCAAATATCAATCCACATGCAGAAATCATAGAATTACAGAAATGCAGAGATGCAAAGGACCTTGAGAAAGCATCAAGTCCAGCCCATAGACTATGGCAGGATCAAGTAACCCTACACCATCTCTGGTGAGGATTTGCACAACCTGTTTTTAAAAACTTCCAGTGATGGGGCTTCCACAACCTCCCTTGGAAACCTGTTTCGGAGCCTTTTTCCCTAGAATCTACCGTAAATCTTCCTTGTTGCAGATTAAGCCAGTTATTTCTTGATCCAACTTTAATGGCATGGAGAACAACTGATTACTGCTACTCCTCACATAAGGGCATAGTTACATACTTATAAATGTGATTTTAAGCAAATAAGATGTTAAACAAATCAAATTTCCCCAAAAGAATTAATGTAAATGGGGGAGTAGGATTTTTTGTCAGACAAAAGACATATATAGTAAAACTGCCATAGTCCAGCATCCAATTGTACGGCACTCCCTGATAGTCCAGCATCAAAATGGCAAGAGCCTAGTGAGTGAGCTTAGGCAAAAAACACGAGTCACAAGGCAGCAGTGGCTCAGTATATACTGTATATAAAGTGTTTTTAACACAATGCCAGTGGCAGACTGTCCAGCATCACACAGTCAATGGCAGACTGACTTGGTCCTGTCCGATTTCGCTCGGTTCAGCTGCTGCCTTATGAGTCGTGTTTTTTGCCAAAGCTCACTGAAAGTCTCTGTCTGTGATCCTTCGCCTTGGTCTCAATTTAACTTGTCAAGCAAACAGTTTGCCTCAGCTGGGACCATTAGCAAACAGAGATATGTTCCACTGGTTTTGGTCCTCTATCCATACTGAGAGAAGATACTCCCATGTTTTCCATCAAACTTTTTTTTGATTGACTCAAGTAACGCTAAGCAGTTTTACACCCTGAGCGCTAGCCCGGATCTTGTCGGCATTATTTTGAATTGCTCTCACAGTGGTCGGAGCAAGACCTGGAGTGATGCCGATGTCTACAGCAGGCTCACCTGCATCAAAATGCGTTAAAACATCTAATTTAGTGCCCAAAATAACAGTTTTCCAGGCTTCCTTGTTGTATTGCTAGGCATTCCACTTTCACTTGCTGGGTGTTTTTGACTCATGGTGTTGGATGATATAATCACAATCAATTAGAAATGTTCAGGGAATTATGACACAATGTGAACAACAATGGCTACCACACTGAAGTGGGAGGAATGGTTGGCTTATGTCACAAAATAGTTACCTGCTAGCAGTTGGCAGCCAAACTGTGCGAATTTAAATATGTTCTCTAATACATCAGTGATATAATAATAAAAAAAACGTTAAACAGGACAAAGTGAGGCGTTAATGTACAGCCCTTTTTGTAACAGACCTTAACATATTTCAAAACAAAACTGTCCCAGTTTAGTTTTGTTTTGTTTAATTTTCCCCTCACAGGTCAGGTTTTCTAACCCTTTGATTATTTTTGTTGCTCTCCTGTGAACTCTCTCTACTTTTCTACATCTCTCCTAAAGTACAAAACTCAGAACTGAGCACAGTTCTCCAACTGAGGGGTCTCCAGTGCTGAACAGAACAAGACAATTACCACCCACGTCTAATATAAAACATTCCTCATATTAGCCTTTCACATCTGCATCACATTGTTGACTTACACCTGTTAACTTAAAATACTAGTCCAAAAGCATAAAGAGTTTTACATATACTGATAATCAGTCTCAGAGAGGTAGTCATGTTAGTCTGTAACTTAAAAAAATCTTTATAAATGAGTGGTCTTGTAGCACCTTAGAGACTAACCAAAAAAAAAAAAAAAAAAAACCAGTATCACAAGCTTTCGTAGGAATAAGCCACAAAAGAATATACTAGGTTGTTGTTGTTGTTTTTTGTCTGGAAGGTGCCACAGCACTACTCGCTATTTACATTTTTTTAACATATTGATTATGTTATATATCTTTTCTGTTATTTTACACTAACAGCATTGTTTCAAGGAAGAGCAATTTAAAGTACGTCAATTAGTTAGCACATTAACTGAGCTTTCCCACTGGACAATAACCTTTAAATTCATTATGTATTTTCTTTTAAGGAAACTGTATTGATACAATGCTACATAAACAATCTGATAAGTGTCAACAGCTAGCAAGCTAAACTAGAAGATGTAAAACTAATATCCGTAGCTAACAATGTTAGGAGTCATTAGAAAAGGAATAAGTCAGACAGAAAATTTCATAATGACACTATATAAATTCATGGTGCATCCACACCTGAAATACTGCACACTGCTCTGATCGCCCCATCTCAAAAAAGGTATATTTGAATTGGAAAAGATATAGAGAATTGCAACAAAAATTATTAGGGGTATGGGATGCCTCCTATATGATGAGAAATTAAGAAGACAGGGACTGTTCAGCTTAAAAAAAGGAGTCAGTTAAGAGGGGATATGATAGAGATCTATAAAATGGTGTGAAGGTGAACAGGGAAGTGTTAATTACCCTTTCACAAAAGCACCAGAAACAGCTGTAAAAAAGCGAAGACAAGGAAGTACTTCTTCACACAGTGCGCATACAGCCTGCAGAAGTCATTGCCAGGGGATGTTGTGAAGGCCAGAATTATAACTGGGTTCAAAAAAAGAAATAAGTTCATGAAGGTGAGTCTATCAATGGCTGCTAGTCAAGATGCTCAGAGACCCAACCTCATGTTCTGGGTTTCCTTAAGCCTCCAAATGCTAGAAGCTGGGGCTGGACAACAGGGGATGGATCACTTGGTAACTGTTCTGTTCATTAATTCAAACATCCCGCACAGACCGTTGGTCTGACCCAATATGGCCATTGTTATTCATGATTAGCTTTGAAACTATTGTGGGAAGAATCCATCAGTGAAGATTTACACTGGCAATGAAGTCTTCACTTCGGTTGTTGAAACACTGCATCAGCAAGAGGAGTCATTGTAGAATACAGTAGCTTCAACAATTGTGAATACTGTACAGGCAGTCCCCGGGTTACGTACAAGATAGGGACTGTAGGTTTGTTCTTAAGTTTAATCTGTATGTAAGTCGGAACTGGCGTCTAGATTCAGCCGCTGCTGAAACTGACCAGCGGCTGACTACAGGAAGCCCGAGGCAGAGTTGCTCTGCCCCAGGCTTCCTGGAATCAGCCTCTGATCAGTTTCAACAGGCTGAATCTGGACGCCAGTTCCGACTTACATACAGATTCAACTTAAGAACTCCAGGCATCCCCAAGTCAGCTGCTGCTGAAACTGATCAGCGGCTGATTCCAGGAGGCATGGGGCACAGCAACTTTGCCTCGGGCTTCCTGTAGTCAGCCGCTGGTCAGTTTCAGCAGCGGCTGAATCTAGATGCCAGTTCGGACTTACAGCTCCGCTCCGCTTTGCTCCCTGTCTCCCTGGTCTGTTGGTCTCCAGCAGACCAGGGAGACAGGGAGCAAAGCCGCGGAGCACGCTGGCAGCGGGACAGCCGCGGCGCGTCTGGGCTGTACGCTGTCCACGTGCTCCCCGGCTTTGCTCCCCGTCTCCCTGGTCTGGGGAGACGTGGAGCAAAGCCGCGGAGCACGCGGGCAGCGGACAGCCCAGACGCGCCACGGCTGTCCCGCTGCTGGTGTCCTCAGAGGCTTTGCTTCCCGTCTCCAGCAGACCAGGGAGACGGGCAGCAAATTCTGTTTGTAACTGCAGATCCGACATAAGTCGGATCCGCGTAACTCGGGGACTGCCTGTACTTTTCAAACAGCAACTTCTATTACTACTATTACTGCATTTGAAAAGTGCCTGTTGCACATATCAATGCCAAAATCTAATCTAAGATATCAGCTTTTACTAAACACATACCCCTATGGTACTATATATGACAGGGGTGGGCAAAGAGGCCTCCATGGGCTGGATCCAGCCTGCCAAGCGGGTGGACACCCTGGCCCATGGACACCCTGCCACTCCCCCATCCCCAAGCCAATCAGGGTCTGTGGAAGGGGAAGCATGGAAGAGTCCTGGCCCCGCCCCTTCCACCAGAGACCCCGCCACTTTCGGGGCAGCCCAGGGCCACTTGAAAATTAGTGAAGTGACATCTTCCCTATCTAAAATTATTGCCTACCCGTGGTATCTGAGCACTAAACACAGTAAAAGGTAATCTGCTTTATGGTTTGAATTTCACAATTCAATGTGTTTTTACTGAGATGGAGGAAACACCAAGAAACCTTAGGCGCTTTATAAAATTTTAAAAATAGTGACATTTTAAAATATTCAAATTTTTAAGAATATGTTTTAGTTGCAACTCACATTTAATCTTATTTTTCTGCATTACAAATAGAGATTAAAATCGTTATAATTATGGAACAGCTTCTGTCTCTTCATAAGAAACTGAAAATATCTGCAAAGCTGGGATTTTTAAAATTAAAATTAATGGAGATTGCCTATCTCCTAGAACTGGAAGGAACCTTGAAGGTCATCAAGTCCAGTCCCCTGCCTACACAGCAGGACCAAGTACCACCCCTGATGAATTTTTGCCCCAAATTCCTAAATGGCCTCCACAAGGATTGAACTCACAATCCTGGGTTTAGCAGACCAATGCTCAAGCCACTGAGCTATCCCTCCCCCCAAGGGGATTTACCCCCTTATCCTATAGCTCTAGAACCACAACCCCTCTACCTGCCAACACCCCCCTCCACCCACCCACAGAGTCTCTAGCTTGTGTTGAGTGGTACTTAAGCTACCTCTAAGCCCAGGGTTTCCCAACCTATGGGTCGGGACCCAAACATGGGTTGCCATTACATTTCAAAAGGGTTGCCAGTTGTCTCCCCAGGTGTCTCTGCCTCCTCTCCTCCCCGTTTTTGAATTGCTTTGGGTCACCAAGTCTTCCCGAATTGTCAAAATGGGTCCCCATCTGGAAAAGGTTGGGAACCGCTGCTTCTAGCTAGCTAATGCTTAGCCTACTAATGCAATAGGTCTGCAGCAGCTCCAATTACAACTCATTAGCTGCTAACACAATCACTAGGTGGGTAATCAAATTGTGTGTGACATATTTCAGTGCTGTCAGTGGATTAACCATCAGTCACAAGGTGGTAAAGAATGGGCTTTATAATGGAAGGGAGTTGCAAGCTTAGCAGAGAAGCCATCCTTCCCTAATTATGTAAGCATCATGGTAACAACGTTGCATTCAAGATGACATGAAAAATGAAGATTTTTTTTAAAATTGTGTGTCACATCCATACCACTAAAGCACAAAAAATGCTGGGAACTCTTATTTTCATTTTACTGTAAACTGACATTCTTTCCTAATAAGAATACGGTGCTTCAGGCAATTAATTTCTTGGAGACTGTGTATTTTTTAAATGGTTAAAATCCCTTGATTTTGATCTTCATGTCTTATAACACCACCCAATGGAATAGAATGTGGGACAAGAAAAGTACAGTCCAGCGAGAGTCTGATGCAACAGATAATTGATAAAAACCAGTCTGAAGGAGCCCACCAGAAAAAATAATTTATATTGTATACACATGGAATCTAAGTTTTACTTCAAAACTGTGCCTTGCATTTAATAACTGTGTATGAGCCGTTAGACATTCAAAACTAAATTTCAAATCATGGTGGTAGTAACTCTTGCTATGTATACAGACTGTTCTTTTACTTCATCATGATCTTTAAAAATAAGAATGGTGTGAGAGTGCTTGAGGCACACATTAAAATTACACAGTAACAAATTACTAAGTTTTATTTTGCAATTCATAAACTTAGATTAATTACCGTGACTGCTGTGATTTCACAAGGTGCATATTACCACAGAGCTGTTATTCACACCTTGTGAACTTGTGCATTTATATTTATAAGCGTGCAGCGGGTGCCACTGTACAGAAGGTTGGGTCATAACACAGAACTTTTAGAAAAAGGCAGGCAGATCAATTTTATAATGATGCTTTGTTAACATAAAAACAAACAGATTAAATGGAAGAAAAACTACCCTGGTACCGGTATTTAGTGAGGGAGGGCAGTTGCTGTGTATGCAAAATCCGACCATTATTAGTGACCACTTTCTCCAACAATGTGAAACCAGCAGGCAGTGGTTACTTCTGTTTAAAAATTAAAGCTTTTATGAATCCCTGCCACGTCTAGAGACTGTGTCAGTTAAAATGGGTATTGGCTTCATGATTTATTTGGCTTTCAAAGAACTGTACTAGAGTTACAAAAATGCAGGAAGTTTCAAGAGGTTCATTCTTCCCACAAAAAAGATTTTTCTCTATGTGGATGAGGCACATTAAAGGTAATGTAATTATGATTTGCAAAGCTGTCATCTCCACTGAGCCAACAACTAGATTATCATCCATTATATTTCCTATATAAATGCACTCCCGTAGAAAAATAACCTGCTAAGGGCCTAACCCCAATTATTGCATTGAAGATCTTTGAGTCTCTTAGCTTGTTACCAACTATATAACCACATTCAAATCTATTCCTTGCAAGATCCTAGTTAAAAATACACTGCCCTTGATGGTGTTGCGCAATATGAAATGGAAAAACCTTCTGAAGCCACTTGTTTTCTATCTGCAAATAAAATTAGCTGCAGAATTACCAAAGCTACCAAAGTCATCACTTTGAGGGCTAGATTAGTCAGAATCTCAAATATGTTTATTCTGAAAAGAAAAATACCTTTCTCCTGTTGACTTGTAGAGTACAGTAAGAGAATCACAATGGATGAGCAAAGAAAATGGCTCCACGAACAAGTATAACTTGTCAGCAGATAACATCATTTAATAAAAGAACACATGTATAATTTATACTGGAATTTTTAAGATCCAGCCTAATGAAGTCAAGGGATCTCAGCTCTTTATTACCAGCGAAGTAATAGTAAAAATGGTCTTTGTGATGCATTTTCAGAACATTCTGTATGGGCTGACAAAGCTTACTCTCTTTTGATGTTATGAAAATGAACATCTCAAAATCTTTTATTACCAAGATGAACTGGATAAGATTACAATATTAATATGAGAGAGGTTTAATTCAGTTTTTCAGTATGGGGGAGGAGTCAGATCTTCCCATATCCTTTCAAAAAGTGGAAGCTGTAAAACAAATTGAGGGATCTGAGAAAGATTTGGTTTGAGTAAGGTGAGGCAATTTTTGGACAATGAGCTTAGCACATTTCACAAATTTGGGAACAGATAGTCCTTCTCTAAAGGCCTGGTGATGAAACAGACTGACACAAAACCTGGAAACAAAATGTTAGGCTCATTTTCTCTGGATTTTCCTGTCACTTGGTCTTCACATTTGGTAGTGCTTACTCAAATTCTTCAGTTTTGACCAGTCTAGTGCAGGGGCACAGCATACATTTTTATTAAAATTTAAATTTCCTGCACGCCTTCAAAGGCATGAGAGAGATACAGGCGTTTGATATTAAACTACAAATTGATGGCCTGTTTCTAAGAAGTGACAAAGACACAATTCCTGCTAAAATCAATCAAAAACTGCTGGTGCTCAGAACCTCTGAAAATCAGGTCACAAGATTCCAGCTATGTACTTCTAAGGTGTGCAACTAGCGTCTTTTCAACTACATCAGTTGAAAAGTAAGGATGTTAATTATTGTTTAACAGGTTAACCAGTCAAATGCTAGATTTAGCTGGTTAACCTTGGAGCAGTCTCCTGCCAGCAATGCAGCTAGGCCAGACCGAGCCCACTGCACCGCGGACAGAAGACTACTCTGGCCCACTGCACCATGCCGCTGGCAGGGAGCTGCTCTAACCCAGGCCTGCTGCATATGTGGGCGGGAAGATATTCCAGCCCAGGCCCACCACAGTGGGGGCAAGCTGCTGCTCCAGCCTAACCAGGCCACTGGTCAACCGGTTACCATAAGTATCACCCAGTAAGGGATATGCTTAGTGAGAAACTGGCTAACCGGTTAACTCTTTACATCCCTAGTTTAGGGGCTAATGAAAAGAGGGAATGACAGCATTTGTAACAATGAGCATGGTGTAGTGGGGCAATATAAGCTTCCCCCATATTTCTGTGCTTATACTGTCCCTCTTATGGGAAAGCCATGAACAAACTCCGCCATAAAATCATCCTGTTTTACATTTTACAATACACAGAGAACCAAGAGTCTATACAAACAAAGGCACTGCCAAAAAACCAGAAATGTTCTACACTTTTTTTTTTTTTAAATCTACAGTGGAAAAAACTGCCACATCGCATTTGTACTAAAATACTGGAAGACAGAATGCTCTTCTTCACAAGAAATACTGGTAAGTTATCTGACAGCTTTAATATAGTGTAAGTCTACCATGATTTCAACCTTACCAAAGTGCTGATTGAAAATCAATGCCACAGAAAGGTCCTGCTGTTCTCTTTAGAGCATTTAATTGAAGTGGCACCCTCTCCTGGCCCTGTTCTAAGTATGTGTGACTCAAATGCAGATTATCATTTTTAATCAAACTGGACCTAGATATGATGCAACAAGTGTCAAATGTAAAATATCTTTAAACAGACTGTTGCATGTCAATGTTGCATGATGCCTACCATCATTTCATTCCTAGCCAAAACCTCCAAACTCCAGACCTGAACATTTCTCTTGGTGCCACTGAATACTCCTAGGTAGCTGTAGCGAGATTTACATAGTGTTCACCAGAAAATACCTCTCCTTTCAGTTGACAATTATCAGGATTTACAACAATAGTTTTCAAACCATGGGTCACGGTCCAGTACTGGGTCATGGAATAGGCAGCAGGTTTAAAACAAACAAAAGGACGTTTTTCTTCACTCAGTGCACAGCCAACCTGTGGAACTCCTTGCCAAAGGATGCAGGGAAGGCTAGAACTTTACCAGGGTTCAAAAAAGAGCTGGATAGATTCATGGAGGTTAGGTCCATCAATGGCTATTAGCCAGGATGGGTAGGAATGGTGTCCCTAGCCTCTGTTTCTGTGGACGTGAGAGACTGCCAGGAGTTTAAACCATAAGGTTAATCGATACGTTAATGCTTACAAATTAACTGGTTAAACTCTTATATCCCAATTGCAAAAGATGAATATTTAAACCTAGTACCAACTACATCCATCTGTACAATGCAAAGGGCAACCAACAGGTCAACATCTTGCTGAATGGACATAGGCTGGACCACAGCCCATACCTGGGCTAGTAGGTGGGACACTGGATACTATCTTGACTTTCAAGGAATATTTTATCAAGATCTCACTGAAAATAAAGACAGGAAATAACCTCAGATCAGCAAACTGGCTCCTTATGTAGCACCAGCTAATGTGCAGACACTAAGACTAGAAAGGTGACTTTCCGTCCATGCCTGGAGTTCTTTGAGATGTGTGGTCCCTATTTGTACTTCACAGTTCTCTGCATAAAGGATGGTAGATACTCAGCTAAATGAAACCATGCCCATAGCAACAGGTACTATGAGGCCAACCAGCCTGGCCTAGCTGCTGGTCCTTTCCAATATCTCCCTCTCTCATGTGGGATTACAAATTCCCATGCAGAATTGTCTCCTCATGCCACATCTACCCTGTTCAAAGATGTGTTCAGTCCACTGAGCCCCAGTCTCTGGGCAAGGCTCCAGTTTGGACAACTCCCTTTGGGTGGCATAGTAGGTGGGAGGAACAAGCTTCATATGTAGACACTGCCTGTCTCCTGACAGATCCCCTCAGCCTAGCGCACTAGTTTTAAACTTTCACGCCATAGGTGGGTCAAGTCCAATAGTCTCAGATGCAGAGTGAACACATCTTTGAACAACAATGTTGACTCAAAACCCAGAAGTTTCTCAGTATTAATGTAGCACATGCAGAGACTAAAGCTGCCCTATGCCACAATATGCCTGGATAGGTCAATCTACATTTGTGAAAATAGCATTAAGGCGCCTGTGAAAACAAAACAATTATTCAGCACATTTTAAGGCCACAGAATTTGAAGTGCAGCAAGAACTTGAACTGGAAGGTACCATCTGCTGCGACAGACAAAGCAATTTCCCAATGTTGCAGAGCTATTCGTTAATCCCCTGACATGTCAAATAGGAAATAGCAACTAAAATAAACTCTCAAATGCTAGCTCAAGTAACTTGACACTCAGAAGGAATTTAAGCAGTGGCAGATAACATACTGTTAAAATGATTATACTCTCACCATTTATTAATATGCCCTGAAATATTTAAGAGTAAAACCTTAAAGTACACTCTCAAGGTTAACAAATCCAAAACATAAAATATCTAATTCTCCCATACTGATGCACTGCCTTGATCTCATGAAGTCAATTTATTCCCCAAATCTAGGACCTCCTCCCAAGTAGCAGCCTGAGGTTCTTAGTGATTGTACATGTGCGTATCATCACAAAAAAAATCCTTTATTCTGTTTCAAGTCCCTATCTAGCCTAAGCAATAGAGCAGTTTTTGTGAGCATGTTAACAAGTTTTAACTTACACAACAGTAAACAAGATTTTGCATCCAGTGTAGATTGAGCAAATCATGTTTTAAAATATGTTAGCCGGTTGTGGTCAACCACTAGGGGCTGATTAGACTTGTGTAAGTTAAGGTGTGTTTGCTAATAGTTGTGTAACCATTACTCATTTTCCACAGCTCCTGTAAAGTGTTGAATCCTACTCGTTGCAGGATGAAATTTCCTGTGGTTCAGGCACCCAATACAAACCCCTGAACACCACTAAGACAACAGACTCCACAGCACCAGAGCTGAATTTGCAGTCTGTGGAGGCTCTTTCACACATCTAGCACCTGGTGAAAAGGATTTTTGCATTTCCCTCCAGGCACAGTAGCAGTACCGGTGCTGGGCTGGAACATACCTTACCAACATAAAATCAGCAGCCCGAACACACCATGTAAGTGACATGGAGAAGATGCAGACCCATACCACTGCCCCAGAATAGAGAAAGAGTTCACCTTCTCCAGTTCCCCAGAATGCCCAATTAACAGACCTGCTAAGAGAAAGGCATAGCTCAGTGTGCACTTACACACACAACCACACAGTTGGCACGTCTAAATTTAGATCTCTCAGCTGTACCAGCATCCATTTATATGAGTTTTTTTAAAGCAACCTTTCCACAGTTCCATAAAGGTTTTAGAAAACAAGCTATTCCCACTGTTGTGGTTAACCTCAGCCTTTATTCAAAAATTCTGCAAACATATTTATACGTTAAAATAAAATATTTTACCTACACTATATATAAACATTTTTTAAAGTAAGAAATTCAAGTTTTATTTTGTTCAAGTTTATACACATAGTTTCTGGCCACCTGATGTAAATTTTAGTTTGAAATCACTTTTATGTTGCTTTATTTAAATAAGTATTTGATCATCACCATATTAAGGATTGATCAGTAGATTTTGTACCATGACTAATGCATTTTCATGACTATTTTGTAAAAATACAAAACATTAATGAAGATATAATTTGTAAACATTTTTAAAAGCCAGAACATTTCTGGTGGGGGTGAGAGGTGAGGGAAAAAAAGACAAAACACATTTTTACAACAAAAAAGTTGCAGAATACAAACATATACACGCATACTATTTCATAAAATCATAGAGCAGGGTGAGAAAAATGCACATTGGGCTATTCAGTCTGATATTGCTGCCACTCTGCTGCTGCTCATTCCTCCCTTTAAACTTCCTCCCCTTAATTAAACCCTCTCTCATTCCCACTAACTTTTAATCTTACCTACTTCTGAAACTACAGTCTCATACCAAGCGAGGCCTAAACTGAAACTCTTCACTCTCCTATCTGCTTTTACCACATGAATACCCATTTACACCACCTAATGAATTGAAGCCCAGATGTGTCTTGCTGCAAGAATTAGTTACAAACAACATGAGGTTTGTTCATTTTTTAGATTTTTTTATAATCTCAAGATTAATGTAATCTAATCACAATTTAATACATAACATCTTTTAAAATAATTTAATGTCAAGTAGTGCAATAAAACCAGGTTCATGGGCATAAGGATACATTTTGCTTCATAAGGAGTAGCCAACTCATACTAAGGTACAGTTGTGAAATATAGCTGAGTGTCATCTGGTAATGTGATTTGCCTCATACCTAGCGAAGCATGTGCCAAACCCACTCAACAAAAATATACCCAACATGTCCATTCAGTAACTTGGAGACGATTTACTCTCTCTCTCCTTGCATGAAAACCACATACAACATCTGTAATACTTCCTAGTTTATCCATTGTCAAGATCTCTAAGTTACTACTCTGACCCCTTTTAGTGATCATCAAGAAGCTCACCTGTATTTTCTGTTAGACCAGAGGTATAAAATATTTGTTTCTATTTAAACTGCTTCTGTCTGAAGCCAAAAGCCCCCATTGCTTGCTGTAACAGAGCACTGATGTCAGCTGTCCAACAGCTGCTCATCTGTCCACAGAAAAAGACTAAAAACCATTATGAAACAGTTGGAAGAAAAAGAAGGGGAAAATGGATTACTGATGGCCAAATGTGATAAATGTTAACATGAAAATGTAAACTGGCTTAGTTACTGGAAAATGTCATTCCTAATCCTCCCTACACAGCTATAGGAACTCACTGCAACCTGACCGACCTATGTTTTTTTAACTGACTACATCAGCGACAGTAAATAGCTTACTAGGATGAACCTTTACTCTAACTCAGCAGTGAGAATACCCAGAGCTGGTATGGTAACCAAGTAAACAAAACTACAACAAAGAAGGATGAGATAAAATAGGATCAAGAGCTGCACAGGTGAAAGCAAAAACTTTTGAAGAACACAAATAAAAAGTTACTATTATAGAACTTTTATAACATAGTCACACATCCCAGAATCATCAACTGCTTGGTATCCAGAGAGCAGATGGCCGGAAGAAATGCATATGTGAAAATTATTATAATCATGAACAGGCCTTTTAAAGCTGAAATGCAGCTCAACACACTCATAGGGACTATCCCTATCATGAAAATTGTTCATGTCTAATGGCTAAGACTCTTGACAAAGTTTGACAGGAAAAGCACTATTTCTTGCACAAACGTCTTATAGTTTGATTTTTTTTAAATGCCATTAATTCCCATGCCAAAAATAATACATTTAAATTAATTTAACACTTGTCTAATTTGGATAACATCGCCTGCTGCTTATCAGTCTAACCCTGGTGTTTAACACCAGTAAACACACAGATTACACTTGAAAGTTACCCAACATTTGTCCTGTGGTACTGTATATATTTTAAAACTGAAATAGGATGAAAACCAACATTTAAGCTTTATCACCACTTCACTGGTCACCTTTCAAACACACTCTTCGATCTGTTCTGTGTGTTACCAAAATCAATGCCATTTGCCATTCTCTCCAATGACTGACTACCCCAAAAAACAGATGCTGACCAACAACTGGGCTTGGCCAACATCTCCATGCTCGTTCTCAGAGGTCAACTGAAGGATCAGTCCACACCCCATCACTTGGAGACAGCCTGATTGTAACACAACAGGTTTCAGGCACACTGTATTTGACTTCCTCTTCACAACAGCGTGGCTCATTAGGCAAGAAGCTGCAGGACTCCATTAGGGCTGATGACTATCTTCCTAGGCATTCCGTTATGTGGGTGCATGGTGGATGAGGCTTGATCCCACAGCTACTTCAGCTTCCTGAAGTCTTGCAATACCATAAACTTGCAGCTGTAAAAGGGACTGAAAGATGCATCAAAGCCTCTTTTCCCCTCTGGTGTGTACTTGGAAGGGCCATTGTGTTTATCCTACAAAGCCTCCCTCTGTCTAAATTTTTATGGTGTGTCCACCTGTGATCTTATTAGACCATAGAAAGATGTTCCGCCATCTCTCACACACAAAGGCTCATATCAGGAATTTCTGACAGTAAGTCTGATTTTTGGGGTCTAGAAGGCAAGTGTACTTGGTGGTTTCTGCCCTAATTGAGTTCTCAGAGGATTTTTGTCTTCATCTTTCTTACCGTTTCTTACATTTGCTCATGCAGAGTTTGTGTTCTGATGTTCATTATATGTATATTGATTAATGATAGGATTTTAAACATGGTAAATGTCATGGATTTTAGCTATTTAAATCTGAAATTTCCATGTTGTAATGGTAGGGATCCTGACCAAAAAAGGAGTTGTGGGGGGCCACAAGGTTGTTGTAGGGGGTCACTGAGGTACGGCTACCCTTATTTCTATGCTACTGCTGGTGGCATCTCTGCCTTTGGTGGCTGCTGGCTGGGAGCTCAGCTCTGAAAGCAGAGCTTCTGCCCACAGCAGCGCAGAAGTAAGAGTGGCAGTATGGTATTGCCACTCTTACTTCTGTGCTGCTGCTGGCAGGGTGCTGCCTTCAGGGTGCTGGGCACCTTGCCAACAGCTACCACTCGCTGGCTCCAAGCTCTGAAATCAGCAGAGAAGTAAGGGTCGCAATGCAGCAAGCCTCCCCCCCGTAACTCCCCTTTGGGTCAAGACCCCCAATTTGGGCAATGCTGGTCTGCCTGGTGAAATCTGCATAGCATAGGTTAAAAGCACACAAAACACCAGATTTCACAGGAGGAGATCAGATTTCATGGCCATGAATTTGGTGGAGCCCTATGTATAACCAGTGTTGATTATTTCCAGAACCCATCTATCTGATGTTATGAGGTGTCACACACAGAACAAATGGCCACTAAATGGGGTGCAGAAATCTGGACAACATAAACATGCAAGGGGGACAGTTTTGCTACTCTCAAAACTCCCGTCAAAAGGATTTCTTGGTGGGTGGCTAGTACTGGAAGGAGAATGCTCAGGACATTATGCTTAATATGCTGCACTTGCTGGAATTTCCAAGGTAGCTCATAAGCACTCTGATGATAAAATGGTTAGAGGTTTGGTCCTGGAGTATTTTTTCCATGATGCTGAGCTATAGCCACCCTGTGAGCAAATGGATGCCCTTGAGTGAGTATTTCAGGGAATATAATACCTTATTTTTGTCCTCATCGAATATGCTTATTGTAATTAATAAAAAAAAAATTCACACTCTCTCAGTAGACCTTGATAGCTCACCAAAGTGAAATTCTTTCTTCTGAAGAGGCCTAAATGTTTGGCCTCCTTCTCAGAAGATGTAAATCTGGAGTGGTCTTGCTTGTTCATTCGGGTGATGACTTGCACCGCTTGAGAGTCAGAATGGGATATGGAAAGAAGTATTCTGCTTTGTTAGACTACACGAAGTATTCCCACTCTGTTCTCTCTGGAATGGGAGCACAAGTGGCTGGAGTACATCAAACCACCTTGACCAGTTTTAAGATAGTGTCATGAACTGGAGGTGCCACCTTTTTAAGAGCAGCAACCTAGAGACTGTTTGGTAGCTTCTGGGGGGGTCCTGAGCTTCCTCCAGAGGAATCGGCAGAGTGTCTGCCAAACTTCTTCAGGTGGGTGGGCATTACCCGTAGCTGTCAGTTGGTGACTGTGAGACAGGTGCGATCATCTTGTTTGCAAGCAGTCATGATAATCTTGCCAAGGCAATTGTTCTGCCTAGGCTGTCAGGTTGCTCATTTTCCTCAGATAATTCCTGAGGGTTTGATGTTCTTCCCTGTGTGAGGAAGCTTGTCTTGACTTTGGCTATGACCCAATAGATTCAGGATGTCACATACATGTATCCCAGGAATGCCGCAGGAAAGACAGTGTGCGGAATCAGGAGGGAAATGGGGTAGTCCCCATGGACAAGAGTATGTGGCCAGACAGACTAACCCCATATCATCCATCTTATTTGCCTCTCTGAAGTACAGGGCAGAGAAGGAGCAATAATATCAGCATAGTCTATGCTGGCTCATCTGATCCTGAGAAGCTGAAACACAGATATGTGGATAGAGAGCAGCTAAGTCAATAAGCTGGCCTCGAGGCTGCGGCTGGCACCTATGTTGATTCGAACACACACAGTCCCTGGAAGGGGAATTTCCCACTGAGAAAACAATGTCCCGTACTTCCAATTTAATCATCTCAAATCTCTCTTACAAGTGTAAATTAAGTTCACAACTCCCTTGTAAGAACTGGTCTCACAAAAGACAGACCAGCCCCATTTGGCATGACAGATAAGAAAGAGAAATACGTGACCCCATGAGTATAAAAGATGGGCCCAGCACACACTCACTTTGAGTGTCATTCTACCCTCTACCTGCTGGTCGGGTTAGGTGTTTGACCTCCCGAGGTTCTATGGGGACGCCCACCTCGTATTTTCGTCTTTCCTAGGAATTGAGGGACCGGCCCTGGCCTGACATGCTGGAGTCGAGAGGCACAGAAGGGGGTAAAAATTGTACCTGGATGTGGTCCTCTGTCTTAAGTGTACACATAGAAAGAGTAAGCTGTTACTTGGTACCATTATTTCTATTTTTCTATCTTTATCTTCTTTGTAACCATTTTTAAGATCTATATTTTGCTAGCAGTATCTATATTTTGCTAGTAGTTAAGAAATAGAGCAATAGCCATTGTAACCATATGATTTATAAGCTTCTTTAATAAACCTGTAACTGTTTAAGCTTTAACCTGACTCCTTCAGTTGCTGTAACAGAACCAAGCACAATTTAAAAGAACTTCAGCCGGTCTAAAGGGACAGTTATAGGAAGAGCTTGGGCGTTTGGATCTGTGTCACTCCCAGGTGACAGGATCCACTGGGGCATCTTTCAGTCTTTCCCCAAAGCTGCCCGCTGCGAAGGAATTATGAATTCTAGCAGCTGAAATCTAAGATGTAATAAGCTCTTCCTATATAACGGGGCGTCTGTTGGCCTGCTGGCCACCCTCTGCGATGGGACCCCGGTCCTAGCAGTAAAGGCATGGACGTTAAACCTTTTCTCGGAAACATACACACACACTGCCCTGACCGTCGGCTGACAGAGTACCATTGGTCTCAAGCTGTGCACAGTGAGAAGGAAGATGTCCATGAAATCTTGGACTATCAGGGCTGAGCCCTTGTCCTCATGGGGTAGTAAACCCTTCCAGTGACACTAGACATATTGGAGGAGGAGGCTTCTATGCGGATGCAGAGTGCCATTGGCATTGGAGATTTTATTATGCCTCAACTGGTCATGGTACTGGAAAGTGGCAATTGGACGGTGTAAGGACATCACTGGTTGGAACCTGGCCCAACAGTATTTGCGATTCCAGATCCATGTAGAAAGCAGTGTCCTCCGGGCAGTGTGTCTAGCCCCCAGTACAAGACAGCAAACCGAGCTTCTTTCCCTTACTGGCACAACTGGTTCTGGCTTTGCTCCAGTCTTGAGTATCACTATTCCCCATTCTCATTTCATGCTGCTGATGATGTAGGAGGCATCAGCTGTCTTCTTTTCTTCACCAGTGCCAGTCTTGATCCCATTCCTTTATATAGGGCTGGTCTCAGGGTACTATTGAATGTCAGTGTCAAGAAACCTTATGTGCTCCTTATATACTCCTGTGCCAGGGTGCAAAGTTTTACTGTATTTAGTGTAAGAGGAGAACTTCTTTTTCAATGATGATTTGGGGAAATGTCTCGTGTTTCTTATGAGATCGTTTGCTCTTACTCTCCTTGTGCCTGAGATTCCCCCACAGCTGAAGACCACTGTCCTTGGGTGAATGGACTGGGATTGTACTGGGGCCTTATAACACACAGTCCATCAGGAATTTTTTAACCCTGTGCTTATGGGCTTGATGGGTTCTGGTAGGAAAAAACCAACAGATGGTGCATTTAGAAGGGGTATAAGCATCCCCAAAGCAGCGGAGGCATATATGGTCATCACTGATGGGAAAAGCCCAGTGGAAGGCCACAGAGACTTTGAATTTCAGGCTCCTTAGTATACCAGGCACCCCACAAATGGTTCAGGGAGCACCCAAGCTCTGAGAGCTACTACACTGTCTATGCCCAAGTTTTAACAATTATTTACTGCTAACTACAAAGTTTTAAGAAGGCGGCTAGCGAACACTGCAGGCACTGGAGAGGTTCAATATCAGACCATGGACATTAGAAAAAACTAGAGAGGCAGTCAGTCCATACTGCCACTTATGACCTTTCTTTGAAGCACAAGGTGGAGAAGGGGCAAGTGTAGACCAAGAGACAGTGCTAGCAAAAATCTTTCTGTCTTAGGCGCATGGCGCACAAGTGCATTTTGAGTGGGCACTCAAAGAACTAAGAGAATTCTTACATAAGCATTTGTTTGTTATGCAATAGCTCAACAAAATTTGAGGAAACAAAAGCCATCAAAGTCAATACCAATGAAGAGTTAGTTTCTAAACTCGTACATTTTATACATGTGTTGCATGCATGTATGTATATATGTACACGTAGTGCTTTTTTTCCTGATTCTAGACCTTTAGTTGCAGGTGAACTGGAGAAACATACAAAACAGATCTCAACACCATACAATTAAATATAATCCACATGTGATCTGTTTATCTTTTTTAGATGCTATTTGCTTAAGTTATTAACTCATGAGAAGTTTAGAAGTGGTTTATAGTGGAAGGAAATTGTTAAGTGCTGTTAGTTGATATTTTTCCTTACCTCCACTGTAGCGGATTGCTGTTGCAGGGACTAGAAGGGTTGCTCTGTGGCTGTGGGTTCAGGTTAAAGACTAAAGGAGAAGTAGCGAGAGCACAATCGGCACTAAATGGGATTTTAAGGTGCTGTAGACCTGGAGCAGATGTAGGAGAGAACATGTGCTGGTGAACATCACTTCCTCGGCAGTGGGAGTACAAAGGAGAGGAGATTCTGACAAGGTACCACAGTAGAAACAATCAGTGTCAATGTCAAATGTTATTGCTTTTAGTTTTAAAACAAAACTTATTTTAAAATTATCTTTGTTAAATTAATTTAATAAGCTAAGTGGTCAAATATCAGCCTTTTAATCAATACCTGAACATATTCGACTGTTAAGATAAATAACCAAGATGTTGCTGGTAGCCAATGCAACACTAGCTCAACATTATTTTTCCACTGTGGAGTTATATGAGCCTAAATTGATCAAATCCTCCATGCCAAATCTAAGAAAATATGCACAGTAATTCTAGCCGTGTCAGTCCCTGGATATTAGAGAAACAATGTGAGTGAGGTAATATCTATTGTTGGACCAACTTTGTTATACCTTGCATTTTGCTGCAACACTGGGGGTACATTTCCTAATAGAAAATGTGTGTGTCGCTTAAAAGCTTGTTTCTCTCTCAAGAACAGAAGTTGGCCAAATAAAAGATATTACCTCATCCACCTTGTTTCTCATTCATAAAAGAGTGTTACAAATACTCACTGTGAAAAGTACAAATTACACATATCCTTAACAAGAAAACATTCAGCACTTATAATGCTTTACATCTTCTACATGCTTTACATCTTCTACGTGCTTTAGAAACATTAACTAATTTAGCCTGACAACTGCACTGTGAACCATATATTCTCATTTCATTGATGGGGAAATTGAGGCACAGAGGAATTACATGACTAATCTCAGCAGATCAGTTGCAGAATGAGGATTAGCACTGAAAAGACTCACAAGTGTGTTCTCATTTCTCTTAACTGTATTGTTTCTTCACAGTTAGCAACCAACATAAACATATACACAGATTGTGTTTGTGGATATATTGAAAAGTGGCAGGGTTTGCCTTCTGCATAAACATTAAAAAACCCCACCTCTTTCACCGGACTATACAACAAGCTTGGTTGGGAAAAGTAAAAAATCACCTGTAAGTACTGCTACACAAAAATAAATAAATAAATAAATTGAAATGTGTTAATTTCTAATATATGAGAGTCTTGCTTAGCCCATATTTATAGTGCACAGGAGGAAAATACTCTCTGTATATTTACATGAGAGAATATAACTACAGCAACATAATGAGTTTTCTTTTAATTATTACACTCTAAACAGCTGCACTCCCTGCTGCAACAAAACTGTGGCCAAAATCTAGTGCGAGTGCTGGCTGGCTGGAGGGACCTTTCACAAGATATTCCCAATAAAATATTCTTTGAAGAAAAAATATTGCATTCGCTACCAACATCAGAGTGCTGCTAGGCCTGTTTAAATAACTCAGCATCCAAATTACTGTAGCAGCTACACATTAGTACCTAGAACTGTTGTTTTGACCACTTATATTTCTTGAAAACTAATTTGGATAGAATTTTCATCATGACCAACAAATAAATCACCTTCATTTGAAGGTACAATAGGATTATTTTGCATTTCACGTAAGTTTTATTGTACTTTTAACACTACCATTCCCAGGATACCAGAATTAAAATAAAATAATTTTAAATACTTAAACATAAACCATAAAAGCCGCCCTTATATTAAAACTGTAATCCTCAATCAAGATTTTACATGCCATTAAATGAAATTTTTGTACCCAATCACCACAATTTAATCCTTATATGTACTGAAAGCTCAATAATTATTTTAATTTGAATGCAAGAATCGTGCTGTAGACAGGAGTGTTATGTGCTATGCCAGATGGCAAGATTGTATTAAAATTGTACTTTCTTCGGGGCTACGGCTGTGTCTTTTGTTCTGTGTTTGTGCAGAGCCTTGCACAATGGGGTTTTGCTCCACGGTTTGGATTTCTGTGTGCTACAAGGTGGTATTATACAAATAAATAGCATACATTATATTAACTGGGCATAAATATTAACCTGTTTTTCTTTTGGTAAAAATGAAAAAAAGAGTTCCATTTGTCCTGTTCAAAACATTAAATATGGCAATATGAAAATTTAGGATGGACTTTGGATATTGTTATTTTGGGCCCAAATGTAACACAGTTTCACTTAGCATCTTTGAATGTAAAATGTCTTGAGTTTTCAAGCTCAGAGTAATGCTAATAATGACTTGCTCTTATATAGTGCGTCTCATCAGAAGATTTCAATGCACTTTATAAAGGAGGTAAATATTGAAATAAAATATGGTCTGTATACTTAAATTGCCTAGAGTTGCAAATTAAGATGAACATTTCAGGTAATGCAGCAAAAAAAAAAGTCTTATCTCAGACTCCTAATGTATTTGAAATGTATTATTTTTTAGTTTTGTCACTGCCCTTATTCTGACAGATTAAGGCATATTGCCCTTTTAGTCTGTTTAAATAACCTTATATATTTAAATAAAAGAATACAAAAATCACAAAGTAATCAGTTTTCAGTTTTACTACAATAGTTAATGCTGTGTGTGATACTTTGCATATGTTAGGTGCTGATTAAAACAAATATTTTTAAAACTATAAAAGAGCCTTAATCTGTCAACACTTTTACTTCTAGTGCATCATTCACCGCAGAGTTTTGGAAAATATTTCCTATGTACAGCCAAATAAAACCCTGATAAAATGCTCCATCAATAATAAATCCTCTTTTAATTCAAATCAAGATGACATTTGTTGGCTATGAAAAGTTCTGGGTATTTTTCCCAGTAGTTTTCATCTACAAAGTTTAACTGTCATTTTTTTTCCACAGCAGTCCTTACTGGATCCGAAGAGATGGTGCTCCAAATCTCTGTTGCCTCCGTTTCATCATTGTACTTTCTTATACACTGTTTCTTCTCAGAATAAGAGGTTTAAACCCCAAAAAAGAGAACCTGCTGTTATCACTCCGGTGCAGAGCACAGAACAATCAATGTAATACAGAATTCTTCATATATTGCCAGTGTCACCACAGACTTTATAAATTCAGTAACAGCTCAGATTAATCAGCCAGCTCATGTCAAAATCTAATTATTTTTAAAGAAGTCTTCCACAAGTCTATTTATAGTATCCATAAACAGGAAATGAAGACCACCAATTGGCAGCACTTGTACTAAGAAGCCAAAGATACAAAGTAAACAATCTGATCTGTCATACAGACAGCAATGTACTACTGACATCACTCACACTTCGAGCACAGCAAATCAGCGGCAAACTTTTTCTGGGCTTCAGACAGCAGTGACACGTTAGTGAACTACAAGAAAAATGCAGAACCAGAGAGAGAGATGGCATATTAAAGGAAACTCTGGCAGGAATCTCACATACCAGCTTGAAAATGCATACTGTGATAGGAGTACAGTCACTGCTCCCAACCAGAGACCCTGGGAAAGTCATGATGAGTGCAAAGAACAGCTGTCTTTTAGGAAACATGCTAACTATCCCATTTCTGGAAATCAAACTGCATAAGAATCCGCAGGACTCCCATCTTAAAACATTCACTATGTGTTAATTTGCTAAACACTGAATTTTACCAAACAAGTTGAAATATATATAATCAGGTTATATTCTAGCTATTTCTTCTTTCCATTTTTATGAACTTAAAACTGACAAAGACAAATTAGCCATAGAGCAAGCTGTGAAAGGATATTGAAGACTCTAGAAAAGTACAAGCCTAAGCTTGATGATAATCAATTGTAAGAAGACTCAAGAGGTTCCCTTGCATGCCTTAAACCTCCCAGTCTTGCATTTTAGTTTTCAAAAGTAATTTCTATCATTAACTCATGTTGAAGTCATGCCATTTGCATGGCTGCCAAAAACTACTGTCCATCTTTTCCAAAAGACATTATCTGAAGAAAGTTAGCTTCTCAAGCTAACATTCCACATGAACATTTTGGCTAGATTTTAATTAAATCAGTGTCTAAGGGACTGTGATGTATTTTTAAAGGAGTATTGAAAAGTTTCAAATATTTATAAAAATGACCATTTATGGTTCCTCACTGGACAGCAGGTCAAATTCAAGATTATGGTCCTCATCTTCAAAGCCCTCTACCGGAGTGATCAAAATCATCAGAGAAACGCCTCTCTCCAGGAATACCACCTCTGCTAACACCTAGGGCTCGTCTACACTGGCCCCTTTTCCGGAAGGGGCATGTAAATTTCATGAGTCGTAGTAGGGAAATGCGCGGGGGATTTAAATATCCCCCGCGGCATTTAAATAAAAATGTCCGCCGCTTTTTTCCGGCTTTTAAAAAAGCCGGAAAAGAGCGTCTACACTGGCCCCGATCCTCCGGAAAAAGTGCCCTTTTCTGGAGGATCTTATTCCTTTGAAGTAGGAATAAGATCCTCCGGAAAAGGGCACTTTTTCCGGAGGATCGGGGCCAGTGTAGACGCTCTTTTCCGGCTTTTTTAAAAGCCGGAAAAAAGCGGCGGACATTTTTATTTAAATGCCGCGGGGGATATTTAAATCCCGCGCGCATTTCCCTACTACGACTCATGAAATTTACATGCCCCTTCCGGAAAAGGGGCTAGTGTAGACGTAGCCCTATGCTCCACAGGAACAAAGGAATTGTTAATCTAAAAAGTGAGAGCTATATGCCTAGAAAATGGATTTTCTCAGCAACAGGTCCTCAGATCTGGAGGATTGCAGAACTACCATACACCCCAGCACCACAAGAGCAAAATGAGAAATTCAACCACTTTCCCACAATTGGCACCAGCAAAAAAACAAAGCCCCCACAGAAGCCAGTATCCCAATTCTCTGGCAGAGAGTCAGGGAGAGATCTTTACATGTACACTATGTAATCATAATTTTATGATAGTCATGGTATGAAAATTAGGTAGATTAAATAGTGGCAAGTTTTATTCCAAAAAAACTTCTGCATACAACATTCAGTCCTTTTTAAAAATGTTACTAAGGACCTCCTCAAACACACAGATCAACCCCAAAATCCTTCTCATGTACTAATTTCCCCTTTAAAAACTATACTTCAACTAACTTCAGCAAGCCACATATACTACTGCCAGTGCCGCTATGGCAGTAGTATATCTACAGTGAATCTGTGGGAACAACTCTACACATTCCAGCTGCTGGCTCAGCTCCTCATGGCAATTTAAGAGCACTGTTATTTTTAATCTACTATTCTTGAGTGTTTCTCTTCTGAGTTGAAGGGAGGAGTAAAGTTAGAATATAAAGTCTCTCTCATCCCTTTATAAAAAAAAGCCCACCAGACTGTTATTCTGTATGTCCAGACCCAAGCTAGAACAGGACGGGAACATAATGCCACTCTCCGCTTCCTTCTCATTCTTTACCTATTTTCTTCACTTTATATTCCCATGCATGAGGCATTGTACTGTCATGGCTGCCTTTCTCCTGAGTTAGGGGAAACTGCACATGACTCACTACCAGAACAGCCTTATTGCTAAGAGAGACTGAAGCTGACTCAGATCATGTATTTTATCCCAGAGATAACTGCACCCTCTCCATAACTTCCACCACCTCTGAGCCTGAAAGGGAAAAGAGACCGACCAGGATTCAAACCAAGGAATCCGATACAGCAATGCACAGCCTGCCCACTAAGATACCAGACTCTTCTAATTTGAGCAAGGGTGATGTCTTAACTTTATGCCTTTAAACTTTCAATATTTGCAATATTAAGGAATTTTCCCTCCACTTAGCTGTGACACTGTATTTTCACAAAATTAACAAGTGTGATAACATTAGCAAGGCTCACTCTAATTGTATATAACCATAAGCATTTCAGGTTTAATCTTTTTCTCAGTATATTTATTGACCAAGAAATTTTGTTTTCCCACCCACATGACATCCATATTAGTACAGAAACAAGTCTTTATATAAAAAACTAGAATGAATGTACAAATTCTCTTCCCATGCTTATCTTTATTCTCTTCAGTCCAGCAAGTCAAAATATTTTCCTAGTTATCTCCATCATTCTAAAGTTTCTGTTTCCTCAGCTTTAAGTATAAAAGTTTAGAAAAATTAGAAGCAGAAACTGGTATAGTTTTAAGCTTCAGTTTAGCACAGTTTAAGGGAGCAATTTACTTACGTGTCGTTCCACTGAGAGGAAATTTGGGAGAATTTTTACTAACCATCACTAAAACTTATTTTATTCAACACCCCAGGATCCATCAGTGGCACAGAGATTGCACTTTCAGCCTTCGCACCTGAAAACACGAGACTCTAATGCTTGAGTGCAAGTCCAAAGTTTCATACTTGAAAGAGTTTAGCAGATTTATACATGCCCATAAAGTGACTACCCATTAGAGGGGGACAGACCATCCCAACCACACAAACCATGATGCATTTATTAAAGACCCAAATAAAAGTTTGGGAAAAATAGTTATATTAAAAAGTGCCTCTGACTACCAAAACAGCCAAGAATCTTTAAAATTTATCTACAGCACATGCATAAATGCATTAAAAATAAAAATTAATCCCTTCCAAAAATAAGGGTGGCAACTATTGTAACTGATACACACCAGCTTAAGTCTGCTCTAAACTAGGAGTATAAGTCAAATTTAGCTGCATAAGACCAATTTTCTAAACAATGAGTCCACGCTACCAAGTCCATTCCATCGACTTTAAGGGCTGCAGAAGCTGATTTCAGTACTCCTGCTTTTCACGAGGAGTAACGCAAAAATTCAACCTTCCATGTCTGAATTTATGGTAGTATAGACCCAGCATTGTACAAGTCAACATTCTTAGCCTCCAGGAGGCATCATAAACGCACTGCTGTGACCACTCTAGCCAGAACTTGCAACTCTACTGCTCTCCAGGTGAACAAGAAAAGTCCTAGGAAAGTTTGAATTTTGTTTCCCACCTGGCCAGCTTTGCAAGCACACCTCAAAGCAGGCAGCACACCTGGCCAAGAGCTCCAGTTCCCAGGGGCAATGAAGAGCACCTTGGATCTCGAGGCATAAGGCGAGAAATCTGTTCTCTTGGATCTCTGAGCAGCAAAAGAAATACTATCTATGCGATGGTCGCAAAGTACACGGTGGAGAAAGGATATCTCGGGGATACCCAGCCATGCCATGTTAAAAATAAAGGAGTGGAGGCAGTCCTACAACAAGACAAAGGAGACAGACACACAGTCTGGTGCATCACCACAAACTTGCCACTCCTATGACCAGCTGCATGTCATCCGGGGGGGCGAGGATAGGGGGGAAGGGTGACTTGCTTCCCAAGCCAGACCATGGAATCCTCCAAGACACTTAGGGCATGGAAGACAACGTGGTAGTAGAGGAGGAGGAGGAGGTGAATGGCAGGTCGGTGAGCAGCAAGAGCCAAGAACTTTTCATAACCTCGGAGACAAAGCCCTCCTCCCAGGACATCTCTCAGTTGGGCACTGATCCCAGGGAGGGCATTTACGGTGAGTTCACTTTTTTCTTCTTGCTACAAGAGGACCAAGGAAATTGGGTGTGATGTGTGGCACACTCCTTGGCTACACAGCACAGAAGGGCCCAGAACAGCTTGTTAGCATGTCTGGAGATGGAGCAGGAGTCTTGCCTGCACATCTCCTTGAAGCTGTAGTATAGGAATTCTTTGATCTTTCTCATAAGGGTCCCTTCTGGGGAGGCCAGCCTGTCTCTGTCCTCCATGGTAGTACACATTGCCGTGCCAAACCAGCAGGAAGTGCTCTGGCATCATTGCAGCACAAAGCATTGCAGGATAAGGCGCAGGTTTCTGGCCACATTCAATCAGCATCAGTTCCCGATCACTCTGTGTGATTCAAAGACAACTGATATCTCACATGACAACCTGGATGAAGAAAGGGAAGCTATTAGCTGCTGCCTCTGTTGCTAGCATGGCTTCAGCCTCTGGCAACCTGTCCCTTCTTCCCACCCACAGGTTCCTCTAGGATGGGAAAGTAGAATGCTTCTGGGAAGTGTGGTGTGGCGGACACAGGGAAGAAAATTCGTGCACCATCACCCTGCTCCTACGTCCCACCTTCTGCCTGCAAAATTGTACCCTGGCAGGCCTTTAACCATGCCTGCCTCCAAACCACGTGAGTCCAGATGTTCCCTTGAGAACTCTGTTGTGTATCTGCTGTATAGTGGCCACCTTAAAGCATAACTTTAGCCTTGCACAGAACACATCTCCACTGTCTGTAAGGGAGACCTTTGCTGTATATAACAGATTAAGATTTAGGCTCTGTAATGTATTTCCTGTAATGTGTGCCCTTGTAACTTTCTGTTACAGCGGGAACAGCAGGGAGCTTGCTGCCAGCTGAAGCAGCTGTCCGGCTCGCATAAATCCACAGGCGAAAATGGACAAGGAAAGATATGGGTAAGGAGCAAATGGAATAGAGAAATATGTTCTTGGAGGAGAGGACAGCATGCAGGGAACTGCGAATGAAGCACTAGGAGAATGTCTTTTCATCCACGACGGCTGTGATTGAAAGCACAGCGGTATGCCTGGAGAGGATCCCTCCTACCCCTCGCAGGACAACTTTCCCTCCTCACCCAGGTCTGTAGTCTCAATCACCAGCCCTAGGACATGGCAGGGGGAGGGAACTCAAGTGCAGCCTCACACTCAAGCTCCTGGGAAAAGTGTGAAGTAAAAGGCTGTCCTCCTCACATTTCTGATTCATAGACTTTAAGGTCAGAAGGGACCATTATGATCATCTAGTCTGACCCCCCGCACAGTGCAGGCCACAAAATCTCACCCACCCCTCCTAGAATAATCCTCTCACCTATATCTCAGATACTGAAGCCTTCAAATACTATGAAGACCCCAAGATGCAGAGAATCCTCTAGCTGTGATCTGTACCCCATGCTACAGAGGAAGGCGAAAAACCTCCAGGACCTCTGCCAATCTACCTTGGAGGAAAATTCCTTCCCAACCCCAAATATGGCAATCAGCTAAACCCTGAGCATGTGGGCAAGACTCATCAGCCAGACACCCAGATTCCCTCCTGCCTCCGACAAGGTCCCGCAATGTACTCCTTTTCTGTCCCTGCTACCTTCCCTAAATAAAAAAAAAAAAAAAAAAAACACCCACGATTTCTGAACAACTCTCTCTTTATTGCTATAATTACAGGAGTGGGATGGGAGATTACAGTGAATGCAGGGGCATCTCATTGAGAGCAACACAGATGACTCAAAATTGGCCTTTCATAAAACTTTCCTTTAAAGCCTCTCTGATCTGCACTGCCATGCCCTGCGCTCTCCTTATCGCCCTGGTGTCTGGCTGCTCAAAATCTCTGATTAGGCACTCTGCCTCTGTTCCCTACTCTGTCAGATATTATGGAGCACATAGCAGGCTGCCACCACTAAGACAATGTTGGGTTCACTGAGATCCAACCTAGTCAGTAGACTCCTAAACCTTCCCTTTAAAGCACATTCACCTACCATTCTGCACTTGTGCAGCCTGTAATCGAACTGCTCCTTACTGTTGTCCAGGCTTCCCATGAATGGCATCATGAGCCACGGGAACAAATGGTAGGCTGGGTCACCAATATTGACATTTCCACCTCTCCAATTCTCCAGATTTTCCGGTCTGAGGGGAAAAGCTCCAGCCTACAAGTTTCTGAAAAGGGGTAAGTTCCTAAAGATATGCATGTCATACACCTTTCCTGGCCATTCCCTATTGACGTTGGTGAAACGGCCCTTGTGATCTACCAGTGCCTGCAGCACCATGGAGAAATATCCCTTGTGGTTTATGTACTCCTTGGCAAGGTGGTCGGGTGCCAAGATGGGATGTGCGTTCCGTCTGTCGACCCACCGCAGTTAGGGAACCCCATCACAGCAAAGCCCTCTACTGTGGCATCCACCTCTCCCAGAGTCTCAACCCTCCATAGTAGAATGGTATTGATTGCTTTGGTTACTTGCAGAGAAGCAGCTCCCAGTGTAGATTTACCCACCCCAGATTGATTCCCAATTGGCCAGTGGCTGTCTTAGATCTCACTATGCAGATTTAATGTATACAGGGAGCACTGTGATACTATGGTACCAACAGCTATTGACAACTCTGAGAAAAAGAGGGGTTTTTTTCTGCAGATCCACAAGGCTCTTTCCATTGAACCATACAATTCTAATTGGTTTATAAGGACATTTGGGTATCAATCAGAAGTAAATGAAAACCACAACATAGTACTAATTTGATAAAACCAAAGTAAATCAATTCAAAATAACTAGGCCTGACTTACTGCACTTTGTATAGATCCAAGAAACAATAAAATAATTTAGTCAGAGTATATGGACAAGAAACATACTGAACACACTGAAAATCTCTATTCCACAAAGAACGGAAATCACATCAGGGGCTGTTATTCTTGCCCTTTACAATTTGTGGTTCTGGCGTTCTAGACACAGACTACTGAAGTTCTCTTCACAGTGGTGACTTAGCAGGAAAATCCACTTGATAAGAAGGGTAATAAAAAAAGGATTGAAATAACTGAAGAAATATACTTTACAAACAATTCAGCAATATTCATAGTTACTAAATAAACCATCCAACTGTCAGTGCCTAAAACCCTCAACTCAGTACCATAAGTTTCTCTTGTTAATTCTTAATTTATATTGTATCCACCTCCATACCTGATCAGGAACAGGAAAACACTTTGGGTCATCCCCAAATCCAAATAAAAAATATTTTGTGCAAAAAATCTGAGTTGTTATATTAAGGTAAAGACTACGGATAAGTAATATCCAATTTTTCTTTAACTGCACTGTCTCCAAATATTTGTCCAAGTGCTCTTATCCAATCACTGTCTTGATTGTTCCAAATTATATAAGCACTAATGTTCCTAAAATCTAATACAAAGCTAGTACACTGATGGATAACAGATGTATGATTTCTGTGTTCTGTTTTGTTTTGAATAACTGCATTTAATTCCAAAATATGACTTCAACAAAATGGTTAATTCATGGCTCATTAAAAAAAGCCTTTTGACCTAGTCATATCGGGACCACAGAGAGCTTTCCAAACATTGTTCTTTATATAAAGGAGAAATTTTAAAGAATAAAAATTTAAACTCATCCATTCTAAAGCCTGAAATCTAAGACAACTTCTAAAAGATAACCTGCTTCTGTGAGACACAAACCCTAGGGCATGGTTAACAGTTAGAATGCTATGACTCTGAGCTTATTGTAGGTTTAACCAACACGCTCACTTGTTCTTTATATAATCCAGCCACTTCGCAGTTTTATTCTACTACGTACCAGACCACAAAAAACTAAGCCTAGCAATAGCAAATTCTCTAAGAGATTATCAGTAAAATACAGTCTCCTGAATCTCTGCACACCTAACAAGGTATCTTAAAATGAGTAACTGGCTCACTTTTTAAAGTACTAGATTTTAAGACATGCACTTTTTAGTTTGCTGTTTTGTGGCAATACTTCGTTGGTCTTGATTGTACACCACCATACAAACCCGCAGGGACGGGCAGGGAGAACCTAGATTTTTCACCTCTACATGGCCCACATAGCACTGACCAAGCGTTGTTCCCATCCGTGACTTGACTTGTGGAGAATTTGTTTATTACATCTCAGTACAAGCCCCATTGGGCATTTTATCCAGAGTACAAAGGTTGGGTTTGGCAGCAACAGGGACCACTGTAGGCAGGCTCAACAAAAAAGGCACGCACTGTCGGCCCCTTCAGTGCTCAACTCCCCACTCACTCCTCTAAGTTTCCTACATGTCAAGATTGAACCACATTGGCTAAGCAATAGGAGTAGGCTTGGCTGTCTTCCACCTCGTAAAGTAGGTCCCACGGCTTGCCTTGATACAGCCCACAAGACAAAGCGCTGCCCCACCACCCACCCACGTGGCTAGAGCATGAATGTTGGCTCTTCGCTATGGGGGCAGTGGGGAGCCCTGAGCCTTGTGGGCCAGATCAAAGCAAGCTGCAGGCTGCATTTAGGCCAGAGTCTGCCTGGAGGGAGAGGAGAAAGTGGCTCGGTGCAGGGAAGCTCTGTCCCTGCGCTGTTTGCAGGCTCCACCCTCATCGCTCCCAACTGCAGCCAATGGGAGTGGGCAGGGGGAAGTGCTTGTAAAAGCAAGGTGGTGCAGAGCCACCTGCGCCCACACCAGAACTGCACCAGAATCTCCTGCCCCGTCCTGCTCAGACCCTGCTTCCTATTTACTGCCCAGATCCCGCACCCCCAGCCCGCTCCTGCACCCTACCTCCTGCTCACATCCTCCAGTTCTACCGACAGCCTGTTCCCTGGAAGCCCCCTCTCACACACTGAACCCCTCATTTCTGGGCCCACCCCAGAGCCAAGGGGTCCTCACAAGATCTACTAGCCCAGGACCCCCAGCAAAGTTAATCTAGCCTTGGGGGGAAGCCCTAAAAATCAGCGATCTCCTGCCCCATTGTACTGGAAGGCGAGGGGAGTGAGGTAAGCATTATTCCCTGCATCTTGGGGAGAGGGGGCTACATCTGTGAGGGGGTTTTCTCCTTCTCACTTGGAGGCCAGGTCAGCAAGGATTTTTTGTGGGTCAGTGGTCCCCAACCCAAAAGAGGTTCCCCACCACTCTCTGTTCTACAGAGATGAAGGCAGGACGTCTCTTTCCAAGGTGGCCAACCTGGCACCTTTCAAAAATATTTTAAAAGCACATACAAAATGTCAATGGAAAAAATAAAATATATCTGTGTCTGATAACTCTGTGGAGATTGAACAGTTAAGAATCTGTACATATTTGTGTTGAATCAAAACTTATGGCAACATGGACAAAAAGTAATCATACTTACAAGCTTCCTCTTCTAGGGAGACTGAGTTCTTTCTGGAAAAAAATTCAAACAAAAAATTAGAAAATGACTGAAGAAAGATCTTAAATTAAACTTCCTGTTTATCTAATCTAGTACTATTACTTTGTAAATAAAATATAGATTTTTCAAAGATGCTGCACAAGTTTGTTACCACATATAATATCACTAAGTTTAGGGGTTTTAGTCATGAATATTTTTAGTAAAAGTCATGGACAGGTCACAGGCAGGAAATATAAATTCACAGACCGTGACCCGTCTCTGACTTACAGCCTATACTGACCAGTGAGTGGTCAGTGATGGCCTGGGGCTGTTACAGGTGCTTCGGGGAACAGCCTGGCTCCCCACTGAGGCTGTAGTGAGGGTGGCTTACTGCATGCAGCCAGGGCCCCCACTGGTGCTGAGGGATATTAAAAGAGCTGGCAGGCTCCCTACCTTGCTACACATAGCTCTGGGAAGCAGTGACATGCCCCTCCAACAACTTGAGGGGACAGCAGGTGCCCCAAGCATCAGGTCCCCAGCTCCCATTGGCTGGATCGCCACTTCGGATCCAAGGGAGAAGGGAGGTAACCACTTCTGGGGAGCTCCCTGAAAACAGTGCCACCTAGAGACCTCATGTCCTTCTGCACCCCCCTCTCCCGCCTCAGCCGGGACCCCTACAAAACCCAAACTCCTACTGCAATAAGAGAACATCTGTCCTATGTTTGTTCTCTTATGCTGTTCCCTGAGAGATAAATGTGTGCAGTGGATTATTTTATAATTTTTTTTACATACTGCTAGATGTTTGAGAAGTCAGAGTGAAAGAAATGCACCTTGCACTTAAAATCTGTACATTTCACGTAAAACACTAAACCAACGGAACTTAAGAATTTCACATAAACTAATTAAAACACTTAGCACATTAAATTACAATCTAGTACTCTATTAGTGACAATGATGTACATCTGTTAATGTATTGAATATAAATGTTATTTAATTGTAAAGATTAAAAGAGATGGGAAGAGATAAATATTTTTTAATTTCCCTCTCTGATTAGCATATTTACCCATCTCTCTTTTTAAGAAACATTTTACTCTGCTGCATTTTAAATATTTCACCACTAGATGGTACCATCATCCCACTCAGAGTGCATCTTCAACAAGCCTTTCAAAACCATAGGAATAAGTCAAGTGGTAAAGTTAAGAAGAGTCACACACATGTGTCTACAGTATGTTTTAAAAAAAATAGTTCTATTCTGGTTGAATAGGACAATGTGAAGATAAACATCACATTTTAAAAAAATTAGTGGTGTTAAGATCAAATGAAATTTATTCCAACCAGCCCTGATTTAAATCTTTAATTTACTTCCTACCATTTTTTACGGTGATTACACCTACCACCAGCATATTTTCCTATTTGCAATGCTACTGAGGCTCAGAAGTAGCAAAGCAGGTAAATAGGATTTACAATCTAAAATTTGTGCTCAAGTATTAGCAGTCACTCCTCTCAGCTGCTTATTTTGTGTTTCACTCACTATAGACAGATAAACTAGGCTGATCAATTTTATTTTCTGACTTTCATATAATGTCACAATGGTTGTGCTTTATTATCTCACTGCAGAAGAAGGTTTACATAAAGTTTCTCTGAACATTAAAATAACTATGGAAACACATTCACAAGATTTTTAGGTAAGAGCTACATTTTTGCTTTAAATGCTTGAAATGCTACTTTAAATTACAGATAGTTGCATTTTAAAAAATAATAAATTGCATATTAATCATAAAAATGTTAAGGTCACTGAAAAGTTTCTAGATAGTAGTTTAACTCAATCATTTCATCCATATAAATCAAGCATGATTTCGCATTGACACTACACCTTGAAATTTCACTGCTGTTTGCACAGTTGCATAGCTCTGACTGTACTGGGTAAATTTCAGGTGCCAACCATCACATGCCTGAGAATGCACTGCATGAAGAAATACATCCTTGTCACTGTACAAATTGTCAAAAGCTAATCAAAACATTTCACATACATAAAACAAAACAAAAAATCACTGCCACCTAACTGCTCAAGTATACTGCATTCTAAAGGGGTTTCCTTCTTTCTTACTTCTTTATAAGGTAAGAAGCTTTACCTGCGAGTTTTATATATGACACAAAGCTCTCTGGCCACGTCTTAATACTCTATTAGCATATACAAATGTAAATAATGGAATATAGGCAGTCCTAATGAATGTGGATTTAAACTTTAATTGTAGTATCTAAGTGCAACATATTTTATTTTAAATGAGTTTTCATCCACTGGACCTACACATTGTAAGGAGGCAGCAACTTGTACTATTTGTACACAAGTTCACTTCCCAATATTGACATACAGGCAGTCCCCGGGTTACGTACAAGATAGGGACTGTAGGTTTGTTCTTAAGTTGAATTTGTATGTAAGTCGGAACTGGCGTCCAGATTCAGCAGCTGCTGAAACTGACCAGCGGCTGACTACAGGAAGCCCGAGGCAGAGTTGCTCTGCCCTGGGCTTCCTGGAATCAGCCGCTGATCAGTTTCAACACTGGCTGAATTTGGATGCCTGAGACAGAGCAGCTGGGGTGCTGCCGGGTTGGTCCAGTAGCGCCGAGGAGTGGTGCCTCGGGACCAACCCGGCAGCGCCCCGGCTGCTCTACCCCAGGTGTCGTCGGCAAGAAAATCCTGGTCTGCACCGGGGGGGGGGGGGGGGGGCGCACTAGCTGCGCCCCCCCCCCCCAAGAAGACCAGGGAGACGCAGGTGGCGGGACCACTGAGACGCGCCGCGGTCCCGCCCGCATCCTCCGCGGCTTTGCTCCGCGTCTCCCTGGTCTGCTGGGGGGAGCAAAGCCTCGGAGGATGCCGGCAGCGGGACAGCCGTGGCGCGTCTGGGCTGTCCCGCTGCCCGCATGCTCCACGGCTTTGCTCCGCGTCTCCCTGGTCTGCTGGGGGGGCTCCCCCGCCCAGCAGACCAGGGTGACGCGGAGCAGCTTTTCTCGCCCCGGAGGACGCGGGTGGCGGGACCCCGGCGCATCTGGGTGTCCCGCCGCTTGCATCCTCCGGGGCGAGAAAAGCCCCGTTCGTAACTGCAGATCCGATGTAAGTCGGATCCGCGTAACTCGGGGACTGCCTGTATTTAATCATTCAAAAATCCATGATATTCATTTAAAATAAGATTTGTTAAAGAAAGATTAAGGGAGAGGGGAGAGAGATATAGACAGACATTTGGGTCCCTTTTATTTTCCTTCTTGGAGAAAGATGAACTAAGACTCGTGAGAGACGAGTAAGAGGCGATGACATTGCCTCTTATACTGCCCGGCACCCAATTCCCTGGGTGCTCTGCGGCAAGAACAACAAAGGAAAAAAATTGTGCATGCTCAGCTCCCACTGGCAGCCCTGTGGATCTTCCCTTACCACCTCAGCACCTCTCAACCACCAGCAGCCCAGCCAATCAGCTCCACTCCCTCCCAGCACCTCCCATCCACGGCTGATCAGCTGTACAGCAGCATGCAGGAAGTGATGGGGGAGGGAAAGGAACAAGGACAGGAAGAGGAGGGGGAAGGATAGTGCCCTGAGTGAAGTGGTGGAGTGGAGTCCACCACCTCCCAGGAACTGAGGAAGTCAGCACCGATGTTTAAAGGGGTCCGTTGTTTTTTTTCAATCCTCATTTGTACCTATGATTGTAACTTTTTATTTTCCATGAAAACATGTTTCTTGATCATTATCCGCTGTCTGAATTTGGAAATTAACACATTTGAGTTTAGAAAAACATATGGTACATTACATATGGGCTCTTTATGTAACTCAATCCAATATGCCATGTTGACTTAATTATCCTCTATCCCTACAGTAGTCGCTTTCATTCTTTGTGTGCACCTAAATGAATACACTGCAGTTACAGCATCAATAAGCAATATTATTGTGCAAATTCAGCACCTCTGTGGCCTTGACTACAAAAGGGAGATTAATCATGGATACACCGATCAGCTTTTCTATCCATTGGGACACTATATCCCACCTCAGATTAGTCTCCGGTAGGGATGTAAGCATTTCACTGGTTAACAGATTCCTGTTAACTGCTGAAATCTGCTAAAGAGCCCCTCAGGGCCAAGAGCCCTCCAGCACCCTTCCCGCCCTACTCCTACATCCCCACGTAGCGGATATAATTTTCACTGGTTACACAGCTTCTATTTTTATACTTTTTTTTACATCCCTAGTCTCCTGAAATGCCCCTTCACTCCTGACACTACCTTCTTCAGTGGCCACTCAATAGCATACTCCTTCGTCCTGTCCCCTACCATTGCTCCCTTGCTTAACGGGCTGAAGTAAAAGAGCAAACCTCCACGCAGGCTGTAAAGGGGGGACTAGCATGTGTGGGAAACACAGCTAGTGCAGAGGAGAACAGAGCTGGGGGGAGGGGAAAGGAGACTGACATCTCAGCAGGTGATCCACACCTGGACAGCCATTTGAGACCCGCATTTCAGGAGCAGGAGTGCAGACATTACAGGGAATGCGGAGACAGACATTACTGTACAGGCAGGGAATGCGGAGATATGAAAAGAGTGGTGTGGTATTTGGTGAACTAAGGAGCTTTTACAGGCTGAGGAAAGTGGAATGCCCACATTGGCAATCACACAAAGTACTTACATGTGGACTTAAGGCACATTTCAATCAGTTAAAGGACAGAAATTGACTGACATTTCAAGTATCAACAAAACCTAACAGGAAAACCTGGGGCTACTTCATGAAGGTCTGTAGTTACATATTGCCTATAAATCAGGATCGTAGCAAGGCTAAAGGAAGCAAGTTCCATTATGTTAATTATAAAGGCGGTGTTGTTGACTAGACTTACTTTACTACACTAATCCTGTCATACATCACACAAGGAGAACCTGGCAATACATATTCATGCCTTTGTGAAACCGTTCATATTTTAAATGGTACGATGATTAATATAACTGTCATGCTATGACCACCAAATCTGACCTGGTAGTTAGCTTTGGGGATAGTAATTCTTGCATTGTTTCACGAACTCAATAAATCCTCTGAGTAACTATACTAATTATGAAAAATGTTTTCTTCCATGTAAGACCTAACCTCAATTTAGAGTGAACCATCAAAACTGGCACATTGCTTGAGCAATCTGAAGTATCTGTCTCTGAGCACTTTAACTGTCAGTCCATAGATATATTATTCTGATTACCTCAGCCTAGCTCTGTGCCACCTGCTCTCAAGGTCGGGAATATAATCCTCTAAATGCATGTTTATTTTCAGTATCCCCTTACAAAAATGACAGCCTGTCAATTTGTCTAGTTTTATGTCTCGAATTTTTTTTCATAGCTAAAACCTATCAACAATTAGTATAAAGGATTAAGTCAAGTCCCAATGAAGTAGCATAACATGACCAACAACTAAGGTCTTATTCAACCATGTTTTGTCTGAGAATTGAATTACTGAGAACAGAACCATTCTGGAATTGGCCCTTTCAATTGACTTACATTTTCAAAATTGTGATTCATTAGACTTATCTTTACACATACACACGAAAATGTCATTAAACTAATTATCTTTTATTGAAAAACCACCACAACTAGCTTATGGATTTTTTTAGCAATAATAATTTTTAACCTAGTAATCATAGAAGGGCGCAGTGTTTTAGTCATGTTGGGAGTAGGTTATACATCACGCTGTCTCCCTTTAATCACGCTTCATAAAAGCACCATGGAGATATATTTCATCATCACCCTCTCTCAAAATTGCAATTCGTCCTTGAATGTGTAGCTGCACATATGGCACATACCCACAGGCAAAGTAGGATGCTAAAATGTGCTTTGAATGCAGTATAATTTGGCCCTTTCAAATTAACTGAGAATCACCATCACCTTCAGGATGTGCCCAGTTTCTGCCAGCACAGGCAGCAGGATTCCTGAGATTGCCTTTGACCTTGGAACTCTTATTTGGTAAGCTCATCACCATCCCAATGAAGCTACCGAACATGATGCTCTTGAAGCATTTCATAGGTAGAGGGGGAAAACACATTTTGCTTGATAAATTAAGGATACTATTTCGCAGATGTTGCAAGATGAACTGACACTCACTGACCTGACACCATGCACTCATGTCTTAAATTTTTCTTTTGCTGACTATAAATATTTGCTTTAGGGTACACTATCAACCAGCAGGGGATTAATTAAATCTGTTTCTATACATAAACCACTTGCATTACAGAAATGATAATAAGGATTAGAATCTCCAGTTCTCATGAAAAATACAACCTGCAAGGACATCAACTATAATCCATCTATTAGACTGAAAAAAGAAGGAATTCTTTATGGTTTAAGAAAAGCAAAGCTTTTCTTTCCCTACAAGTATCAGTCAAGAAAATGTGCTATTTATTTTTAGCGGAATCTTTATACATGGATATTAAAAACAATATTGTTAAATTTCCTTCTCTCAACAAAAGAAAAAATCATTTGAATTTGGTTGCCAAACTGCATTAACATGGGAATTTTAACATCATATCTATAAGCCGAAATGTTGGGTTAATTTGTGGTATACACGGCAGACGTTAATTTCCACAATTTACTATTTTATAGTAAAGCTGAATAATTAAGGATTATATTGTCATATACTTGATTAAAAATGCTTTAAAGGAAGAAAAATTGCTACCTTAATACCTTCCAACAACACCTAAAATCAGCAATATTGAGAAGATTTAGTCAGCTGCAATACCCTCAAGCCCATACACATTAGAGATGTTTTGCCTGCAATAACATTAATGTATCATTAGAATTACGGGTACCTGAGACCTGGCAGTGTGTTCTCTCACACACTCCTGATGCTAACCACATGCTGAATTACCAATAAACCTGGATTTTCCTCCCCTTACAAAGCCTGCACATCAAGGCCAGCAGATTTGATATTTAGTGGACAAGTACCCTCACTCCTTTAAAGAACTTCTAAAGAAGTCTGTGTCAATTCTCAAAACAAGTCAAGGGCTAGCATATAATACAGCATGAAAGTTTTCAGCTTCCTTTTAAAAAAAATGCACAATGGCTTTAAGAACCCATTGCTAGCAAAACACAGAACTCTCAGGTTTCCCTTCAGAGCTCAGTCACAATGAACTAGGTGGAAACTAGAAAAACATCTTTGTGTTAAAGGGGAGTACCCGACTAGAGCAGCAACCATAGCCAAGCATTTACCAACACTGAGGGTCAGTCATACATTATAGCAAACTGCCTCAATGAGGGTGCAGCTAAGTATCCAAGTCAAACCCAAGTACCAATGGTTCAAGAGCACATCTCAGAAGGTGTAACGGAATTTCTCTTTTCAATTTTTTTAAATACAGCTTTCCCCCTGCCCTCCCAAACAATATCTTATTTTTAAAATTTTAGTTAGTGAGATAAAAATCACAAAGTTTTCCTGGGATGGATTTTTGTTTTCTTGAACAGGTCTCATCCTTAATACTATCTTACACTATATACTATGGATCAGATTGTGTCAGACACAAGTGCCTGCACAGGATACTAAGAAGGACTAAGTTCAGAGTCTCCCTTTTCTGTCACAAAATGTGGGACAATGTAGCACTTTAAAGACTAACAAGACGGTTTATTAGATGATGAGCTTTCGTGGGCCAGACCCACTTCCTCAGATCAAATAGTGGAAGAAAATAGTCACAACCATATATACCAACGGATACAATTAAAAAAAATGAACACATATGAAAAGGACAAATCACATTTCAGAACAGGAGGGGGATGCCGGGGGAGGGGGGAAGGGAGGAAGGAAGGTAAGTACATGAAGAACAAATACTCAAACTATCTTACTCATTACCAAGATAGCTTCCCCAATTATCACCTCTAATACCATTAGCTCACGGACATCCCACTCTCCCAACCTCTAATATCATCAATTCACAGACACTTACCTTCCTTCCTTTCCACCCCCCATCCCCCTCCTGTTCTGAAATGTGATTTGTCCTTTTCATATGTGTTCATTTTTTTTAATTGTATCCTTTGGTATATATGGTTGTGACTATTTTCTTCCACTATTTGATCTGAGGAAGTGGGTCTGGCCCACGAAAGCTCATCATCTAATAAACCATTTTGTTAGTCTTTAAAGTGCTACATTGTCCTGCATTTTGCTTCAGCTACCCCAGACTAACACTGCTACATTTCTATCCCTTTCCTGTCAGACCTCCTCACAGCATGGCTTGCATGCAGCAACGAGAGCCAGGGCTGCACGCTCAGTACATTTCCGAGACAGTGGGCAGAGTTTTGCCCTATTCCTTCCAGGAGTCAGCCAACAAAGTTGAGCTGATAAAGGGGTGGCACAGATTACAGTCAAAGCTGTTTCCATCTAGCACTTTCGCAGCTCTATAAACCAGCATTTCTAATCATCTTGGAAAGCTCGGCTTATGGTCCGATGGGTACAAGCTCAGCAGACTCCCTACCCAGGTCCAAGGAAGTGGCAACATGTCATTGCTGCTCGTAGGTGGAGGAACAGCCACGGGGGTTCTATGAGCTACCTCTCGCTGTGCCCTGACACTAGCTTGACAGATCCCACTGGCCAGGAACTGCGACCAATGGGAGCTACCAGGGTGGTGACTGTTGGCAGAGGCAGCATGAAGAAATGCCTAGCTGCACCTCTACCTAGTAGCAGCAAAGACATGTGTCCACTTGTGGGGAGCCGCCCAAGGCAACCAATGCCTGGATCTACCCCAAAACCTCCTCCCACAGCCCAGCCCCCAGAGCGCCTTTCTGCACCTCAAACCCCTCATCCTTGGCCCTACCCCAGAGCCTGCACCACCTCCCAGGCTTATTCCTGTTAATTTTAGTGAACTGGAATATTTGGCTAACCCACACCCCTCATTCCCAGATGCCATGATAACACAACTGTTACTATACTTCCTCAGGGGAGCAAGGGTCAGGGAAGGAATTGTCTCCGAGTCAACTTCTCAGGACTCTTCCTCTAGGATTAAGAGAAAAGAGTCAGTCTAGTGAGTCCTACATGAACTAAGAAGAAGCAAGCTACTTCTTTTCATACTCAAAGCAGCAGTTAAACAGTTGCTCTCAAAACCCATTTAGCTGATAATATTAAACAGGTGGTTTTTCAAAATGAATAAACCTCCTCTCTGGGCTCCCTGTCAGATTTAAGAACATAAAAAAAGTAACTTGACTGTGCCCTTTAACTTTAATATCACCCTGCTGAATCTTTAAAGACCTCCGTAAACTAATTTACTAGAAAGGAAATGGAATCAACTTGAGTGAAATGCTGAATGAAGAAATTTTGCTGCAATACATTTCAATAATGTCCTACTTGTACCCAACAATATGACCACAGCATGTCCAAAAACAGGTCAAGTTAATTAGAAAGACCAACAAAATTCAGAGTTACATTTTGAGTACTAGCACTGCCACGTTTGAGACACAAGATGTTTGTTATCTGCTAAGCTTCTTTATGCAATAGATTTTGTTTAGAGAGAGAAATAGTCCCAAGAAATCAGTATAGGTAATGGAACACAAATGTTTAAGAGTAAAATTCATATTAATTCACTTGAGGAGGAGAAGTTGTAGACATGTGGCCTACATACCATAGACACAAAGGCTGTGTCTAGACTGCATCCCTCTGTCAACAGAGGGATGCAAATGAAGCACATTGAAATTGCTAATGAAGCCGGGATTTAAATATCCCGTGCTTCATTAGCATAAACATGGCCGCCACTTTTTTTTGACACTGAGTCTTGTCGACAAAAAAAGCAGTCTGGACGCAGATCTGTCGACAATAAACCCTTTCTTGAGAGATCCTGGAAACCTCATTTTTTGAGGAATACAGGATCTGTCGAAAAAGGGTTTATTGTCGACAGATCCGCGTCCAGACTGCCATTTTTTGTCGACAAACCTCGGTGTCAAAAGCGGTGGCCATGTTTATGCTAATGAAGCATGGGATATTTAAATCCCGGCTTCATTAGCAATTTCAATGTACTTCATTTGCATCCCTCTGTTGACAGAGGGATGCAGTCCAGACACAGCCAAATGCACAGAAAAATTGGAGTAGGACTGGTCCTAGATATCTTTACAGAATCATAGAAAAGTAGAGCTCAAAGGGACCTTACAGTAATAAGCATACCTAAACCATCTTTGCCAGATGCTTTTCTAACCAGTTATCCAATTATGAGAATTTCATACCACCTTAGATAACCTGTTCCCTTTCTTAACTACTCCAACAGTTCGAAAGCTTTTCTTAATATCCAATGTAAACCACCTTTGCTTCCCACTAAGCCAATTACTACTTGTACTACCTTTGAAGAACAAATTGATCACAGTCTTTTTTGTAATAACCTTTCAAATCCAAAAATGATTATGTCCTCCAGATTCACCATGCATTATTCTTTTAACTTTTCCTCATAGGTAGGGCCCTACCAAAATCACAGCCATGAAAAACGCGTCATGGACCATGTAATCTGGTGTTGCTCCATGAACACTGGTCTTTTTGGAGCTTTCACCCTACTCTATACAGATTTCATGGGGGAGACCAGTTTTTCTCCAATTAGGGGCCTAACACAAAAGGGTGTTGTGGGGGTCACAAAGTTATTTTAGGGGATTGCAGCATTACCACCCTTACTTGTGAGCTGCGTTCACAGCTGGGAAGCCAGAGAGGGGTGTCTGCTGACTGAGCATCCAGCTCTGCAGTCAGCAGCACAGAATTAAGGGTAACTATTCCATACCATGTCATCCTTACTTCTGTGCTGATGGCTGGCCATAGCTTGGCCTTCAGAGCTGGGCTTTAGGTCAACTGCTGCAGAGCTCTGAAGGCAGCATTGCCACCATCAGCAGTACAGAAGTAAAGGAAGAAGCACTGCAGTCCTTCCCCTCAGAATAAGCTTGCGACATTTCTCCCCGCCCCATACGTTCTCCGTTTTGTGTCAGGGTCCCAGAAATTACACCACTGAAATTTCAGGTTTAAATAGCTGAAGTCATTACATTTACCTTTTTAAAATCCTAAGGCCATGGAATTAACCAAAATAAACTGTGAATGTGGTAGGGCAGGTTTTCTAAACCTCTTTTGTTGTTGCTGCTGCTACTGTTGATGCTCTTCTCTGGATTTTCTTCGATTCGTCCACATCTTCCTTAAAGCATGATGCCCAAAAATGGTCATCTAGGTCTTGGCGCTCTTGTTAATACAACCCAGAATGACATCAGACTTTTCCACAAAGGCATCACACTGTTGCCTCATATTCAATGTGTGATGCACATTAAGCCCCTAAATCACTTTCTACACTACAGCTACATATCAGTTAGACCACCTTTCATAAAACAAAAGGAAAAAATATGTAGCACTTTAAAGACTAATAAGATAGTTTATTAGGTGATGAACTTTCGTGGAGCAGACCCACTTTTCCACCATTTATGTTTGGGCATTTGACTTACTTTTTCTGCACAGTATTGAGAACTTGTCTTTTTTGAATTTCATAATATTGATTTCAGAGCAATTCTCCAGTTTATCAAGATCTTTCTTGAATCCTGTCTGTCATAGTGTTTGCAACCCCTCCCAGAGTGGTATCATCTGCAGAGTTGAGAGTCTCCACTCAATCATTCAACTCATTAATGAAAATAGTGAAAGATTACTGGATCCAGGACAGACTCCTATAGGACCCTACTTGATATGTCCATCCAGTCTGTCAGTGAAATACTGATAATTACTCTCTGAGAGCAGTCTTTCATCCAGTTATGCACCCTCTGATAATCATTTCATCTAGATCAGATTTTCTTAGCTTGCATATGAGCGCGTCATATGGGACTGTGTCAAAAGCCTTACTAAAGTCCAGATATATGTCAATCAAACCACAATGATCCAATACCAACGACTTAAAAGGAACCATATAAGATTCTATCTACTGCAATAAAGCTGCTACCATATGCTAGCAACAGATAATATAAAAAATAGATGCAGAATAACTCTCTGCATGTAAAGTCAGGGCCACAGTCAGATAGCAGCAGCATTCAAATCTGAGTATTTGTTGAGTGTGCCTGAATGTGCACCAAACCCTGTTCACTGTACTCATACAATTAGTTCTTCCAAGTAAAAGAGAGCACTTGCAGAGTGTGCTGCATTAGATCATATGTATAATTGCATGGTTACTAGTTAGTGCTGGTCATACATTGCTATTATACATTATCAATACTTCCATATTTTGAATAATGTGCTTAGTTCTGGCAAAAAAAAAAAAAAAAGACACGTGAGCAAATTAAAAGGTTTCTTACACCATTTTAGCAGATATCAGCTAAAGCAAGCTACTGGCCAAAAGGAAATCTCTTAGGAAAGTTATAAGTGCCAAAAACGGGGTGTACAGAAGGAAAGTGCCTTCACAGAGGTTAGTGCAGTGCTGCTGTGGTAATGCTGTTAGAAACTGTTCCTGAAATTATTCTTTGCCTTGTCTTGTACAGAAAGTTCTTTCCTTCAAGACTGGACATGCAACAGTCAAAAGGAAATTGTGACTTCTAAAAATGCCAAGACGATTACAAATAAGCAAATACTGGTAGTAGTATCAATCTAGTGTTAAGCCATTTGTCTTTTGTATTGAACATCCCTAAGAAGTTGATCATTTCATTGCTTCCAATGACATAACAACAAGTAGCTGATACCCAAATTATCAGGCTGAAAAGCTAAAAAGGTGCAACACATTTGAACCTTCATATTAGGTAAGCAGTGACCTCAAATTTTTTTTGAGAGAGAGTCTGCATGCCTTTTAAAATTTTTAACACACAGCTATTTTATGGAAGAAAAATGGATACTAAATCTACACAGGAGTTAATTTTCATTCTGTGCATTACCATAGATACCATATGCTGTACTAAAATCTCTGATTACAAAAGAATATCACATTGAAACATGTGAGCTGTACTAGTTCCTCTTGCATTCTACCAGGGCCAAAGCACCTGCAATGTCAGTACGGAAAGAATAGGATTATCACATATCAATTAGCAGTAAAAGTGGTTCTATTTATCAAATCAAATTCATTTCTTTTTTGGACCAGGACTAGTTAATATAAGGAGTTTGGGAAGAGACAGGAGAGCAAAGTAACTGAACTAATTTTCTTTTCTTGTACAGTACCATGTAAGCATTTCATACAACTCTTGCATTGATAATGTAAAGGTAAATGCTCTTACAGCATCAACAGAATCGGATTTTAAAAAATGTATACTCCTATACTACTTTAAACAGCCAGAGACAAAGAATCTTTTATAATCTACAGTCACTCAATCTCCTGCCATCTCCCTTGTAGGCTGAACAGTGTTAGTAATAAAACAACGGCAACTTTGCTACCTTATTTTCCATGGGCCAGATCATACTGCCTAATGGTAAAACTCATGAGAGGATCCAAGGAAAGGAAATCTCTAAAGCCCATCCAAAACCTTCAGCTCAGGAGAGTTCTTCCTCCTGCATGGAAACAGTTGTAAATCTATTCCCTGTGGATCATGGGGAAAATACTTACAGAAATTGAAAACATAAGTAATCAATTCTAAATGATACCTAGTAATTGCTTCTAAAAAGGAATTCTAATCATATAAAGCTCCCTTGTCTTCATCTAGTTCATGAATAATGGCTTCTGTAATCTCACAAGGCATCCATTAAGCTCAACAGTTAATTACATCTCTTCTGTATGGGCATAATTTACAGGATAGTAAATGTATTCTTTGTTCGCTCACTTAGTATATGGGCTATCTTAAAGCTATTCCATCCTGCCTTTATTATATTTCCAACCCAAGAAAACAAAGAAAAATAAACAAAGTCTGGCTTCTGCTTGGGGCATGGGAACAGTGTTCACTATAATTTTGGGAAATGTGCAATGATGGGCACCACACAAAAACCTGAACAGGTGAATGAACAGGGATTATTAATATCTTACCTATACCTGCAGACAGCCACTGGTATGTTACCTCCTTTTTCCAATTGTCTGTGTTAAAAAGTATGCTTCTAAGAGTTCAAACTGTAGTCATACTAAATTCTGAATGCATCTTAGTAATATCAAATTGAAAGACGAGTCCCAGTTGTTTCATTCTTAGTCAATATTACCAGCAAAACAGAAGATCTAAGAAAGTTTTACACTTTTGGATTATGTATATAGCAAAAGTAAAATACCAATATTTTGAAAAATTGAACACTTCCTATAAGTTAATATTTTTAACTGAAAACATATTATTCACTTAAGTGGGAAGATAGTTCCGAGAGTATTTAAATTATTAGACTGCAGAAGTTAAAAACACTCAATTTGCAGTGCAATGAAAATCTCATTTTAGAGTTAGTTTTGCAAAATACTAAATGCTTTTAAACTAACAAAAATATTACACTGAATTGTGACTTCTCTCCCATGAGAAGCACAGACATACAAACCTATCTGTTGAATGGTATTTTACTGAACTAAAAAAAAACTCCCTTTGGCATCTGAGACACTTAAAAGTTCTCCATAATTATTAAAAAAACTTAAAAAACAACAAATAGTCTAGAAGCACTTTAAAGACTAACAAAATATGTACATGGTATCATGAGCTTTCGTGGGCACAGCTCACTTCTTCAGTGGGTCATCTGAAGTGGGCTGTGCCCACAAAAGCTCATGATACCATCTACATGTTTTGTTAGTCTTTAAAGTGCTACCAGACTATTTGTTGTTTTTAAGTTTATCCTGTAGACACTAACTCGGCTACCCCTCTGAATCCTTTTTCCATAATTATTGAAATGCTGCTGAGACTGGAAAATTATAATAGCCCATGAACCATTTCCTGGTGTTAAAATGAAAAAGCTTGAATCAATTTAATCTTAAGGGAATAAAACATCTTGTCACTTTCACATACGACTAGATTCTGAAGGTGAAATACAAAATGTCAGCTGCATAGATGTGCTAGGCCAAACTTGTAGGATTAATTTACAGATCAATGTGAGTGCGGTGAAAGGTTTATATTGGTGTGTGTAGCAGAATCTTCAGACTTATAGGAGGCAGAATTTATCTTTGGAGAGCAACACTTATTGCTTTAATAGTCATTCAAAATAAAAGCCAACTAAACTGGGGATCACAGCCATTGATTCACCTTGTACCATGTCAGATTTTTTAGACAGCTGAAAGGTACATTTGGATCTACACGTCATGTGTTTTGCGATGCACACTGATTTTAAGGTGTTGGACCACTAAAGGTTTCTTAAATGAAAAAAAAAGTATCACATACCTCAATAGTTTTATACATTTTGTATGAGGAGGAATAGCAGTTTCTGAACTATCCTATTGAATACTGTAGGCTATTTCAGATTTACATATTTGATGTCAAGAAATCATTTTCAGAGTTCTGGAAAATTATTCCAGAATCAAATTCTGGTGGAGTACAGATCTGAGAAACTGCAGGCTGCACTTAATGACTTTTCAGCTACAATGAGTGATTAGTGGGTTTCACAGTGGACTGATACAATCAGTTGATTCTATTACAAGGCTGTGTTCTATCTAGGACTTGCATCTGTGGTGCTTAATTACACTGGAGGGATGGGGAGGAGAGAGAAAGACAGACTGTCTTGAAACCATTTTAAACACAAAATTAAACAAAGAAAATTCTCAAACCTTCAGTCTGGTTTTTCTTACAGTACTTCAGATAAGGGCAACCACTGACTTCATCAGCCATAGAATCTTTCCAGAGATATCAGGACTATCTCCATTCTAAAGGCTGAATCAAATTCCATCGTCTTTCCTCCTCCTGTACCTTCCCCATCCTCTAGATTTAGGGAAACACGCTATTCTGAAGTCAAAATGTATATTAAGAGACCATATGGAGCAGTCCCTTACTGGAGAGGGGAGTTGAGGAGAGCCTCCCAATGAAGTTAATACCAAGGAGAGCTTCCTGGTGAAGTTAATACATCAGTAATGTAAGAAACCACATTTCTCATTTTTAATTCTTCACTGTAATATAAAGTTGAGGCCCAGATTTGTAAGGTATTTAGTTCCTGACATTAATGGGATGAATGGCAATCAGTACCTCAAAAAATTGTGCCTTTTGTTTATAGAGTGTCTTTCATACATTGTAGAAGTGACACTAACACCAGAATTTTAGCCTGTGCTTCTCCTTTATAGCTTATAGACTACGCCAAAGTTCCAAAGAGGATATGCAAATTCTGCAGAAATGTGCATATATTCTGCTGATCGCACTTTTGAAAGCAGTGCTTAGAAAGTAGTTGGGACACATTTTTTTGGCATATGCGCCCCCTTTTTCGAAAAGCCGCTCTTCCTCAAAAAATGAGGTTTACACGACTTTTCGAAAAAACCGCGTCCCGACTACTTTCACTTTCGAAAGCACTGCTTTCAAAAGTGAGATCAGCAGAAGATATGCAAATGTATGCAGAATTTGCATATCCTCTTTCGGAACTTTGGCGTAGTCTAGACAAGCCCATTCACTACAGAAAGTTACATTTACTGGCAATACTTAGTATACACCACGTTAACAGCAATATTTTAGTGCAACTTCAGAATAATTATTATTCACGGTTAATATATTACATTTATAAACATCTAAATACACAACAATATCTAAAAGCAAGATACACAACTCAAAAGAAAAAGGAAATAAGATGTGCATATACAATAGGTTTGCTATTGTTGTAACCCTCTTCAGTCCCCTACTTCACCAACGCACTTTTCTGCCTCTTGAGGTCTTATATCTAAGATTGTAACTGCCAATCTTGAAATATAGGACACATTAAGTAGGGAATATTACCACCGGTGGCACTTCTTACAGTGGCCTATTTTTGGTACAGCAGCACATGTATCAGGGGTGCTAGAACCGCTCAGCTCTACAAGTTGTATTAATAATACTCTCAACAAAAAAAAAAAAACCTTAAGACCATGGTGTCCAATACACTAGCGACATGTGGGTATCTGGCCGGTTGAGTGTGGCTAGTCCGCTATAGCAGTGGCCACTGTAGTGGCTTTTGCTTCAGAAATGGTTGGACACCACAGACTTGAGAAATATTTCCCCCTCCCCCATAACATTATGTGTGGATGTTTGAATGTGCCCTGATCATACACAATATTTAAAAAGCAAAAAGTTCAATACAATTGATGATGGAAATCGAACACTTCCTCCTAGAGACTCAAACAGAGATGATCCAAGCATTACCTTTACTATCACTTGGCTCTTTGATCAGAGAGTTTACACTATTCCGCATAAAATAAAATGTGCCTGCTGTCTTCACCATCCACCATGCCTTTTGTGAGAGTGTGTATAAGCACTTCATACACATTGCTGAATCCTTAATCCATATTTAGACACTTCTGTTTTCATCCTAGCAGAGCCACCACAAGATGCAGCTGTCAGCTGCACTACTCAGATTTTTCATAAGAGCAGGTCTGTCTTACCAGTCTGAACCAGTAAGAAGAGAATTTATAGAATCAGATGATCCAAGCTAACATCTTTCATTCCATATAGAAAAAAGGTTCGATTTGTAGTTCATTAATTCACCTTGCTCAGACAAATAATTACAAGCTTAGTTATCATAGGCCTTTATATTTGCTTTGATTTGTATATAAGGAAAATGCACAAAGGAGTTGTTTGTCACCCAGATTTAGAAGTGTTTGGAATGCTGAGTAATATTTTGCATCATTTTTTTTTTAGCACCTAAAATGTGATAGTAAACTCACTTAAATACTGTGAGGATACCTGGGACTATTAAATTCAAAACAAATCAATAACCTTAATAGGACGCTTTCTAGACTTCAGTTTCGTTTTGTTTTGTTTTTGTTTTCATACAGACTTCAATAGTTGGTTAAATAAAGGACAAAGAGCAGTGGCCAACACAGAAATTACACACACCAGCCATATTCTGATCTCAGTTACAAAAAAGAAAATTCAGAATAATTTCATTGAGGTCTCTAAGCTTATTCCAGATTTATACACAATAGATGACATTTTAGACCTTGGTACAGTTTCAAACTCTTCTCCAGCACACTCTGTTCCAGCAACATCCAGGGTCCAGCATGATTTTAGTGAGATGGATGTCCACTTATGATGGGTGTAGCCAAATTTCCTACAGTCCCATAAAGTTTGTTTACAGCCACCAATCATGGTGCTCAGTGTTCTATGCTGTTTAGTTCCAATTTATCCCTAAATGTCTTCTAAGAGCCCAGTAAGCAGTGCAAGTGTTGGTAATGCTGCTGGACAATATTGACCACCCATGGCTTGGCAAATTCTCTGGTCCAGCACCGGTCAGCTTACAAGGGTACCGGACTAAAGAGGTTCAACCTATAAGCAAAGATTCATTCAATATTAAATATTAGAAGAAACTGAAGTTATAAATAAACCTTATTTATACTGGTTCAGTTTCTTGCAATCACTGATTCTGTACTTATCTTATAAACAGTAACGAATTGTCACTCCTGATAATGACAAAGTATAGAATTAGCTCCAGTCTGTCAAATAGTCCTTCTAAAGAAGCATTTACTCCTCTCTGTCGAGCTTCATTCTGACAATTAAAAAGACGCAAAAACGTAACAGGACTCTAAAGCTATCATCAGAGATTTCATGAGGAAAATGAGAGAAAAATATTGTTTCAAAGAAGAGAGAAGGCTTTTAGATTCATGACATCCACGGGCTTAACGGCAGGTAAGCGATTAAAATGCTATATAAAACTGTGAAAATGTATCTCTATATAGGGCAAGAAGTTCTAGCTCCAGCTTGAAAGTGTTCACACAACTTCAGAAGTAGTATGATTTACATACAAAGAAAAGCCTATCCTACTGTGAATATAGGAATGGATATACTGGGTCAGACTGAAGTTCGACTAGCCCAGTATCCAATCTTCCAACAGTGGCCAATGCCAGGTTCCTCACAGGGAATGAATAGAACAGAACAATCAAGTGATCCATCTCCTTGTCACCCATTCTCAGCTTCTAGCAAACAGAGGCTAGGGGCAACATCTCTACTGACCATCCTGGCTAATAGCCTTTGCGGGACCGATACTCTAAGACATTTATCTAGTTCTTTTTTTAAGCCTCTTACAGTCTTGGCATTCACAGCCTCCACTACATAAAAGAAAAGAAAAATACATTACTGATTTTTCCAAGTGCGTGAATAATAAATAACTTTAGATTGATTTCCTCCTAATACATTACAAATTAACATAAAAACTAATGTCCTTTCACTTCAGTGAGTAATAAACATAGCTGTATTTGATACACAAGGAATGAAATGTGATTGCTCTAGAAGATAGATAATGGAACGCAGAACTTAACCTTCCCTCCCCAAAAGAGACTTACTAATGGCACACAACTCTTAAGAGATCAAACCCTATTTTCAGCAATGACAAAAGAAGAAACATATATTACCTATAAGTTAGCATTTTTAAATTTTATTCAGATTGTGAAAGACAGCAAATATGTTGCAGGACTGTAAATAAGCTGTTTCACAGAATCACACAATCAGAGAGCTGGAAGAGACCTCAGGAGGTCATCAAGTCCAGTCCCCTGCCAATGCTGGACCAATCCCAACCAAACACTAGAGTCGAGATTTTTCAAAACAACGTAGGGGACTTAGCCACACAGTTTTGATAAATTTCCATAGAAGATGTCTGGTTATATTCTTTTCTGTTGATTTGAAATTCTCAACCTATAGTTTATAGTTCTAGACACAACTAACAGACTTGTACTCTAATAAACTAGAGGTTCACAAAAAGTCTGGATTAAGTCTGTTCATGGTTGGGAAATCTCTAATGAACACGTAGGTGTAAAGGAAGAGATGGTGGTCATTCAGTAATCAGCCTCTTTCCTCATTATCGAGGCCTGTTTACACCTCAAAGAAAGGTTGACAAAGCTACAGCACACTCAGGGCACTGAGCACTGTTGCTAAGTTGAAAATCTCAGTGTAGACACAGCACAGTGGAAGACTACTTCTGCTGCCCTACCAACCACTGCTCAGTGAAGCAAAGTTACTGCGCAGACAGAAAAACCTCTTGTCGCTATAGAAAGCATCCATGCTATGGCACTACAGTGGCATAGCTGAGTCAGTATTCTGTCTTTCAGAAAAGAAACCATGTCATAGTTCTGAAGACTTGGGGTTACTAAAGATCGTATAGAGTCAGAGGTTTCATACTGTTGTCTTGGCCAAATTCCAACATGGGAAATTACATCCTGCATCTCTAAAAGGTCCAGCTGAAGCTAAAATTGCATTTTGCATTCTTGACTTTCCATCCTAGACCACTGTTGTTGGGAGCTGGCAATCAGCTGCTGCATTTCATCCTAGAAGTTTTTGCATTTTACTAGTGGATGATCATCTTATATATTTTGCAGCACTAAGGGGAGTTTTATCTTCATACTGTCAAGGGCTCAGAGAATATCCGATGAAAAGCACCAAAGAAGGGCAAAATATTACATTAATATAAGCACAGCCATACTGGGTCAGACCAAAGGTCCATCCAGCCCAATACCCTGTCTGCTGACAGTGGCCAATTCCAGGTGCCCCAGAGGGAGTGAATGAGCAGGTAATGATCAAGCCATCTCTCTCCTGCCATCCATCTCCACTCTGATAAACAGAGGCTGGGGACACCATTCCTTACCCATACTGGCTAATAGCCATTTATGGACTTAACCTCCATAAATTTATCTAGTTATCTTTTAAACCCTGTTACAGTCCTAGCTTTCACAACCTCCTCAGGCAAGGAGTTCCACAGATTGACTATGCGCTGTGTGTGAAGAACTTCCTTTTATTTGTTTTAAACCTGCTGTCCATTAATTTCATTTGGTGGCCCCTAGTTCTTATATTATGGTAACAAGTAAATAACTTTTCCTTATTCACTTTCTCCACACCACTCATGATTTTATATTCTTCTATCATATCATCCCATAGTCTCCTCTTTTCAAAGCTGAAAAGTCCCAGTCTCTTTACTCTCTCATGTGGGACCTGTTCCAAACCCCTAAACATTTTAGTTGCCCTTCTCTGAACCTTTTCTAATGCCAGTATATCTTTTTTGAGATGAGACCACATCTGTACGCAGTATTCAAGATGTGGGCATACCATGGATTTATATAAGGGCAATAAGATATTCTCCTTCTTATTCTCTATCCTTTTTTTAATGATTCCTACCATCCTGTTTGCTTTTTTGACTGCCGCTGCACGCTGCGTGGACGTCTTCAGAGAACTATCCACGATGACTCCAAGATTTCTTCCCTGATTAGTTGTAGCTAAATTAGCCCCTATCATATTACATGTATAGTTGGGGTTATTTTTCCCAATGTGCATTATTTTACATTTATCCACATTACATTTCATTTGCCATTTGATTGACCAGTCACTTAGTTTTGTGAGATCTTTTTGAAGTTCTTCACAGTCTGCTTTGGTCTTAACTACCTTGAGCAGTTTAGTATCTTCTGCAAACTTTGCCACCTCACTGTTTACCTCTTTTTCCAGATCATTTATAAATAGGTTGAATAGGATTGGTCCTAGGACCGACCCTTGGGGAACACCACTAGATACCCCTCTCCATTCTGAACATTTACCATTTATTCCTATCCTTTGTTTCCTGTCTTTTAACCAGTTCTCAGTCCAAGAAAGGACCTTCCCCGCTTATCCCATGACAACTTAATTTACGTAAGAGCCTTTGGTAAGCGACCTTGTCAAAGGCTTTCTGGAAATCTAAGTATACTATATCTACTGGATCCCCCTTGTCCACATGTTTGTTGACCCCTTCAAATAACTCTAATAGATAAGACAGACATGATTTCCCTTTACAGAAACCATGTTGATTTTTGCCCAACAAATTATGTTCTTCTATGTGTCTGAATTTTATTCTTTACTATTGTTTCAACTAATTTGCTCGGTACATAAATACATAAATACTGAGGGAAAAAAAAACAATTTACTAATTAAAAGTTATAGCTGATAATAATAAATGGGTCACAACCAGCCCCTGCGTCTTTGCCTCAGTGTCAAACAACAAAACAAAAACAAAAATGAAGATTAAGCAGAAATAATTATTTTCAGGCAAGGAATTTCTTTGCCTTCATTTTTCAATAAAGAAGGACTGACTATCCAACCTGTTGTCCTTCCTGCTGGACTTTGGATTTCAACTTTTAAACCACTGGTAGGGTTTCAAGTCTGCATGAAGTGTGGAATATAAGCATTGCCATACCAGATTCTATGTCTTTGGGCAACTAAGGAGCAACAGTGGATATGAAGAATTAGAGAGAGAATCCACGCCCAAGGGGATGGATCGAAAAACTGTCCATTATTTCTCTGAATAGGGTTGCTTAGAATCTGGAAAGAGACTTGGGCATTATTATAACCAACACAGTGAAGGTCTCAACTAAACGTACAGCGAGGATCACTACCTGGTTGTGAGTTCCCATCTCCTTCCTCCTTTTATCTTCTCCTCAACCTCTGGAGCAGGGTTTCCCAACCTATGGGTCGGGACCCAAATATGGGTCGCCATTACTTTTCAAAAGGTTCACCAAGTGTCTCCCCAGGTGGCTCGCGCCCCTCCCCATTTCCCTCCCCCCATTTTTTAATTGCATTGGGTCCTCCTGAATTGTCAAATTAGGTCCCCATCTGGAAAAGGTTGGGAACCACTGCTTTGGAGGCTCTGCAAAAGATGGGAAACATCCTAGGACAAGGCCTAAGCACAGGCAGCTGAGTTGTTTTTCTACTCTCCTTGAAACAGCCATTGCAAAGGGTGAAGAGACAATGGAGTAGCCAGAACTCTTCTCTTCCCTGGGCTATAGTAGCCCGGCAGTGGAGGAACTGTTTAGTGGCCATATTAAGGAAGGCACAGCTGCTGTTCAGAGAGTTCCTTCCAAGTAATCATTACAGTGCACCTAGATGGATACAAATCCTTCTGCCTATGGCTCACTCAGTACAATTCAGGCAATATATTTTCAGCTTTGATTAAATGTACATTAACTTCTCACGATCACCCCCCCACGTCCACAATCTGAGGCATTAAAGGTGACAAGCTGAAGACCATTGCTGTAAAACATAATAAGCACAATCCAAGTATGCTACAGTCAATGAGACTTTCTACTTATTTCAACTGTCTTGGGATCAGGTCTAATGTGCTTTATCTTCTATATTCCTCTACTTCTCTTTACGTTTCAAATGCCTTTACCTAATAAAGAATCTCACGTAAACAATAATGTGCATAATAAGATAAATTCTTCAAAAATAATTTCAGGAATTAAATATGCTCTAATATAATTGGACACACATACTATAAAGTTAAATGTTATTAAAAATTCTATATCGTTACCAATGAGAGAATGAGAAAGAAAGAGTGCTTCTAAATAACTAACAACAGCACTTGAGATAATATACATAGTGTGTACACACACACGCATATATAATGGAATTAAATTATATTACTGAATTTGGATACAAGGAAACGTCATAATAAAGCATAATGAAAACAACCCATATTGTGGTACTAGTTGTCATAAATCTCCTCTTAAGTGATTCTGTGAAAAAAGGAACTTCAAGATAACAGGTTTCCATTGTACATTTTTCTGGATAGGCAATTAATAGAAGAACTCAGAGATAACACACAGTATAAATAGCAGGCAGGCTGTGTGAGCTTGGATTGAAAAGAATCTTCCTAATCAGCTCAAGGATGAGGATTTCATAGTGGCAAGATGGCTACTGCTGTGTGTCTGTTTCTGTGTACTTACCTTTTTTGCTTTTTGGTTCATGTTTAACTTGGTTCCCCGGGGAGCAGCACTTTTTTTTCCCCTTTTTGTCACCTTTCCCTTACTCTTGTATCAGGTTCTGCAGTCACCACTGCCCTAGTTTTTAAGGGCATTGTTTTGCTGTTGATCTTCAGTGAGTCCTCTTTAGCTGCAAGTAGCGTTTTCAGCCTTTCAATCAGTTCCCTTTTGTTGAACATCTCATTAAAGTATTGGCCGTGGTACAGTTTCTGCTTGTGGAAGCCTGAGACTGTGAGCCCACAATTTTCATCATGGGAAAGCCACAGCCTGCTGCACCAGTTCAGGATGTTGCTAAACCATAAAAACCTTAGTCAGAATGGAGGGAACTGAATAATCAATGGTGCTTTATTTACTGTTACAAGAGGGCTGCTTGAGGTCCTAACGTCGCAATGCTAAAATATTATAGATTTGGAGGTTTTTCATTAAGAGAGGCACGCCTGCTAAGAATCCAAAGGCTCTTAACCTGGAACAGAAGGTGTGGATTTGTTCCTTAGTCACTTGAGTCAGGAACCTTTAAGGCCTTCAATGGTGATTAATTCAAGACTCTGGATCTACAAACAATGAACTTTTGTCCTTAAAGAAACTAGCAACCTAAGTTAATCAATGAAATATTTTCATTTAGACTCACTTACTGATCTAGACATTGCAAGTATTTGGACCTTGACTCTGGAAACATTGCATTTGTTGATACTGTCATGAAAGTGAAGTGAGAGCTTTTCTCGTTCAACTTTTCAATGGAGGGCAGATCACCACTAGATCTTCCCTGAACTAACTTCCTAACTAAATATGCAAATTTTAAAATCTGCGACAATACTGTGTTCAGATAGTCTATTAATGTTATTAGTTTATTCTCAGTGCCATACTGTATCTCTCGCCTTTCGATACAGGCAGCGCAATAAAGTCCATTTTCTCACTTAGGAGTCTAGTAAATTCAAGAAGGTCCAAGAGATGGGAAGTTTAAAATTCTACAAGATAACATTCTTTTCCTATTAGTTTCTTAAATGTTTCAAAGTGTAATCTCACAGAACTGAAATTATGTAACTTGTGCAGTTAGAAATAATTGGTTGTCAATTTTCCCCACTAATGAAACCAGTTCTACACCTTCCTCTTTGGCACGCTTAATTTACGTTTAATGCGTTTTTCATTATTATTCCCTAACTTTTTGCCTTGATTTCTTTCTTTTGACCATGATTTGATTGTCTCATGAGGACTATGCTAAATGCTCTGCTCTAACAAACTGTGGTTATTCTTGGTCTCTGAAATCCTGTTAGGCTGAAAACCTCCAACCCCAATTTGTTACATTTTCATATCTGTTTTTGTTTAAAACTATAAGATTTAGCACCCACTGCTCAGGTCCTTAAATCACTTTTTGTTTTCTGCATGTAAATCATTGCTCACCTTATGGTATCTTACAATTTAGTTAACTTTCCTGCATTTTCTCCTATTTTTAAAGCTGACACTGAAAGCTGCCTTCTGGTTTTGTTCCTGTTTCATGTATTTTGAGAATTATGTAACTGGCTGTTCCATTGCCCCTGCAATCATTCTATTTTGGCCAGATTTGCTATCAAGCAGCAGTCTTAAGGGTTAACCATATAGATAGTCCTGGCATTGATCTAAAATGCAAGATCTTCTCACCACTATTCCTGCCTTCTCAATCTAACAACTCTTTAATGGAATTCTATCATCTCAATTTACAGCTAATTGCTGTGATATTATGGACATTAATTCTTTTAAATGCTCTTGTTTACTTGACAACTAATTTTTTATTTAAAGCTTTCATGAACTGAATTTCATGCTATTACTAATGTTGCCTGAGACTCTACTACTAGTTATTAAATCAGTTAAGAATGATGAATCAGATTCTAGCAGTATTTATACCATTTTTAAAAGGGGCCGTTACATCCCAGTACAAACGGTCTAAGGATACTGCTGGAAAGTTTCTACATAGATAATATACCCCACGATCTGACAAACCAGTTATTGACCAACATATTGTTTAAAGTCTTCCATTCTAAAGTAATTACCACATTAACCAAAAAAACAGTGTGGCTGAAAGGGGGGGAAGGGGAGCAAAAGTAATCTGTACTGAATCCATTATCACATCCCAGTAATGCTAATCTAGGTGTAAGATTAATTTGTGCTTCAAACATATTGGAGCATTAAAATGAGACTTGTCTCCAAAAACATTAAAAAGACAATATCTATATGTGATCAAATACACCAGTTTTATGATAGTCTTCTTCCCTCAATATTACATTTGAATCCAGCACTTACAATAGATTATTTATATTTGAAACGGTCTAGTTAAAGTGTAAAAAAGTCTGTTTTATTGTAATCAATATAAATAGAATGGATTTTGATATGGGAAATAAAATTCTGCCACATTGTAAGAGGATTATCTGCGGTTCTGGAACAATTAGTACTTCTAAAGCAAGTCTTGAACCTTGGTGGTCCTTCTTGGATCTCCAGCCTATTGGATTTAATAAAGGCACATGGATTTCAGGATCAATTTTATGCAGCTCTTCAAGCTCATTAATTTTTTGTCATTTTGAGAAAAACCTCTCACATCATCTGGCTAATGTGGAGAAGTAGATGCTGGGGGAGGGGTGTTACAATGTATATGTTCCAATGATGAAGCATTGCTTGCTATTTTCCTGCGTAAAGACACCTGAGCTGATATTTTGTTCTCTTGAAATAAATACTTCCTGCTTTATATGCCAATGTCTGTCAAAAGCAATCTCTGAGTCTTACACCAGTCGGTGAATATTCCACTCCTTATATAAATCATAGGACACCAGGCTGCTTTTATTTAAAAATCATTTTAACGGTTTATGCAACTCGAACTAAAATGCATTTCAATATCTTTCCATGTGACTTACTGTAATGTTTTTCAGGTGGGGAGACTTGTGGTTCTTTTTATGCTTTACTAAATTAGAGTATTTTTAACCTACTGCAGGTTTGAGCTTTTAGCACTCATCTTACTGGTGTAATTAAATAGGTTGAGAATATGATTTTATATCTTAACCTTTAAAAACCAATATCCTGTTTCAATTATCTGTATGTTTAGCTCCATCTTATACACTCTGCCATGATCTGCATTCTTTAAACTTCCTTTGTTCCTCATTTCCATTATCCAAGAACAAGCCTTTGCGTGTTTTCTTCCTGCCTGGAACACTGCCCCAATCAATGCAGCACACCCTTTGGTTAGTTTTAAAATACAGCCGAACACTTATTTTTATGCTTATTATTATTATTATACTTTTTGTCATTTTATGTTTATAATTAGCTGGCTGTTGTGCAGCATGAAGTATGATTAGTGCTATGCAAATGTATATTAATATGCAATACTGAAGAATAGGGATGGGAAAGGTTAACCCAGGGGTTCTCAAACTTGTGATATCACGACCCCCATCTCAGTTGCTCGCAACCCCCCTCTCCATTGCTGCAACCACCCTCTCAGTTGCTCGCGACCCCCCAGGGGGTCGGGACCCACAGTTTGAGAAACGCTGGGTTAACCAGTAAGCATCATCACCCATCAAGTTAACCCTTAACCAGTGGGAGCTGGAGCACCTCCCCGCCTAGCATGGACAGGGGCTGCTCTGGAATCAGGAGTCCAGGCAGCCTTGCAAGCAGGGGCTGCTTCAACACGGCTGCCTGTGGTGGGGGAGATCACTCCAGCCTGGCCTTGACAGGCCCACGCCCCCTTTCATTGGTTAATTGTCTAAACAATGTATATCGGGTTAACCAATTCAACAGGATTTCACATCCCTACCGAAGGAAACATGAAGAGGAGGGAAAACACCATATCAGCAGGAACCATATTCATTTTGACAGTACATTTTTAATTCAGATTGGCTAACAATGGAGGTCCTATATAAATAAAATCCAACTATACCTGGCTGCAGAGTAAAAAGACAGAGGGCAGAGAATTTTAGTAAAGTTGAGTAATAATTTTGAGAGGAGTTTATTCAACAGTTCCAAACTATTTTATTTAAAAATAATTCTGAACTATAATATCAATTGTCAGTATTTGATATAGAGTGGAAGAATTTTGCTTTTCTTTCCTCTTCTAAAGCCTGAAATTTATCCCACAAACCAAAAGCGTGGCGTGAGGGACCCTGAGAGCCACCAGCTCTACAAAGGGTAAGCACCAAGTTCTGGGGATGTTCTAGACAGCACCAAGCATAATATGGCCTTGCACCTGACTGGGGTCTCTGGATACTACCACAACATAACTAACAGTATTGAAAATGTTCCACTGAACAACATTCTCAAGAAGAGGTAGAGTGCTGCTAAAATTGTTTATTTTCTTCGAAGCTTTCCCATACAGTTAGATGGGGCCTAACTGCTCATCTTGCCGTTAATATGACCTTCAAAGGTGTTTGAGGTATAAAGCGGCATTACTATTTGTAATGTCAACAGCAGGGGACAGCTTGCTTTTTACCTTTAAAATACTAGAAACACAGACTTGTTTTATGAATTTTTGTACAGGTTGACACACTTTCTTGGAAGACTCAAAGATAAGAATTAGACACTTTCTTTAGGACTTGATTTAGGAAATGGGGCACTAATTCATCAATGAAAAAGCCTCTAAATATCTGAGTTAAAGAGATAAAATCATAAAGATTAATAACAGAGATAATCTCATCTCAATCAAGTTTCATTTGCATGATAGGTCTAGTGCCAAAAAACCACTAGTTCCCTAATCAGCAAACCAAAACTCGGGACTTGGGGCCAAATCCAGACTATCAGCTGCTTTTGAACAGGCTGAAAAATCTTTTTATTTACTTATCATCATTATTATTATTAATGTATTATTTTCTCTGGAGTCTGAACTTTGACCGACTATACCTTGACCAAGAAATTGGGATCTTGACAAAAATAATCGATTACTCTTACTTTAAGATACTTCAGATGCTGCTGGGGAAAAAAATCAGTTGTAATTCATTTCATGGACCAACCAGGCCCAAGATTGAGGGAGGGGAAAAATGGAGGAAAAGGGACTGTAAAAGCTTGATCCTACTTTTGCCCCCAACTCCTGAGATAATCCTGAGCCTCTTTTTGGTGTAACATTTCAAACAATTAAGAAGTTTGATTTTTCTGCAACTTGAACATGGATTTATCAAATTGCTGTTTTTATTTAACTGATGGTCTATGTAGCTCAAAAATTTGTCTCTCTCATCAAGAGAAGTTGGTCCAATACAATATAACCCCCACCCACTTTGTCTTTTCTATTTTTAGATTAGGCTTTTTCTAATAATCAAATAACCAGCCCAATTAAGAACCTCAGAATGATCATTTCTCAGTAGCAACAGAAGAAAAATAAACATCAATCACTTCGCAGCAATTGAACATGCTTTACTGGAATTATGGTAAGTTCATAGACCATTATATTGGACCACAGAAGGTTCCCAAAAGTAGCCATGGGATTACCTCAGTAGTGTTAGGGTAATAAGCGGATTTTTAATCTGGCAACAATTACACTCAACGCCTCTTTCAAAAGAAAGCAATTCTTTTACATGGGTCATTTTTACTTACCCTATTGAATCAAGACTGCTGGAATTCTTGAAATACAGGCAAACACCACAACTGTAGTATTTAATTTAGAAGATGGCAAGACACATTTCTCAAGATTCATGGTAAATCAATATTTGTTTTCAGTACTGCACAGCTAATTTTGTCTGCTTCTGAAACATATGTAGGGCCTAGTTTTCCCATTTAACATTTCATTTTTTTCTCAGCCCCACCAATACTATATTACATTCCATGTTATATCACACCTTAACAAAAGTGATTTTACTACATCACTCCATCATCCGTCTAAACTTAATCAAGCACAACATTGCTTTCTGAAACTATGCACTATTCTCATATCCCCAAGGGACATGCTTTATAGCAGCCACTTTGGAAGAAAAATAGCGGCTAAGCCATCAATTTATTAAAATTTACAACTGAGTAGTTACCAACACAAAGTGAAGTGATTCCCTGTCAAACAGCTGGAAGAAGAAATTAAGTGTCCTTTTAATATTTACCCATCTCAATCTGCCAAGATTTAGGGATTACTCTTCATGAATAAATATGCTCTCACACCTCAAATTCAAAGAAGCTACACCAGAGATTACTTTGGCCCACCATGTTTTAAATGAAGCCTTGCCAAAATGTGTGACAGGCACAGAATGTGGAACTATATCTCATTCATCACTGAAAAAAAAGCAAGTGGAAACAGGAATCAGGAAACCAAAAAGCAGAGACAGGTGGCAGAGGGGGAAAGAACAGACAAAGATTGTCCAGAACAACTGCGTTTTACATATTAATCTCTGCTTAACATAAACCACCCTCTTATCCTCATTTCAGCATTGTTTTTGTATTTATTTTTGTATAATGTTGGTCTCTCTCACTTTGCCAGTCCCTTCTCCTCATTCGTTTATCCATCACTCTCTCCCCGTCTCTATTTGGGGGAGAGGGGCAGCTCTCTGTCTTATGGCTTCCTTGAAAGTTAAAATATCCACTCATGTTGAAGCAAATTCTTCCCCTTCCCAGTAGGTATCCATCCACTTCCCACATAGTTATGCGCCTTTTGCTCAGCACACATTTCTCCATTTGAGCAAGGAGTGCTCCTATGATCAATATTGTGCTCATTTAAATTAGGGGGGGAGCAGTGTTCTAATCAATGTATTTTAGCAGGCAACGAGTCCCCCACATTTAAAGCAGGCCATTGCAGCAAACACACTGTGCAGGTCAGTGTGGGAGGCACACAACTAGCTACACAGCTGCAAGCTAGGAGTGGACCATGGGTTTGAGTTTGGCTTTAATCTGCATGTCAGAATTTGCAGATTGCTAGCTCCCCTTTATAAGACAATTAAAGCGGATAGGATTATCTATCGTTCATGGGATTCAACAGCCATCCTCATACATAGGGCCCTACAAAGTACACCATCCATTTAGGTCAATTTCTCAGCTACTGGATTTTTAAAATCATACATTTCCTGGTATCAGCTATTTAAATATGAAATGTCACAATGCTGTAATTGTAGGGGTCCTGACCTAAAAGGGAGTTGCGGGGTGAAGAGTTGCACGTTTATTTTAGGATACAGACATCCTTATTTCTGCACTGCCATCAGAGCTGGGTGGCCAGAGAGCAGCAGCTGTGGCTGAGATCCCGTCTCTGAAGACAGATCTGCCACTACAGACAGTGCAGAAGTAAGGCTGGCACGCTGGAACATTGCCACCCTTATTTCAGTGCTGCTTCCTGCAGAGCTGGGCCGTCCTGCATCCAATTCTGAATGCCCCGTTACATAAAGGATGTGGACGTACTGGAGAGAGTCCAGGGAAGGGCAATGGAAATAATTTAGGGTCTGTAACACATGGCTTACGAGGAGAAGCGGAGGGATTTGGGCTTGTTTAGTCTACAGAAGAGAAGAATGAGGGGGGATTTGATAGCAGCCTTCAACTATCTGAAGGGGGGTTCCAAAGAGAATGGAGAGAGGCTGTCCTCACTAGTGACAGATGACAAAACAAGGGGCAATGGTCAAGTTGCAGTGGGAGAGGTCTAAGTGGGATATTAGGCAAAACTATTTCACTAGGAGGAATGGTACTGGAATGGGTTCCCTAGGGAGGGGATGGAATCTCCATCCCTCAAGGTTAAGTCTCGGCTTGACAAAGCCGTGGCTGGAATGATGGAGTTGGGGTTGGTCCTGCTTTGGGCAGGGGACTGGACTTGATGACTCCTGGGGTCTCTGCCAGCCCTGGGGTTTTATGACCCAGTTCTGAAGGCAGCAGTGCAGAAGTAAGGGTGGCATGGTCTGGTATTGCCTCCTTTACCTTCTGCACTGCTGCTGGCAGAGTCCTCCTTCAGAGATGGGCGCCTCAGACAAGCCACCCTCCCCAGCTGTCCAATTCTGAAGGCAGCACAGAAGCAAAGGTGCCGATACTGTTACCTCCCTGAAGTAACTGTATGACCCCCTCTGAGTCTGTGCCCCCAACTTGAGAAATACTGGCCTCCCTTGTGAAATCTGTATAAAGCGTAAAAGCATACAAAAGACCAGATTTCCTGGTCTATGACACCTTCTTCATGGCCGTGAATTTGGTAGGTCCCTTCTCATATGCAACGTCATCAGAAGATCATTTAATTTTGTGCCTGCAGCTAGGGAGGATTCATTCATTAGTTTATACAGGTGATAAATGGCATTTTAAAAACAAGACGTTTTCCTCTCTTTTTAATTTCCGTTATAGAAGGTTAAAATAATTTTTGTTGCACAATATGCAGCACATTCCTTCTCATTCCAACCATGTTTTTACAACAGCAATATCTACGTACGTTTCAGGAAGTGCTCATCTGCCAAAGCAGCATCTGTTGTACCGAGGTAATTTGATTCCAAAGTAGGACTGCCGTCAGCACAATGAGTCTTTAGGAGACTTGGCCAACAAGAGAAAAAACAAAGCTAGAAATCATTTCATTTCAGATAGTTATTTGTTTACATTCATGGCCGTGTTACTTATCTACACTTCTCCAAAACCAGTCACTAACTTTCAGTGTGTTCATCAAATAACAAAAAATACACATGGAGGCAATTAAAATAACTGAAAACAGCACAGAATGAAGCGTAAAACTAGGATATAACTTTTCCATTAAATTATTTCATTGAGAATACTCAGTACTTTGTACGAGATTCCAACATGCCAGGATGAAATGAATAAAAGACAATGACTGGGACATAAATAGCGTATCTAGGTAGTGATGTTAAATTTAATCGACTAGTCAATTAGTCGCTAAGCAGGGAGCCGCAGCAGGGTCAGCGCTGCCTTTTAATGCATTTAAAAGTACAGTTAGGAGGATTTACTGCTGTGATGGCTGGACAGGTCTCTGACTATGTCGATGATGATAACCAGAAGGCTGCTTGCATGTGTGCTTAATGATATGGGCCCAATGACCGCCACAGACCCCGAGAATGCCCCCAAAGACCACAAATCAAGTAAGGATCGAAGGGGCCCGGCCAGGTTTGTTGTTAAGCAAAGTACAGTCATAGCTGTCAGTAGACTCTACCGAATCACTACACACACAATCATTACAATAGCTTTAGCACAACCAGTGGGAAACTTCCATTGCCCCGCAGCTGGACAAGGACCATCTCCCCAAGACACCACTTTATATACAGGTACAACAGGTTACACATCACTGCTGATGTGTCAGGTTACCACCTTCTGACGCTTCTTAAGATACCTGTACCTATGGCTTGATTAGGTCGTCTCTATCCATTATGCTCTCATTTTAGACCCTTTATATTAGCTATTTGTCTATTGTTAGCTAGGCCTTAGACCTCAGACCAGGCCTGTGCTACATGGGCTTACGTTTTAGGCCTTCATCTTACTACAGCAGGAACATCAGAATGGACGTACTGGACCAGATCAATAGTCCTCCAAACCCAATATATCCGTCTTCTGAAAGTGTCCGTGCCAGATACTTCACAGGAGACAAACAGAAAATGGCAATGATCAAGTGACTCATCCTTTGTCATCTTGTCCCAGCTACTAGCAGTCAGAGGCTATGGGACATCCAGACCATGGGTTGCATTCCTGACCACCTAAGCTGAGGGTGTGTCTAGACTACAGAGTTTTGTCGACAAAAGTGGACTTTTGTTGACAAAACTATACCTGCGTCTACACTACCGCTGAGTTCTGTCGACATAACATCGACAGAACTCAGCAGTTTTGTCGACGCTGGTAAACCTCATTTTACGAGGCATAACACCTTCTGTTGACAGAGTTTCTGTCGACAGAAGGTGTTATTGAATGTAAACTGTCCTTTGCGTCTACACTACCAAGTCGACAAAGCAGCTTGCTTTGTCGACAGAACTCAATGTAGTCTAGACGCTCTTTGTCGACAGAAGTTTTGTCGACAGTATCTGTCGACAAAACTTCTGTCGACAGAAGCCTGTAGTCTAGACGTACCCTAAGAATCATTGATGGACCTACCCTCCATGAACCTAATTCATTTTTGAGCCAACTTGTACTTTTGGTCTTTACAGCGTCTGGCAACAAGTCCCACAGCCTATTTATGCACTACGTGAAAAAGTTCTTCCTTATGCTTGTTTTACACCTGCTGACTGGGTGACCCCTGGCTCTTGTGTTATGTTGTTCTGGTTCTTCCTGATTCACAAGTCATGATTTTATTGACCGGTATCGTGTTCCCACTTATTTGTCTCTTTTCCAGATAGAGCAGTCCTGGTCTTCTTTAAGCTATTTTCATATGGCAAGGTGATCCCTGCCTCCAATCGGTTTTGTTATACTTCTCTATTTTCATTCTCAACTGTGTTTTTTGAGGCTGGGTAGCCAGAATGGCACAAACTATTCAAGGTGTGGGGTTACTATGGATTCATATAGAGGCATTATGAATCCCTCTCTTAGGGGTTCCTAACACTGTTAGCTTTTTTGCCTACTGCTGCACATGGAACAGATGTTTTCAGAGAACTATTTGTTGGACATGTAAAATCCAAATTAATTAATTAACCGGTTAAAAGTTACGTTTGACTGGTTAACTGATTCAATGGCGGCAGGCTGGAGCAACCCCTGTGCTGCTGGCAGAAGCTGCCCTAGTCCGGCTGCTTCCGACCTCGCACTGGACTGCTGGTGAAAGGTGATGCTTACTGGGTATCCAGTTAATCATTTACCCGTTCACATCCCTACTATCCTTAGCAATGCCAATATCTCACAACAGCTAACTTAGATCCTATCTGTTGTACATATAGCTGGGACTAAATTTTCAAAGCTGCATTACACTTTGCATTTACCAATACTGAATTTCTTTTGCACTTTGGTTGCTCACTAACTCTTTTTGGTAAAGAAAGGTTTCTAGATTTTTGGACACTTCAGTAAAACACCTATCAGCCAAAAGAGCATAACGGCACTGCAGACAACAGCAGAGTACAACTGTAGGAAAGGCTGAGGATAAAAAACTCATTCAGGAATATCAATTATGTTAATTTAAAACCAATTTGTATAATTCCAAAGTATATCATCAACTTTTTAATATGGAAGTTTGAGCCACTGCCTTATAATTTACTTTGTGTAGTTTTGCTGAGATTTAATCTGGCTTCTGTTCAACAAACTTAAAATGTTAATCACATAGAAGCTAATAACTAAACATGAATAAAAATGTTTTATTGCCTGTTGTATAAATCATCTTTGTTTTTTTACACAAAGGTCAATAAAATTATGAAATTACTTTCTAGCTACAATTTTCCACCTACTTCAATGACAGAGGATGTACCAACACCCACCACACACTGAAATGAGAATGATTCTCCCATGATACGGGGATCCTCTGATGCTTTGTGCACTGTCAGTTTCCATCAGAGCTGATGGTAGCGTTGGCCTTGAAATAAAATGCTTTGTAATAAAGTTTCCAAATGGATGGTGATTTCACAGCTCATAAACTAAACTAGCAGAAGGAAGACCGCTTCAGGCAATACAAATGTTTTACACTATAAATATATTGTTTTGAAAGACACGAGGAAAGCTAAAGTATAGTTTTCTAAAGTGCGTCAGTCTGCATTACAGTAGTCCAAGAGAATCAGTTGCACAACCATTTGGACTTTCCTGCTTTATTAGCTTTCAAAGTAACTCTCATTTTGCTCAATCTTATCTCAGCTGTACCAGGCATACAAAACGGTTACTTCCCCTTCTATAACTGTTTTCCTTTGAGATGCATTGCTCATCTCCGTTCCACATTTGGTGTTCCCTTGCTGAGTGCACCGTCGCCAGAAATTTTTCCCTCAATGGTACCTGTTGGGCCATCTCTGGAGTGGTCTGGTGCTGCACACTGATGCGCTGGTACAAGGGAAATTGCCGGCCCTGCTGTCTATCTCCAACAGAAAGGCAGGACAGTGGGTCGTAGAAAGGACATGAACATTTCAAAGAGCAACAGTAACAGAAAGATGTGTAACTGGAAGACAGGAAGCCTTAAGGTGAATGGAAGGCTTCACACAAATTCCACAGATGGGTGGAGTCCTGGCACAGGGTGGAAGATCACGCTCCTCCTCCCTGTGCGTTGATGTAGAATATGGCTGCTGTGTTGTCTGTAAGCACTTGTACTCCTTTGCCCATGATTCAAGGATGCAATACCGTATAAGCTAAGTGGACCACTCTGAGCTCTCTGATGTTTCTGTGTACGGAGTCCTGAGATGAGCTCCCCAACCTAGATGAGATGCATCTAAAATTAAAGCAAAATGACATTGTCCTGCATTTTGCTTCAACTACCCCAGACTAACACGGCTACATTTCTATCACTATTCTAAAATTAAAGACACTGAAATTGGAGGTGTGGGGTAACAAAGGGAATGTTCAGCTACCCAAGAGGGGTCTTTTCAGCAGTTGAGGGAGGTGAGGACCAGGGCAAGAACTGTGAACAGTAAGTCCAAGTGGTGTTCGTTCAGTGAGTACACCAAGAGTAACCAAGTCTGCAAGAATCTAAGGTGCATGCCATACCATGTACGGCACACAGCCAGGTGTCCCAAAAGTTTAGGCAGACCAAAGTAGAGGACAGTGAACTAGTAATGGATCTGCCTGAAGAACTGGTCACCTCACCTCAAAAAAATAAATACTGGAATTGGAAAAGGTTCAAAAAAGGGCAAAACAAATAACTAGGGGAATGGAATAGGTTCCATATGAGGCGAGGTATGACTGCGAGTTTTCATCTTGGAAAAGAGATGAGCAAGGGAGAATGTGATAGAGGTCTATAAAATCATAATAAAAGAATTAGGGGTCATCCAATTAAATGAATAAGTAGCAGGTTTAAAACAAACAAGCAGAAATATTATTTCGCACAATGCACAGTTAACCTGTGGAACTCCTTGCCACAGGATTTTGTAAAGATCAAGACTGTGACAGGGTTCAAAAAAGAACCAGGTAAGTTCCTGGAGATCAGGTCCATTTATGTTTATTAGCCAGGGTGGATAAGGATGCAAAACTGTGGTCTGAGATGTTCCTAGCTTTGTTTGCCAGAAGCTGAGAATGGCCAACAGAGGAGGGATCACTTGATGATTACCTCGTTTGTTCACTCCCTCTGAAGCACCTGGCATTGGCCACTGTCAGAAGACAGAATACTGGGCTAGACGAACCTTTGGTCTGACCCACTATTACTGTTTTTATGTTCTTATGTCTGATTTATGATTAACCCGAGGAACTGTCTGTGGCCTCAGAAGACAGAAAAACGCATCTTTCAAGTTGAGGGAAGTATACCGGTTCCTTGGATCCAGGGAGGGAATGATGGAGGCCTAGGAAATATCTGGAACCTCTTTTTCTTGAGGTAACTACTGAGGTGATGCAGGTCCAGGATGGTCAAAGACCCCTTTGGCCTTTGAGATTAGGAAATAGTAGGATTAAACCCCCTGGTCTCTCAAGTTCTGAGGCATCTCCTTGACAGCCCTCTGGCTAGAAGTCATTCATGGGAAGGGTCTGAGTGTGGCCCCAGAGTTTTTGCAATCATGAAGCTTTCGATCGGAGAAGAGAGAAGAACCTTTGAATGGAAGGTTCTTGATCGACAGTTGGACCTCCAGTGATAGTCCTGAGGATTGAAGCAAGTATACTGCCTCATGACTGCTTTGGAAGCCATCATTCTGGCTGCCACATTGACTGCATTAAGAGCCACTTAGAGTGAGGCTTTCCTCCTCTGAGAGGGTGGAAAACTCTTGTCCGGAGTCCTGAGGCAGTGAGTCCTTAAACTTGTCACTCGAGCACCACGTATTGTAATCTGACCTCGCAAGAAGGGCTTGTTGGTTGGCAACACAAAGCTGTAACTCATCCAACAAAGACATTTTTCTACCTAGTTTCTCCAGGTCCTTATGCTTGCATGTATGGCCTGCCTGGCCTTGCCAGACCCTCTCTCTGGCCGCTATGAGCACCAGGAACTCAGGAGGATGCTGAGAATACAAATATTCATTCCCGTTGACATTTTGTATTTCTTCTCTGCTATCTTTGAAGTGGGAAGGAGAAAAAAAAGTCTGCAACAGCAACCTGACCACACCTCTTGCTAATGCATAGGGCAACCTTGGATGGCGCTGATGCAGCCAAAATGTCATCGAGGCTATCTGTTGACTCCTTGAGTACTTCTACCTCCAGGCACAGGTTAGCAGACCACCCTTTTTAGGAGCTCTTTATAGGGTATAAAATCAGCTTTTGACACCAAGTCTCTCAATCCCAAGATCTCTTCCTCCCAGGATGTAGCTATTTGAACTGGGGGAGAGGTCTTCCTCCACTTTTTCTGGCCCCTATTATGTCCTCCCAGCTCACATCTTGCATGTCTTACTGTGCTTGGTGTCAGAGTCCAGACTGAGTGCCAAATGGTGTAGTGAAAATATCTCCTCTTTGACACCGTCAATTAAGAATGACTGGGTTGTGGTCCCAGTATGAGGGGAAAGCTCCATGGTTTCTGGAATAGCCATTGAACCTGCATCAGTTGCAGTCCTCCAGGTCAGGTGCCAACAGGCAGACCTACACCAGAATCTGGTCAGATACACTATGGGTAGCAGCAGTGGCTATTTGGCTGGTTGCTTGCTCAACCTCCAACCTTGAAGACAATCTTCCTGAGATGGCCGTGGAGAAGCTGTATCCCATGCTTCAGCCAGTTGATGCCAAGGCTGTGGCGATCAATGCCAGATGAAGGAACACCTTGCTAACACCGCTACAACAGCCAGTTTGTTTCTGGTTGGTAATGAGGCCCTCAGTGCTGGGTAAGAGCTCCAAGTCCCACACTCCCTTCCGCTCATCACACTTATTGGAAATGGTGCTTGTCCCATCAGAATTGGTGGTACCTGGAGAGGCACGAGGTTCCTGGCTGCTGCAAAAGCCCCCAAGGTAGAAGGCACCATGATTCCACTGGCACCATGGTCACTCCTGGCATCAGCAGGTGGTACTATGCTAGTCTCAGTGGAGTGAGTTGCCAATACTGCTACTGGGGGTGGAGTCATCCTACACGAGTTGGTCACCACTGTACTCCCTTTATTTGTGCTCTCTTGGTACTGGGGAGTATTCCCTCCCAAACTGTTGCTTCTTGTATTTCTTTCTCAGCACTGATGATGGAGAACTGTGCCAAGAACCATGTGATGCCAGAGGGGCTCCTCACACTGAAGCAGAAGTGGTTAGTGATGAATCCGACCAACTTCATTTCAACACCCTTAGTCTAGTCTTTGTCTTTCTCTGTATGAGGCTTGAAGTCCTAATGGATTTGACAATGCTTTTATACATGAGCTTCTCCAGACAACTGGAGTGTAGACAGCTCATCTACATGGGCATGCTGCAGGAGGCACAGAATTTGACATCTGGGGCATATCTAGCACAATAGGTGAGGGGAAACCCTCTACGCTAAGTAAGGGGGGGTCTAACTATCTACACTAATGCTACTTACACTACTACTAAGACGAACAAACTAAGCTGAAAAAGTGCTCACTGAAAAAAGAGGAGTTGTTCCAGTGTAACCACCATGAGGCAGATTTGAACCTGGGACCTCTGAAACTTAGTAAAGAAGCCTCTACAGCTTGAGTTATAAAGCCAACTGGCTCTCAGCCCAGGCTGTAGAGGTCTCTTGGTCTTATCTGTCGCTGTGGTGGAGGTGCCACTGCACGGGGCAGGGAACCACACTACGGGTGTGGGTTACACCAGCAACTGTCATAAGTAGTAAGAAAGAACTGAGATGGTTTCGGGCTAGCAGTGCCCTTTATACTGGCACACAAGCGTGCGGCATCAGAGAGCATTTGAGTCAGCCCCACGGACACACTTGGGGGAAAATATCCAGCAATGATGCACATGGTGTATACACACCTAACTTGGAGTGGACATAAGCAAATGCTCAAAGAACAGTATTTTTTCCAACCAGAAGCCACATTAGTAACTCAATAAGTACCCATTCAAACAGGACTTGCAACTTGCAAGTTAAGAATCCAGGTAAAGCAATCTGAGCAGTACAATCAAGAGCAACCTTTCCTCATTGTCTGCTGGCAAGAGAATATGATCTTTGGGTAATATGCAACTACTATAGGCAAGGGCACTCTGACTATATAATGGAGAGACGTAGATTTGAAAATATGATTTCTATGAGATGCAACTGCATCTTCAAAATAAGCATCTGTTGACTCAATTTAAAAATGTAACATGATGCACTTTGGACAAATAGAAAGAAATACACCATTTCCAACTTTTACGTAGCTGTCCTCCGATTTTTCAGACATGTCAGCTACCATAATACTACATATTATAAAGTCAATCTTCTATAAAAATCTAGAATTAACAACCTTCAAAAAAATCTAACAAACTTGTTTCATTCCTATAACTCTAAAATATTATTTCAAGTATAAAATGTGCAGCCAATATTTGCTCCAGGTCAATATTGATAAGTTTTCACTTGGCAGGTTTTAATTAATCACCTATTAGAACAATCGTTACCTTTCAGCTATCTTTTAATAGGATTGTTTCTTCAGTAGCTCTAGTGTAATAAGCAGACATAATAAAACCAAAAATTAACAATCAATTTCAACATTTAGACATCAGTTTTACTAAAGAAAATATATGCTACCTTATTGCAGGACATTTTCCCTCATTAAAGTGGCAAGTGAGATTGCTTATGTGGCGAACACCATTAAAGGTAAACAAATTAAAAAGCTATCCTTGTAGCATGGTGGCAGCACATTATGCTATTAAAATAGCTTCTGTTGTAGACTTGGGATTTCTGGCACTGAGCAAGTTGATCTGAGGTGACATGAATAGAAGTGATGTATCCGGCATCGCCAATGGCTAAGAAGAATGTAAGCCATTCTATCTACACAGCAATCCAAGAGATTGCTGAGAGCATTGAAGACTGTTAATTATGTCCTTCTGGCAACAAATAAGCCAATCATGCTGGTAGTCACTAACTATTCAAATGTAGGAGAAAAGACAGTGTTTATCAAAAAAACACTCCTTTCATCAGTTTCTACATTTTTACACATGTACTTAAAGTAACCTCTACTATTTTATGCAGAGCTGTTAATATGATAAAATCTCTTTCCCAAGTAACAGAGTGGGTCACTTGCATTTTAATCTCTTCGCACAAGAGTAGAAAAAAATGTAGGTCAAATATCTGGCTTAGCATAGGGTTTTCGTTGAAAAACTGACGTCACTGATTTGAACACACCTGTAGCAAATAATCAAACCCATAAGACATTTGTGTTTTAACAAAAACTTATTTTAGCTGTACCTGGAGCTGAACAAAAACCATATACATGCCTAATTAACAGCACTGTCCTCCTTCCTCAACACCATTGCCCCTTCCTAGTGTGTCATGTCCTCAGCATTTCTCTAAATCATTAAAAAAGGAGCCGTTTCAGAAGGGAACTGGTCTTGTGATTTCTGTTTAGGTTCTGGTACTCTTGAGTGAGCTGTTAAATAAATGAGACTTGTTAAAACAAGTATCTTAAATAATAAAGGAAACTTAAGAGTACTGTCCAAATTTCTCTTTTAAATGTATTTTTTTCCAAGTTTGTTGTAACATAAAATTCCTCCTGTTAAGTAACTCTAAATGGTTACAGCATTGACCAAATAGTTCCCAGATTCATATTCAGATTTACCAATTTTTTCTCACTGAGGCAACTTGAAGCAAATTCTTCTCAACTTACTATTACATATATTTTAGAAATGTGTGCATCTGTCCATGTGACTGCCTGCGAGTCCGTTTCTTCAAGAACTCCTCCTAAACCAGTGTTTCTTAAACTGTGTTCCAGGTGCCGCGAGGCAGTCGGAGGTGTGCCATGGAGAACAACAGAGTTCAAAATGGCTGCCCCCCCTTTTTTTCCCCCCTCAATTACTTTCCCCTAGCCTTTCTCCCCCTCCCCCCACCACCACCACCACCCACCCACCCACCAAAGAAAAAAGCCTTGGTGTTCCTCATCAAATTACTGTTTGGTGTTCCTCGGTCTTAAAAAGTTTAAGAAACACTGTCCTAAACAGTAAGAGCCAGGACCACCACATTTGGTAGGCAGCTTCCTCTTATCATAACTTAAAGCAAGGCCAGGGTTTGGTTGTACTAGGAAAATGGGATGTGTCTTGAATTTGATTCTTTTCCATAACATGGAAAGGGAGGGGGACAGGGAAGAGGGGTGTAATCCTCACAGTTACCACTAGGGGCAGGAAGCACGGGGCAGAGCTATCCTGCAGAAAAACAATGGGGTAGCCACACCACTAATGGAGAGGTGGCTCTTGCTACAGTTCAAAGGCAGAGGCGCCCTTATAGACTAATCAAACAGTCAATGAAAATCTCATCAACTCTTTCATTAGTTAATTAATCTAAATTTAACATCCCTATTCCCTACCACAGACAGACCTAGACAAGGTCAAGTGAGTCCGCTAGTGTTAAATATGCTTTTGACGCTCAATTTCAATTCCTTTTTGGGTGTTATTTTCAATTGTACCATTAATATAAAGCAAGCCAACTATTGACTAAACTAATTGAAACAGAACTGCATCAAGGCTGATGGGTCTCACATTACACCTGCCAGCTTTATTCTGGTTTATACAGGTGGTGTGATGCTACATGATCCTCTTACTCTCCTGTTTTCATGAATGGAGCAGAGATGTCGTACCAAGTGTGTGACTAGACTAGTGGCCACAAAGCCAGCACTCCTCTTAACTGTCAATCGGGCCACACAAACTGCAATTTTGTCTAAATTATACTCATCATTTCATAAGCTGTTAGCAGAAAGATAAAAGACATCTTTCGAACCAGTGAAACTGACGCATCTTCACAGTTTCTCTGAAACATTTTTAAGAAAACAAACTGTGAATTAACATCTTCACAATGAAACTACCACCTAGCTCTTGCATTAAAACATGATCCAGTAACAAAAATGGAAAATTCTAGCTCCCCAACATGGAAACCACCACCACTGATGCAGAAGATATGCTACAGCAGAATTCTTCTATTAAAGAATATAACTAGGTAATTTACAACATTCTTAGTACGCTTCATCAGTTTAGTTTACAAAAATAACAAGTTGCATCATATTTTGAAGGATGAATTATCAGAAAAGGAGCTCTTTTTTGTAGCTTTTCATCTGCGCATACTGCATTCTAGCTGTGCCTCAAGCAGCCCTCCCCCTTTTTGCCCATATTGCGCATTATGTAACATACTACATTTCAGCCTGTGTCCTCTAACCTGAAGACAAAATGACATTTTCTGCAGAGCCTCACATTCATTGCCTTGAGAGGCTACTCAACATGGTTTTAAAATCTGTATAGAGTATCATCTCCCATAGCCATCCACAAGCACTAAAAAAGTTCTCTCTGCTTCTCTTTAAGGCCTAACAAGCATAGGAAAACATGGAATCAGGGATCCAACCTGAATCTCCATACCAAAGCAGAACATTTCCCCTAGACCAAACCAGGATCTGTAGTTTTCTACCACAGAAGCCAAGTAACACTTCAAAGATTGACACACATGTTGTATAGCTCAGTATAAAACTAGGGGGGGAAACTTATGTTCTAGATTTTAAGAAACGTAAAAAATAAAGTTCTTACAAATGAACCAAAACTGGATTTCTCTTGGGAATTACATGGCAGTAGCTTTGATAGCAACTCATATGTACTGCAGCTTGCAGGGAAAACAGAACATAGAACCCTTGTTTTAAAAACCGTCTATCCTAGAGCTATTCAATACACGGCCTACGGCCTGTTTGTTTATGGCCCGCAGTGCAGTTTGGGTTTACCCGGGGCTCAACACATAGTCCGCTGGTGGGATCCTTTGAACATGGCTTTCACTGGAAAAACACTCCACAACAGTGAGGTGTTGCAGGTGGGGTGAGCACTGAAAGATGCAAGCGGACAGGTTGGCTCGAACAGACGGGTATGGGATGTCAGCGTTTCTAGCCCCCAGGGAGGAGGTGCTAGGAGTGCCAAAGCACTGTGGCAAGTGCTGGCTGCTTAGCCTTGTGGACAGAGCGCCTGAGAGGTGCTGACTGGCTTCCACTGGCCACATTTGGGCCCGGCGCTGCGGTTTAAGGTTTAATCTTTGTATTCCTGTCTGTCAGTGAAAGAAGCTATTTGCATATATTTCCATGTATATGCAACCACACTTAAGTTTGCTGTGAGTATCGTGGCCCCCGGGGCTTCCAAAGTTGAGTAGCCCTGATCTATCAAATGTAGATACTTTCCAAAGTTCATGAAAGGTTCTTCAAGAGAACAAAGTAGCAAGCACAGTAAACTTGAATATGTATGCTCATATTACCTCGGGATGTTAAAATGCATTTATCTGTGCAAACATGTATCTGCTGAAATGTTCAGCAGATACACATTTACATCCTGGGGGCGGGGGCTCCCTGCGAGCTTTAAAGCCACTTCTCCATAAGAACTGGCTCCCGTCCCCTCCACCCGTTGCCTCTGTATCAGAGGCGGGACTGGGGGGGAGTTGGCTGGGTAGGAGTTGGTATGCACGAGAAGCCACCTCTCCAGGTTTACCGGCTTCTATCTGCCTCCCCACCCCACATCTGCTGGCTGATTCAGAGGCAATGGCATGGAAAGGTGGGGGGGGGGGGCAGCTCTGTGGAAGCCAGCACGCACAAGGAAACTGTTTAGAAGCTGGTTCCCTACATGTATTGGCTCCTGACTGCCCTCCCTGCCTCTCCAATACAAGTCAGCATGGCCGGAGCCAGTATGCACAGGGAGCCAGATTGAAAGCTGGCTTCCCGCGTGTACCGGTTCCACCAGTCCCACTAAACCTCTGCACTGCTGCCTCTATGGGAAGCAGCAGCATGGGGGAAGCAGGTGGCTTGGCGGGAGTCGATATGCGCAGGAAGCTGGCTTTTTCTGTGGAGCCACCCCTCACCCGCTGCCTCTCACGAAGGCAGCAGCATGAGGGAAGGGAGAAGGTACTCCCCCCTGTCCCTTTGCTGCTGCCTCTAATAGAGAGGCAGCAGTGTGGGAGGTGGGGTGGCAGGCAGAAGCTGGTATACACGAGAAACAGGCTTCCCACACATATACTGGCACCCGTCCATCCCCCTCACCTCCCTGCAGCTGCCTGATAATGATTAACTGATGAGTCCAGCCTTATTGTTTAATCTTGTATACAACTACACTCTAACAAACCTAATATTACCACATTCGGTAGGCTTGCTTTTCTCTCTGATTGGCCTGAGGTTATAATTTCACAATGCCAGGTGCAGGAAGAGAATGCCAGCCATTATGCACAGCAAGAATGGGCCCAGGAGGCAAGAAAATACTGCAAGCACTAAATTCAAGTGGAATTTTTCATTTTATAAATGCTTCTATACCAGGAATCAACGTCCGCCTTTCAAGACGTGTGTAGAAGAAATGGAAGCTGACAAGCTCTTCCATGAATCCAGCCTGCTTGGGAGTGAGCCACTCTCTCAGCTGCAGCAATGTAAATTCAGACTCTGGATGGGAAACAACCTTCACCGGCTGAACAGGCTCTACCAAGCCTTTAGATGGGAAAGCTGGACAATGAGCTCAGTGAATTCCACCCTTAAGTGGTGAAATGCCTACATTTAGCTCAAGGAATCCTGTCTAGTGCTGCACTTAGCTGAGTGCCTAACCTGGGGGGGGGGGGAGGAGAGTGAGGAGAGAGAAAGGAAGAGCAGAGAAGGGGGTGGGGAAATCTTTGCAGTAAACTTGGTGAATTTTGTTTATATGGGGAACAATTCTAGAATTAGCAGGACTTCAGCAGGGAGAAATATATTTGCCCTCATGTCCTGTCAACCATAAGCATACATTCAGATTCTGCTACACTTAACAGTAGGAATGTGAATGGTTAACTGACTACCGTTAACTAGCAGAGCAACTCCCACACGTGGCGGGCCCAGCCTGGCCACAGCAGCCCACCATGATGCAGTTGTGGGGGTGCTTGGGCCCAACTGGCGTGATCCCCCCACCCAACCCCATATTTAAGCATTTAACCACCAGTTAACTGAATAAATGGGATTTTACATCCCTATTGAATAGGTCATTCTAGTAGTGAAGGAACCAGTAACCATTACTGGACTTCACATAATAAATAAAAGAAATGTCCAATGGTACTTTACCCTGTGTTCACTACCTTCTGACTACAGTGTTTCTATATAATATTATTTTTAAAAAACACCCACAAAATCCAAAATTTCATAGCATAGTCCACCATGTGCTTACAGGAGAATCTGGACTCCAAGAGAAAGACGAAACAGGTGGGCAAAACCAGAATTACAATGCTGCAAACGACCAACAGTACGCCCAACCTGAGAAAACCAGTCTCTTAATAGCCCCAAGTTTAACCCAGCATCTTCACGTGATATGGCCAGTAACAGTTCTCCTAAATCAGCGTCTCCAACCCCAACAAAATTCATCATTCAGTCTTTTGAAACTAAATTAGTTGATTTTAAAAATGCAAAAAAAAAACCCCTCACTAAATAACGTTGAGAGTGTAGTTCTCCATGTTTCACTGTTTTCTCCTATCGAAGATGTAGGCTTTCAGCAAATACTTCAATGTGTGAAGGAGAAAAAAGTGAACAAAATAATTAAATCAAAACATGACAGAACCATGTAACCGGTGGCACTTGGACCAACAATACTGTAAGGACAGCCCAATACAGTCAAATGCCTTGAGGTTAAATTGAAATTGATCAACACCTTGCAAGATACCCTCAGCACTTCATAAGACTGTAGCCATAAAACATGCATCTTCAAAAGTATAATAGACACAGGATGAACAAAATGACTAGTTGTAAAAATCTTTGGGGCCTTCTTATGTGAGAGAACAGCACCTAATACACTGTTGGTGCTGTTACAGTATCACTCCATCAAAGCCAATGATATCGGAGGCATTATCCGAATGAGATAATGCCACCCCAAGATAGCCAGATACAGAATGCTACTGCTGGACAGTACTAGACATTTTACATACTAAATTAATTGGCTCTTCAGATTATTTCTGCCCAATACTCTTTTTTTTTTTTTTTTGGTGGGGAGGAGGGAGGGAAATCAGCAAGTACGAACTGCCTTAGAGCAGATAACTCATTACTGAACATACGAAGGGCCATACCAGTTCAGACAAATGGCCATCTAGCCCAATATTCTGTTTTCCAAAAGGGGTCAGTGCCAGATGCTTCAAAAGGAATGAACACAATAGAGCAATTATTAAGTGATCCTTCCCACTGCTCAGTCCCAGGATCTGGCAGTCAAAGGCTACCAATCCCAAGAGCATGGGGTTGCATCTGTGAGCATTTTGGTGAACAGCTGACAGCCCACTCCTCCATGAACTTATCTAAGTCTTCTTTAAAGGAGTAAGACTTCTGGCCTCTACAACATCCACTGGTAAGTTCCGTAAGTTGACTGTGCACTGCATGAAGTACCTCTTCAGTTTGTTTTTAATAGGCATCAGGTTTATTAGGGATGTGAATAGTTAACCAGTAAGCATCACCTGCTAAGGATACAGTTGCTGGACACAGTTAACCAATGAGGGCCGGAGCCACACACCCCATCCGCCATTGTACACTTCAGCCCAGTCAGAGGAGTCATCCCCGCCCCCGCATGTAGTGGGCCTAGCACAGCATGCCACAGGCAGGTGCAGTCCTGCCAGCTCACAGCAACGCCTGCACGCAGCTGGCCCAGTCCAGTGTGCCAAAGCAAGAGCACTCCAGCCCAGACAGAGCAACCTAAGGATGCTAAGAAGCAGGTAAATGACTAATCATGGAGTCAATACAATTCGTACTGACTACACAATTAGCCAGCAAAGGGGCTCTGCTGCAGCTCTGCAGTTTAAATGTAGTAAGAGCAGGGTGGCTATTACTATTTCTAAAATGCAGAAGCACAGCGAGCTGGGACTGAGCAGTCCTGGCTCCCGCTGTGCCTCTGCCTCCCGAGTCCCTCCCCACCACATCACAGAGATGGTGCTGGGGAGGAGGGGACCTACTTTTAGCCAGCTTCCCTGAGCACCAGCTCCTGCTTTCCCCCCAGGCTTATCGGGTAGTCGAGCTGATACAAAAATAGCAAGGGGGGGGAGGGGGAGACAAGTAGTTGAGTAGTGACTCGACTTCCCAATAAGCCTAGGAGGGGTGGCTCGGCAAAAGCTGGTATGAGCGGGGAGCTTCCTTGAAAGCCGGCTTCCTGCCTGTACCACCTCCCACTCTCCACTGTTGCTTCTCTATCAGAAGTGGGGACGGGAGGTGGGCCAGCTCCCCACATAGTCACTGACTCCCGCCTCCCCCGCCCCTGGAGAGGGGGTTGAAGTCGTTATGATTAACCAAGCTTATCAGTTAATCATGTGTATGACTACACTCTAGCATCCCTAGTCTGAATGTGAGTTTTAGTGGTATGAACAGAGAAACGATGGATCTGAAACTGGCACGAAGGGCAAGATTTTGATATGGTACTAGGGAGAGGACCAGTGTAGGTTACAGACTTGAGGATAGTGCTGTCTCTTGGTGACAGAAAAGAGGGAGAGGGAAAACAACACGGGACAAGCTGAATTCTTTAAGTTTAACTCTATGGCTAGAAGAGCTGTCAAAGAAGATGAGATACAGAAGGTGAGAGACAAATCTGTGAGTCATCAGCAAAAAAATGTCAAAAGCTATCATGAATGGATCAGAAAATCTAGAAATAAAATGCAGGCAGGCAAGAGGAGGTATCCAAGGACTAAGCTCTGTAGGAACACCACCAAAACAGAAAAAAGAACAATCCACTCAAGATGTTGAACGAACAATCAGCAACATATAAGAATATAGGAGAATGCATGTCTTGTGAAAATTAAGTTAGGAAAAGATTTCTAGAAGGCGCTTATGATCAAAATTCAAAAGAGGTTAAGAAATATGAGGGTGGGATAGAAGCCCTCTGATCGAGTTAAGGAAAAAAAAAACCAGAAATTTGAATGAGTTTCTGATTTATTCATTGCAGTAAACTGGTCAGAGAAACTGTACTGGAATTTAAACATCAACTGTGTCATGGAAGCCAGGTGGTATAGCAAAGCCAGAAAATGCCATTGGGACAAAAGACCAGGTTTGCCCTACTGTTTATCTGATGGGGCAAGATAAAAATGAATCCTTGAACAAGCCAAATGAATATTATTAAAACGAAGGTCACAAACTTTTCCATGTCAGCAAATATCAGTAGGGTGAGAAGCATATATGATCAAAGTTGACAAGAGAGACCTTCACATAGTTTTGTTCTATCTCCTACTGTACAATCTGATTGTATTTTTCACATTACAGGTATTTTCATAGAATCACGCAGATCAAGTCTGAATTAATATAGAAATGTATGCTCATCAAGACTAATCTACCATTACCAACGTATTGCTCTCAGTAAATTTGAGTATATGGATTTAAATTTGTGATCTTAGCAATTTTATTATCAGGCAGCAGAATTTTATTTTTTTCTGAGGATTGTCATTACAAATTATAAACAAAACGGTCACTCTTACATGTTTCTAAATGTATTTCCTAGCTCTAAAAAACAACAGACTCCAACATGTGGAAAAGATGCGCCACTAGATTGCTCCTGAGTATACATATCTACTTGAGTTTTATGAGGCACTGATGCATTTAAAATATTTTTAAATGGCACAAATATAAACATGTAAATACTGAGCCCATATACATTTATGATAAATCCCTGAAAAGTACATAATGGTTAATATTCCCACAATGCCACATGTTATAAGTGACATCAGGGAAATACACCCCACCCACAGTTTCCCTCCTGATGCCAGACTCCAGGGCCTCTCCATCTGGTAAACAAATGTGGCACCACGGAGCTCCCAGTGAAAAAGAATATCATCTCCTCAACTGTCCCCTGCAGTCTTTTGCCCCCCCCGCTTTTTCCCTTTTTTTTAAATAAATGATTTTTTTTCTTTTCTCTCCATAAGTTAGCCATGTTCGAGACTGAACATGCTTTGCCTCATTGAAGTCTTCTGAAATAAATTTTTAAAAAATTAGGTGGAGGAGGAGTTAATTTGCATTACTTGTGAAAGTATTTTTAACTACTTCTCATTTATGAGATCTTTGAATTAGGACTCATTGTTTGTGGAGAAGCCTCTTTGTGAAGCAGTTGTGGTTGCAAGCTGTTAGTTCGCTTTTTTTGGTCTTAGTACTAAAAATAAAAAATTAAGTCTCTTACTGATATTGTTCTCTCTATAACGAAGAAGATACTTTTCTCCATCTGCAGTTACTAGTGTGGTTTCAGTGCAGCCTAATGTACTTTAAAACACATTTCTAGTAGACAGACTATTGATCATCATCTTCTTTCGACTTAAAGTCTCGCGTCTCCTCATACATTTCCAACACAGGCAGCAAGTAAAACGTCTTTCGAAACACCACTAACACCAGAAGTTGCAGCGACTCCAAGAGGATCTCAGGTTCTTGCCTTTTTCAGTTCTTGTCAAATTCTCAAAGAGGAATGTTAGTTCTTCTAATTTATTCCCTAACTTTGTGGAAGGAATAAGTATCGCTACACCATCCCTGACAGATGTTTGTCTAACCTGTTCTTTAAAATGTCCACTGACACGAATTTCACAAGCTTCCTAAGTAATCCACTACTAGGGCATGATCTTGATTTAATATTTCATCCAAAGCACATTACATTTAAACAAAGAAATAATCCTCTAATATTATATTGCAGTGTCAAACAGTTGGTATACAGTCTAATACCTCCTGTACAACTTAAATTAACCACTTCTTGGAACAAAACCAAAAAATATTAACTACACTGCTCCTAAATATTACAGGACTTTTCATGGATGGTAAACATACATGCTGCAATATGTCAAGAGTAGACACAACAGGGTGAGCTAACAATGAAGTGTCAGCCTTAATAGAGACCTGCAAAAGAAATAAAAAAAAGCAAGCCAAATACAGAACAGCATCCTGAATGGCTACAAAAAGCAGATTCTGCTTGATATTTGACACAGAGTCTGTGTGTGCATGCATGTAAATTCTTTACAGATCATGAAAGGTCTACAAGTCGATTCCAGGTTCATTGCTGACGTCTCAAAGGGCATCATCCTGGGACAGACAACTGATACTGAATAATTCCACAGGCATACCGAGCTGACCCATCAGAGATCTAGTCCTATAAGATGGGCATGGGGGAAGCTGTAAAAATAGTATGCCATTTTCAAATGTACCTTTATTACTGGATGTAAAAATTTTAACTCATGAATGGAAAAAAAATTCAAGTGAAAGTCAGAGGCTACACAAAACACCATCTGATGAATTCTGAGGCATTGATAGTAAGCATACATCCAACTAAAAGACTTCTCAGAATCTATAAAGATTTTTTAAAAGTTACAAACCTACATATTACTGTGCTGAACATCCTTTAACCTGGTTAGTGGAAGTATTTAGCAGGTATCTTATTCTTCCGCTCAATTTTCACATGCCCTTTCCAGACCAGCTCTAATACTGACATTTGAGTCAAACCTTAATCAATGTAATAGTTTTCCTTATTATAATTAGTTGACTCATCTTGAGTTTGGACAAATATTTTCACCACATGAGAGCTATTCCTGTTCAATTTGTAGAACACACATACAAAATATTTGAGAATAAACCAATAATTTTACGAAAGCAAGAGAAAAGTTTCTATTCCTTGATGCTTTATGTATACAAGATACCTACTGATGCACTAGTATTTTCAGCTATGTTAAAATTATAGTACAATACTAGCTAAATGAAAAAACATGGACTTTTATATTTTAAACTTAACTTGAACATTATAAGCCAAGAAGCTAGTACATCACAGAAAGTAACTGGTTTGAGAAAGCTCTAAACAATCAGTATCCAAGAATCAAATATTGTTGATGAATTTGCTGTCAGGAACTGGTTTTGCAAGTTCACATGCATTTGGCACTGACCACCAGGTTTCAACTGATGAACATTACTGGAAATCGGTTACAAATTTATTGGAAAACAAGCTCTCAATCTTAGTGTTATATTTTGTTAAACTATGGTGTGCCCTAAGTAAAATACATCATCATTTGCAGAAGGCGGCATGTACACACCTACACATTTATAAGAGCATTTTCAAAGAATTCCCCCCAAACCAAATAGAATACTCCATCTCAAATCAGTCAAGAAATTTAGAAATGTATCAATATGTTGGCATACAAAGAAAACAAAATATACATCTACTAAAAAGACAAAACAAGGTGAAAGATGGCTAACAGAAAAAAACTCATTTTAAATAAAGTCAGTGAGATAGCTAGAGATGTATATATGTTAACTTTGTTACAATAATTTACTACACAGCTAAAAAGTTATGCCCACTATTTTCCCTCTTTTGTTTCTTAACTAACATTCACCAACAATAGCTTCCCTAAATAAATATTTGTTCTTAATTCAAAAGTTGTATCACATTGTAACAGTTTAAGAATTGCAATACCCAAAAAAAGTGATAATAAACAAGCAGAGAAGCCCTTTTATATCCACAGTACACAAACATGCCTGGGGCTCAGTAATTTTAAATTGGTTTTTAGTTTGTGAGAACCCGTTCAGCCTCCATCCTCTATTAACATGGACAAAGGTACTAAGCTACATTCTAGTGTCTATTCTTATACTTTAGAAAAGAGGTGGGCTTGTTTGGACCTTCCCCCCCCCCCGAGGGTTAGGACCCCCCCACACACACACAACATTGGGGAGCCTACACTGGCACTCCAGCCCCCCCACTGCCCTATTACAGGTGTGGTACACACTAGGCTGGGCCCCCTCAAGCTCTGGTGTTTGAGGGGAACATAAGGAGCGTCTTTCTCCTTCTTAGTCAGGGGCCACTTCAGTGAGTGAGGGGTATTTTTTTGATTGTGTGTTGGGGGGGTCCTTTTAATTTGTGGGGGGCCTCCGGCTGATTTTTCTGTGAGTGGCCCCTGACCCAAAAAAGGTTCCCTACCCCGCTCTAGAAGTTTCTCTCAATTATACTTGATCAGACTATGAAATATGCTTCACTTACATATTAAACAAACTTCTGCCAAAAAAACAGCCCCACTCACTAATGTGCAAATGGAAGAGACCTAAAACATCACAGCCATTGTTTCTGTAATCTTTACCTCATAACACACTTTACACTCTAGATTTGCAACCTATAAGTAGATTATTCAACATTCAAAGTAAAAAGTAAGCACACCCTTTTAAAATCATGTTAAAATTCTCATTCAGCTTTGACAAATTTAATCTCTAAATAAGACAAAATTTAAATGACTGGTTTAAAGCAAGCCAAGAAGAATTACAGTACAGTTTTTATAAATATTAATTAATATCTGACAGTGTACATTTCAAAATAATAATTTAATGCTGACTTTTGTTCTATGGAAAATAAATTTGAGTAAAAGGTAATTTATTTAATTATTTAACTAATATAAACTAGAAAATCAATTTTATCACAAAGTCCCATTTGTAAGAGTATACATAACTGATAAAAACAGTTCTAATTCTAGCTTCAATTTTACATTTCTGCTAATACAGAATTTGTTTCATTACTTTATTTTAATTTGTAGAGCACTGTTCCCCATAGCAAGAGAAAAATTCATAAGATTCAATTTCACTTACCTGTAACCCCCTCCTCCTCAGAATACTTGAATCATCCATATTTTAAACTCTCAGCTATTGCCAGAGCTAACAATTCCTTCTCACTCTCACTTGCTTCTGGCTAGTGATACTCTGTCACAGACTGGCAAAGCAGCCCATTATTTTCAATCTTTTTCTCCCAATCTCTAAAAATAAGTCTTGGTCCTAAATTTGCCTCAGTCATGAAGAACTGCAGCCAGTGTCTCTGATCAGATGTTCGTACTTCTGTCTCCTCTCAGGCACTGTAAAATCACATTAAAAAGCTGCAAAGATCTGAAAAATCTGTTTCAAGTTTGAATGTGTTTTCCCCAACACACATTTGTGTACACGTAAAAATCCAAGTCCTAACAAAATGTCAAAAAAAATTAATTAATTCAGATTTTTTTCCCCTGGGTCTTGGTTCAATTTCATTTTACCTGATCTGTTAAAAAGGCTCAGTAAACTACAACAGCTTGCCTTTATCTAGTGTTTACAATAAGCTCACAAAATCCAGGCCACATTTGTTTTTCAAAAATACACCCTCCGACTTTACTAAAATTCACTATTCTTCTAATTGATTATAAAGACTAGGGAATTTATTTTGCCAAACACGCAAAATTTCTTTATTCCTTTCGACAGACAAAGCAAATGTCAGATTCTTCAGACACTGTAGCACATTCTTTTGTTTCTGCTATCTCTGAAGTATGCTGGTCTCTTTCTCCTCAAATGTGGCAGGCACGACGCTGTCTTTCTTTACTGTCTTAGTTCAATACTGAGATTTCACTACTCCTTTATGCATTGAAGGGTCTGGAACACGTGTTGTGAGTTCTGAACATGTAAGAATTCATTCATTCATCTATTCATCACTGACAGAGCTGTCATAAGAAGCCCTTCCCTTTTCGTCATCCATGTATAAGTGGTAGATTAGAAAGATGCCACGGTTCAGCTGAGGCTTTTTCAGCCTGCTTTGTACTTTCTTTTTTCCACCGTTACTTTCATGCATATAAATTCAGCAAGGCAAAAAATGCTTCCTTCCTTCCATATGCAGTATCAAAATCATATTTGAATTCGAGAAATTAGAGTGTATTCAAGAACGAACAGCGAAAATGAGCTTACTATGAACACGGCTTTAATGAAAAATCTAAAACTAAAAGATAATGGGTTGAATATATCAAAACTCTTAAACAATGCTTTTCCTATATTTTGCCTTTTTTTAAAAAAAAAAATCAAACATATGAAAAACATGAGAAACAATTAAAAACAGCCCATGAATTTGTAGCACAGGGTAAAGGCAACAGATCCTGCCCCCTGATGACAGCACAGTAAAGAACCTACAACTTTCTAATATAAATATTTCTCTCCCCCTCCCCCTCCAAAAAAAGCAAGTTCACCCTCTGAGGAATTCTTCTAGGTATTTAAAAGAAAATTTCAGATTCCATAAAGAGCTGTGTGTGAGGAACTTTTAATCACTCTGTTATATATCCTAAAGCCTGCATATGTAGGCATTAGTAAGAACTCAGACTGCAGAGCGCCTCCCATTGCTAGCTGAAAAGCTCTGTCCCCACAATTACAACAGCGTGAAACCAAAAAAGTCTCAATAAAAGCACACAGGTTGATGGTGCTTAAAAGAATGTATATTTACATGGAAATCTTTGGTCGGTCTTCATGCTAAGTGACTGAGTTGTATGAGCTAACCACAAAGTGAACCAAAAGCAGATACAACTCAATTTCATTCACCATAGTTCTTCAAATCCTCTGCAGAAACAGTGTGGTCTTTTATTGTGAGGTGCTAATAAACCCTCATCTCGCCGACACCTCCTTCCATCTGCCGTTTTAAGTAACTGAATTTGGAATTAGGTCTGCAGAGTCTTTGTGAGCTACCCGACAGGCAACCAACCACACACAGGCTGAGCAGGAGCTCATTTGCATAGTGTATACTGTACAGTGTAAAAGCAGTGCACTAGTAAAAACTCAGCCACCTGATTTTAAAGGAACAGTACCCTCTTCCTCAATATACATGATAACAGAGAAAGATTTCTCCATTTTAAATTGAATAGACACGAGAAGCAACAGTAAAATATGAACAGACAAAACCCTACAATAAAAATACAAGTCATATGTTTCATCCTAAATAATACATGTGATATGATGGATTTCAGAAATGAGAAAATGTACTCGCTGCACACCTCAACACACAACCAAGTTTCCTGCAAAAATACTTCAAGATGAGTGAGCAGCATACATTGTCAGTTAGCAGCTACAGTGCCCCAAAAAAAGTTAGTGGCAGAATTGATACCCAAACTGAAAACCAGTTTTTGGCAGCTCATGCATATTGGAAGAACGTTCTCAGACACATAGCTGAAATCGTAGTTTTTCTTACTGAGCATGGTCTGCCATTTCATGGTTCAGATGAAACTGTTGGATCAAAACATTGTGGCAAGTACCTTGTGTTCTAGAGCTAATTGCAAAGTTTGACCCTTTCCTTAGCTCAGCACATCAGTGAACATGCAAATTGCAGAAGAGACCAGACATCATCTCTCTCAAAGACTATTGGTAATAATTCATTGCACTGCTGGCAAAGACAATGCTATTAGCGAACATGTCAGAGGCACCCAGATGATCTCCCAGTAGATTTTACTAAAGAATTTCTACAATTTGTTGAATTCATATCACTCATTTATATAGAAAAGATGACGAAAGCTTATCTATTTGCATGTACCAAGTTATCACTGAATCCAACGTGAAATAAGTTTTCCCAAATGTTGAAACTGCATTACAGCCATATTTTTCACTAATCACTAATTGTAGTGGAGAATGTTCCTTCTCTCTTATAACAAAGGTTAAAAATGTCCTTCAATCTACCATGACTCAAGAACACCTCAGTGCTTTGTCCCTCTTGAGCACAGAAAATGCAATTGTTAAGTCTTTGAATTACAATGACAATTCATGACTTTGCAACAGCTAAAACTTAGAAAACAAAATTGCTTGTTTGAAGGAGAAGAATTAATGTGTTAAGTTTACGTACATACAACAACGGCATAATTTTCCCCCCCGCAATATGTACTTCGTTCTTAGGTCCTTCCCTCCTATTAGACATAGGCCCCTCATGACCTTAATCCAGCCATGGTGGTGCCGGATGAAACCGTAGGTGCCGTTACAGGCTCTGGAAGGGAGTCTGTCTAGAGAACACAGCTGCAGTTACCTATAACAACTGCATGAAAAATCCTGTTCAGTCCTGGGTTGGAGAACATCCTATATGTACAGAAACTTCAGGGAATGTAGTTACTAAGCTCCAGAACAAGTCTCTACTGAGCATGTCTGAATAGTGATTTTTCAAAGGCTTGACCAAACTTAAGCAGATATTAACTGGAACAGCAAAAGGCACATCCCTGATACAAAGTCCTTTCCATGCCAAGTAGCAAGTCCCTGCTCCACAATAAGTGCATGATACAGTTTCTCAAAGAAAAAATTGGCAGATTAAAAAAAAGGGGGTAAAACTACATAATACTCGCTCGCTTCAGTGCCAGAAATGGCTGACCCGGTTGGTTGAAATTTTGCAAAATGATTCAGATTGATGCACACACTTCATATGGAAATAACCCAAATTGTCGAAGTCTGACAAAGTTATAACCAACTGAAAACAGTTTATTATGGGATGTGCTGGGCAACTTTAATAAATAGTACTACCAAATGTGCCTATATCACTAAAATGTGACCAGTCCTATTAAAGAATCATGGGGCCACTTCACTGATGACTTTTTGCTGTGTTGAAAATTGACCATTTATTCCATGAAATGTTTTGCTGAATTACTTATGTCCATACTTAATATTTTTAATTCTTGTAATTTATTACCGTAGGCTGTATTTACTCTACAGCCACACAAGGACATTGCTGCAGCTGTGTCACTGTAGCACTACTATGCAGAAATTTCCTAAAGCAACAGAAAGGGTTTTTCTATTGATGTCATTAACCTACCACTCAAGAATTTTTCCATCAATCTAGCTACATCTACCCCAGGGATTAGTTTGACTTAACTACAGTGCTCAGCACACAACATTTTTTTCCACAAACCTGATCCATGAAGCTAACTTACGGTCAATCTCATTTTTATATGTAGACCAGGTTTTCCTCAACCTGGAATTAAAATACTGCTTCCTCCTCTTAGCTTTCACTAATAGCTCAGTATCTACAGCCTACATTTTCATTAGCAGGAGTGTTGTCAGTGAAATATGAAAAGTAATTCTTCCACTCTACTCAACCCTAAAAAGGCCTCAGCTGGGACCACACTTCAGGAAAGATGCGGACAAATTGGTGAAAATCCAGAAGACAGCAACAAGAATAATTAACAGTCTAGACCAACATGATGATGAAAGACTGGGTTTATTTCATCTGGAAAAAAAGATGACTGAAGGGGGACAGGAGAGTAATCTTCAAGTATGTAAAAGGTTATAAAAAAAAAGCAAATGACAAACTTTTCTCTATCTCCACTAAGAACAGGACAAGAAGCAATGGGATTAAACAAACAAGGAAGGTATAGGTTAAATTTTAGAAAAATTCCCCAATGGTAAGATTAATTAAGCACTGAAACAAATTACCTATCGAAGCTGTGGAATCTCCATCATTGAAGGTTTTTAAAAACATATTAGCCAACAACTGTTTGAGTGTCTAGACAATATTTAGTCCAGCCTCAATACAGGGTACTGGACTGCATGACCTACCAAGGTCCCTTCCAATCCTACTTTTCTATTATTTCTACAGTTAACCAGTCTGGTCTGTCTTGCAGATGTTCCAAGATGTCTTATTGTTTTGTAATGGATGCCTCAAGTCACTGAAGAAAAAAAAGTCAAGTTCTTCACCTGTGCAGTAATTGATGCTTCTGTCTAGATTCTTCTTCCAGCTAATAGGGAAGGAATCAGCTGGGTTCACTATCTCTGGCTAGCCACAGGCAAGACTTAAGGTTAAAAGTAACCAAGTGAAAATGAGAAAAGATCTCTCGTCAACTGTTGTTCCCACAGCTACATAAATGGGTTAGAGACTCACTTAAAAACTTTTCTTCAATCTGTTTTGTTGTTGTTTTGGGGCAAGTAACTTAGTCAGTATTGAAGACATTCATGGCAGGGGGCAAAGTGTCCTGAAATATTTCTGTGACTGAGAACTTGCAGAGAATCGTAACTGGGTAACTTGCAACATTTTTGCAAACTATTATCATTGCCTATTGTACCAAGCTTTGGGCATTTAGCTACAAGATACAGAATGTGAACTCAACAGCCAAGATATATTGTTCACCACATTTGACCTCAGATTTCCTATAACACATGGTCCTGATTCTGGTGAGGCTGGCTTGCTTGCTTCTTTCTAACAAGCAGTAAGATAGTCATACGGGCACTGTGTGTGTCAGATAACCAGAGTTTCAAAGCAGTATCCAGGTCAATTACTTTCCTCAATATGACAATATAAATGAAGCCTTCAAGATTGGTATAGTTCTTTTTGGGCACGAATGGCAGTGAAGGGGAGATTTGGGATGTTAGATAGGAAAAATGCACTTCTTCAGATGAGGTGATCTTGGGACATCTTGATCTTGAGACTGGAAGTTAGTTACAGATTGTAGGAGCTGAATACAGTCTCACGCCAGCAGTTTCCAGATTGTGACAGAGGACACCAGTGCTACACAAGACTTGAGTATTTGGAGAATAGTCAGATAAGGAATATTACTCTTAAGGAGTCAAACAGTGCTCAAAGATGAACTAATTTCTGGCACAGTCAGTTCACCATGGTCAGCACTGGACCACAAACACCGTCTAGGTCACACGTTTGCCAAGTGTTGTTAGCCATGGTACAATAAATCCTGAAACTTCTGCTGGCATAGAGCTGCTACTATGATTACACTCTTGGAAAATACCCTGAGGTGCAGATACAAGTTTAAAAAACTGGATCCTGGGGCAAACCTCAGTTTCTGGTAAGCTCATACTTTCTGAACATGTACTTAAGCCGCTTTTTCAATTCCTACTTGCTCTTCTTAATAATGTCTTTTGATGCATCTGTTTGTAATTACACAGGCAGGCGTTATATTCATCAAAAATAAAGCAAGTATTGCCCACATGCACCATACCTTCACTATTAAAAATTATGCCTATTTCTTAATTGAATTTATTTGGCTTCATTTTCTAGTCATACATCTTCCTCAGAGAGAGCGCCCTTTACTACCCACTATGTTTTACCCATAAACATACTTATATATTAATCAAGATACTCCTCTTTTTTTTCCCAAACTAAACAGACAGAGCTCTTTAAGCCTCTCGTTGGAAGAGAACAAGAAGTCGGCTCTACTGCCTAGGACTATATGGGAAGCATAATCTGAATTATGAAAAAAGAGAATGGATTTGGAGAGTATGACTGGGGAAGGAAGGAAAAGACAAGAGAAAAATTGTTGGGAGGGATGAAAAGTAAGGAAAGAATAACAAAGGGAATGAAAGAGGACGAAAGAGGAAGAGGCACAATGTTAAAAATAGAGAAGAGATGCACTATAAAAACAGAACTAAAGAAGGGGGAGGTAATGAAAAGAAGGGGAGAAGAGTAAAAGCTGCATTCAGGCAAAGATGAACCAGGTGTTTTTTTAATCAACAGAAACCTGACCACCATAATTAATTGCAACTAAGCAATTATGCTTTGTATTTTACCAAATGTTTGCTAGCAGGACTGCCCTCCTCACCAGAAGTCAATGTGAAAAATACATGGTGGAGCACCAATCAATGAAGCCCCAGGACCACAACATAGCAAATTACCTAGATTACTTACGCCAGCACTTGTTAAGAGGAGGAATTCTGATGACCTTGCTACCCGATGTTGCCTCAAGTTTCTGTTCAGGGCCTCCATCTTTCATATGTGCACGGGACTGGACTATATATACGGGACTGGACTATATACATATATATACATATATACCTATATCTATCTCAAGGTCTCATCCAGTCCTATCACTCTATATCAGTTAGCAACTAGTACTCCCCTAATACATCTGAATCTTCACTCCATCCTCCTGCCTGTTGATAGGAAGGAATTTTCTCTCTTGACCCAAACCAAATCCCTGAGTCTTGCAGTAGAACATTCTTCCCAGGATATAGCCTCAATTACTTTCCCTGTCCCTCCCCCCCATACATCTGCCAAGCTCTGCCTACTATTCTAACTTCCCTTCCAGCCTCAATTTTTAGTTCCTCCTCCCCAGTGAATAGATTTGATGCCTGTCTCTCCTGGTGTTGCTACTGCTTCTAATTTCCCCTCACAAAAACCGTAGTAGAATAGTACAGATCTTTATTCTCCTGACTAGTCAATAGCAATAGTCAAAGTGACCAGTCTTGCTAATTTCACTCTCAGAAAAGCTATGAGCACAACAAGAGGCACTAAAGCGGTCTTGGATCTTCACATTTGGAACGTATCTTTACAGTCTACACCGCCTTGGCAAACTAACAGATTTTTCAACAAAAAAATATGCCTGCAGAAATTGATGCTTTAGGTCCCACATTCACCAGGGAAGATGTCCTATTCAATAAGAGAGAGGAAGGGACAGGATTGTTAGAAAATATTCAGAAAATTGAAAGATACTGATGGGAGGTCCCAAGGAACAGTTTTTAAGATGATCTTACCTCCTACATGTTACACACTGTACTGATTGCAAGGCACAATGCAGATACTTTCAAATGTACCAGACCTGTTTATGTATTTCAGAAATCAGGCTCCCAACATTACAGGAAAAATTTAATTTTAATTTCACTCCTTAGTTAAGAAAGAGCTAAAATGTTTATGAAAAAGAACAAATTAATCGAATTATTTAATAGGATCCCCTCTGTCTGTCACAGGAGCCTGCCATAAAATGTGCTCTGTACCACCACCACCTAGAGCAAATCCAAATATGCTGCATAAAAGCATACTTACAGCCTTACCTTACAGCCTGATGTAGCATTTCATCTTACGTCACACACATAGAGCTGTATAGAACGCAACAATTTTGAAGTTAAGTTAGTGGCAGTCTAGGTTGGTAAATTCACAGCCTGGCACACCTATGTACACTACTGAAGCAATGCTGGCTTACTTCACACCAAATCATGTTTATTTTATTTGTATTTTATACTGTGAAAGCATTAAAAAATATTTAAAAACTCTTAGCAAGAATCACCCTTAACGGGCTGGAGCAGCTCCCTTTAACTGGTTAACCAGTTAGCCAATTACATGGGATTTTAAATCCCTATTTTACACAGTTGAGTTTGCTGTAGTGTTTTTATTATGTGAACACCTGTCCTTTAGTCTAAGGCAACAGAATTCATTTCACATAGCCAGCAAGAGCTTTCTATTGCATGCCAATATTAGCAAAGAACTGCAAAACCAATTGTGTCCTAACTTAAAATAATTTAGTGTTCTGCAATTCAAAATTACACTTTGCAAGGTCTTAGAGAAATCTTTTCTTTTGATAACTTAAAACTGAAAGGACTACATGTTAGGGTGTAACACTCACAGACATGGTATATCAAGTTTTTCTAAAAAAAACAAGAAGTCCTGTGGCACTTTATAGAATAAACGTTTTATTGGAGCATAAGCTTACGTGGGCAAAGACCCACTTCGTCAGATGCATGTAATGGAAATTCCAGAGGCAGGTATAAATATATAGGCATAAGAAAAGAGTTCCAATCAAAGAAAGGTTAGAGATAACGAGGTCAATTCAGCCAGGGAGGAGAAGGCCCCCTTCTAGCAGCCGATGTGGAAGTGTGAACACCAAGGGAGGAGAAACTGTTTTTGTAGTTGGCTAGCCATTCACATTCTTTGTTTAATCCTAAACTGATAGTGTCAAATTTGCAGATGAACTGTAGCTCTGCAGTTTTTCTTTGAAGTCTGTTCTTGAAGTTTTTTTGTTGCAGGATGGCTACTTTTAAATCTGCTACTGTGTGTCCAGGGAGACTGAAGTGTTCTCCTACAGGTTTTTGTATATTACCATTCCTGATATCAGATTTGTGTCCGTTTATTCTTTTACGTAGAGACTGTCTAGTTTGGCCGATGTATATGGCACAGGGGCATTGCTGGCACATGATGGCATATATTACATTGGTAGATGTGCAGGTGAATGAACCCGTGATGGTGTGGCTAGGTCCTGTGATGGTGTCACTGGTATAGATATGTGGTCAGAGTTGGCACCGAGGTTTGTTGCAGGAATTGGTTCCTGAGTTACAGTTATTGTAGTGTGGTGTATAGTTGCTGGTGAGACTTTGCTTGAGGTTGGAGGGTTGTCTGTGGGCGAGGACTTGCCTAGCTCCCAAGGTGTGTGAGAGAGAGGGATCATTGTCCAGGATGGGTTGTAGATCACTGATGATGCGTTGGAGACCATAGGTGATGGCCAGTGGTGTTCTGTTATTTTCTTTGCTGGGTCTGTCTTGTAGCAGGAGGCTTCTGGGTACACATCTGGCTCTGTCAATCTGTTTCCTCACTTCCTCAGGTGGGTATTGTAGTTTCAGGAATGCTCGTGAAGATCTTGTAGGTGTATGTCTCTGTCTGAGTGGTTGGAGCAAATGCGGTTGTACCTTAGTGCTTGGCTGTAGACTATGGATCATGTGGTGTGTTCGGTATATGGTATATCTCCAAGTCGCTGTTTTGTTTCAGCCCAATTCCAAAAGCTAAATACACAGAGAAGGATTCAAACTTTTAACTTCATTCACAAACTCTCATACTAATGTTATGAACTGTGATATTCGATGGCTCGCACAGTATCAACCAACCAAACAACGAAGGTGCTAATGGTTCCTGATGTCTCTGTAGAATCTGGTGTTGGTCATCTTCCTTTCCAAGTGCAAACTAATGGTTCTTATCATCCTCTTGTAACTATTTAGTCTTTAAGGTGCTACTAGACTATTTGTTGTTTTTTAAGTCTTCCTCCTTACAGACTAACTCAGCTATCCCTCTGAAGCTTATCTACTCACTGTCTCTCTCTTCTTCCTCCTCTCCATTTTTTTTCTCTCTCTCCTCTCCCCACCCCTCCTTTCCCTTATTTATTCTTGGATCTGGACTTCCAACATTCTGGTCATCTGAAGTGGGCTGTGCCCACAAAAGCTCATGATACCATCTAACAAAACATGTAGTCTTTAAGGTGCTACTAGACTATTTGTTGTTTTTTATTTAAATGTTATACCTGTTGGCAAACATTTCCCTTTCAGAAAGCCTACCAACCAAGAATCCAGGTGAAGTGATTGCGACTGATGTTATTTTCAGAAACACTTTGTCATTAAATCTCCTATAGTAATTACATAAAAATAAAGGGAGCTAAACTTTTCTTCATTTCACTTTCCATCTCCTACTACAGTTTTTTTTAGTTTTATTTGATTAATGTTTACTTTGCTGGAGACTGATGTGTGCCCTTTAGAAGTAAATTTGTACAAAGACATAAAAACAAGGGGGATGAAGTAACTTGCCTTGTTAAAATGCTTGGCAGTGAACCTACAGAAACTTGCCTGACAGCTTGTCTGAATCTCCTCTGGATTTCCTGCCTCCCCTATTTACTAAGCTTCCGACTCAGAAACCAGGCCTCAGGATAAAGCAGTACATTAACAATGAAAAGTCGTGGTTATCTTTGAAAAGTCGTGGAGATCGGGCGAAATCCCGGATGATTGGAAAAAGGCAAATGTAGTGCCCATCTTCAAAAAAGGGAAGAAGGACGATCCAGGGAACTATAGGCCGGTCAGTCTTACCTCGGTTCCTGGAAAAATCATGGAAGGGATCATAAAGGAGTCCATTTTGAGACACTTGAATGAGAGGAAAGTGATCAGGAATAGTCAGCATGGATTCACAAAGGGCAAGTCGTGCTTGACCAATCTGATTAGCTTCTATGATGAGGTAACTGGCTCAGTGGACATGGGAAAGTCAGTGGATGTTATATACCTTGACTTTAGCAAGGCTTTTGATACGGTCTCCCACAATATTCTTGCCAGCAAGTTAAGGGAATGCGGATTGGATAAATGGACGGTAAGATGGATAGAAAGATGGCTAGAAGGCCGGGCCCAGCGGGTAGTGATCAACGGTTCGATGTCAGGATGGAGGTCGGTTTCTAGTGGAGTGCCCCAAGGTTCGGTTCTAGGACCGGTTTTGTTCAATATCTTTATTAATGACCTGGATGAGGGGATAGATTGCACCCTCAGCAAGTTTGCAGATGACACTAAGCTAGGGGGAGAGGTAGATACGCTTAAGGGCAGAGATAGGGTCCAGAGTGACTTGGACAAATTGGAAGATTGGGCCACTAGAAATCTCATGAGATTCAACAAAGACAAGTGTAGAGTCCTGCACTTGGGACGGAAGAATCCCAAGCATAGTTACAGGCTGGGGACCAACCAGTTAAGTAGTAGTTCTGCAGAAAAGGACCTGGGGGTTACAGTGGATGAGAAGCTGGATATGAGTCAACAGTGTGCCCTTGTAGCCAAGAAGGCTAATGGCATATTAGGATGCATTAAGAGGAGCATTGCCAGCAGATCCAGAGATGTCATTATTCCCCTTTATTCGGCTTTGGTGAGGCCACATCTGGAGTACTGTGTCCAGTTCTGGGCCCCCCACTACAAAAAGGATGCGGACGCATTGGAGAGGGTCCAGCGGAGGGCAACCAAAATGATTAGGGGTCTGGAGCATATGACCTACGAGGAGAGGCTGAGGGACTTGGGTCTGTTTAGTCTGCAGAAGCGAAGAGTGAGGGGGGACTTGATAGCAGCCTTCAACTTCCTGAAGGGAGGTTCCAAAGAGGATGGAGAGAGGCTGTTCTCAGTAGTGACAGATGGCAGAACAAGGAGCAATGGTCTCAAGTTGTGGTGGGAGAGGTCCAGATTGGATATTAGGAAAAACTATTTTACTAGGAGGGTAGTGAAGCATTGGAATGGGTTACCTAGGGAAGTAGTGGAGTCTCCATCCCTAGAGGTGTTTAAGTCTCGGCTTGACAAAGCCCTGGCCGGGTTGATTTAGATGGGATTGGTCCTGCCTAGAGCGGAGGGCTGGACTTGACGACCTTCTGAGGTCTCTTCCAGTTCTGATTCTATGATAAGGGGATGGTTGGATGAAATAACATGATCTTGGTAACTAATTGACCATTCATTTCCAGTTGGAAATAGGTCAATGGAGGGATGATAGGAGTTGCTATAGGGAACTTTCTGGGTGTCTGGCTGGTGAGTCTTGCCCACATGCTCAGGGTTTAGCTGATCGCCATATTTGGGGTCAGGAAGGAATTTTCCTCCAGGGTAGATTGGCAGAGGCCCTGGAGGTTTTTCGCCTTCCTCTGTAGCATTGGGCACAGATCACAGCTGAAGGACTCTCTGCATGTTGGGGCCTTCAAAGTATTGGAAGGCTTCAATATCTGAGACATAGGTGAGAGGATTATTCTAAGAGGGGTGGGCGAGATTCTGTGGCCTGCACTGTGCAGGGGGTCAGACTAGATGATCATAATGGTCCCTTCTGACCTTAAAGTCTATGAGTCTATGAGAATGAACTGTAGTAGCAAGTAACAGCATTCCAAGGCCGTAAAATTCAAACTTAAGAGACTGAATTATTTTTCCTGAGACCCAAAGAAAACATTTGTTAAAAAAAATCCACAAAGCCATCTCACAATAACCAAGCTTTCATAATCAAGTTTCTGTTACTCAAGAATTCTGAACAAGTTTCCCTCCCTGCTCACCTAATGCACGTCTAAAGCGGGCACACCCACTTGTCTTCCATACAAATGAAAACTGAGGGTGAGGGAGGAGTTCATTCATTTAAAGACCAATAGTGTTTGTACTGCACCATATAAGGCATAGTCAAAAAGAGACAAGCTTCCAGTCAGAAACAAGTTCCTTGACTTACAGCCCTCAGAAACCTATCGTCTTAAGAAAAAAATCTTGAGTTTATGTTTAATATTTACACAGGACGCTGGACTTCATTATATAAACATTCCTCTTCAGATATTCAACCAGCATTAAAACAGAATAGAAACTAGTTTCATCTCTGATGCCGTGTTCCAACTACCATCTCACTTTTCAAATAAAATGGCCTGATAGGCTCAAAGATGCCAATTTTAGCATTTTTTTTCCCCATATGCTTCAGATTTAACATTGTGAAAAACATTTCCCACCTGGTAAATGTTCAGATGGCATTACTAAAATTATAATTCTGCTCTTTTAATTAGACTATAGCCAACATATTTTAGAGGCATTTAAACTTTTCACTTAAACCTCAGTGGTGAAGTTACGTAAACAGAACAGCAACACAAACAAAATTTAAGATCCAGATATCCATCTGTTTATTGTTTCCCTAATAAAATGGCTTCACTTGCTACAATATAGCACACATAAAGCAATGCTTCTAGGTTTACCAATTCCACAGCAAGGACATTGTGATTATTTAGATTAGCCACTGGGCATAGCTCTGTAAGAACCACAAAACATAGATGGAGCTTATATATCATACTAGCCAATTAGCCCCTCACAAGACGGGATTTTCAGTTCTCTCCTCCACATCGGTCTTCTCTCCTGAGCCTCTGGTCTCACACTCCGTCTCTCTCTTCTCCTCCTGCTGCCTCCCCCACCCTCTTCTCCTCCCCCCCCCCCCCCGGCCTCTCACTCGGGGGACCATGGAGCCCAAACAGACGTTTGGGCCGCTTGCTCCCACACGGCGGCCTGGCGGGAGGAAACGGAGTATGCGCAACAGAAAATAAACTTCAGACGTAGCCCCTTTCTCTGTACTTTTATCACTCTCCAATCCAATCCAAAACCCATACTTCCTCCATTCCTGCTCCAGTGCCACTCAACACCTCTATGACTACATCAACAATTTCGTTCTCTACTTTCAGTTCTGCCATATGACTTGCTAGACAGGAGTAGTCCCCCTGCCTCGTTCACTCCCACGTTCTTATTCCAAGATGCTTGTATTTGCTACCCTACCACACTCCTCGAACTCTCTCTCTTCCCACCGCTAAGGCGGATTGGGCAGGGGGGGAGGGGGCGGAATCAATGAGATCCTAAAACCACACTCCACTCTTACACGTTCCCCTTCCAATACCAATAATTATTTCATCTTCTCTCCACCACAGACTCTTATTTGCACACTCTCACCCCTACCCCTGAATCTTTCATTTTCTTCTGACCAGGTCCCTTCGAAATAAAAGCATGCCCCAATCAGCATCTTCAGAAAGGCACTCCTGCTCTCTCCTGTCCATCTTACCACTACCTTTTCTACATCTTCCTTCCCTCATTTCTCAATTCAATGCCACAGCTGACAATAGTTGTCTCAAATTCTTTGCCCCGACTGTACACTGGGTCCCCTGCCTCCATACGGACTTCAATGCTCTCAAAGTTTCTATCCCCGTCAGGTGTGAAGTCACGCAAGTTTCTTACAGATATAGACACATTGCACCCCCTTGTGGAGGGCCCTCAGGGCAGGGGGCAGGAGGGGTGCAATACAACAGTACCCGTGAAACGTTTAAGTGTGGGATGGAGTGTGGGGGACGTGAGGAAGTGGATTAGAGTGTGGAAAGGGACTCAGTCTAGGGATAGAGGGGTGCGGGAGTCAAGGTTGGGGCTTAGTAGGGGCTCAGGTATGGAGGTGCAGGAGTCAGAGCAGGTGCTAAGGAGAGGCTAAGGGCAGGGGCCTGAGATGAGGGGGGTGCAGGAGTTAGGGCTGGGGGTGAGAAGGGCTCAGGGTAGAGCAAAGATGGGCAATAATTTTCTCGGGGGGGGGGGGGGGGGAGACAATGAATTTTGGTACATTGCCACAGGCCAGCTCCACCCCTGGAAGGGGCGAGGTCTAGGGTGGAAGGGGTAGGGCTTGGGACTAGCCTCCCCCCAGAGTTGTCTAGGGCTGGAGGCTTGAAGTAAAAACACAGCAAAGGGCTCGTGGCTTCCAGCCCCTTCACTACCACTTTGCCACTCGCCATTGCTGCGGCGATTTAAAAGGCTCACGGCTCCAGCCGCTGCCAGAGTAGCGCTGCAAGCCAAAAGCCATTTAAAGAGGGCCCTGCTGCCAGAGCCACTGCCTGGAAATTCAGTGGCAGAGGCAGCAGGCTATAAACAGAAAGTGGCTAGCTGCAGCCTGCGGGCCAGATCAAAGTGTTAGGAGCGCCAGATCCAGCCCAGCCCTGAGGTAGGGGGGTGGGGCGAGAAGGAGCTCAGAGCAGGGGGCTGTGAGGTGTACCGAGTCAGGGCAGGGAGCTGAGAGCAAAAGGCTCGGAGCTAGTGGGGGCCTGGGCTCCATTTCAAAGGGGGGGGGGGCTGCAACCGTATGTACCGGGGTGCTGCTGCTCTTCTTCCCTTTCCCCTAATCAGGGAGCGAGAGGAAGACACACAGGCTGTGCACTGTCCCCTCGCTCCCTGATCACCAGGGCAAGGGGAAGTAGAGCAGCAGTCCCAGGTATGTGAGGCTATAATCCCCACCCCTCCCCAAAGGTCTCCTTGGGGGGGCTAGGGGCAGGGCAGCCCCAGACCAAGGAGGGTGCAGCCAGCCCATTTCACCTGTGTGGCTGCCTGCTGCTTAGCATGGTAGCCTTCAGGTGAGCACCAAGAGCCCAGCTGGGTGTAGCTTCAGCTTCTTTCTTGAGTGGTGCACCAGATTACTTTCACCTCTGATCCGCCCCCTCTCCTTGAATCTCAGCCTCAGCCCCCTTGCCCTCTCTATAGCTTCTGGTATTTCATTGTGCACTTCCTGAAAGCCTGTCAGACCTTGCTTTTCTAGTCTCATCCTCTCTAAATTCCTTCCTCCCTCCCTACCATCCCACCCCCGCAGGTGTCTTTCAGTGGCTCTTTCTCTGCTCTCCTGCAGGGACCTCATAGTTCAGTCAATGGCCCCATTCTCTTCTCCCATTAAAGTCTGTGTTTTCACTTAGCTCTCCTGACTTAGCAACCATCTTTAAACCAATGACTTACATATCCACCTCTCAGCTTCTGAGCCACCCTGTATTTTAGTCTCTCTTGGACACAACCTTCTGAGTGCCATGCAGTCCAGTTAAGCTTAACAAAGCTATAAATGAATTCCCCACACGCTCACACATTACTCTTCTTCTGTCACCGATGACATCACCACCACATCTTTTCCTCCATCCTTTAGGGCTGCACATGGGGATCATGTCTGACCCCCCTCTGTTTTCACTGGCCCTGCATGCCCATGCAGTGTCCAAATCTTTCCCAACTCTGAAAACGTTTTAAGATCTCTCCTTTCCTTCCTGCTCAGACAACACTGTGCAAGTCCTCTTCTCCCATTCTGATCACTGCAGCCTCTTCTTATCCAGCCCTTGTAATACCCACCCCCAAAAAACATACTATACTTGACTTCAAAAGTTCTTGGAATTATCAGGTTCTCACATTCCAGGTCCCTCTGCTGTGAATGCCTCTCACTCATCATTAGCTTTGCAGAAATCTTCATGTAGAAATCTCTCGTCTCTCTCACACACAGACAAACATGCACATACCTCAATTTCCTTCTCTCTTATCCTTACACAAAAATATTCAATGACATTCAGGAAATTTTCCTGAGATAGTTTCCATATTTTGCTTCTGAGAAGAGAACTCTGTTCTTCCCATCCATGTGACCAGACATTGATGTATTGATCTCCTGGTACAATTAGTGATGTTGCTAAGTTTCTTCGACAGGAAGAACACTGAAGCAGTGCAGGACTAGTTCCACAAGTGTATTCACTTAAAGTTGAAGGTCTACTCTCATATGCTATGACAACCATCTTTCAGGAGTTCTCATGAAGAAAAAAACCCTGATGTCGTTATCCTATCAGATTCTAATGCGTAAACGGAAACAAATAAAAATGTAACAAAACTCTTAAATAAGCAAGCGGTTTTCTTTTTTTCAGACAAGAGAGAACCTGACTTTAGCTATTAAAGTAAAGAACGCTTCAAGAAAACAATCAGATAAGAGTCGTCTTTTTAAAAGGCACATCCACAGACATCTTGACATAATAGCAGCCAAAAACACACATAGGCGTTGAATTTCACATGTACAACACGCAATTCAAATATTTGTATAACTGTATTTTACTTTTCTATTTTACTGAAGGCAGTATTTATTCTGTTCTTAACTGTGCTGGTGGATTTGTTCCAACAGAATCTTTCTGCTAGTAAAAGGTTATAGAAACTACTCAATGTATATAATCTTATGCAGAAGCACCAAAATTTTAATCTCTCTGGCTATCAAAGTTTTATAAAAGGTATGAGGTATATTTCCTGTCAGCCGTAAGGTAAATACAATATAAATTCTGTTTAAATGTTCAGGTATTGGAGTTACTTACTAATCAAACACTGAGTTTTAGCAGACCCAAATCCTTTTTTTAAATTTCATTTTAAATAATCTAAGCCTACTTTGAAAGAAATTAAAATATAATGTTCAGGCATTTGAACTGTCACCTGGGCTTTTGTCTCAAAGACTAGCTGAGAATATCAAAGTGTTAACAGAAATAAACAGTGTGTGAGGCACAATACATGTTTCTTTCCACAGGGCTGATGAGGAGTTTCTTGAATTTTCCAGCAGTGTTAAGCACTGACATTTCTGTTTTAAAGCTGAAAATATCAACAAAAATGATGTTAATTTTTTTTAACTATAGCTATCTGTAGCCTAGCTCAGTGTGTTTTGGGATTTGGAAAACTCAAAGTAGAAGATCATAAATAAATGTCTGTACTGAAAGTGTCTTTTCTAAAACTAAATTTCTTTTTAGGATTCAAAAGGTCTGGGAAAAAAATCAAACTAGAAATCTGGATGGCTATTTCTGCCTCCATGACAGACTATTCTGTCTTACTGATGGAGAGGAAGCTGGTGAATGTAACAAGGCAAAGCTCAATACTCAAAGCTATCATAATTTTAAATTAGATATAATTATCTTTAACAAAACCAGGCACTGTGGAAAGGGGCTCTGGAACAGCTGCTCCTCTTCAATTTAAATGCTCATTTGTTTTACATTGACCTAGAAATCAGCATCCTCCTAACCAAAAGCCAATTAGATAATAGGCTCTTTTTCAGTTTGCAGAATACTAATTTTTTTAATGTCTTAGCACTAAAAAGCAAAGCAAAAAACTGCAGATGATGCTACAAGTACATGCTGCTTTGGCCTTAATATGAACATCCCAAATCTTCCAGACAAAAGCGAAGTGAAATACTTTCTGGGGTTTTTTTTAACATTGACTTTCTAAAGTTTCCAATTTACTGTAACTACAATTCCAATTGCAGAACAGTACTTTTAAACATGTCAATATTTTATTTTAGTGTCACTCTTAACATTCCTCAGTTATTAACACAAATTATTAATTTATTAGCAAAAGGAACCATTTTTACAAGTCAGACACTACTACTCCCAACCACAGAAGTTTAATTTTGTTTAGATTAGCAGGAACACATTTTCAACCTTTAACATAGCGGTATGTGTAAAGAGCCATTTCTGAACCACAATCAGTTGATTGAGATAAATGTTGGCCTACATGCTCTGTGAGAAAAAATAGTTTCAATTGCTAATTTTAAAATAATTCATATAGCCTTTCATTTGAGATTTTAAATTGTTAAATTATTAGGCCCCAATCATGCAATCAGATCTGCATGGGCAGCTCCCTGCTGCTATATGGAACCCCACTGAACTCAATCAGGCTCTGCATAAAGTTCTACAAAACACATGGCCCAAAGGTCTGTCTAGTCTGAGCAGAATAAAGACATCCTGATCTTCACGTGCATAATTCTGGATGCCTTGATTGCTTCAATTTTACATCATTTTGTAATTATATTACCAGCTATATACCTTTCTGGGTGGTGTACACACATGCACACACGCACTCAGAGAACAAAAACAAGACATGGTCCTCAAAAAAATGTATATTTCTTAAGTAACTTGTTTGACTTATTTTCCCATTTCTATCTGATCCAAGCATATACCACTTAATACTGGTGCCCTCAATAGATATACTCCATTCTTTCAGAAAATAATGAAGACAGTCTTTGAAATGACTTCTACAGATTTCCTTTCTTATCTTTTAAGACTGTGCTGAGAAAGAGTAAGCTGATTGCTAGTGGTAACATTTTCTTTTCAGGCTATACAATCCATAGCAAAATCAACACAAGCGAGCACAGGAATACTGATCAACTCGAGTGCTTTATGCTAGGAAACTTGCTGAAATGTAGTTGTCTGCCTTCAGGAAAGTGAATTCAGACTGCACTCCTGTAGAGTTCCATTTTGCTGACAAACAAGTAGCTGATATAAAGATGTGTTTTATAATATGAGAGATAATGCTCAGGTCTCCTCTCCTCGTGAATATGGTTATAAATACAGCTGCTAGGACAGAATTTAGCATTTAGTGCAAGATTTAGGTGGTTTAAAACTGTATGTTGAGATTAAATATTAGGTCTGCTGATAATTATTAGATTAGAGCCAAAGTCTTCTGCTAGACACTATAACAAGAATTATCCTATTTAGGATGCTCTGCACTTGCAGAACGAGGCCTTTTAAAATGAGGATGACGTGTTAACTAACCTTTTCAAAATGAAAAAACTGACTTTCAAACAACTGCTCAATCTAATCAGTATTTCATTTACTTTGGTTAACATCTCTTTATTCAATATAATTTCATATAAATAAATCATTTTTACATCAAGAGGACTTTCACCTGTTACCTAAATGTTAGATAGGGAGAGAGCTGGAGTTATGTCATTACTTCATGTGTAATAACCTTTATTATAATAATATTATTATAATAAGTTAAAAGCTGTGACAATTCACTTTTTCCAAGATTTTCTTGTTCTATCTGGAACATTTTCCTTATATTTGATAATTAACAGATCTGATGTAAACCTAACACAAAAAATCCTGCACCTTAGCAGGGAATTAGACAAGATGACCCTTGCGATCCCTTCTAATTCTTTGATTCTATGATAAGCAGCATTAAATCTCACCCTGCTTGACAGTTCTACATATAATGATCCAGTTCATGCCGTGACATGACAAGATATATTTTGTTGTCACCTCTCAAATAAAAATTCATCGTTCTGCTATGCTCCCCAACTATAACAATGTATTCCATGGTAACTAATCTTGTAGAGTTTTAATTCATCACATAAGAAGAATGTCCATTAAAATACAAAGTCTGCTATTAAATATTTCAAAAAGTTCACTTAGTTTTTATCATGATTTTTGGCCAGTTTTTCTACTGTTTGTAACTGCTTTAATATAGTGTATTTTACCTACATCCATTCTCATACCATACTAGCGATGTTAGATATCGTTTATTTTAGTAATCGTGTAGCCACAATAATTTTTAGTGGTTACACTGTTACTAAAATGCTCCCTACAGGGACAGCAGCCAGTGCACTCCTGGCTCCACTCCCAGGGAGCCCAGGCCACCCTGCGCTGCCGACTCTGTATCAGAGGCAGCAGCACAGGTTGGCTGGTGGAGCCGGTCCACAGCGGGAGCCGGTCCAAAAACAAGCTCCCCACATAGTATGGCTCCTACCTGCCCTTGTCCACCGCATCCTACGGAGCAACCTCTGTCCACAGCAAGCCCAGGCCCACTGCAGACAGGCTGCTCCAGCATGCCACAGAGCAGCCTCTGTCTGCTGGGCACCAGAGCTCCTCACAGAGGCTGCTCCAGGATACTGCCTGTTCCTTTCCCACCCCCGTGCTGCTGCCTCTTACGAGCAGGCTCCTAATTAAATGGAATTTTACATCCCATAGAGTAGGGCTCTACTAATTTTTGCAGATGCGGACACACAATTTTATATATAGAATCCTACACATTTGCAAATATCCACTTTATATCAGCAGGCATCCACATCCGTGGATGCGGATGCAGATATCCACAGCTCATTTTCGCAGCTATGGATGTAGATACAGATACAAATTTTGTATCCACACAGAACTCTACTGATATCCCAACTTCACATCCAACTCCTCCAAAATTCCACTAGCCTCCTGGCTTCCATGGGCTGTGTGGAAGGACTGTGGTTTGGAGGCTATGTTTTGGCTCACCACCCATCCTTCCCAGTTGGTAAGGCCGTTCTCCATCCGTTCATACCTAACTGGATCTTCTGGAATCTTAGCTCCAAGTCACCCCACCACCTAGGTAGGCCTCTTGGAGGGTGGGAGTTCGTTTTGGGGATACTTCAGGGGGTATCCATCATGACAACCTATGGAAGGTTTAAAAGGGGTATTGAGCCCAAAAAGGTTGAGTACCATTTATCTAGTCCATCCCATTACATCACCATTTAACTTTATTTATTGCTTATATACACTCCTTGTTCAAGGATTTAAATCTATGTTCAACTATCACCAGGAAAAGGTGATGCCAGATCTGCTAAGACAATAACCTTGATAAGCGTAGCCCCTTGGGGTTTCAATATCTTTTGTTTAAGTGAAATTGTGTTGACTTTTTAATGCAACTATTTTCCTAATAATTTTTAAGATTCAAAAACAGGGCAGCAATAGTAAATTCAATTTATTAAAGTGCTTTCTTGGAGTGAAGTCAAAGCAGTTCCACATTTAGATCAGTTATAAAGCTTGTAGACGTTACCTGAATTTTACAGAGGGACTAATATCAGCCATAAGAAAGCTCCCAGTTTCTGTCTAATATTTTATCAACTGCCATTTATGCGCTATGTTTCAAATAAATTTGTTAGCTCAACAAAGTATTTTTTATGTTTTTTCTTTTTTTAATTTTGAGTGGAGAATGAATCAGCAAATATTCATTCATTCCGAAAAGTCATTTTCTAGACAGGATCACAGCAGATGCTGGTCAGTTTTTTGTTTAAAAATATGGATGTCATGTACAATAGAAATATTTATTATGTTTTTGTTTCTGTAAGTTGCTAGATAGACAATATTTAATTATTTTCATATTGTGCTTCTGCTAATTCAACTATAGCAATAAACTATCTCCCAGGATTTGACATACTACAAATTCGGTTTCTCTTTTATTTTATTTACATTCTGATAGTTGGCTAGTTTTGTTTATTATTTTGTCAAAATTTCTCTGAATGTTTTGCAGCCCATTTTTCTCTAATAAAACATGTCTTTGAGACAATGTTAATTTAATACTACTAATAAACTTCTTAAATAACATAGCTTTGAAGCATTTTTCAAATCTGATATATACCCAACACTCCTTTGTCACGTAAATAATTATCAGTTTTTTAAACTGTTGGGTTATCTAGATAAAGGGACCCTAAATGACTTGTCAAACATCAGACTCAGGAATCTTAATCCAACCCTGCAACCCTGATTTGAGTAATCCCATTGGTTTCAAGGATTTGCAGATCAAGAACATACGTATAGAACTAATTTTGCTTAAAGAGAAAATACCGAACCCATAAAAAAAAAAAGCCAGGAAAAAATTCTCTTGAGGAAAAAAAAGGCCACTGGAAAAGTTGTTGAGCAAAGAAAAAAAAAGGACTAGGGCCAAAATGCAGTTACGGCTCCTTTGATTCTTTGAGTCCCGGACACCCGGCAACCCATATCTAGAAGCATTAGGACTCAGGTGGCTTGGGGAAAAAATGAATGGAAGAACCAGCCAGAGATTCCAGCCAAAAGGGACAACTGCAGAAGCAGCCAATGTGGGGAATGATACACTGAGGGTTCAGGACAACAGGACTTAACTAGAGCCATTCTTCCCCCAGCAAATCCCTCTGAACCTCAAACAGTACAATGGAAATCTCACACAGATGGGGGCACCAGCACAGATGGGGGCTGCTCTTGCGCAAACACTTGCTGCCTGTCTACACTGGCCACATGTTGTTGCGCAAGTAAACTGACGTTCTACTGTATGAAATCAGGGCTTCTTGCACCAGAACTCTGACGCTCCCGCTCAGGAATAAGCCCTTTTGCCCAACTGTTCTTGCACAAGAGGCCAGTGTAGACAGGCAACATGAATTTCTTGCGCAGGAAAGCCCTATGGTTAAAATGGTCATCAGAGCTTTCTTGCGCAAGAGAGCATCTACACTGGCATGGATGCTCTTGCGCAAAAGCACATGCCAGTGTAGATGCTCTCTTCTGAAAGAGTTTTTGCAGAAGACCTCTTCAAAGAGCTTTTGCGTGAGAACGTGCCAGTGTAGAGGTAGCCCGGTGGTGCATCCATCCATGCTGCCTTGTGAAATAGCCACAGGGAGGAACCAGCCTGAAACTCCAGCCAGTCAGAGCAGCTGCAAAAGCAACCAAAGCAGGGACTTTTGGCCACCCAGAGAACTTTCTTCAGGTATAACTGGGCTCTCTCTGGCCTGTGCGGATTGGCTGTTAACGCCAGTCTTCTCCTTCCCTCACAGACTTCTCCTCAACATCACTTCACATCTGTCTCTTATTCTCCTTGGCTCTGACCTTCCCCCCTAACTTCCCCAATCTGTCACCTCTCCCTTCACTACTCTTTCCAGTTAGCTTATCCCATCCCAACTAGATCCACTCCCCAAAAGTGTTTTAGAACTAATATGAGATTTGCTACCATCACATTGTTTTGTTTCTGTTTTGTCTATTGAGACTGCAAGCTTTTCAGGCCAGGGACAGCCTGCAACTTTCTGTTTGTACAACACTCACCACAATGGAGTCTCATTGTTGGTTGATCCTTAGGCACTACTGTAATGAACAAAACAAGGTAATAATTATAAGGATTGCACTTCATGGCAGAGACTATAGAAAAACAATGGAATCTTTTAATGCCTTCCAGTTTCTCTTGGCTTTTCAATAATAATTTTCAGTGGCACCATAAAGTTGCTTTATTATTATGAGCATTAATATTACCAAATAATCACTGCCCTGATGCATTAATTTGGTATTCACATTTTTAAGTATTCCTTACCAAGTCTTTATTAACAGCTGTTTTAAATGACTTCCACTCCCTACTGACTATCCAAGCATTTTTCTTGCAAACAATTAATTTTAAAATATTAGTTCATAATTCACACATTTTAGAGTCATCTTTAATTGATCTCCACAATCATATATTACCTATATTTCCATGCTGTCCCCCGGAGACCATTAGGCAATAGTAACATTTTGCCACTTGTACCTTTTACCCTGAAAGCTTTACAAGACAGCATATTGTTTGGTGGCATTATTACTAGTCCATTTTCAATATACTGTACATCTCATATCGAGAGAGGGTCTATTTTTACAAATATACAATTGTTAGCTACTATGGCATTTAACCCAAAGCAGCTCTATTGTAAAGGTTTATTTTAAAAGATGGAAACACTGTGCTACTGTTAGACTAAGTAGTGAGCCTACTATTGCTAAATGCTTTGCACCCCTACATTTGTCAGTTTATCTTGTCTTTCAGTTAAATGGCTTTCTACTGACAGTGATCTGTGGTCAAGTTATTGTCAACTTCTGAGAACTTGCACAGTAGAAGCAAGCAGAGATAATTCTCCAGTAGACTTGGGAGACTGATGCAATCCAATCTAAAAGAATTCTCTGTACATCAGTAGCCGCTGCCGGCCCCAGGAGAAGTCAGGCAGCCATCACCAGCTGCCCAGGGCTGGCACTGGCATCATTGGATGGTAGGAACAGTGAAAAACGAAGCTTTCATTTACTTACTTTTATTTCTAGCTATGTAAACTTGAATAAATCTCTCAATCTATGATTCAGTTCATCTGTCTATAAAACATTTATACTACAGACACGGTTAAGAGGACTTGCCCACTATTTGTTGTGATTACCTATGGATTTTAATAGGACAACAGCCTGACTATTAATTTTATGCAGACTCCCCCCAAAATGATTTTATTTCCTTTGGGTAGCAGAAGAAAAGATTTCTCTCAAGATTTCAGGGAGAAAGAAATTTAAATTATGGGAACGAGTGCCCTTATTATTTAACTTCAAATTAAAAGCTGAACGAGGAATTGAGGAAATAGACTGATTGGTTATAGCAAATTAAAATATGACCTTACCAATCCAGTACTCCGGGAGGGAAAGCCATAGAAAAAAGCAAATTGAAAAGTTGTGTGCATGTGCAATCAGGATTGTTGGTTTTTGTTGTGGTTTTTTTTTTTTTAAACACCTTTGGTATTCTACTCTGTTGTGCAAAAATGACCAAAAGAGATGTCATGGCATATTCATTTGGTCATAATTTTTGCTAGCTTTAGAACACTGAAAGCTATGCATAAAGTGTCCTAAATTGATTGAAATAAAATTGATTCCAGGCATATTGCTTAAATTCCAAATTGCACCCAAAAACTTATTTTTATGATCACATTATAAGCTCTAAAACTGGAGTTCACGGAAAGTAACATTTTCTACATCATGTGATCATGTTAAAATAATGAGGCCTGAATATTATATCTTCAATGGAAGCTTTGTTGCTTCAGGCACTTTAAAGAAAAAAGGCTGCCATTAACCTAGACCTCACCCTCATATATACTAAGTATATTAAGGACATTCCTGAAGCATGAGGTCATTTTGAAAATATAAATCTCAGTGGATTCCATCACAATACAAAATGCAGAGGGTTTTAATAGGGTGTTACTTAAGGTACAAAATTAAAACCTCTCATTAAGTTCTCAACAGCTCATTTAATTTATCAGTCTCAAAAATATCGTAAAGGTTACTTTAGAAGGTTAATTACATTTTGCTGCCCCTTATAATAGATCTGACAACTTCTGAGAAAGATCAAATCCTGTATTTTGTTCCTGGATTTTTCCCCCGTCAATCTAAAAATCTTTTTGTATGTGTCAATATATCACACACACACCAGAATGGTCTTACTGGATCAGATCAATGGTCTTTCTAGCCCTGCCTCCTGTCTTCTAACAATTAACAATGGCAGATACTTCAGAGGGAATGAACAGGACAATTATCAAATGATCCATCCCTAGTTGTCCACTTCCAGCTTCTGGCAGTCACAGGCTAGAAACACCCAGAAAAGGCTGCATCTCTTCCCATCGTAGCTAGTAGCCACTGATGGCCCTATCCTCCTGGGCTACGTCTACACTGGCCCCTTCTTCAGAAGGGGCATGCTAATTTTGAAAGTGGGAATAGGGAAATCCGCAGGGTTTTTAAATATCCCCCACGGGATTTAAATAAACATGTCTGCCGCTTTTTTCCCAGCTTGGGGAAAAGCCGGAAAAAAGCGTCTAGACTGGCCCGATCCTCCGGAATAAAGCCCTATTCCGGAGGATCTCTTATTCCTACTTCAAAGGACGCTTTTTTCCGGCTTTTCCCCAAGCTGGAAAAAAAGCGGCGGACATGTTTATTTAAATCCCGCGGGGGATATTTAAAACCCCCGCGGATTTCCCTATTCCCACTTTCAAAATTAGCATGCCCCTTCTGAAGAAGGGGCCAGTGTAGATGTAGCCCTGGAGCTTTATCTAATTCTTTTTTGAGGCCAGCTATATTTTTGGCCTTCACATCCCCGGCATTGAATTCCACAGGTCAACAGTACTCTGTGAATAAGCATTGCCTTTTTTTGGTTCTAAAACATACTTTATGCATTATGTGAAGAAGTAACATTTGCTTCTTCACTTTCTCCTCACCAAACATGATTTTATAGATCTTGATTGTATTCCCCACCATTTTCCAAGCTGAAAGGTCTCAGACTTGGGACTCTCTCCTCATATACCCTTGTGCATTTTTGGTTGCCCTCCTCTGCACCTTTCTTGATCCTAATCTTTTTTTAAATGGAATGACCAGAACAGCTGATAGTATTTAATATATTTATACAGCAGTATCTAAGGGTTTCTAACGCTGTTAAGCTTTTTTAACTGCTGCTGCAGGTTCAGTGGATGTTTTCAGAGAACTATTCACAATGACTCTGAGATCTCCTTCTTGCCTGGTAACAGCTAATTTAGACCCCCATCATTTTGTATCCACAGATGGGACAGAACATGGAGAATGTGGGTACCCCAAGGTGCTAAAAAGCTTCAGATGGACTGAAGTCTAAGGTAAGATGGGATTGTGCATTATATTGCATTTATTCACCACTGAATTTCATCTGCCATGTTATTACTCCATCACCCACTTTTGTGTGATCCCTTTATGACTCTTTGCAGTTTTGTCCATCTGGCCACAAGTCTGTTCAAGAATTACTCCAAAACAGTCAGAGCAAGGACCACCAAATTTGGTACGCAGCTTCCTCTTATCATAACTTAAAGCAAGGTCAAGGTATGGCTGTGCCAAGAAAATGGGATGAGCAGAGACAATTACACTGCAAGTGACCACAGGGGGGCAGCTGCACCAGGAAGAGAGTGGCCAGCTGGGTCCAGAGTTCTCCATATTGCCAGCCATCAGAAAGTTGGCCCCTACCTCCCAATCCCTCCCCCAGCCCTTGGCTGTAGAATTCCCCAGGAGAACCTCCAGGGCTGGTCATAAAAGCTTTGCCCTATCCTCCCCCAGAGGAGAGAGAGGCTGGAGGAACTGGGCACCACAGAACAGACCCCTCTGCCCCCCTCCAGAAGAGACACAACCCAAAGAAGCCAGAACTGCAGCTGTGCTCTGCAACCAGAGGAGCCAGGGGCCGGGCAGCATGGCTCTAGCTCTCCTCTCGGAGGAGCTGTGGACCCTAGGAGCCAGTCATGCATCCCTGCCCTTGGAAGAGTCACAGGCCAGGAAGCATGTCCCTGAGGAACAGCCATCAGTGGGAGCCAGACAGTACAACCTCTGCCCACCCCCAGAGTTGTCGCCAGTCAGGGCCAGAAAGCACAGCTCCGGCCTCCCCCCTACTTTCCCCTAGGAGCCGCCGCCAGGCAGGCAGCATGGCCCAGGGAGCCACTGTCTCTGGAGCAGTGCCACCTTTGCCAACGCAGGCTGCCCCGCTGAGCTACCACATATCTCCCAGCCCCCAGCTCTGACTCCTGCATCTCCGTCCCTCTGCCCTGAGCCCTCCACAAGGACCCGAGCAATACTGGGTAAACCATCTAGTACGTGAATATGTTGAACAGCACAAGTCCCAGTACAGACCCCTGGGGTCAACTCTCTCCATTCTAAAAACCTCGCCATTTATGCCTTTTTTTTGTTTCCTACATTTAACCATTTACTGGTCCTTGAGATGGCCTTCCCTCTTATCCCATGACTGTTTATTTTCCTTAGCAGAAGGGACCTTGTCAAAGGCTTTGTGCAATCTCAATATACTATATCCCCTCTATCACTCTTTTCCATATTTGTTGACACTTTTAAAGGGATTCTAGTAGATTGGTGGTACAGGCAGTCCCCGACTTACGCGGATCCGACTTATGTCGGATCCGCACTTACGAACGGAGCTTTTCTCGCCCCGGAGCTCACGGGCGGCGGGTCGCCACCCGTGTCCTCCGGGGCGAGAAAAGCTTCTCCCGGTCTCCCTGGTCTGCTGGGGGGGTCCAGCGGCTTTGCTGGACCCCCCCAGCAGACCACGGGGACAGGAGCAAAGCCGCCCAGGCGGCGGCTTTGCTCTGGTGTCCCTGGTCTGCTGGGGGGGGGTCCAGCGGCTTTGCTGGACCCCCCCCAGCAGATCAGGGGGACAGGAGCAAAGCCGCGGAACACGCCCACAGCGGGACAGACCGGGTGCGCCCAGGCTGTCCCGCTGCGGGCGTGCTCCAAGGCTTTGCTCCCCATCTCCCTGCAGACCAGACGGGGAGGAGCCGCGCTACTGGAGCAACCCAGCAGCACCCCAGCTGCTCTGCCCCAGGCATCCCCAAGTCAGCCGCAGCTGAAACTGACCACCGGCTGGCTACAGGAAGCCCGAGGCAGAGTTGCTCTGCCCCAGCCTTCCTGGAATCAGCCACTGATCAGTTTCAGCAGCAGCTGACTTGGGGATGCCTGGGTTTCTTAAGTTGAATCTGTATGTAAGTCAGAACTGGCCTCCAGATTCAGCCGCGGTTGAAACTGATCAGTTTCAGCAGCGGCTGACGCCAGTTCCGACTTACATACAGATTCAACTGAAGAACAAACCTACAGTCCCTATCTTGTACGTAACCGGGGGACTGCCTGTATATGATTTCCCTTTACAAAAGGGATGTTGTCTCCAACAACTCTTGATACTGATGTTAGGTTTACTGGCCTAAAATTGACAGGATCATGTCTGAAGCACTTTACAATTGGTTTCACATCAGTTATCCTCCAGGGATTTGCTACAGAAGTTGATTTAAGTAATAAGTTACATGCCACAGTTAGTAGTTCTGCAGTTCCATATTTGCATGCCTTCATCAGAGCTCTTGGGTAACTACCATGTGGTCCTGGTGACCTATGAACTATTTATCATTTTAGACCAAAACCACATCTTAGGGACACCTTAACCTGGGACAGTTCCTCAGATTTGTCACCTAAAATGAATGACTCTGATATAGAACCTCCTTCTCATCCTCTGCAGTGAAGACTGATGCAAAGATTTCATTTAGCTACTCTACAACAGTATTTTATTTCTTGAGATCTCCTTTAGCATCATCCAGTGACCCCACTGATGGTTTAGAAGGCTTCCTACTTCTGATGTACTTTTAAAACATTGCTTAATTTGAGTTATTTGTTTTTTGGGGGTTTCTTCCCCCCCCCCCCAAGTATATATACTTTTACATTTGATTTGCCAGAGTTAATGCTTCTATTTTCCTCCATAGGATTTTACTTCCAATTTTTTTTAAATGCCTTTTTGTCTCTGGCAGTTTCTTCTACTTATCACATGCATAACCATGGTGGTATTCTTTTAGTCTCTCAAAATATTTTTAATTTGAGCCTCTATTATGGTGTTTTGAGAGGTTTCCATGCGGCTTCCAGACATTTCACTCCTGTTACTACACTCCTTAATTTCTGTACAATTTCCTCATGTATGTGTAGTTTCCCTTGCTGAAATTAAATGAGACTGTGGTGGGCTCCCTAGGTATTCCCTCCTCCCCCATATGTTATGGTCACTATTATCAAGCATTTCAGCCACATTCTTCTCTTGGACTAGATCCTGTGCTACAATTCTGACTACATCAAGAACTGCCTCTCCCTTTGTGGGTTCCATGACTAGATGCTCCAAGCAACAGTCATTGATGGTGCTTAAATAATGTCATCAGTGACAAACATTTAATCATAAATGTTCAACAAGTACCACAAAAATAGATGCGCTGTTTTATTCACAGATGTACACACAGCACCATACAATTCCTAAACAGCAGGATCAGGCAGAGCACAGTATATCACATCACATTACCTTAGCCTCCCTGAGCCATATAATTCTGCATTGAGCTCTTCTAATGGCCCTTTTGTCTGGCTGTTCAAACTCCACCCCAGTTCTCTGCTCAACTTCCATGTTTCCTCCTTTGTTCTACAAATATTATGCAGGACACAGCAGGCAGTTATAACCACTGGCAGTTATAACCAGTGACATCCAATCTTTTGAGTAAGCAATGCCAGCATCTGTCTACCAAAAGCTATTTCAAATGTCATTCAGCATCTGCAGAACCCCTCCTTGTGCTACCAAGGCGGCCAGTGTATAGCTTCATAAGTCAAAGGAGCAAGTAACAACATAGGTCTCTTCAGCATCACTACCAGCATTTCAACAATGCCACTGGTAGCTACAGATGGCAATGGTTAACTGGTGTGGGCTACAGATGTGAATGGTTAATGCTTAACTGCAGGCAGGGGGCTGTGCCGGCCCCATGGGACCCACCATGGGTGGGGGAAGGGAGGGGTCACTCCAGCCCCACAGGAGCAGTCCCTGTCCTCTGTGGGCCCAGCCTAGGAATGCTGTGAGCAGGGACACTATCTTGGCTGGAGCAGCGCCTGCCTATGGTGGGGGAGGGGGGGGGCACGCCTCTGCTTAATTGGTTAACTGGTTAAACTTTATGTTTAACCAGTTAACTAATTAAATGGGATTTTATATCCCTACTGGTAACTCACCAATCAAGAAAATCCCTGCTTGTAGCTTTCTAAACAGTCTTGTGTTCTTAAAGAGTGAAAAACATGCACCTTCCCTGATCGGCCAAACACTGATGTCAGTGAAGATTACCCAATGAGCCCAGAAACTTGCCTAACCACAGCAAAGTAGCCCTTTGTGTTGACATATTCTGCAACAAGACGGACAGGGCCAAAATGGTCTCCATGCAGACTCCCGATTGCCCCACTGCCACTCAGTAACCCCACTGCTGCAAATCAATTCACTATATCCTGCACATTTGCTGAAAGTCACAGTCCCACACAGCAAGAGACAACTAGCTGCCCTGAACATATGCATGACAATGGCCCCCACAGCAGCTCCAAAATTATTTTCTACTGTCCAGCAGCAATTCAGCATTGCAAGATTCCAGTCATTCACCACTTGCTTCTCCAACACCAATGCAGCTCTGATTCCGATATCCCTGGGTTTGGGGGGCTGTGATGAGCTTAATCTGTGGCCGCAGCTCATCATTCCAAACCTACATTATGAAGCAATCCCACTAGGCAGTGCTCATTTCTCAGGCACGGAAGTGGTGCTCCACTATCTGCAGCTGCTCCATGAATGCCAACAACCGTCTTCAACTGGTTCTCACTCTGTCCCGTAGCCATCTATCCTGAGAGATCCTCATGTTCCCTGCTGGTTCAGTTACGCATCCTGTGCTTGCTCCACTCGTTATGACAATAGTGCAGAGCTGTGCAGGCTCCATGCCTCTGGCAGAGATGGCAAACAGTGAGCACAGCGAACCAGGTTTTGCACAAGTTTTTTAAAAATGTGCAAAAATGGTGGTTTAGTGAGGACATTATGGGATGGAGAGAGTTCTACACCTGGACACTGACTGGCTGGTCCTAATCATCCCTGCACGACTCGTTTCTGCCCCACCATGAATTGCCAAAACTTCCCAAAAGACAGTATGCCGGACTGTGGCAGGTTTAACACTGGAATACCCATCCATGGGGCATGGACACAAAAGCACTCCTTGTAAGCACACGCAGCATTGACACAAGGAGCCAAGCGTGCACACGCACAAGCAACACACTAGCTGCAGTGGCTTTATGCCAATGTAACTTGCATCAACCAAAGTTTATAATGTATACGTGGCCAGGTCTGCCGCTATGGGGAGGCAAAGCGGGCAACTGCCCCAGGGCCCAGCACCTGGCCACTGTTAATGAGGCTGCAAAAACCCCGGACCCTTTAAATCACTGCCAGAGCCCCAAAGAGCAGCTTCAGACTGCACTGAAGAGCTGCCAGAGGGAGGCTAGCTCCCAGCCCCACCCCTTTTGGGAGCACGGAGTTGTATCAGAGGCAGCAAGGGTGGAGAGCAGGAGCCAGTTCCATGGTGCCACCTCCCCCACCACACTGCCATCAGAGGCAACAGCGGGAGGGCAGGGGAGGCTGCTGCAAAGCATCCCCTGCCCACAATGGGCCCAGGCTCGCCTTAAATAGAGACTGGCTCCCAGCAGCAGCCCGTGGAAGATGGAGCAGCCTCTGTCCGCGGGGAGCTCAAAACCCCTGCCAACCTCACACAGCTGCTTCTGTCTCAGAGGCAGCAATGCGGGGCAGCAGGCAGCTGGCCTGTGTGGGAAGCTGGTTTTTAAACTGGCTCTGCTCGCAGACCAGCTCCTGCCTGGCAACTCATGCTGATAGAGTGGCAGCAGCACACGGTGACGGGGGCTCCCCAGGAATGGGACCAGAATACTCTTGCTGCCCCAAGGACTACAGAATCGTCGAGTAACCACTAAGAATTCATGAGGTACTCAATTACCCGACATCTAACATCCCTAATACAGATTAGTCACCTCATCTCAAAAAGAGATATATTGGCTTTGGAAAAAGGTTCCAAAAAGGGCAACAAAAATAATTAGGGGTTTGGAACAGGACCCATATGAAGAGATTAAAAAGACTGGGACTTTTCAGCTTAGAAAAGGGGAGACTAAGGGGGGATATGCTAGAGGTCTATAAAATCATGACTGGTGTGGAAAAAGGAAAAGTTATTTACTTGTTCCCATAACTTAAGAACTAGGGGTCACCAAATGAAATTAATAGGTAGCAGGTTTAAAACAACAAAAGGAAGTATTTCTTCATGCAGCACACAGTTAACCTGTGGAACTCCTTGCCAGAGGATGTTGTGAAGACAAGGACTTTAACAGGGTTCAAAAAAGAACTAGATACATTCATGGAGGGTACTTATTAGCCAGGATGGGTAGGAATGGTATCCCTAGCCTATGTTTGTCTGGAAATGGATGACAGGGGAGGGATCACTTGAAGATTCCCTGTTCTCTTCATTCCCTCTGGGGCACCTGGCATTGGCCCCTGTCGGAAGACAGATACTGGGCTGGATGGCCCTTTAGTCTGACGCAGTATGGCTGTCCCTATGTTTTTTTGTAAACCAGTGTGGTTATACAGCTCACTTTTGTTATTTACTTGAGGAACTCCAATGTTAGAATAACCACCACTTTAGGGTGTGTTTGCCCTGTTTTTATCATCATTACATTCTGAATGTGGCACTCACCAGACACGGTCACAATTTCAAACAAGGAAAAATACCTACGACTGTTAGAATAAATAAATATATGTTTGAACAAAATTGCTTTTAAAAATCCTAAGCACTGTAACTTGGAAACTTTCAGGTATCTGTTACCCACATAAAACGATCCTTTGTCAATGAGTAGCACTGGGCAAAGTGAGGGTCTATTTATTGCAACAGTTCCTGTGAGATCTTTTGCATGGCTTGTCCCACTAAACTCCATTCAGGTTTGAGCAAGTTACAATTTCCATGCCATGGCTTGCATTCCTCATAAAAATTTTAGCAGCACACCAAAAAACTGAATATGGATGAACACTATAAAGAATGAGGCCGATGATTTTGCAAAGCAGCAACAGAGGCTGAATTGGGAGCCAACAGTCATGCCGGGCCACTAGGCAAGGTGGGGTGGGAGCAGCTCTGCACTCCCAGAAGGGGCAAGGCCTGGGAGGTAAAAACACCACACTGCCTCCCTCCCCCCGAGTGCCACCCCGAATGAGGTGCACCCTACACACACACAGCCCTTAGGATCTGCTCAGAGCAGCCACGTGGCACTCAGGTGGCGATTGTATAGCAGTGACAGTCGGAGCCCCGGGTCCGTTAGAATCACCGGGCTTCCTGTAGAAGTGAGGGGAAAAGAGAATACACCTCAGCTGAAACCAGCACATGACCCCAGGCAGCCCATCTCATAGTGGGAGCCACCCAACTTCCAGAAAAAAGGAGAATAAAAAGCCAGGCTTTTCACAAATCTCCAAATCTCTCCACACCCAGTACATGGCACCAATAGCCAGATAATGTAATTCATTGTATAATTCAAATGACAGTAGAAGTCTGTGCTGAAGGTAATACACACCTGGGGCATTAGAGTTTTACATAATATGATTTTGTTCTTATCTTTTTTAAGAAGTTAGGAAACTATGGGTATAATTCTACATTAAAATGAATGTTGGTAGCAAACAACAACTTGAATGCTAGGAAACATCAGATTTATGCTTGTCAATACATCCTTAATCTGCCCCTTTGGACAGATCCATGATGATACAGCTGTTAATTACAAGATCACATACTAGTTTTCTCTATAGGATCTCTGCTTCATTCTCTGTGTAGGATGGATGTACCAGAGGGCTGAATTAAGGTAGCATGGCTCTCACTGGACTACAGCTGTGAAGATACAGGGCTGCTCTGAATTAATTTATGAATGCTATGTACAATAAATGTCCAATTGCTGTAAGAAATGTTGTCTGACCATATGGAGGCAAACAGGGCTGTCGGGAAGAACAAGCAGAAAACAAAACAGGGTGACAGATACCTCTGAATAAAGCACTTCGGTGGCATTAAGACAGTATTAATTGGAAAGAGCTTCACTTTCTTGATTCCAATAACGTTTAGAAGACTAATTTGCCAAGGCTAGGAGTTTAAGATTGAAAGACATCAAACAGCTAAAAAAAAATCCTACATATTATAGACACAGGAGTCCGTTGTCAGTGGCTAGTCATGGAACCGAGGCCAGCGCAGAAACAGGCTCTGCAGAATTTGGTCATACCTGCCTAACAGCAGGGGGTTGAGTAAATAGGCTTGCATATACACTTTTTTTTTTATTGTAAACCCTTGTTCTTAGACTCTATAAAGTTTTCTCTTGTTACCAGGTTTTTTTTTAATGTTTTAAAAAAGTTGTATCGTCACTCTACATAGGAGTGTTCATAACTACCAAAGGGCAGAACTGCAGGTGCTAAATTTAAAGCTTAGAATACACCTAAAAATTAGATCAACCTTGCTACACTGTGCAGGACTGTGAAAAACATCATGACCTGTGCAACGTAGTTAAGTCAACCTATACTCTACTATAAGCATTAGGTTGACAAAGATTCTTAGGGTTTGGTTTTGTTTTTTTAACAGAAATCTTTGACCACTTACTCTAAAAATTCTCCTATCGACCTATCTATCACTCTGGGAGACGTGGGTTATCCAATGGGGCACCAAAGTGCAGATATCCCAGAGGGAGAACAGGGGTTTGAACTAGGAATGTAAAATATCAGTTAATTGAATAGTCGATGAACTTCATGAATTCTTATTGGTTACTCGACTATTCTATAGTCCCCGGGGTGGGGACGGCAGCCAGTACGCTCCAGCCCCACTCCCAAGGAGCCCCCTGCCACTTCACCCTGCTGTCTCTTGTTTCAGAGACAACAGTGTGGGGTGGCAGGTGGAAGCTGGTCCTTGAGGGGAGCTAGTTTAAAAACCAGCTCCCCTTGTGGACCAGCTGACTGTTGCCCCATGCTGCTGCTTCTGATACAGACAAAGCTGTGTGCGGTGGCAGCCAGCCAGGTCGGGGGGAAGGAGGGGGATGTGAGCTCCCAGACCTGGTGCGAGCCAGGACTAAGCCAGGCTGCCTGCCTTCCTGGCTACTAATACAATTTAAATGCAGAGCTGCACTGGGGGGGGGGGTAGGTCCTGAATCCAGCATCAGCCAAGATGAGCTGGGATGCCGGCCCCAGCTCCTAATACACTTTAAATGCAGAGCCACATGGGGGGGGGGGTAGGTCCTGGAACCAGAACAAGCCACAACTAAGCCGGGCTGCAGGCCAGCCTGCTAAAAAATATACTGGCAAGGGTCTGGGGGAGGAAACATCCGCGTAGTCTATAGCATTAACCAATACACTTCTGCTTATTGGTTAATCAACTACACTATTACATCCCTAGTTTGAACCACAAGGAATAAGCAGTTGAATCAACTGATTGTACACAAATGTTATCATGAAAATGTGTCAAGTGAGGTCTTTTATGAAACCTTGTAATGATGTTCTGAAATTGAAGGTCATTAGGAGATAGGTATGCAGACTGTGCTCTAACACTCAGCTCCACCTCACAGCAGAGCAGCAAGCTGTCAGGCAGGGAAGGGCTGCCTTCCCAACGAGAGGAGACTTGCCCCAAGCATCTAGCATTCTACCACTCAGGAAAAGACAAATGAGAGACTACGAAAGTTAATGGTGAAACACGGAAAGCTTTAAACAAAAGAAAAGCTCAGCCTTGGAAAACTAGCAAATGAAAGTTTTCTTCACTTTGAACATCTATAGTGACGAAAAAAACTGCAAACTCTTAGACGTGGAAAAGGCTTGTACTGAAAAGCACCCAGCAACTGAGGGAGAACACCCAGGTGGGAAACTCGATGATACACTGGATCCCCTCTATGGTTAGGGAGTACACTGGAAAACAATTCAAAAGCAATAAGTCACTTGTATTAGAAAAGGGATTATTACATTTCAAAGTATAAAAGCCTGAGGTTGCATATTTATTTTCTGTGTAGCCTGTCTATGTTTGTTTCCTCTTACTATTTGGTCTTTGAATCTGTGGTTTTCCTTGTAAATAAACTTTAGGTCTATTTTTACACCCAACACTGGGCTGCAAACTGTATGGAGTGCACAAGCCAAAGCAACATAGTGTCTGAAAGATTGGTTTCATGCCTTCGGGGGGGCAAACAAGAATGAAAAAGTTTGTGTGTCTGGTGTTCAAAATTAGATGTAGGCAGACTCAGGAATGGAAGGAGAGAGTAGAAATAATGTGGATTATTTTCCAGTGTGCATTAATTCAACATTAATAAATGCAAAGTATCAGCTATTTTGTCACCCCTTTATCACTCTGCCATCAGCTTTGTATTTAATTATTTTGAGTCATTTTGCATCATCTGCAAACTCTGCCACTTCATTGTTCATAAATTATCTGGAAAAGGGGGGAAATATGTTGAACAGCACAGGTCCAATACAGACTGGCGGAGGGGAAGGGGGGGGGGGGGGACGACACTGATATGTATTACTCTCCATTGTGAAAATTGACCATTTATTACCACTCTTGGTTTCCTATAATTTAACCATTTACTGATCCTTTGAGAACCTGCACTCCTAACCCAAGACAGCTTAGTTTTCCTAAGAGTCTTTGATAAGAGACCTTATCAAAGGCTTTCTGAAAGTCTGTGTATGCTATATACAAAGGCTCACTCTTGTCAACATGTTTACTGAAACAGTTTAAGAACTATAGTAGAAGGGAAATCATTGCCTCTCCAAAGTCATGTTGCCTCTTCCTCAACACATCATATACATCTAAGTGTCTAAATTTTTTTCTTTACTATAGCTTCAGTACCAGGCAAACTGTAGAAGTTAGGCTTACTGGTCTGTAAATGCCAGCATCTCCTTTTTCTACAATTGGGGTTAGCATTAGCTACCCTCCAGTCATCCAGTATGGAGGCTGATTTAAGTAACAGGTTCCATAACATAGTTAGTAGTTCTGCAATCTCCTATTTGAGTTCCTTCAAAACGCCTGGGTGAATACCATCTGGTCCTGAAGACTTACTGATGTTTAAATTATTCATTTGTTCAAAAACCACCTCCACTGGCACCTCAGTCTGGCATAGTTCCTCCGATCGATCACCTAAAAAGAACAGTCTGGATATGGGTATCTCCCTCACATTCTCTATGGCAGTTATGACTCAAGTGCTACCCCTACCTCAACTGCCATCCACACACAAGAGTCTCTAGCCCAAGGTAAGTTGTGTTTGAAACTCAACAAGTTGGCCAGGAGTGCATGCACAAGAAGGGTATAAAACTTGAGTGATGCTAACATTCAAGCTAGTCATGCAGAGAGGACACAACAGCTTCAGCTGCAACTATTTATCAACAGCTAACCCATGCTGCTAAACAAATCACTAACTACAGTTTTGCTTTGAAGTGTAGTTCCTGTCACTGGAGCTACACTAGCTCAAGTGCCGTATCTCACGTGCTCACTCAAGCTAACTGTTATGACGACTTAATTATGAGACTAGGCTTACCCCTTTAACAAGACTTTAGAACAGGGGTGGGGAACCTCAGTCCCAGGGGCCAGATGCAGCCCAGGGCTTGCCTGATCTAGCCTCTGAGGCTCAGGACCCCCCCAATGTGAGAAAAATACACGTGAAATACAGAGTGGTTGACAATAGTAAGGGGTTGACAAACAGACAGGTTGACAATCAATAGAGAAAAGGAGAAAGACACTCTCATATTCCCCTTGCACGCCGGAGCCGAGGGGGGGCCCTACCCCCCAGAGCCTAGAGGGTTGACAATCAAAACACTGATGCAGTATTAAATTACCATTTTCTAGTGAAGCAGCTATTTGGTTTCTGCCACACCTATATGCAAAAAAAAGAGAGGGGACACATTATAAAGAGCAAAACATCTGGTGTTATTTGAACTCTAGTAATCTGAAACAAATATAACCAGACTACTTCACTATTAGAAGAAAAGGCCATCTGCTCAGAAAGAGTAACAGTAAGCATCAGAAATAGAGACCACCATGCCAAAATGCAAAACACAGGTTGAACCTCTCAGATCTGGGACTCAAATCCAGCAGGACCACGGATGTTGATGTATCAAAGAGCACCAGAGCCAGCTGAGCCAACACAGGGGCTGGGAAGCCCCGGCTGGACCAGGCAGCATCTGGGGAGCCCCCACTTTGGCTGGGAAACCCCCAGCATTAACGGGCCCAGGTGGCCCTGTCCAGGAACTCCTGAAATTCCCCAGTGGCAGCAGGGCCAGGGTGAACAGGCAGACTCCACTGGGGAATCCCCTGGATGAAGCAGGGCTGTCAGGGGTGGGCAGCCCTCACCAGGGAACCCACGGAACCTCCAGCAACAGCGGGGTGATCCTACCAGCAGGGCCGTGTGGCAGGGCGCCCCCGGCTGGGGAATGTCCAGCAGCAGCAGGGCCAGCAGCAGCCAAGTAGCTCCAGCTTGGGGAACACCCTGCAGCAGCGGGGCTAGCTGCAGCCAAGCAGTCCCCATCAGGAACCCCAGGAGAACCTGGAGCAGTGGGCGGGCAAAAAGAGTGGGGAGCCACATGGGGCCAGTGTTAGCAGGGCCAGCAACAGGGATGGCAGCCCCAAGGAGAGGGGTCTGGAGCGGGGCAGCCAGCAGAGGAGCACTGATCTCCCTGGTCCGGGACAGCTCAGGACCCGAGGATGCCAGACCAGGGGGGTCCAACCCGTAGTAAGAAGAGGTGAACTTAACATTACATGGCCTCGCTCTTAACAGAAATACTTATGAATTCTCTGACCACCACAACAAGATTTTGACCACACTTCTCAAGCTTGTAAAGAAACATGACAAAGAGCACCAAGGTAAGTAAGGTAACAAAAAACACAGTTGGATCAAGAGAGTCCATAAAACTCCTGTGGCAAACTCACTGTAAAAACACAGCATCCACTCCAGCAACATTTCACACTCTACACAAAGTCTGAATAATTACTCATACTACTTTAAGCCCAAAAGAAAAATCTTCCAAAAGCTAAAATTTGCCATGCCTACTACAGCAGTTTCTTTTTCAACAGCTATAATAGTGCTGCTGTCAGAAAGAAAACTGAGCCTGTATGCCAAAATCGATTCAAGAAGCTTTTAGACACACAACAACACAGCATCTGAGGATAATGAGAGCTGCAATCATTCAAACTGACAGCTTAGATGTCTAACAAATATAAGGCGAGTTCCAAGAATTTACATTTGCTCATCTAAACCTAAGTTGACAATCCTTGGGATGCATAGAAGAGCATTTGAATTTTCTTTTGGACACAGAAATCTCCTTTTAGCTTATAGATCAACACTCAGAAATGGGAATTAAATTTGAAAAAAGATTTTAGCATTTCCATTTTACCAAAGTAAGATGCTAGTAAGAGCTCTGTTCAAATTACATCTTTCAAAACATATATTTTTGTACCAAAACTAAATGTTAAATAACTACCACATAATTATTTCTCAAAAGTATAGACACAGATATATACAGATAAATGTAATTTATTTTCAGTGCCATTTGCTAGTTAAAATGGAAAAATACACTACCCAGTGCTGCCACACACTGGGGGTACTCTGCCATGGTGCATATTTATGTTCCCTGTAAATATCATAATAGAAATAGCTATGTGCAGCATTATCTTTTAAAACCTATTAAATATACTCCTACAGGAAAGGACTAAAGAGCATTTTTTACCTTTTTAAAGTTATGCAAGCAGTTTTCCTCAAATACTGCATAACAACATTCTTGATATATAGCAAAACTTCTACCAGAGAGGAATTAGGACCTTGACAGCATAAGGTAAATCTCTGCATGTGTTAAAAATGTAGACCTATAATTTGCTCAAGATAACTTCAAATAATATAATTTTCAAGTATCTGCAGTATTTTATGACTGCGTAATCCACTCCCCCTATGAAGCCCTCTCCTTATTCTCCATTGTTCTGTATAGTAAATTCAAAATTCTATCTTAAATTTTGAGGCCTTCCATCACTCAATCTCATGTGCATGCTTGACCTTTTCTCACCACATTCTCTGCCAAGGGGTTCTTTCTTCTCCTCTTCATATGAACAACTCTGTGTCTTCTTCCATGCCATCCAGCCCTTACACTTGGCATGCTCCCACAAAATTCATTCGCCAAGACTTCACCCCAATCTTTCAGATTTACACTCCTGCTACAAAGTTTACAATAAATGACTTAAAACTAGTCTTAAGTGTGCATGAACTGAGACTGCATGTTATTTATGTTACCCTACCCAAGTACTCTGAACTCTATACTCAAATACTTCAATCTTCTTCTCATCTGATTACTTCTCATCTGATTATTTCAATGTGCAACTTCCATAACTTTACACAGAAATAAATCAAATTCATTGATATGTGGCATAAGTTTTGTACCATCATTTTCCTTTTTAACACTAATATTATATACTAGCAGAAATACCTGGCGTCGCCCGGGGAAAATATAGTAAAAGGTGTGATGAATGAACTATGTCAATTACATTAACACAGCATATTGTATTAGAAATCCTTTAAAGAAATTAACATAGCTAGTGATGTGCTTACAAAACGACAAATCCCATAGGGTCTCTTTTCTCAATCCCCACAAATCAGGAAGGCCCATCTTCCCTTAAAGACTCTGTGCAAGCCAATGCCTGCAGCCTCCTTGCCAGAAGCCCTGAGAAATGGAAGGGATGTCTCCTGGGCTCTGCAGCAGCAGCAAATCACTGCTCCCCAAGTAGTCACTCCCTGAGTGCCTCCATGGGGCAACGTGAATGGACTTCCTAGCGGCAGCTGGACCAGTTGCATTGATCAGACAAAAGCGAAACACCTTCAAACCAGGTGCAATTAGTGATATCTAGATGATCAGAACATGCAGCACCTGAACATACCTGTTCTAATGAGAATAGGCTGCTCTGAATGTACCATGTCCTCCTCAGGCTCCACGGTGCTCAAAACCTTGCTCCTACCCACCTCCTCTTTGTACTGTGAGCTGAATCCTGCAACGTGCACAATACTTGTGGTACTTGCTGATGATACACAGCCCAGGCAGGAGAATGCATGCAGCCCAAAGGAGGGCGAGTGATGGGATGGCTTGTTTGGGTGTGAGGGGAGGGAAGCAACTTTAATTTCCAGAAGGGGTTCAGTCGGAGCCCGGCTGTGTGAAGATGTTGAGAGGCTGTGACAGCTGGAGGCTTCTACCAGCCACAATTAGCAAGGCTACACCCCGCCAGCATCAGCCACATTTGGGTCTGGACTGGAGACCAGCTGGTGCCCTAGTATAGGGGAGGTTGATGATTTTCTGTCCCACTGCCGCCTCTCCCTCATGGGCTTTCCCTTGATGGTGCTGCAAGTGCCTACATGCCTTATCCTCTAGGATCTCGTAGCTGCAGTTTGTGTAACACGCTTAACAGAAGAGTCCACCAAATGCCTATGATCAGGCGCTACTAAAAGATAATTTATCAATGGGTCCAATTGGGGTTCTGGGGGAACCGATTTCGAGATCTAACCAATCCAGTTATTCAAGTTAGGAAATCAGTAGTATTTGTGCAAAATTGGTGTTTCTAGCTCTTACCGTTTCGGAGATCTTTCAGGACAAACAAACTTTCAGAAATATTTATAAGATATATATCCACAGTTCAACCTCTACAATCAAAATCACAGCTATTCAAAATTTCTTTTTAACTAAAGGAAAGTAGTGATGACCCAATATGAGATACCAATCACACTGAAAGATTCTTTGACTAAACACATTTAGTTGATGCCTCCTGTAACAACCACCACCTCAAACATGAACTAACTTAAAATAAAGTTATCTACCATAGCTAAGCAAATTTCTGTTCAACGGCTGTATGTCCCACTTATGAATACAAATAAGTGTACATACACCAAATACAAATGCCTCCTTCTATAATAAACAGTGCCCAGTAGAGCGGCAACAATTGCTCGAAGTTACCTAGGATTTAAGCAAAATACAAAGGACTGTTCTGTTTCCATAAAAACACTAAATGGCACCAGTCTCCCTCACGTTAAGAGATAATCTATCCAAACAGAAAATATTTGTTTCCTTCAATGTTTTCCACCATCCTAAATGTTAAGGCAAGAACCACAAGAGGCAGTAAAATAGTGCAAGACATAATGCAGTATTTTAAAACATTAGCTCCTCACCATATCTTTCGAAGAGAAGCTAGGGCACCATGGCATGATCACAATGCTAAAACACTAAAGGGCTATAAAATCTCATATTAGCTTTCTCCAAGGCTTCTGAACACTCTTTGAAGCAATTTGCCACATCTTGAAATTGGAGTTTAAAAAAAATGACAAATCTCCACCAGCAGATGGCATCACTGCATCAAAGACTCAAGTGGTAACAGAGACATAGGTACAAGTTATTTAACTGCTGGTTTAGATTGAACATAGAAGAAACCCCTGAAGTTTTCACAGATATTCACCGCCACATTTATTCAGTAATGAAGAATTAATACAATTCTGGAATATGCCATTCTGTAATAAAAGAAGTTCTGCTTCTGCTGTAACAGAGCAATAGCAATAACACTCAAACACCATTTTTGTGTGCTATATTGAGTAATTAACTATATTGATACACAACACAATGTTGTGTGCAGGGTGGATAAAAATCAATTTGTAAAAAAGGTCAAAAAATCATTTCTGATTTTTTTTTAATCAATAAAATACTAAATTTCTCATTTAAAAATAACAGTTGCAATTAAATCTCAGCACTAACATGCTGTACCTACTTTTACAGTCTCAAAAATGAATTAATGGCCTTAGTCTGTCCAACCTAACAGCTCCTCTTCTTGAAAGTTCTGAGTCTTTGATTCCGTTCCTCAGCAGACTAACATGTGCAAAGATACACACAGGCTAGATAGGATTGTTTTTGTTCTTCTGTGGTAGTGGACCTGGGCCGAGCATAGCAGAGTTAGTTAAGACATGGTCTAAAAAAAAAAGACACAATATATAGGAAAGGATGGAGGCAGCATAGAAAGGAAGAGTGGAGTGGAGCCAACAGAAAAAGGGAAGACCTTGTTCAGCACGCACACAGCTTCCTATATTCCCCTGAACTTTTGCCATAGAAAAACTGCCATGGCTTCCGGATGTAAAAGAGTCCCCATCTGGGAATATTTTGAAGAAATGTATTTCCTGTGTAAAAAAGGAAAATGTGTCAAGTGTAAGCAGTGCAAGAAGAAAATGCAGGGCCTAGCTGCAAGAATGCAAGAAACCTCATAAGGTAAAGTGCTTAGTGGGAGAAAAATAATGTGGATGAAGATGTGGATCAACATTGCACAGCAAGACTCTCGCTATGCCTTTTAGTGCAAGTGTGATTTATCAGGAAAATTCCTAAGCTGTTTGCTATGTTGGATGTTACTAGAAAAAAAAAAGTGTAGCTACCTAATCTTTATGGCTTCTTTCAGTAGGTTTAGAATCCATCACTCCAGTATATGATAGAGAAAGCTGCATTAAGAGAAATCTAGAGTTGCCAGTTGCCACTGAGTGTCATTTTCTTATGTATACATGCTAGGGGGCTGTGCCCCATTTGCTACACTTGCCAGGTGTAGGCAACCCTAGCTCTCCCCCCATTCACCAGGGAGGGCCAGGCTGCAGCCACAGCAGCCCAGGCCCCTTTTCCCTCTCCCTGCCCCGCCAGCAAGAGCCTCTTCTTCCTCCCCTGCTGCGCCAGCCCAGGTCCCCCTCTTCTTTCTTCTCCCCCCGCCACCATACCAACCCAGGCCCCCGCTTTTCCCTCCCTCCCTCAGCTGTGCCAGCCCAGATCCCCCCTTCTCTCTTCCCGCCCTCCCCCACAACAGCCCAGGGCCCTTTTCTCTCTTCTCCCCAGCCCCCCACCTCCGCCAGCCAGGGCCCCTTCTCCCTTCCACCAGCCAGGGTTCTTTCTTTCTCCCCGCCCCCTCCCCCAGCCCCTTCTCCCTCCCGCCCCCTGCTGCACCAGCCCGGGGATCTTTCTCTCCCTCCCCACCCTACACTGCGGCCTAACCCTAACCCCTGTGAGTGGGGACAGGCTGCGCCATGAGCCAGGCCCAGCTCCAACCCCCATGGGCATGGACAGGCTGCACTACGAGCCAGGCCTGGCTCGCCACGTGGCTGCTGAAGAGAGTCAGGCCTGTGCCAGGCCCTGTTTTCTCCTGGCCCACCCGGAGTGGTCGAGCCTGCCTTCCCCCCTGGCCCGTCAGGAGAAGCAGGGCTCAAACCGCACTGAGCCCGGTGAAGGGGAAGGCTGTGGCCATCAGCAGCCCCAGCCCTCCACATGGACCCTGGAAGGGTCAGGCTGGGGGTGGGTGGGGCATGTTCCTGTGATGCAGTCAAGACTATGGCTCTGGCTATCATCCAGATCATGTGGTATGTGGCACTGCATATGAACACAAGTGCTTAACCTAGAAAATGAAGCTTGGTTGGAACTTCCATCATTGGTCCTCGTGGATTTTCTGGAGTTTGGCAGTCATCTACAAGGTTCAGTTTGCCATATACATTTTATACTTGCGAACAGATAGTAGAAAAAAAAACAGGTTTCAGAGGTTCTTCTGACGGACCTCTTTCCACCTCCTCAGATCATCGTCCTTTTGCTGACCCAGAAGATGGGCTCATCTACTGTTCGTATTCTGGCACCACCTGCGTATCTGATATGCTGAGGGGTAGATATCTGTCACCATTTGGCCAGGCTGCAGTTTACTCCTGACGCACCATTCACTGTCAGATATTTCTTTTCCAGGAGGAGAGGCATGCAATACTTGAAGGGCTTCATCTGAATTCTAAGACATCTTATTTGAAATTTGGAAGCAAAGTGGTAGACCCGGTATTTCAGAACTTTATCTCCAACAGCAGCCAATTTCAGAAAATGAAAAAAAAAACCCTAAGTAGGGGCACATGGGCTCAACTGTCTCGCATGAAGGTCTCATTCTAACCTCTAACTGTTTAAAAATTAATTTAAGCCTGAAGCATATTTTATATTCATTCCAAACTCCCTCCCACTTTTTTATTAGCTATTAGGGTCCTACCAAATTCATGGCCATGAAAAATGCAACATGGGCTGTGAAATCTAGTCCTTGTGTACGTTTCTCCTATACTATACTGATTTCATGGGGAAGACCCACATTTCTAAGACATGGACGCAACCTAAAAGCGGACTGCAGAGAATGTTGCAAGGTTATGTATGGTAGGGGGAATTCCAGTATTTACATTCACATCTTTAGAGCTGGGTAGCCAGAGAGTGGCAGCTGCTGGTCAGGCACCCAGCTCTGAAAGCCGCACCGCCAGAAGCATCTACAAGTATGGGTAGTAATAACATATCATATCATCCTTACTTCTGTGCTGCTGCTGTCTTCAGAACTGGAATTCCCAGCTACCAGCCGCTGCTCTTAAACCACCCAGTTCTGAAAGAAGCACTGCAGTCAACAGCAAAGCAGAAGTAAGAGAGGCAATACAACAAGTCCCCTACAATAAGCTTGTCCCCTCACCCATGCCTTTGTATTTCAGGACCCGGTAATTACAACATTCTGAAATTTCAGATTTAGATTCTGAAATCATTTTTTTAAAATTCTATGATAATGAAATTGACCAAAATGTACCGTGAATTTGGTAGGGTCCTATCTAAAACTCTGCATATTCTTCTCTATCTGAACATCAATGAATTTTGTCAAGATTGTAGGTCTTACCAACATCCTGTGTTCATGAATTCCACTATCTAACAACTCATTGTTGGAAAGAATTTTCCCTTAGTTCTTGTGACGAGACTGAAGACAATTTCATGCTCCATCTTCTCTTGGCTATTGATTTTCTATACTTTGATCACTTTCACTTACATTGGACTCTTTCATAAAGTCAACAATTCAATTTGTTTGCACACACTTGAGAATTTTTCCATATTCAGTCTCACTGGCTAATCCAGTTTAATTGTGCAATATCCTCTTTGGAATGAGTGACCACAGTGCTGTACAATGTATTCAGATGAAAGCAAACCAATGTTTTACATAAAATTTTATGCATTATTCTCCAACCACCCTATGGAACACGGGTCTTTATTGACTGGGCCAGCACTTAAGTCCTTTTCCTAAACTCGTAATGCTAACTGAGAACCTGTAAGTCAGCAGTGTCCAACCAGTTCTGAAGCAGTCGTCACTACAGTAGCTAATGCTATAGTGAACTAACCACACTTAACCAGCCAAATAGCCACACATGGTTAGTAGATAGCATGTTGGACACCATGGCTGGAAGCAGTACATAAAACTCACCCATACTCACTCAGATTTATGGTCAGAAAACTTATCCGAAAGGTCAAGTTTTCCATAACTATCAAAGCTAGACGGCAAAGCCGTCTAGCAATTGCCAATACTATAAAAAGCTTCAGGGTACTCCCCACCAGCAGAACTCATGGTCACGCTAGTCAGGCCATAGCTACCTTATGGGTAGAGGGGGGATTACAGGGTTTCAGCAGGACAGTGGAGTGAGATCACCACCTGACTGACCTTCCGACCATCTGAAAGGTGCAAAATGCTTGATTGACATCTGCCAATGCTGGGCTCCCTCCTAGAGGAAGGCACTGAGGAGTCAGTCTGCACAGATGAAGAATTCCTGGATGAACAATCCAACAGGCTCTGCTGCTTGGAGCCCATGGATCCAAATTGCCACATATATAAATACAGGAAGATTTTCCCTTACCTGTAAATGGGAATGTTGATAATGAAGAACACTCCCAGATGTTTCAGAGCTAATATTTATAAGTAACTTAGTTGTCAGCCTCATTATTTGTTTAAAAAAACTGAAGTCCAGTCTCTGGGAGTTTGTTTCTGCTATGTTATCACGAATCTGTTCAAAATCCAACACGTAACAGAAGCCAGCCTGTAGAAGTGGTGCAACTGGTAAGGCAGTGGAAAAAAACTTTTTTTTGGAGGCCCTCTCACTACATCTAGCAAAATCAATCACCAGAGGAAAACCAAGTCCAGACTGTTAAATGAGTAGGAGCAAAAAAAAAAAAAACACAAAAAAAAAAACAAAAAAAACACACCACACAAAAATCTATTCAGGTACAATCATCTCTACTGCTTGTTTTCAATACTCCAACCTTTTTGGTACTAAATGGCTATTTTCTCTTCCTGCACTATTTTACGGAAATATAGAATCAACAACCATAAAATGGCATACATACCCACTACAAAAGCTCAAGCTCAGAGAATCAACAGATACATTAATTAGGGATGTTAACAGGTAGTTGACTGCATGATTACCCCATAAGCCTAGGCTTATTAGTTAATCTAGTTGACTACACGCACACCCCCTTGCTGCCTCTGTATCAGAGGCAGCAAGGGGTGGGGGAGCCGGAGCCAGTGCTTGTGAGGAGCTGGCTTTAAGAAGGCTCCCCACAAGCATTGAATCTGCCCGCCCCCTCCATCTCCACGCTGCTGAGTCTGATAGAGAGGCAGCTCCATAGAGTGAGAGGGGGGCAGGCTGGAGCCGACACGCACTAAGAACTGGCTTTTAAACAGTGTCCCCATGCATGCTGGCTCCGTGGACCCGTCTGTACCCCCTCTCTCTGCTACAGAGGCAGCGGGGGGGAGGGAGAGGCAGGAGCCAGTGCTGGGGGGAGCCTGATTAAAAGTCCATTCCTCCCAGCACCAGCTATGCGGTGCCAGCTACCCATCCTCTCCCACGCTTCTGCCTCTATCATGGGCAGAGTTCCCCACCGACGGAGGCTGCTGCTGTGGAGTGACTGTGGACAAAGGCTGCATCACAGGGTGGCAGGCATCCGGTCCGTGTGGGGAGCTGGTTTTTAAACTGTCTCCCCGACGGACCGGCTCCCGCCTGCCACCCTGCGCTAATGCCTCTGATAGAGAGGCAGCAGCCCAAAGAGGCAGGGGGCTTCCCAGGAGTGGGGTCGGGAGCGCACTGGCTGCCAGCCCCACCCGCGGGAACTATCAAATAGTCATGTAATCACTAAGATTTCATGCAGTTAACTCAACTATTCTATTACACAATCTCTAACATCCCTAATATTGAAATCAACATTATACCACTCTATTTATGCATACAGGCAGTCCCCGGGTTACGTACAAGATAGGGACTGTAGGTTTGTTCTTAAGTTGAATCTGTATGTAAGTCGGAACTGGCGTCCAGATTCAGACACTGCTGAAACTGACCGCCAGTTCTGACTTACATACAGAATCAACTTAAGAACCCCAGGCGTCCCCAAGTCAGCTGCTGCTGAAACTGATCAGCAGCTGATTCCAGGAAGCCCGGGGCAGAGCAACTCTGCCTGGGGCTTCCTGTAGTCAGCGCTGGTCAGTTTCAGCAGAAGTTGACTTGGGGACGCCTGGGGCAGAGCAGCTGGGGTGCTACTGGACCAACCCAGCAGCACCCCATCTGCTCTGCCCCAGACGTCCTGATTCAGCCGCTGCTGAAACTGACCAGCAGCGGCTGAATCAGGACCTGGGGCAGAGCAGCTGGGGTGCTGCCGGGTTGGTCCAGTAGTGCCCACGGGCGCTGCAGGACCAATCGGCAGCACCCCAGCTGCTCTGCCCCAGAGTCCAAAACAAAAGCCGGGTCTGCTGGGGGGGGGGGGGAGCACACTACCTGCCCCCCCCCCCCAGCAGACCAGGGACACGGGGAGCAGAGCTGCAGCGGCAGCGGGGTGCCGCGCCTCTGAGGCTTTGCTCTGGCAAAGCCTCAGAGGCGAGGGACCCCGCCACGGCTGCGGCTTCAGTCTGGGTGCCTGTGGTCTGCTGGGGACGGTCCCCAGCAGACCACAGGCACCCGGACTGAAGCCGCAGCCGCGGAGGGTCCCGCGCCTCTGAGACTTTGCCAGAGCAAAGCCTCAGAGGCGCGGGGAACCGCCGCTGCTGCCGCTTCAGTCAAAGCGGCAGCAGCGGCGGTTTCCCGCGCCTCTGAGGCTTTGCTCTGGCAAAGCCTCAGAGGCGCGGGACCCCCCCCGCGCTGCGGCTTCAGTCCGGGTGCCTGTGGTCTGCTGGGGACCGTCCCCAGCAGACCACAGGCACCCAGACTGGAGCGGCAGCAGCGGCAGTTCCCGCGCTTCTGAGGCTTTGCTCTGGCAAAGCCTCAGAAGCGCGGGAACCCGCCCGGTGCCCCTGGTCTGCTGGAGACGGTCTCCAGCAGACCAGGGGCACCGGAGCAGCTTACGAACGGGGCTTTCTCGCCCCGACTTCCGGGGCGAGAAAGCTCCGTTCGTAAGTGCGGATCCGACATAAGTCGGATCCGCGTAAGTCGGGGACTGCCTGTATTTTTCAGAGCAATTTTTCAAAAGTGATTAATTCTGCTGGCAAGGAGCTTTTTCCTATTGTAATTTGTAAAACATCTTTCAATACCACAAGCATGCTAAAACAGCTCCAAACATCTAAGTACTTCGCAAGTCCCAGATTTTGTTGCGTTTAATTAGGTGTTCATCTTCCCACAAGCTATTAGTCATTGTTTTGGAACTCAATATAAAATTGAATACCTACAACTGTTAAAGTAATTTTAAAAGTTCCGATTTCAAAGCAGGAAAATTCAGAGTTGTGTCTTTTCCTCTGAATCTCTGTCCTTAGTTAAACCCAACGTTATCATAGAACTGTGGTGTCTAACACACGCTAGCCACTAGCCACAATGTGGCTACTTGGACAGTTGAGTGTGGCTAATTCACTATGTTGGCTACCAGTTCAGAACTGGTTGCACACCATGATTATAGATCAATGAAAACAGAATAGGACCATATGTATCTGTGCCTGAAAATTACAGCACGCATTGAGACAAGTATTAAAATTTCAGCATTGCAGATAAACACCATTGCTTTAGTCAAAAACTTGACTATAAAACAGTGCTTCCCAAACTGATCCATGGCTCCCTTGGGTTCACAAAGCAGCAGTACTTAGGAGATAAGGGAGGGACACTAAGGGAGAGACATGCACATCTTATGTTTATTGTGGAACAATTTTTTCCAACTGTTAAACTAACACGTAAGCTAGTCTCAGCAGAAGACAATAGTGATTTTAACAATATTAAAAAGAAAAGTAGATAATATGACACTTCCGTCTTATGATTGGATTTTTCAGGTCTTGCTATTACTGCCAAAAGTCTATAGCGATAACGAATTATTTGTTTTCAAAGGTTAGGAAATTAAAGTATGAGGTCCAAGAAACTACTAAGACCTTTAGAAACCAAACAGCCAGAATTTGTAAACAAGAGCCCACAAAGAACAACTGAAGCAACAAAACCAAAGTTACGTCTAAAGAGCAACTATTCCTCAAAAAGCCTTAAAAGTCATGGGAATTGCATAGCGTAAACAAGTGTACAACATTGGTGAAATTCTTCTATTACCACCAGCAGATAGAAATATGATGAGGAATAAGCATCCATGCCATGGGGGGGGGGGGGGAGAGACAGGGGAAATCAGTCCTACATTAAATATAATCTATCAATGCATGGATAATCTTGAAGAAAATGTCCCCAGCTAGTCGATAAAACATGTTAAGAAGAGTCCATGTTTTGCACTGCAGCTTGATAAATCTATAGACAAAGCCAACATGGCTCAGCTTCTATGTTACGTAAGACTTGCTCAAGCAGGCACAGTAGCTGAAAAACTTTTATTTTGCCAAGAAAGCCCAACCTCAATAACTGTTAAGAAAAATAGTCAAAATCCTCCATAAATTCATAGTGGGTGAATGTCTCCAACTGGGCTGTGCACGTGAATGTGCATTTGGAGCAGCAGCCATGACTGAAGAGTGAGGTTGCTGCATGAAGTGGTATAAGCTTCAATTTAGACACACTACATGATTCATCACCAAGCTTTGAAATAAAAGAGGTTGCAAGCTTAAGTACTGTAACTGGTTAATTTTATAAAATCCCAGCAGTGAATACATGGTATATTAGTATTCTGTGCAAAGAGATGGGCTCTGCTCACACTCAACTTGTTTCACAAAGGAGATTGGCATGTGGTAAAGTGTTACAACACATCTTTGAATTGTTATACAAAATGAGAATTTTCTTCTTTGAGAAAACATATCTTGCACATTACATGTACAATGCACGCTGGCTGACTATTAGTTTAGCTGGTGGACATATTTGTCCCACTGAATACACTAAAGTTAAATCTTCAAGGTAAAAATCAAATAGATTGATATGAAAGGTAACTGGTGGGTTCAGGAAGGTTTGCCTTTAAAGAGGTCACATGGAAAAGGAAATTACGAGGATCCCATGTTATGGGACATTTAAAAAGAATGGAATTAAAAGTGATCAAAACACTATTGAAGACCAAATATTAACTCATTTGTCTGAATTGTATTCCAATTTTCATTATTTTTTCTTGGAGTCGTATACAAATATCCAGATACTGATTGTATTCAAAGCTCATTGTCAGTAATAGCTCACTCTATTCCAGTGTTAACTATCTCACTTTATGAACATCTTTTAGAACTGTTTAGTGATCACACAACGAAGCCCAAGTTTTCAAATTTAACTTACCAGGAGATGAAGCAGTGAAAGTGTTGCTTCCATTCACTTTATTATGTCTCTGAGTCTGGGTTTTCAGCAATGATTTATGTGATAACTAAACACAGAAATAGTTTAAGCTTGGAAAATGCCTTATATCCAGCACTATCAGAGATTCAATCCAAGACTGTGCTATCATGCAGTTCAAAACAGGACCATTCGGACCATTTGTCCAAACACAAAAAATACTTTTTTAAAAAATTACAATTCTAAAAATCTGAATTAGATCTGCTAATGTAATTAAACAAATTATATGCAGTTGAATAAAGTCACAAAACCATTCAAACTCTAGTGTCCCTCCTAAACTCATTGTCATGAGTTGGGGATGGGGAGTATATTCGGTTGTGGTAAGCCACAATCTTTTAAAATCTCTCTAAAAGGGCTGCAGAACTAAACATTTTGTCAAGCACACCTTTAGAAAAGTTACTTGGTAACAAATTTAATTTCTAGGTCCTTCAGTAAATATTACAGAAAGTGCCAATAGCGCCAAAGAGTAAAAATTTATCATATCACTATTTAATATGAAGTGGTTATGAGTTAGCATTTCTGGAAACCCATTAAATAGTATAAAAAAAGTTACCTCCACTAACTCAATAGTTAACTTAAGAACACTAATAAAGCAGCAGTCTAGAACTAAACACCTCCACAGTTTTTTTTTATTTATAAAAATAGCCCGTTTCATTTGTGCATGATGTAGAACTAATCCTGAAATCAGCAGTTGGATGCCAAGATACTAGTCAGAGCATTTTTTCTTTGTTTTGTTACAGAAAAGTTACAACCCCTAAGAAAGATTATATATCTAAGAGAAACACTAGTAGAACCAGGTCTGTAGACAGCCACCAAACTAAGCCAGAGTACAATTAAACCAAATAAACATGTCAGTCCACTGACATGACTAATGGACATAGATTAAAACTATGTTATGTGCAAACACTTCATTTTACAATCAAAATTATCAGTAATGAAAACGCATAGCTTTTGTTCTTCAAAATGAAATTTACATCTTTAAACTGTCCATTTGAAGCCAGATATATGTCACTTCCAAAAAAAAATAAGATACTAACATGTGTCCAAATTTCCATAACTTGGCCTTTCCTAGAGCTGAGAAGTTATGTATTCATGTTGAATCCAGTTTAGGATTTGGCTTTTTTCACAACTCGGGGCAACTGCACTTGTATTTCCCCTCAGTTGTTCAGCAAAGGCACCCACTCTTGTCTTCCAGCTCCTCAGCCATTGCCTTTGATTGGAGACCCACATTTCTCCTCCTTTTGATTGAGGTATTCCTAGGCTGTATAGTTCCCTTTGTTCATTCTGTATTTCACAGCAAAGGCAGCCTTGCTAAACTGACCTGCTTGCTTCCCTTCAGGGTGATTGTCCACAAATCTTTATCATTCTTAATATAAAACTCATTACAGACAAAAAAAACATTAAAACCAATAAAACTCATATGCTAATAAGCTTATCAGACACCTCCTTGCATTAAATGCTGGCAGGCTGTTCTTCCAACCCTGTCCTAAGAATTGGGGCCCTTTGTGAACCAAGAGTCCTGCCAGTTGTCTGGATCAGGATGAAGGGAATGCACTCAATCAGCTTCAACTCAAACTTTCTATCCAAAAGTCCATCTTTGTCTGTTAGTCTCTGGAGAATCCAGTGTAAACTAGTATACACATCTCCCCAAGGGAGTGGCTTCAAACACTGATAACAGAGGAAGCTTATTAGCATCCCTCATCCCTTTTAGAGAAGCTACATCAAAATCCACAACACCATGTATACAATTTCAGTTTTAATATAATGTATGTGTTCACTCAATAAAGCTTATCTTAATTCTAAAAGGTTTATTTAAGATATTTCAGAATATTGTCAGGCTGTTACCGTTCACTCTCACTACTGCGGTGTACTAGATGCCGTGTAATGTGAAGTCATAGCCACTGGCCCAGAGGACTTACAATCTAAATTATACAAAGGATACATCACTGTACTTCTTTTTCAAATCTGTCTTTTTATTAAACCAATCCCACCGTATATATTACCAAGTTATATAACCTGAAAAAAGAATGAGCTTGACACACCAAAATTCTATCTTGGGTGGCCTATACAAACACATGATATACTGTAAATGGTCTCTGAAAATGGGAATAAAGCCTACTAATATGTGTGCTCCTAAGTACAGGAGAGCTATTGACCATGCATCTGTAAATGGAAATCAAAGGATAATTCTCATTTCTTCCCCAGTTTTGTAATTTTACATTTTTTTCCCCAGATACTTTGTCAATTATAGTACTTAAGAAGAAAGGAACATTAAGAACCAAACGTATCCATGTCAGAAAGTACGGTATCAAAAGCCATCAGGACTAGCTGGTCAAAAATTCTGACTTCTCAGCAGGAAAACGCAGATTCCAGGGAATTGACACATTCCATGGGAATGTGTCAATTCTGATAAAACTTCTCATGGAAACAAGCCAGACAAACAGGAAAGCTGGCTGCCTGGGGAATTGGGCATTCCCAGGAGACAGGTGTCCAAAGCAAGCTAAAATATTGCATTTTTTCCTGGCAGCTCTAATCATGATAAAGGGTCGATTTATTCTAATAGAAAAGTTATTGAAGAACTTTGCTCTACGTAGTTTTATTTGGAAAGCAGAAAAACAGAAAATATTCTCAGACTCACCAAACCAGCAGTAAGAGAAGGAGCAGATTGTCCCAGGGACTGGTTTCTCATGCGTACTAGGTTTGAGGTTTCACCAGATGGCTGCCATACTGATTGTCCCACTCCACTGTGCACGCTGCTAGATAACGGAAGCAGCTGCTTTCCTTTAAAAACAAAAGATGGTCTTAACTTTTTACTAGTTTAATGAAGTATAGGTTACATAATACAATGCTTAACCAAATGCAATGTATAATCCAATGGTTTTCTAATTCATAACCATTTTCAAGTCTCTTCTTCGAACCCTTTCTGATTTATCAACTTCCTTCTTGAATTAGCAACACTAGATCTGGACACAGTCTAGCAGTGATCGCAACAATGCCCTATACAGCGGTAAAAACATTTATACTCCTACTCAAGATTCCCTTGCGTATGAATCCCAGGATCAGATCAGTTATTTTTATCACAGAATCACACTCAGAGCTCATGGTCAGCTGATTACCCCCCATGACCCCAACATCTTTTTCAGTCAGTCTTCCCCATGCTAGGGCCATGGTCTACATCAGGGGTCACTAACGCGGTGCCCGCGGGCACCATGGCGCCCACAGGGGCATTTATGTGCGCATGCCGAGTAATCAGGTCCAGCCCACACTATTGTTACGCCCCCGCCCCCAGGCGCACAGCACGTGCACGGCCTCCGCAGCCAGGCACACAGCACGTGCGCCGCCCCCACCCCCCCAGCAGCCCCAAAAGGTTGGAGACCACTGGTCTACATTCTCTCTTAGAATGCAGCAACACTGCATCGTTATTTCAAGATATCTGCGAAATAATGAGAGCGTCTACACAGCCATTCCATTATTTTGAAATAGTTTCTATTATTACTTAATTAAGCTTGTCAGAATTTATCTGAGCATTATCTTTTATCCATAGTTAATTACTTTCCCTTTTTTGGCATAGACAGAGTGCAATGTCCCTGTTACTCACATTTCAAGAATCCCAAAACTGCTATGTCCAAGCTCACCAACATCTACTAGATCCCCATGCATAGTTCGAAAATGAAGCAGAGCCTATAGTTTTACTGCATTACATAAATACAGAACAACAAAATCATGTAAGACAGAAGTCCAGCAGCAGAGTGGGGGCTATCCTGTTTATTGCATTGAGTGTAACATGTATGATTACCTGCCCTGTGGGCGGGTGGGCCTGTGTGTGCACCCGGTGGAAGGAGTTCCTGACCCTCAGAGACCGAGATCGGGCTTTGGAGGCCAGGGTGGCTGAACTGGAGGAGCTAAGAGAGACCGAGAGGTATGTTGATGAGGGTTTCTGGGACACTGTAGTACCGTCCCACCTCTAGTCTGACAGCCCCAGCACTGTTAAGGAGGATGAAAGGCTCAGGGGAAGAGAGCAATCAATGGGAGCAGAGGCAAACCATCCCATAGTTGGGACCCTCCTTATGGTATCCTCTTGCACTGAGGATACCTCTCCGGGGGAGGGAACATCAGTTGCTGGAAGAGGCAGGTGTTAGTAGTGGATGATTCGATCATTAGAAACATAGATAGTTGGGTTTGTGATGACCGAGAGAACCATATGTTGACTTGCCTGCCTGGTGCAAAGATTGTCAAGTATCAGAGGTGTAGCCGTGTTAGTCTGAATCTGCAAAAGCGACGAGGAGTCCTGTGGCACCTTATAGACTAACTGAAGTGTAGGAGCATAAGCTTTCGTGGGCAAAGACCCACTTCGTCAGATGCATGTAGTGGAAATTTCCAGAGGCAGGTATAAATATGCAGGCCAGGATCAGGCTGGAGATGATGAGGTGGATCCAATCAAAGAGGATGAGGCCCACTTCTAGCAGCTGATCTGGAGGTGTGAATTCCAAGAGAGCAGAAGCTGCTTTTGTAGTTAGCGAGCCATTCACAGTCTTTGTTTAATCCAGAGTTGATTGTGTCAAACTTAAAGATGAACTGAAGCAAAATGCAGGACAATGTAGCACTTTAAAGACTAACGAGATGGTTTATTAGATGATGAGCTTTCGTGGGCCAGACCCACTTCCTCAAATTGGTTCCTGAGTAACCAATCCTTGCAACAAACCTCGGTGCCAACTCTGCCCACATATCTACACCAGCAACACCATCACAGGACCTAACCAGATCAGCCATACTGTCACTGGTACATTCTCCTGCACATCTACCAACGTAATATATGCCATCATGTGCCAACAATGCCCCACTGCTATATACATCGGCCAAACAGGACAGTCCCTACGTAAAAGAATCAATGGACACAAATCTGATATTAGGAATGGCAACATACAAAAACCTGTAGGGGAACACTTCAATCTTCCTGGACACACAATTGCAGATCTAAAAGTAGCCATCCTGCAGCAAAAAAACTTCAGGACCAGACTTCAAAGAGAAACTGCTGAGCTACAGTTCATCTTTAAGTTTGACACAATCAACTCTGGATTAAACAAAGACTGTGAATGGCTCGCTAACTACAAAAGCAGCTTCTGTTCTCTTGGAATTCACACCTCCAGATCAGCTGCTAGAAGTGGGCCTCATCCTCCTTTATTGGATCCACCTCGTCATCTCCAGCCTGATCCTGGCCTGCATATTTATACCTGCCTCTGGAAATTTCCACTACATGCATCTGACGAAGTGGGTCTTTGCCCACAAAAGCTTATGCTCCTACACTTCAGTTAGTCTATAAGGTGCCACAGGACTCCCCGTCGCTGGTACAAAGATTGCGGATCTCTCAAGGCATCTAGATAGACTTATGTGTAGTGCTGGGGAGGAGCCAGTGGTTGTAATACACGTAGGTACGAATGACGTAGGGAAGAGTAGGAGAAATGTCCTGGAGGCCAAATTTAGGCTCCTAGGAAGGAGACTGAAATCCAGGACCTCTATGGTGGCATTCTCAGAAATGCTTCCTGTTCCATGCACAGGGCCATGTAGGCAGGCAGAGCTTCAGAGTCTCAATGCATGGATGAGACGATGGTGTAGAGAGGAGGGGTTTAGATTTGTTAGGAACGGAGGACACTTTTGGGAGAGGGGGAGCCTATACAGGAAGGATGGGCTCCATCAAACCCAAGGTGGATCCAGAATGCTGGCACTACATATTAAAAAGCTTGAAGAGCAGTTTTTAAACTAAGAGATGGGGGAAAGCCGATTGGTGCGGAGGAGCACATGGATCGGACGGAGACTTCTCTTAGAGGAGAGTCCATTGATGTAGATTCTCTAGGTTTTAGTCAGAAAGAGAGGAGGGGAGACGATAAAGCATGGGCCAGATCAGACAAGAAACAATCACATATAAAAGAATCTAATATATCAGGGAAGGGCAGACAAATAAACAGTGGCAATTTTTTTTAAAGTGCTTCTACACAAATGCTAGAAGTCTAAATAATAAGATCAGTGAACTACAGTACCTCGTATTAAAGGAGAAGATTGACATAAGAGGCATCACAGAAACCTAGTGGAATGAGGACATTCAGTGGGACATAATCATACTGGGATATAAAAATATATCGGAAGAACAGAATAGGTCATGCGGGCAGCAGAGTAGCACTATATGTGAAAGATAATGTCGAATCAAATGAAGTAAAAATATTAAATGAATCAACATGTTCCATAGAATCATTATGGATAGTAATTCCATGCTCTAATAAGAATACAGGCAGTCCCCGGGTTATGTACAAGATAGGGACTGTAGGTTTGTTCTTAAGTTGAATCTGTATGTAAGTCGGAACTGGCATCCAGATTTAGCCGCTGCTGAAACTGATCAGTTTCAACAGCGGCTGAATCTGGACGCCAGTTCCGACTTACATACAGATTCAACTTAAGAACCCCAGGCGTCCCCAAGTCAGCTGCTGCTGAAACTGATCAGCAGCTGATTCCAGGAAGCCCGGGGCAGAGCAGCTCTGCCTCGGGCTTCCTGTAGTCAGCCGCTGGTCAGTTTCAGCAGTTGCTGACTTGGGGACACCTGGGGCAGAGCAGCTCGGGTGCTGCTGGGTTGGTCCAGTAGCGCAGCCGCTCCTCGGCGCTACTGGACCAACCCAGCAGCACCCCAGCTGCTCTGTCCCAGGCATCCTGATTCAGCCGCTGCTGAAACTGATCAGCAGCGGCTGAATCAGGACTCCTGGGGCAGAGCAGCTGGGGTGCTGCCGGGTTGGTCCAGTAGCGCCAAGGAGCGGTGCTGCGGGACCAACCGGCAGCACCCCACCTGCTCTACCACAGGCCCCGGGCTTTGCTCCACGTCTCCCTGGTCTGCTGGGGGGGGGGGGGGCACAAGCTGCGTCCCCCCCCAGCAGACCAGGGAGACGCTGAGCAAAGCGACAGAGGACCCGGGCCGGACCCGCGGCGCTTCCAGATCAGCCGGAAGCGCCGTGGGTCCGGCCCGGGTCCTCCGCCACTTTGCTCAGCGTCTCCCTGGTCTGCTGGCTCCCCCAGGGAGACGGGGAGCAGTTTTTCTCGCCCCGGAGGAGGCGGGCAGCGGGACCAGGCGTCCCGCAGCTCCAGTCCTCCGGGGCGAGAAAATTCCCGTTCGTAACTGCGGATCCAACATAAGTTGGATCCGTGTAACTCGGGGACTGCCTGTATAGCAGTAGGGATATATTATCGACCACCTTACCAGGACAGTGATACTGACGTTGAAATGCTCAGGGAGTTTAGAGAGGCTATCAAAATAAAAAACTCAATAATAATGGGGGATTTCAATTATCCCCATATTGACTGGGTACATGTCACCTCAGGACAAGATGCAGAGATAAAATTTCTGGATGCCTTAAATGACTGCTTCTTGGAGCAGCTGGTACAGGAACCCACAACGGGAGAGGCAATTCTCAATTTAGTACTGAGTGGAGCGCAGGATTTGGTCCAGGAGGTAACTGCTACAGGACCGCTTGGGAATAGTGACCATAATATAACAACATTTAACATTGCAGTGGTGGGAAGACCACCTCAGCAGTCCAAAACTCTGGCATTTAATTTCAAAAAGGGGAATTACGCAAAAATGAGGTGGTTAGTTAAACAGAAATTAAAAGAAGCTTCAAGGGGTAGCCAGGTTAGTCTGTTACAGAAAAAAACAACAATTGATTGGTTTCAAAGGGAAATCATGTCTTACTACTCTATTAGAATTCTTTGAAGGGGTTAACAAACATGTGGACAAGGGGGAACCAGTAGATACAGTATACTTAGATTTCCAGAAAGCCTTTGACAAGGTCCCTCACCAAAAGCTCTTGTGTAAATTAGGTTGTCATGGGATAAGAGGGAAGGTCCTTTCATGGATTGAGAACTGGTTAAAAAAAGACAGGAAACAAAGGGTAGGAATAAATGGTAAATTTTCAGAATGGAGAGGGGTAACTAGTGGTGTTCCCAAAGGGTCAGTCGTAGGACCAATCCTATTCAACTTATTCATAAACGATCTAGAGAAAGGGGTCAGCAGTGAGGTGGCAAAGTTTGCAGACGATTCTAAGCTGTTTAAGATAGTCAAGACCAAAGTAGACTGTGAAGAACTTCAAAAAGATCTCACCAAACTGAGTGATTGGGCAACAAAATGGCAAATGAAATTTAATGTGGATAAGTGTAAAGTAATGCACATTGGAAAAAATAACCCCAACTATACATACAATATGATGGGGTCTAATTTAGCTATAACTAATCAGGAAAGAGATCCTGGAGTTATCGTGGATAGTTCTCTGAAAAACGTTCACGCAGTGTGCAACGGCAGTCAAAAACGCAAATAGGATGCTAGGAATTATTAAAAAAGGGATAGAAAAGAAGACTAAGAATATCTTACTGCCCCATATAAAACTGTAGTACGCACACATCTTGAATACTGAGTACAGATGTGGTATCCTCACCTCAAAAAAGTTATTTTGGCATTAGAAAAGGTTCAGAAAAGGGCAACTAAAATGATTAGGGGTTTGGAACGGGTCCCATACGAAGAGAGGCTAAAGAGACTGGGACTTTTCAGTATAGAAAAGAGGAGGCTGAGGGGGGATATGGTAGAGGTATATAAAATCATGAGTGGTGTGGACAGGGTGAATAAGGAAAAGTTATTTACTTGTTCCCATAATATAAGAACTAGAGGACACCAGATGAAATTAATGGGTAGCAGGTTTAAAAACTAATAAAGAAAGTTCTTCTTCACACAGCCAACTTGTGGAACTCCTTGCCAGAGGAGGCTGTGAAGGCTAGGATTATAACTGAGTTTAATAAATTCATGAAGGTTAGGTCCATAAAAGGCTATTAGCCAGGTGGTAAGGAATGGTCCCTCTGGCCTCTGTTTGTCAAAGGCTGGAGAAGTATGGCAGGAGACAAATTACTTATGTTCTTAACTTTTAGATGTTCTAAGAATAGCTAAATCACAAGGATTATGAAGTGCTGAATATGAAGGTATTACCGTAATGGGGGCCAAAAGTATCAAAGGCAAACCACATTTCTAATTGCCTCCACTTTACTCTCAGTAGATTTTCCAGCATGTAACTCTTTGCCAATGGACCTGTAGCATTGTCAGATAGGGGCTTCCAAATGACCATCGTAACCTGCTCTTGGACCCAGTAAGCAGGCCTCATTCCTGTCTTTATGCTGGAGGGTCAGGACAAAGTGCTCACAAGGTTCCAAAAATGGAGCTTTCTTCATTTGACAGGTTTAGACTGACTGCTGTCCATTACAGGCCTGCAAGATGATACAGACCACCCATAGGTATTGTTAGCATAGGTTGCGGAAGGCTGTTTCTGCCCAGCTTGCCATGGCCCCACCCATGTTCCACCCCCAGGTCTCCTCTGCCTGGATCTGGTTTCCTCCTGTTTTTCCGTGGCAGAGCGGCTGATGTTCACAAGACCCAAAACAAGGGCCACCAGGGCTGGAGTCACGGCCACACTATGCCGCTCAGCTGGATGGCACTGAGCGCACTCCTACTGTGCTGCCTGCCCACCAGGTGCTGGGGGTACTAGGGATGTAATAGTGTAGTCGATTAATTGATTAACCAATAAGCAAAAGTTTATAGGTTTATGCTATGGGCTCTATACATCATCCTTCACATCCCCCGCCCCGCCAATACATTTGTTAGCACACTGGCCAGCAGCCTGGCTCAATCCCGGCTTGCACCAAGTCAAGGACCTACCCCTGCTGCGGTTCTGCATTTAAAGTGTATTAGGAGCCAGGCAGGCAGGCAGCCCAGCTCAGCTCCTGGACCCAGCGCAAGTTGGAACTCAGACCCCACCCCTGGACAGGGGCTGCTGCCACCCCACGCTGCTGCCTATGTATCAGAGGCAGCAATGCAGGACGACAGGCAGCCAGTCCACAAAGGGAGCTGGTTTTTAAACTGGCTCCCCTCATGGACCAGCTCCCACCTGGTAAACCACGATACAAATGCAGCAGTGCGGAGTGACAGGGGTCTTCTCAGGAGTGGGGCTGGAGTGCACTAGCTTCCGGCCTCACCCTCAGTGACTATAGAATAGTCAAGTAACCAATAAGAATTCATGAGGTTAATTGACTATTCAATTAACCGCAATTTAACGTCTCTACGAGGTACAGGTGGTGCTCTGGGCTCTACAAGTAAGAGGAGCAAAAGAGGAGGTTCAGGGAAGAGAAAAATGGGCTAAAGGCTCACTTCCCCCAATAGCTCCTTTACCTGCAGCTCATAAACATGGAGTGGTGGATTCGTGGCCCGGTTCCAGAAGTGCTGATCTACTCTGATAATTTCTCCCCCCACTCTCTCTGCAGGCTGCAACCCTGGTGACGTACTGAGGATGGGGTGGCCTCCTTCTAAGCCAGATGGGTAGGCACAATTACTCCGCCATACTACAATCTCACTAACACAAAACAAACTATTCTGTTGGTTTGGGTTGGTTTTTCTTTTTTTACTTCCGCTCAGCAGCAATTGTATCCTCCTCTGTGTTTTGCACAGCAGCAAGCACAACGCCAACAATTAATGACTCTTTGGTTTCACAGGAAGACAAGTTATTTAAGCAACTTCATTTGATAGTGCATCAATTATCAACAGTGTACCATATAAAGCAGCTTACCAGACAGAGAGCTGGCCAGGCTACCCCTTCGCAGTTTGCAGTCATCTTGACTTAGCTGGCGATGAAGTTTCATTTTCCCAGAAGATGAAAAGATGTCAGGGTTACTGAGCTTTCTGCAGAATAATGGAGTTGGTTCTGTTACCACATCCTTGAAGAAAACAACACAAACAAATGTCTTTAAGACACAAGGCAACAGGTTTCAGACAACAGACAATTTGCCTGCCCACTAATCACATAGGAATGGTCCATCCAGGCCTGCTGACAAGGGGAGACAGAGGAAGCAATTGCCCCAGGGCCCAGTGATTTAAAGGGGCTCCAGGCTGCCACCACAACTACTGTGGCAGCGATAGTGGCTAGAGCCCCAGGTCCTTTAAATCGGGGGTGGGGAACTTTGAGTCAAGGGCTGCTGACCCACAGAATAATCAGTTGCAGGCCACACGTAAGTGAGAATAAGCCTTTCAAAGGACGGCTAGAATCAGTATATAGCAGGAGCAGGCAATAATTTTTGACGGGGTGCCACTCCAAGATTCTACAAAGTGGTAGAGGGCTGCACTCTTCCATGATATTAATGAAGATGTGGGGTCTGGGATGGAAGTTGGGTGCAGAAGGAAGCTTGGGGTAAGGGACTGGGGTGCAGGATGGAGACTGGAGTCTGGGAGGGAGTTGGCATGAAGCAGGCGGTTGTGACCTAGAGCAGGCGACTGGAGCGCAGGTGTTTGGGGATATGACCTACAGTAGGAGGGGACTGTCATCTGGGGCAGGAGATTGGGGTGCCAGATCTGGGAGCAGGGAATCAATGTAAGAGGGGGAGAGAGGGTTTGAGTATATTGAGTGGGGGGGGGCAGAGAGATGGGGCAGGAAACAATTGGGGTGCCAGAAACAGGCTGTGGTCAAGAGACTTACTTGTCAGCTGCCAAACTAGCCTGCCTGCCTGTAGAGCTTAAAATGTTTCCCATACAGCCTGCCAGCCTTGCCATGTGCTTCATGAATAACTGAGCCCATGGCATGGAGTGGGGGGAATGTGCAAAGTCTCCTCCTGCCCTGCAAGGACCTCGGCACTTACAGTCAACTGCCAGCTGCTGCTCAGCTGGTGGGTGACTAAGCGCAGCACTCCCTTACAGGGCAGGGGCAAACGTCATGTGCTCTCCCTGCCCCCAAGCCCTTATTAACCTGAGAGCAGAGGGGAACACATGTAATCTCCTCCCACCCTCCAGGGGCCCAGATGCCCAAAGGGAACAGCCAGCTGTTCAGAACAGCTGACGGTTCTTTCTGCAGGGACAGGGGCGAACCCTTCATGCGCTCCCTACCCACAGGCCAATCGGGGACTGTGGGCGGGGAAGCACTGCAGTGTCCTGGCTCTGCCCCTTCCATCTGAAGCTCTGCCACTTCCTGGGCGGTCCAGGGCCACTTCAAAATCTTTCTTGTTATCACTACAGCTCTGAAAATCTGTGCATATCTGCAGATATAAATCTCCCATCCATTGCATCAATAATACTGTCAAAGAAGAAAAGGAGGTTTGTCTGGCATTAACGGTTCTTAACAAAATCCATATTGGATATTACAGGATGTAAGTGGAGTTCATGTTCATCTATTCTTACTGTTTCCATTACAATCAAATTTCCTTGAAGTGTGGTCACATCCACAGCATTATACATATTTGTACAGAGCCTAGCACAGTAAGGCCCCAGTCCTATCAGGGATACACGATCACTATCAAAAAATAATACTGGATCTGAAAAAAAATTTCTCCCCAAGTTTAAGGGACCCTTAATGGGTTTCTCATCTTCCTATGGAATTGTGCTTGTGTGTGGAAAAGAAAAAAAGATTAATAAAATTCAGGATCAAGTGGACATTTCCATGCAATCCATTTCCTTCAAAAGCATCTCTCAGCGTCTTTAAAAGGATCTCAGACTTTTCTAACTTCCATGTGACCAACTGAATATTTATTCTATCCATTCTGTTTAGGAGTAATGTGCCTAAGAGAAATTGAAACTAGATATTATAACACACCATAAATACTGTGTAATTATTTACCCTTCATAGGTCATGTCAACACTAATTCCACATCAAAAAGATGATCCTTATCCAGTGAGCACCTGAGTAAGGGAATCATTCCTTCTTCTCTTCCCAACAGTAATGTGACCAAAATGTTTTCTCTATTTTTAAGTTATCATGAAGATTTTACCCAATGAGGTGGAGTAAATTTATATAGCCTCTTTTCTAGAAGAGTTCCTCTGGCACCTCTTTTGCAGAGAATTAGTAGCATAATAGGAGTGTAAAGTAAATTTCTCAACAGACCACGCATTAAAAAACAAGTTTGGTTTAGAAAATATCAGGCTCTAAACCAAACAAGTTTTTGAACAAATCAGGAAGTTCTAAGCAAAGTCAAATTCAATGTCCATCTGAAAGTTACTGATAGAGCATGGATTTTATGAAAAGCCAGCTAAACAGCTGATCCATGAGAGGTTCAGTACCTTTAATTTTTTTTTTAAACCAATAGGAGTTAAAGGAGTCCACATCCTTCCAAGAGAGCACACAACACCTTTCAGACTTGAATCCTAATGCAACTCAGAACCCATATAATATTGACACCTAGGGAATCTTTTCTGAATTACCTAATTTTTCAAAAGCAACAAATGAGCAAAAATAGCAAAAAGCACAGATAAACTACCTATGTCAGAGAGACTACAAGGCACAACAACTATGTGGGTGAAACCAAACAATCAGTATGCTTTCAAATGAAGTCACACAGGAAAATGATGAAAAAACCCTTATCACCTGCAGGTGAACACTTTTCACAAAGCAATCACTCCATATCTGATTTAGCAGTCCTCATCCTCAAAGAAACCTGCACTTTCAAAGGATGAGCCTGTGTGCTTAATATGTATAACTTTGCTAGACACTAAATATTATGGTCTCTGCGTATTGGAGGCAAAAAATATTCAAGCCCTTTATATAGATCCATCAGCCAACCACAGACTTGGAGAAATCAGTCCAATACTGAGCACACACTGGAAAAGAGGAAATAGGTGACAAAAATCCAAGTAACCAACTCCCACTTCTTTTACTGTCTGATGTTCTGTAGGATTTTGGGAGTATGCTGAACAGTCTGCTGAACAGAAAAAGTTTGGATAAATTAGGAGTGCTTAACAGACTATTAAACTCTTTAAGAAGCATGTCAGGTTGAAGAGAAAAAGATTACAATGACAACAGTTTCATCCCTAATTGAGCTACCATCTACAGAACTGGAAATGAACTTATTTTAGAATGTTTATGGATCAAAAGCTCAACATGGCAAATCCAATAGAGCCTTGCTGATTTATACCAGCTAACTATTGGTTCTAATATACCTTTTAATAAGATGGGGAGGGGAGGAAGAGATTAAATGTAGATAAGTAATTTTTGAATGCTGCTTGTTTAAAGTGCTAGGAACCAGAAGAAAAATATTCCAAATAGTTAAGAACAAAATAACTTTATATGCGAAAAGTACATATTTAATTTTTTTCATAGCTCCCCTAATTAAATCAATATCATATGCATACTTTCAGCAAAAATTATGGGAGGTAGATATTATATTAAACCCTGTATATATTTTAAAACTCAAAATCCTTCAACTGCTTACTGATGGTGTGAACAAACAAGAGTTGATAAAACAAAACTAGATTGAATCAACACCAATCAGTTGAAATAATTAATTCCCCCCGCCCCACTTTTGTACATACCAAAATATTCTCTTTCAATTCTCACTAAAAACCACATCACAGATGCACCATGTGTGTGGAAGACACGGATGTCATTCCCTATCATTCCATGGCCAAGTTGAAAGCAGTTATCTTTATCAAATCCTCATTTATCTGCCATTTACTTTTGTACTTTCTCTCCAGCTGCCACATACTTTCAAGATTTGTGTATTGAGACTCAGTTAAACACAACTATCCAAAACTCCAAGCACATAGTTATGTATAAATACACTACAATAAGACAATGCGCAAAAGCTAAAATGTCTATTTACAAATTTATTTTTAAGCCAGCCTTTTAATCTTGAGAGATTCATTCAGTAATGCCCACAATTTAGATGTTCATTACATCAAAATACCTTCCATGATGATTTTGTAAAAAAGACAAGAATGTGACATCACGACATCTCAGGCAAACTCAGAAAACTGACCATAAAAGAACACTAAAAAAATCTTGAGTTTAATAGAAATGAAAGGAAATTATATAACTTGATATGAGAAGTAAAGAGACTGACACTATCTTCCATATGGTAGATTTACTAAAGTATAATGTTTTCAAAATGTTTCATGTTTTTAAATGAAATTGATAAACATTTAAAATTACAACATTTTTAATTTGCCAAACATTTTTGTTCAACTTACAAACAGTAAATTTCCCTTTTATATCCAACATGGACAAGTAAGACAGTCTTAATTTATATGGATATAAATTGTAATGACTGCCAAAATGAGGACAAGCCACTTAATAGTATCATTAGTAACCTAACTGCTTTTGTGATATAAAAGGATATATACTCCTCTCAACTTAAGTATAAAACAACCAATGATAATTTAAGTAATGCAATTTACATACACAAATAATTTTAGTTACATACTAAGCAGTAAGATCTAAAAAGTTTCCATATTTAATTACACATCAAGTAAATATTATAAAATGCCAACTCATAGTTAGAACACATTGTCAAGAGAGAGACCCGAAGCACAAAAATGCAAATGTATTCAAGAAACATTATTTGAGAATGTATGAAGTTTGGCAGGTGAATAATAAAAATGCATAAAAATGTGTAGTTATATTTCGTTAAAATAATAGTTGATTTGGAATGATGCAAAGTTCAATCTTCTTTTAAAAACTGAGCTTCTTAAAGAAACTTCCTAGGTATTGTTAAGTTTGGAGTATTGTGGTATAGTCTCAAAACAATCTCTGCTGTCCATTCTGTAATTTAGTCCATAAAAATATCCAAGACTAAAGGGGCAAGAAGAGAGAAATCCATGCCCAGCTCCTGTTCCAATGCTTGTCTCAATGATGCTGCCTACAAAAAAAGAAAAAGGTGATTGATGAACCAAACTTAGGTGTGAGGGAGGATGCTAGTATAATAAGGCTTTGCCATCTTGACTTTCAGTAATTTACTGAAGGACAGCAGACCATTAGGATATATACTATTCAAATTAGTTTTATAAAATAAGATTCCACTGTTTATGATGAACTGTAAAATCCTAACATACTGTGTGTACCCATTTGCTGTCCAGCATATATCGGTACTTTAAATTAATTTTAGCCCAGTTAAGGTTGATAGTAAAAGTAGCCAAAGAAAGCTCCTCAGAGCATACATAACAGAGGAGTCTTTCAGTCCATAGTGCTAGGCATTGGACAGAAAGAATAGGGGACCATTCAAATATGCTCATACAGAAGAGACAGAAGAACATGGAAACATGGGTAGGATGAAATCTTTTAAGAAAAAGTAGCCTGTGGAGATCTACACTGTAATTTGTTTATCAACCTGATGGAAAGAGAACAGAATTCATTTTTGTCTGGTTTGGTGGAAGAAAGAAAATTCCTCTTTAGCAGCCAAAGAAGTTACCACTACCATTTAAAAGGTATGCCCTCTCCAAGTCAGAAATCCGATTCTTTTCAGTAAGTTTTTGTCTACATAAATCATCTGGAAACCACACATTTCTCATCCCAAGCCAGACAAGAATTATAAAACCACACTTGAAGTTTTCTTATGGTTAAACACCAGCGATTTCTCTTGACACCTGGTCTATGCTACAAACTTATGTCAACCTAAGGCAACTTATGAAGATCTAACTCTATAAATGTCTATTCTAAATGTTACTCCTACCAATTTTCCATGCCTGCTTTACTGACTTAACTCCATCTCCATGAGAAGCAAAGCACTTGACCTAAGTTGACCTAACTTTGTCAGTGTAGACATTGCATTACTTACGCTGACTTCAGTGGTCTCCACAAGGTGTCCCACAATGCCCTACCCTGACCATTGTGGTCACTATTTTGAACTCTGCAACCTAGCAGCCAAATACAGAGGTAGGTATAAATTCATCCCCTCTAAAGCCCCACGAATTTTTGAAATTCCATTTTTCTATTTGTTCAGCATGGAGCGCTCACCTAGCAACTGCCCAGCTGACCACACCTCCTTGATTACAGAGAAGGTGATGGATCTCTTGGGTCTATGGAGAGAAAGAGTGTCACTAATTTTAAAAACATCAATATCTATAAGAAGATTGCTCAGGACAGAGGGAGAAGGGCTTCAAGAGGGATCACAGCAATGCTGCATGAAAGCCAAGATGATGCAGCAGGTATAAGAGTTGCTCTTTCGCAGAGCTACAGACATGCTGCTTTTACCAAAAGTTGCATGCTATCCGTAGCAGAGACCCCCACCAGTACTCCTTAGAGCCCAACGGATACTTTGGAGGAGGTAAGAGTTACAGGCTCCTAGACTGAACAGTATGGAGGTGGTGTTGGACAAGGAAGAGGGTGACAACAACTTTGGGGGACAAGAAGGCAAGGGATCCACTGGCACAGCGAACCAGGAACCATTTTGACTCCAGAGCAGCCAACATTGGTTCTACACTCCAGAATGAGCATGCCTGATGCCCGGGAAGGACTCTCCAGTAAGTTTGCAGTTTTCCTTGATATTTCAAGGACATCTGTTCATTTACTTTTTTGATCATGCTAGAAGTAGTAGTGAAATAGCCACTCTACCTTTAGTGATTATCTGCTTCTCATTCACCTGTGCAGTAAGGCAGAGGGGGGCCTTGCAGAACAGTTTGTGTGCACAGGGATGTCCCATGAATCTTGATCTTGAGGAAACTTTCCTCCTGCTCTTTCCTGGAAACAGTCTGCAATCCTCTGTCAAAGGTTTCTGGAGAGGGGTGCCTTATTTCTTCCAATATGGTAAGGCAATTTCCATGCCACTCGGCAATTACTTCAGCAGGTACAATTTCGACACGCAGGCTAGCAGCATACAGATCCAGTCTGCACTGTCTCGATCTTTTTGGTGTTGCTCCACTGAAGGACTGAAGTAAGCTCTGCACACACATCCAGCAAATGTGGCTTTGCACATATGAAAGGTCTGCAGCCATTGTCTGTCATCCCATACCTGCATAACAATGCAATCGCACCAGTCAATGCTTTTTTCTCAGGTCCAGAAACAGTGCTCTACAATTTGCAACTGCTGTTGGCATTCATGAAGCAATCTTGTGCTGTTTCTTTCTATGTCCCACAGTAATCTCCAATGAACTGCCATGCTCCTTCAGGTCAGACACACTGGGCTCGTCTACACTGGCCCCTTTTCCGAAAGGGGCATGTTAATTTCACAGGTCGTAATAGGGAAATCCGCGGGGGATTTAAATATCCCCCGCGGAATTTAAATAAAAATGTCTGCCGCTTTTTTCCGGCTTTTAGAAAAGCCGGAAAAGAGCGTCTACACTGGCCCCGATCCTCCGGAAAAAAGCCCTTTTCCGGAGGATCTCTTATTCCTAGTAGGAATAAGTAGGAATAAGAGATCCTCCGGAAAAGGGCTTTTTTCTGGAGGATCGGGGCCAGTGTAGACGCTCTTTTCCGGCTTTTCTAAAAGCCGGAAAAAAGCGGCGGACATTTTTATTTAAATGCCGCGGGGGATATTTAAATCCCCCGCGGATTTCCCTATTATGACCTGTGAAATTAACATGCCCCTTTCGGAAAAGGGGCCAGTGTAGACGTAGCCACTGTGTTTGCAATGCTCAACACAATAGTGCAAAGCTGTACAGGATCCATGCTTTTCACACAGATGTCAGACAACTTGGTCTGCAGGGCTTTTGAAAAGAGACACAAAACGTTATGGAATGGAGAAAACTGAGTCAAAGGATCTATGTTCCCAATCACCCAAGTGATTTGTTTGCCCCCATGAGACACTGCAAACATTCCAGCACAAGGGGATAGCTAGGCACAGTGCACTGCTCTCTGCATTAGGAGGATTTGATTTAAATCACTTACCAGGAATACACGATTTAATCATGGTTTTCTACATAAAAGTGCATTCTAGTGACAGAATGGGATAATAGATTTCAAATCAATGAAGACTATACTCAGAAAGACCTCGAGACTTTTGGACCATGAAGCTCAAACAGTTTCACTTCTGTTTGTAATGCCTGTCCCTCCCCTCTCACATTTCTCTTCAGACTTCTTTTCCTTGTCCAGATCTATTCCCCTCCCCTCACCCCAACAATCTTCTATTCATTGAACTTTTTGAAACTTTGCACTTTTAGAGAGAGGTAAGGGATTGACTGTGTACATACATTTGCAGAGGAACAATAGGGTTGAGATCAGTTATGTTTCTCCTCTATATATTACACAGTATCCCCGCTATAAGTCACACCAGTATACAGGCAGTCCCCGAGTTACGCGGATCCGACTTAAGTCGGATCCGCAGTTACCAATGGGTTTTTTCTCGCCTCGGAGGACGGGAGCGGCGAGACGCCCAGATGCGCCGCGGTCCTGCCGCCCGCATCCTCCAGGGCGAGAAAAGCTGCTCTGCATCTCCCTGGTTTGCTGGGGGGGAGCCCCCCCCAGCAGACCAGGGAGACACAGAGCAAAGCCGCGGAGCACGCGGGCAGCAGGACAGCCCAGACGCGCCGCTGGTCTCCAGACCAGCAGACCAGGGAGACGGGTAGCAAAGCCTCAGAGGACACCGGTAGCGGGATAGCCACGGAGCATCTGGGCTGTCCCGCTGCCCGCGTGCTCCGTGGCTTTGCTCTGCATCTCCCTGGTCTGCTGGAGACCCGGGCGGCGGGACCGCGGTGCGTCTCGGTCCGCCGCCCGCATCTCCCTGGTCTGCGGGGGAAGGGGGCACAGCTAGTGCGGCCCCCCCGCCCCCCCAGCAAACCAGGCTTTTCTCCGGACGCCTGTGGTAGAGCAGATGGGGTGCTGCCGGTTGGTCCCGTAGCGCTGCTCTGGGCGCTACTGGACCAACCCGGCAGCACCCCAGCTGCTCTGCCCCAGGCATCCTGATTCAGCTGCTGCTGGTCAGTTTCAGCAGTAGCTGAATCAGGACGCCTGGGGCAGAGCAGCTGGGGTGCTGCTGGGTTGGTCCAGTAGCGCCGAGGAGCGGCACTATTGGAGCAACCCAGCAGCACCCCAGCTGCTCTGCCCCAGGCGTTCCCAAGTCAGCCGCTGCTGAAACTGACCAGCGCTGACTACAGGAAGCCCGAGGCAGAGTTGCTCTGCCCCGGGCTTCCTGGAATCAGCTGCTGATCAGTTTCAGCAGCAGCTGACTTGGGGACGCCTGGAGTTCTTAAGCTGAATCTGTATGTAAGTCAGAACTGGCGTCCAGATTCAGCCTGTTGAAACTGATCAGCGGCTGATTCCAAGAAGCCCGGGGCAGAGCAACTCTGCCTCGGGCTTCCTGTAGTCAGCCGCTGGTCAGTTTCAGCAGCGGCTGAATCTGGACGCCAGTTCCGACTTACATACAGATTCAACTTAAGAACAAACCTACAGTCCCTATCTTGTATGTAACCTGGGGACTGCCTGTACATCCATTCTGCACTAAAATCACTGACGCTTGTAGGAACTGATGCACTTTAAGTCCTCCCATTCCCTGCTCTTAAGTCGTGCAAAAATAATACCCAAATACAAGTCAGCTAAGGGAAAAAAATTACCTATTAAGTTGTTCTGGTATAAACCCAAGTTTTTTGGAATATATCTTGGATTTACAGTAAGGACGGCCTGTATTTATTTTAAAAAATATTTGCTGTTAACGAGCATGTTATCTCTGGAGATATAAATCCACAATTTGAGAACTGCAAAACCCCAACCACCTAGTGGGCTGGTTGGAGACCCAAGTACCCAGGGAGGGGGAGATGGAAGTGGCCCAGGGAGAGCTGGCCCCAGTTTAGTGGGGCCTCAACACAGGTCAGTGTGTAACAGTGCAGATCTCCGCTGATCCAGTACCAGATTGTTTTGTTGCTGTTAGGGCCCTGGGCTGGGACGCAAAGGAGCGGGTGGACCTGCGTCCCCCTTGCCAGTCACCTACCGGGTGGCAGTTTCCCCCTCTCTGCCACCATAGGCAAAGTACCTAAAACCCTCCTACACAAGGAAACAAACTATTTTCTAATGCTTACCTGTTTATGACGGTGTTTGTTTGCTGCCCCACCCTGACCCAGACTCTCTACTGACTAAGTTTGCTGCCCCACCTGAAATAAGGCTCGGGCTAAAAAACTATTGGTAACACTGTTTGCTTGTCTCCCACCCCGCCCTAAACTAGAGATGGGTTTTGAAACTGTGTTTGTTTGCTGCTCCACCCTGCGGTAGGGCTGAGGCCCAGGACTAAAGGGTTGGTTCACCGCCTGCCCTGAACTAGAGCTTGGGCCATGATCCTGAACTTGACTGACTATTGGCCTGAGGCCCAAGACAAACGAGGGCTCTATGGATCTCAGAGTGGCCGCCCTCTGACCCAGAGGGAGAGGAACCCCTCGTGAACCCCTCAAAGGGCTACAAAGTGTTTGTGTGTCAACCTAACTATGGTTGACTTAATTTTGTAGTGTAGACTTGCCCTGAAATTTACTAGCAGAAATTATAAATACTTGAGTAAGTTCTTTCTTTGTATTTATAACCAGATGATAATGATAAACCTGCTAGTGAAACTGGCAAACATCACTGCAACTAAAATGAAAGGATAATCTAGACACGTAGCAGCTGGCAGCCTCTGAAAGTCTGACAAACTTTCCTTGGCAGAGGTCACCAAAACATCAGAATTGTCAGTAAAAGACCAAAAAACCTACAAAAGAGCATCTGTTCAACATTAAGGATGTAAAATCCCAATTAATCAGTTAACTACTTAAACATTAGGTTGACCTATAGCCAGTTAGCCAAATAAACAGGATTAAGGATGTTAAATTGCAGTTAATTGATTAGTCGAATAATCAATGGAATTTCCATCAACTATTTGACTAGCCGATAGGCTCTTCCCACTGGGGCTCTTGTACATTTCAAAGGAGGAATGAGGAACTCCGCATGCAGCCCAGGGCCCAGCTGGGGCTCTTGTTCATTTCAAAGCCATGGAATCCAAGGTCAGCAGGGGACTCCCCAGCTGATCCCAGGTTCTGCTTAAATGCCTCAGCATTTCAAAGGGGATGCATTGCACGGCCGAGCCCAGGATCAGCTGTGCAACTGCCCCTTCTAAACACCAAAGTGCCATTCAAAGGGACAGCACCCACAGCTGATCTCCGGCTCAGCTGTGCAGCACTGCCACTTTGAACTACCCCTTCTTATCCCTGTTTGCAGCCTCAACCTGACAGAGGCAGCAAAGGGCGGGGAGGGGGAGGAGAAATTGACTAGTCAACTCATTATCTGATAAGATAAGCATTTGCTTATCAGATAGTTGACTAGTCCTTAACATCCTTAAGCAGGATCCCCGTGCTGGGCCTGACTCTGGCAGCTCCCAGATCCCGCCAGAGCAGCCCTTGGCCTGTGGGATGCCCAGACCCACCAAGGACAGAGGTTGCTCCAGATGTCAGCACAGCCCCTGCCTGAGGGATGCCAGGCCCCACTAAGCACAGAGGTGGTTTCAGATGAGGAAGCAGCCCCTATCAGCAGCACACACCCTGCAAGCCTTCTGCCCACAGAAGGAGGGGAGCTGCTCCAACCCCCACAGGTTACCAGTTAACTGGAACCAATAAGCATTACCATTTAGGGTGATGCTTACTGGTTAGCTTTTCACATACCCCCTCAACATCTTTAACAGCACTTATAATGCACAAGGACAAAATTCCTGTATTTTGGCACCAAATTTCAAATCACTGAGGAATCTGCTTACTTCAGTTCCATCCCAAATAAATGATACTTTAGATATTTCAAGAATAAAACAGTATATTACTTCCCCTTTGCCTGACTACACAAATGAAATTCCCACCTGTCAGATTTCTCAAGATCAGTAAAAGCCAAAACCCAGATCAGAAGGCCTCAGAAGAAATGCCTGATACACTGGCTCCATGACTCTGCAAAAGGAATTCAAACTAAAAATCAAGGGGTGGGCCACAAAACACAAATAAAGGCGTGGGAGCCAAGAGACACCTACTTATCTCTGACAGGTGGCACACAATGTGCTGAACAAAGTGGCTGACTTTCAAGTATATATTCACCGATCAGACTTTGTACAGCTCTGAATAAAAATACATCTAAGACAATAAAACATGCCAACTGCTACCTATATCAAATTAATCATCAATGTGCTTACATATAAATGAATGTCATATTTTGCCATACCTTTCCCTTCTGAACAGTTTATGTCAGTTACATAGTACATCCATAATGTGATAATCAACAGCCAATGATTTTCTCCTGGTTTTTTTTTCCCCCATACTGTTAAAAAGTGGCTTTCTGTGATAAAAATGTCCTTGTTATGGCTGTTCAGTAGCTTTATAAAACAAGTTGGATTTACGGTCATATTACAAAAGTCACCCGTGCACAAAGGGTACCTCTGCTGCCACTCTAAGCAAAGAGCTACGACTTTGCTTTACTGAAATCCCTCCTCAGCAAGGTTGACATACTGTAAAAAGGATGTTCATGCTGTAGGACATCTGCTAACTTTAATCTTTATAGCAAATTTTCTCAGATTATAACAAGTGGCAATAATCAAAAAAGAATTGAGTCATCAGATTTCAAAGCAAGTCTTCAGATTTAAAAGAAAAAGCACTTTTCTTATATATTGGGTATTAACATTAACAGAAATATTCAAGACATTCTGAAAACTACCAATGTTCCCTTTGTAAGGTAATTGGTTAATTTGTATGAACAGCAATGCATTTCTCTTTATTACATGTTAATTTGCAGTCAGGACAGTGTTCAATTGTGTGTTAAAGAGTTCATCATTTCACTTGCCTTTGTTACTATAGATCATGGTGGGCAATATTTTGTAATGGGGGACCACTCCAAAGATTTGATAAGTGGTCAAGAGCCTCACTCTTCCATTATATTAATGGAGGTGGTGCAGGATCTGGGATGGAGGTTGGCTGCAGAAAGGAGCTTGGGGTAAGAGATCGGGGAGTGGGATTTCTAAGGGAGTTTGGGTGAAGGAGTGATTGTGTCTTGGGGTAGGGGTGCAAGGGTTTGGGTTGTGACCTGGGATAGGGGATTGGGGTATTGAGTCTGGGAGGGGGTATGGGTGCAGGAGAGGATTCTAGCCTAGGGTAGGGATTTAGGGTCTTGGAGGGAGTTGTGACCTGGGGCAGGAGTGCAGGAATTTGGGTTGTGATCAGGGAAAGCAGATTATGGTGACCTGAGGAAGGGTATAGAAAGGGGTGCAGTGTCTGAGAAGATGTATGGGGGCTGAAGCAGGGGTACAGGTTTGGGTTACATCCCTAGTATATACATTAAAAAACTAATGGCATCTGCTTGCATTACTATGCAAGACAGACAGAACATATAAGGGATGTGAAAGAGCTGGGGGTTTTGTAACCTGCTACACATTTTCACGTGGGAGGTGGAAGAGGGCTCCATGGGAGCAGCAAGCACCAGCTCCCACAGAGCCATCTGCCCTGCCCTCTGCGTGCACCTCTGTACCATAGGCAGCAGTGCAGAGGGGAGAAGGGAGAGCAAGCGGGAGCTGATGCTCGTGGGGAGCCAGCTTTTATGAGGTCATGTACCATCTCCAGCCTGCCCCCCACACATACACTGCTGCCTCTGTATCAGAAGCAGCAGCATGTGGGGGTGTTTCGTGTAACCATGATGGTTAACCAATGAGCCCAGGCTCATCGGTTAATCATTTAACCATACACACTATCAAATCCCGTGTGCTCATATCTCCACATATTTTTATTCCTCAAGTCAGCATTCTAGATCACCACATGTGATGAGTTCAATGGCTTCTTGTGTTGCTCATCAAAACAGGTGCAGCTTTACCCTTCTCCTATAATAAAGGAGTTTTATCCTAGGAAGAAAATCATGTTCAACGATTTGCCTATGCATATCTAAATCTAAGTGCATAGAAGTCCCATTCTCCTCTTCTCTTCCTATTTTCTGCAATGTTTTAAAAGTTAAATTCACTGATAGACGTTATTATGAAAAGAAAAGGGAAATCTCATGACATTCTATAAGATATTCCTTTTTGTAGCCTAAAGCAGAACAGGTTTAAAAGGAGAAAAGTAAAGTCCCTAACTGAAATGAATGATGAGATGGCAACTGTGTTTAACTGTTAAGTTACTGAATGAGAATCTGTTTTGACCACTGTCCTAAAAAAGTTCAAAATAAATTCCTAAGACCAAGAGAAGAACCACAGTATGAAGGATTGCCTGATCAGATTAGGACATAGGCTATCAATACACGAGATTTTATCCTTGATAAAGGTGAAAAAGTTCAGACTAAATTATTACTGAAAATCTCTTCTCACTGGATTCTCCAAATAATTTAGTTGTGTTAATGTTTTCCTAAAGATGTTGGGACCAAATATGTTAAATTAATATCTTTTGGGACCTAGGGGGTCATAGTTGAGGAGACATTGCTTATTAGAACCAAGAAAATTCTCCATTTCATCTCATCTGTAGTAGTCCATTCCACATGTTCTTTATGTTTGTGACTTTCAAGTGGTATAAAGGGTAAAAAAATACTCTACACAAGAGGAATCAATACTTGAGCTCTGTTAATAAACTTGCATAGATTAATGCTTCTTTGGCTTCGGGTCAGTGGTTCTCAAACTTTTGGGCCTCTGGCCCACCCCACTCTAGACAAACCTTTCCACGCACACCAGCCACCACCAATGATGACAAATTGCCTTTGTTTCTCTCTCAATACCTTAAAATAGAAAAAGGACAGAAAAAGTGGCGGCTCATCCCGGCTTTGGCAAAGAGGTAGGATTCCTCACATACTCACGTTCCTACCACCCTCCCCTGAACCATGTCGAATTTTCCCCATCAACAACTTGCTCTAAGGATCAGTCCCCACATGCACGCCCCATTGCTTCTAGCCGGCCACTCACTTCCAGGATCCACCCTCCCTGCTCCATTGCCCGCAGCTGGGCACCTGCTTCCAGGATCCACCCTCTTACCCCCCTGCATCATGACACAATGTTCCCAGTTGGCCCTTTGCTTCCAGAGCAGAGACACACACCCACCTCTGCATCTTGCCCCTCTGCCCCTAGCTGGCCCATTACTTGTAGGAGGTGAATTGAAACAATTTCTTTTGTTTCTTTTTTATTGTGCAAATATTTGTAAACAAAAATAAAGTGAGTACTATGCACTTTATATTCTGTATTGTAATTAAAATAGTATTTGAAAATGTAGAAAACAATAATAATATTTAAATAAATGTTAAAACAGAAGCGACAGTAAAAATGACCAAAAAACCCAAGATTTTAAGATTATATATCTCATCAGCTATCAAGCAGAGAAAAACTTTGATGGACCAGTAAAAGTGCTCTCAAGAAAAATAGTTCTTTTTTTCCCTACTTGTTTTTATAAATTTGTGGATCTCTTTTAAAAATGTCTCTCTTACCTTTATTTATATGTCCCTTTGTTAAAGAACTTTCTTCACAAATCAACTACAAATGATATAATTCCAGAGGAATTTTGGAGGGGATAACTTCATTAAATTTATTTTTCCTAACAATATCCAACCAACCGAGCAAAATCAATAAAAACATTATATCAAAGGGAGAAACTGCATACTTAATGTATTAATGGATTTGGAATGGGAATTAAATAATTAATGTTTTCAATAAAAAGGAATGATAGGGACAAAACTGCTCTACCAAATAATATTGAGAAAATATCCATTTAATTTAATTCAGTTATAAAGGAAGCTTTTAAGTGTTTGTGCAACATACTTCAATTAAAAAATACTGCTGAAGTCTTTTGATGAAAAATGCAACAACTGCAGAAACTAACCTTATTTATGAAAAGCACAGATAGTTTTCTATAAAACACTAATGTACGCTAGCCCAAAGAGTCTCAGTGCATGTACGCCTTACCTGACAGCAATTTACACAGGGTAAAGGTGCACGTACAGCTAGTGACAAGAGGCACCAAAGAAATATTTTTCAACCTACAAAAGGATAACATTGTATAAACCTGATTTCTGAAAACAAGATTTTTGATTTTTTAATACTGATTAATTTCTTTCAGTTCAAGCCAGGTTATTCAATGGACTACAATCCACTGCCGCAGTAGTGGTGTGGATTTTTAGAACTGAAGTCCTGAGTTTAGTCTCTAGATTCCAGTCTACAATTTCTTAACTCTGTATTCTTACCAATCCTCGTCTGCACTGGATGCTTCAGACTGTAAATGTGACTTCTTATCCTTTGCTACGGTTTCATTTCCTTATTAACCTACATTAGTCTTCCAACTTAATTCTAAAATAGTCCTTGCTTCCCTTTGATGCACTCTGCTGACATTGTTCCTGCTGACATTGTTCCCTCTAGAAGTTCTCCAAATTTTCTTATAGCATTTTACACCTTAATAGAGCAATAGCCTTCCTGCCCAATTACACAAAATCTCAGTGGCAACTACAATTACAGTGAAAACTATTAGAAGAGAATGTATTTTTGTTATCTTTAGTCCAATAGACATTGTAGGGCTTTGTTCATTTGGTTTTGGAGGTCTGACAATAAATATACCTTATTAAAGCTTTTTATGGGGATAAAGGAAGGGAGTTTTGAAACATATCTTTCCTTTGCCTTAGGGACTGTAAATCCAGAGATACATCTATCCGTTTTTATCAGAAGATGCTGTCACTGTAGCCTCTGGAGGCACCAACAGAATGATGAGAAGGAGAAAGAAGCGAAACAAAGAGGACACGTTCATGCAGAATTTTCAAGATCTCACTAGACTGCAAACAAGGGGCTTGGAGGACCAACGTGGAGAAGAAGAGGACAGACAGGAGAAAGGCACAGGAACAGGAGGGGACACTACACCCGGACAGAAAAGATTTTCTCAAGCAGCAAACCAAAATGCTACAGACCCTGATTAACTGAGAGGTCCAAAAATCCCAGGCTCCCAAATCCTTTGCAATCCTTATATGTCTTAATGGCAGCAACTCCCTGTATCCTCCAACTTACCACATCCTTACCTCTACCACTCTTCTCTACACAAGGGACCAGTAAAGAAAAGCACAGCTTCACATAACCAACCATAATTCGCTACTGCGGTTAACCATTAAAGGGCTTCCTCAACCACATATCTCAAACACTTAGCTCTCAACAAATGCCCCAGCTTTTCCAAGTCTGCCGACAGCCACTTACCCTATACTCTCTAATCCTGACAGCAACTTTTCCCTCTTGGCCTCACAACATTATTCAGAACATAACAGGGAGCTATAACGGGGATCATTTTTCCCCCATGAGATTCAATGTAGTGAGTTCCATCAGCATTCCTTCAATCTAGCAAAAGCATATTCAACAGCCCTGCTATACCTGCCAAGAAAATAGTTGAAATTTTCCTTCTTGCTGTCAAGAAAACTAGTATACGGATTTATGAACTGGGGAGCAAAGAGTAGGCTGGGCCTACCCAGAATAACTATTGTTATTTCAATACCAAAGACAATTCACCAGTCAAGAAATTATGTCCAAGTTTGCATTTTTCTAAACAATCCTGTGTTCTTAAAAATGCAAATATCATGCACCATCCCGGACCTATTCATGTGGACATCAGAAAAATGCAGAGATATCCACCAATGCTTGCATAATCATAAAAAAGTAGCTTCAGGGGGTAGCATTGTTAGTCTGTACAAGAAAAAACAACAAATGGTCTGGTAGCACTTTATAGACTAACAAAACATGTACATGGTATCATGAGTACAAAAAGTAGCCATTTCTGTTGATGTACATTGCAATAAAGTAGACTGGTGCCAAAACAGGGGTGTGTGTTGCGTATCATGCCACAACGGTTCAGGAACCATACTACTGCACATCCATCCAGCGTGTCCCTCATGTTGCCAAGAGCCACAGTCCTGCATAGCAGAAGACCTACAACATTTGCTTAACACAGGGGTGGGCAAGATACCTCTCGCGGGCTGAATCCAGCCTGCCAAGGCACCAGATCCAGCCTGCAGACCTCCCTGCAGGGACCCTTAGGCACACAGCAGCCGCTGTTTCAAGTGCAGAGCAGCTCCAAATGCCTCTGCTCTAGAGGGAGGGGGACGGTTTGTGTGATCTCCCTGCCCCCAACCCAATCCTCAGCTCCTATTGGCTGCAAACCACCAGCCCGCTGGAGCTGAGAGATTGGCTTGAGGGATAGGGGCAACGCAAGGCTCTCCCCTCTCCTGGAGATGAGTGCCACATAAAGGGAGCAGCCTACAGTTTCAAGCAGTCTGGGGCTGCAGCAGGCAAGGAGCCCAAGCTGCCTTGGGGCTGTCACAGGGCTGCTGACTAGCAGAAGCTTAGGTAAGCACCTCCCACCCAAAGCCCGCCTCTGGCACACCTACCCCTTCCACACCCCAACTTCATCTCCAGGTCACCATCCAAACCCTCTGCATCCCCCTACCCCAGGTCCTAACTCCCTCCCAAATCCTGTACCCTCTCCTACATTCCCTCCCCCAGGTCAGAATCCTTTCACCCACACTCCCTCCCTGACCCTACACCCAATCCCCTGCCCCAAGTCACAAACCCTCCTTCACCCAAACTCCCTCTCAGACCCAACACTGCCTCCTGCACCCCAGTCTCTTACCCCATGCACCCTTCTGTACCATCCTAGACCCCGCACTTCCTCCACAGAAACGTGTGGCCTTTGACCACTTGCCAAAATCTTGGAGTGCCCCCCCCACCAAAATTTATTTCCCACCCCAGCTTAATAGCTCCACAGTCTCTTTTCCAACTCCAAAACTACTTCCTACTGAACAGTAGCAATTCAGCACTTCAGTCTGCCAGAGTACTATCTCCACTCGCTGCTTCATCTTCAATGCAGCTCTCATTCTGCTGCCTCTCTGCTGGGGTAACCTCAGCACACAAATCCAGAAATATGGCCTTTTCACACCCAAAAGCTTTCCAGCCACTGGTAGTCATCCCAAACCTATTTATGATGCAATTCCACCAGTTATTATTGCTCACTTCTTAGGCCCAGAAACCATGCCCTACCTATCTCAGCTGCTCCACAAATGCCACCAACCTCCATTTTCACTTTATCCCTCAGCAAACTGTCCTTGAAAAACAGTCATAACATCCCCCACTGTCGAACTACTTCCTACAGATCTGCAAATACATGAGAATTATATGTCCTATATTTGGTCCATTCATGAGAATAGTACAGAGCTGAGGCTGACATGGCAGACACTGAAAAGTGCAATGTGGATTTGTGGAATTTTAAAAAGGCAGGAAAATGATGGGATATGGATGGCAATATCAGATGGAGAATATTTCATGCTGGGAATTTGACCCCTAGCTCCTAGAGATCTCTATGCTATTCCTTTCTTCCCCAAAACACATTGTGAAAATTCCCCAAAAATGATTGCACCAGAGGGTGACATGTGATACACTAGGATACCACACCACTTCACATCAGCAAAAGCATTCATAGAAAGTACATGCAACAAGATAAGCAGTCAAAAACACACACATCCAAGTGGTTTACAATATGAATGGGTATATGCTGACATAACTTGCATGAACCAAAGCTGACATGGCCTAAGTCACTTTCGCCTCAATTTTTCAAGCTATAAAAGTCATATTTACCATACTCAGGAGTGTATTATAGGTATCTTCAGAGACTTAGCACATTGGAAAATCTACATTAAAGCACAAAGCAGTGTGTGGCAATTAATTCCCTTAGATTTAGGATTTGGTCACCAAACTATCCCCTCAGTCTTCAAAGAGCTCCCTCCAGACATTTATACTCTAAAACAGAACACAATTCATATTGTAACACAGCAAGGCACAGTTTATCCAAAAAGTTTTTGGAATGTATTGGAGACTATTTCATTCCTGGAGGTAGAGAAAAAGTTACCAGGGGATAGGCTGTTCTAGATTTTATTTTTGACTAATAGGGAAGAACTGGTTGAGAATTTAAAGTGGAAGGCAGCTTGGGTGAAAGTGATCATGAAAGCATGGAGTTCATGATTCTAAGGAATGGTAGGACTGACAACAGCAACATAAAGACAATGGATTCCACAAAGGCATTCTTTAGCAAACTTGGGGAACAGGTAGTTAAGATGCCATGGGAAGCAAGTCTAAAAGAAACAACTGAGGACAGATGACAGGCATAAAAGCAAACTATTCAACTGCATAGGAAAGACAGGAAATATGGCAAGAGACTAGGGATGTAAAAATGAATTAAAAAATGTAGCCATAGAACTGCTAAAAACCATAGTTACACAAGTTGCAGGCTCTACAGTATAAAGCTGCTTCTCTGGGAGTAGCTTTGCTGCAGGTTCTGGAGCCAGCTCCCCAAGATCCAGCATGTAACATATGGCTGTGGGGCCAGGCACACCACAGACAGAGGATGCTCCAGCCTGTAGCCTAATTTAAGGATGGTAACTATTATTAATTTGGATAGCTTGGGCTGTAGGCTTGCCAACTGAACTGATCAGAACATAATCAGGTTCTTACCTTCGAGAGTATGACAGAAAGTTCATACTGAGAAAATAATGTTAAACTTTATTAAAATATATGGAATAGAAATCAAATAAACTTTATTAAAAATATATGGAATAGAAATCAAATAGCAATCTGAGTAATGAAACAAATCAGGGTTACCAGCACAGTATTATTAGGCTAAGACACATATGGTATTATTTCTATAAGGTAATATCTGTTCTTGATAATCTGGTGGTGAGAAAAAAAAGATGAGACTTGCCTCTGAATACCAGACAGTTTAGGTCCAGGTTTCTTAGTTCTTCAATGGGAAGTGCAGAAGCTAATGCTAAAAGTTTATTGACGCGAACTTAGTTTACTTTACTGGCTGACCTAAATCTAAAATAAACTAAGAAACTATCAGAAAGAAAAGTTAAAGTTTAGAAACTAATCTTAACTCCTAACTCCTCCTGCTCTTCTTTCTTTCTTCTTCTCCTACCTTATTGTATCTTATTCTCTCTATCTCTCTAACTAAAAAGCACTGAGTACACTGTTTTATAAGCACAGGAGCTCAGGTCCTCCTATGTACAAATGTTAACTTCCTCACCCACAAACTAATGAGGTACACTTACTCCATAGGTTGGGCACATATCAATACATACAAATATAGTATAACATGTACATACGTATTCACGATATTAGATCTCTCTCACCTATGTTATTTCTATGATATTTTTGGACTTCTCGTGGTGTACTTGCATTCTTGGCAGATGAACTTTTCATGGGGACTATCTTACCATCTATCCAGGAGAATGTTCCAACATACACAAGTTGTCTTTGCTATCTGGGTAAAAATGCCAGACAAAAATACTAACTTTGCCTTAACTTAATATACAAGATATGGCCTATAGGCATCTTATGTTACAGCCAAATTACATAAATAAAAACTTATAAACTTATTGTAATAAAACAAGTAATTAAACCCTAAGAAAATATATAGAAATATCTATAGACAAACAAGCAGACTAGCCCTATAGGCTACAGGCCATCCAGCCAGAGTAACCCCTGCCTGCAACACACTGCCTGGGCCAGGCCCTCCAAGGACAGGGGCTGCTCTGGCAGGCCCCGTGGGACAGGATCAAACCCATGCCCAGAGGCTGTCTGGAAGCTACTCCAGCCCCTATGCATTAACATCCCTATAAGAGACAACTTTGGCTTAACCAGGAGATCTTGAATGATCTAAATATAAAAAAAAAAAAGTCCTACAAAAAGTAGAAATTGGGTCAAATTACAAACAATGAATATAAACAAACACCACATATATGTAGGGACAACATTAGAACGCTCAAGACACAAAATGAAATCAAGCCAACCAGAAACATAAAGGGTAACAAGAAAACATTCTACAAATACATTTGAAGCAAGAGGAAGACCAATGACAGGACAGGCCTGTTACTCAATGAAAATACTAAGCAACTTTGCCATTTCTATATTTTCTGTTATTGTTGTTTTAGTTTCAGTTTTCACCGAAAAGATTGGTGATGATTGGATGCCTAACATAGTGAATGCCAGTGAAAATGGGGTAGATCCAGAAGCTAAAATAGGAAAAGAATAAATTAAAATTTACACAAATTAGATCACATAAAGTCACCAGGGCCTGATGAAATGCATTCTAGAATATTCAAGAAGCTGACTGAAGAAATATCAGAGCCATTAGCTAATATCTTTGAAAAAAATCATGGAAGATGGGACAGATTCCAGAAGACTGGAAAAGGCCAAATAGAGTGCCCATCCATACAAAGGGAAAAATAAAGACAACCCAGGGTATTACAGACCAATCAGCTAAACTTATGTACCTAGAAAGATAATGGCGCAAATAATTAAGCAATCAATTCACAAATATCTAGAAGATAAGTAATAGTCAGCATGGATCACATAAAACCAAACCTATAGCTTTTTTTCTTTGTGGATGGGGAAGCAGTATTTGTGCTTTGTCTAGCCTTTAGTAAGGCTTTTGATACAGACTTGCATGAGCATCTAATTAATAAACTAGGGAAATATAACCTAGATAGAACTATTATAATGTGAATCCATAACTGGTTGAATAACCGTTCCAAAGAGTAACTATAAAATGGTTCAAAGTCATGCTGGAAGGGCATCACGAATGAGGTTCTGCAGGCATCAGTTCTGGATCTGCTTCTGTTCAATAACATCACCAATGATTTAGATAAGGGCATAGACTCTCAGAAAGCCTGTGAATGACACCAAGCTGTGATGGGTTGCAAGTGCTTTGGTCCACTTGGGAAAAAACAATCAGCTGCACACATGCAAAATGACCACCTAGGAAGGAGTAGTGTGGAAAGTGATCTAGAGGTCATAGAGGACCACAAGGGTAAATATTAGTCAGTGACACACTGCTGAAAAAAAACAAACATCATTCTAGGATGCATTAACAGGAATGTTACAAGCAAGACACAAAAATAAATTCTTCAGCTCTACTCAATGCTGATTAGACCTCAACTGAAGTATGTCCCATTCTGAGTGCTACATTTCAGAAAAGATGTGGACAATTTAAAGAGAAACAAAAATGATTAAAGGTCTAGAAAACATGTCCTATGAGAGAAGATTAAAAGAATGGAGTTTGTTTATTCTGGAAAAGAGAAGACACACAGGGTACATGATAACTGCTTTCAAGTACCTAAAAAGCTGATACAAGGAAGAGGGATAAGAACATAAGAATGGCCAGACCGGGTCAGACCAAAGGTCCATCTAGCCCAGTATCTTGTCTGCCAACAGTGGCCAATATCAGATGCCCCAGAGGGAAAGATCACAACAGGTAATCCTCACATGATCCCTCCCCTGTCACCCACCTCCAGAGAAGCAGAGGCTAGGGCTACCATTTCTACCCATCCTGGCTAATAGCCATTGATGGACCTAATCTTCATGAATCTATCTAGTTCTTTTTCTGAACCCTGTTAAAGTTGATGGGACAAGAAGCAGCAGACTTTAATTGAAATGAGGGAGGTTTAGGTTACACATGAGAAAAAGCTTCCTAACTGTCATAGTGGTTAAGCACTGGAATTAATTGCCTAGGGAGTCTGTGGAATCTCAGCCAAAGGAGATTTTTAAGAGTAGGTTAGTCCAACTCCTGTCAGGGATGATCTTGATAGTATGTAGTCCTGCCATGAGTGCCTGATGACCTCTCGAGGTTCCTTCAGTCCTATCATTTTATTACTCTAAGTGGGGCTGTTAGTGCTGGCTACTACAATTGCCTGATGCTTCCCATCTATAAGCAATTGAAAACATTGTCTTATTTGCCGAACGTTAGCCATGTGAGCTGAAATTTTCCATGCTGGGTGTCTATCATGAGCTGACAAAAGAGTTTGGTGTGTCCAAGAATGAAGCTAGGGAGAAATGTATCATTTTGCCAATAATAAAAAATTCTAGCAATCTTTTCTCCGATAAATTCTCACTTCCTCGTGCTTTGGACCAGCAGGGACTTGGCATGGGTGTGGCCTTTGCATCAGGGATGAGTCTTTTTATCTTCTCCATTTAAAAAAAAAAGTTTGGCCAAGTTAAAAACCTTTGAAAAGTTGCAGTGTGCACATGCTTTGCAAGTTCACAACTTCTTAGTAGCTACATTTCCCAAAGATTCCATCCACACTGAGCATGCTCTAGCCTAGGCCTGAGTAGAATTTTCTTTGCAATAGCAGCTCTGGGCTGCTGTACACCATGCCAAGTCCTGGTCCAGAAACTGAGCTTCTCCTGTGGACAGAAGACATGTGCAATCTTAATTCTGGCATTCCCTAATTTGAGTGCTTGACTTTGAAACCTTAATGTTCTTTTAGCATACTTTTCTTGCATTTAATATAGAACTACAAATAATGCATTTCAAATACAGTTAACAGACTAGTTTCCCCGAGTAGGAATATATTCCTGTTTTGTGTAATGTGAAGAACACACGGAGCATTCAAATCATAATCCATTACAAATATTGCACTTCAAAGTGCTACGTGTTCCTGGCAGGGCGGAGGAAACTTCATACGCTTCCTCCGCCCCCAGACCCTAATTGGCCTGGGGGAAGGAGAACAGCAGGGCCTCCATGGGCCGGATCAACCCACTTGGCAGGCCGAATCTGGCCCGCAGAGACCTTTTTGCTCACCCCTGAGCTAGATTGTAAGGATAGGGCCCTAACTTGACTGCTTTGATTAGAGATGTTAAATTTCGATTACTCACCTAATCAAGTACTGTAGTTCATGGAATTTCCATCAACTACTTGATTAGTCGATAAAGGGGGTGCCTTCTATCCCGCTGCACCTTTCCCTTTCAAATGTACAGAAGTCACCCATGGCTCCTGTACATTTCAAAGGGAGAAAGGCAGCAGGAACTCACAGCAGCAGAGATCAAAGCCGTCCCCTCTGGCACAGTTTCCCCTCTGTGCCTCTTCCTTTGAAATGTACGAGAGCCACAGGCGGCTCTTGTACATTTCAAAGGGAGAGGAGCAGCAGTCAGGACTGGCGAGAGCAGGACTGTTTCAATCCCACTCGTGCCATTTCCCTGCAGCCCTCTGCCTGCCAGCGGAGATGGTTTGGGGGGGAACCGGCTTTTAAGCTAGATCCCCCCAGCACCGACTTCTTCTCTCCACCTTGCTGCCTCTCTCTGTTAGAGGCAACAAGGGGGGAAGCAACTAGTTGAGTTCCTACTCAACTACCCGATAAGCATTTGCTTATCAGGTAGTCAACTAGTTGCTTACATCCCTAGTTTTGATAAATTCTTATTTTTCCAACCAGCAGTGTGACATGATTATATGTGTTATATAAGGGCAAAGTCTCGTGAAAACTGGAAATAAAATTTGTCCTCCCCTAAAGAACATCTACAATGTTATAGAACGTACGATTTTAAATTTTCAGATCAAGACATTTGTACTTGAATATTAAATCTTCAAAAACTCAGAATTACAAAGTCAAAAGGAATGAGAATCATGTGAGTATCTTCTCTTCTGTATGCTGCTTCTTCAGTGCACCATAGAGCAGAAATTGATTTTTATCTTTAGAAGTTTCATCAGAATAACCGTTTCTACCTGGATATACATGTTTAAGCCTTTGCAAGCTTATGACATGCATATTCAATGTCCCCCATTCTAGAGGTCGGGGCACTACATGCTCGTGAAAAGAGGCCTATTATCTGTGTTACAGTAACATCCCAAGGCCTAAAATTAGAATTTGGGCTCCACTGTGCCACATGCGCCACCAGTACATCAAGAAACATATGCCCTAAAGATATTACAATCTAATGTAAGGCAAGACACAACATGTAACATAAGATAGAAGAAAAGGGAGCACAAGTGTAACAATAATAAGATCACACAGTTAAATGGGTTGGCTAGTGCACAATTTGGTTCCAAATCATTTTAACACATATCTGTATAAATGGCACTGTTTGACAGTACTATAACTTCCTCCTCTTCTACGCTCAAGCTAACAATCACACACAAGAGCACACAGAGTATCCAGTAGGGATGTTAAAATGAGGTTACTTTAATAATCGAGTAGTCAATAGACAGCTGACTCAGTCCCAGCTCACTCCAACTCCAGGACCAAACCCTGCTGTGGCTCTGCATTTAAAAATGTAGTAGGATCCTGGTGGGTAAGGGTGCAACTGGCTTTAAAACCGGCTCTGCACAGCACCAGCTCCTGTTTTCCCTGCCTTGCTGCCTCTGAATGTGAGTAGTCGCCTCGCCTACCTGATAAGCCTAGTCTTATCGGGTAGTCGACTTGTCAGCTATTACTCCCTTAAAGCCCTAGTATCCAGCCACCAAGGTGGCATTAATAGTGAGTGACCTTTCAGCACCTTCTCATGTCCATTCATTAATATGGAGTTCAAAAAAATCCATTCACCTACTTGTTAGAGATGAGCAATAGGACCTACCCCATCAATCTCATGAAGAATTTAAGATTTCAGGAAAAGGTTTCTATTCCTTGTTGTTGCAAAGATAGCCTTCCAAATAAGCATAAATGGCTAAGATCACAGATAGCGCTAGTGCAGCTCATAAATCTTCCAAGAAGCCGCAGTATGAAATCAACAATCCTCTGGTTAATTTTTCCTTATAAGCCAAACTCTGAAACTGATCAAAGTATGGAGCTTCAGGAGGTAGCCAAGTTAATCTTTACAGAATAAACTTAAAAAAAAAACCTAAATAGTTTGGTAGCACTTTAAAGACTAACAAAACATGCAAATGGTATCATGAGCTTTTGTGGGCATAGCCCACTTCTTCAGATGAGAGGTTACTGTTGCTACTTTGGAAAGCAATTAGCCTAAGCAAGGGCAGACAAGCCCGACTTAAATTTTATCAGAAACCCTTTGGCCAAATGCCAAGGCAAATACCCCCCTTTACAGAACCAGGGCAGCATACCAATAAGAATTCCAGCAATTTCTCACTTCCCAGCAGGTCAGTAGGTTCTGAGCTTCTCACCAACACATATATCCACAGAGTTTAGAGACCGGTCCTCAACTCTTGTTTCTTATCAGTCTACCAAATGTAAGTCCTCCGGTAGACTAATAGTCTAACTAAGCTTATTTTCTATAAAGCTGTGTAAATAGGGTTTCCTGTTCCAGACATATTTCAAAACAAAAAATTATCTACATTAAACTAAGAAGATATTTCCAACATCTTATTTCACAAACAACAAAAACCTGTTCTCAGTTTCAACAAAACAACCTTAAAAGGACAAGCAGTGATAGCTTTTGTCTTTATTGGTTGCATGTAACAGAAGATAGATTTTTATAATCTATACTAGTGAAATTAGTCAAAATGCTAGTTACAAAGATTTAGAAATACAGGTTGTATTTCTGAAGTATGTTCAGGTCCTGAGGGTGACAATGTCAAATCAGAGAATTTACCAAACCACAGGAGATCAATATTGTCTAGCAGCACTACAAACACTACCAACACTTTCACTGCTTACTAGACTTTTAGAAGACATTTAGGGGTAAATGTCAGCTAAGTAACAGCACAGAACACTGAGAGCCAGGACTGGTGGCAGTAAAATTTTATGGGATTGTAGGAAACTTGGCCACACCTATTCCAAGTGGACATCTGGCTAACTAAAATCATGTTGGACCACAGATCAGCAGAGTGTTCTAAACAAGAGAGGTTCAACCTATATTTGCCAAAAAGTGACCAACTAAAAAAAATTATTCTCAGTGCCATTATGCTGTATCAGTACTCATGTTCAAAGTGTTATAGACATTAACTTGTCCTTTCTCATCAGTTGTAGCTGTTATTTAATCATTTAAGAATGCCTACGATCTATACAGAAAACAATAACCTCCAAAGAAAAATTGAGAAAAAGATTTACTCAGCTGACACGAAACAAAACCCAGAAAGCTCTATTTTTAATATGATTCTCAAAATGACCAAGTAAAAAGATGCATTACTGCACCATGGCAGTCTGCAAACTTACTGTACATTTTGGTACCCCACAAATATATCAATGTTAATAAAAAAGTTCAGCAGTCTTTCCTACATGTAAAATCTCACTTGTCATGGTCTGGGAAAAATTGGGAGAGAATATTAAAATAAATAGGTATTGTTAAATTATGTTTAACACTATTCCAACTAGGGATTTAAGAGTGTCTCTTTTACAGGATTAACTGATAAAACCAATCTTGTTGGTTAATCCTGACTGTTACATGCACCACCACCCCTTTCGGTCTCTGTATCTCAGGCAGAAAGGCGGGGGGGGGGGGGGGGAGGGAGCTGGTGCCAATGGGGAGCCAGCTTCTAAACCAGCTCCTCATGCATCTCAACTCCTGGGGAGCCACCTGCTCCCCCACAGATGCAGCTGGGTCATGGGGGGAGGAGGAGGCAAGAGCACTGACTCCTGGGGTGCCATCTCCCTTCCCCCCTCCACACTACTGCCTCCGATAGAGAGGTAGCAGTGTGGAGAGTGGCAGGGCAGGCAGGAGCAGATACACACAGGATGCTCACTTGCAAGCCAGCTCCCACGAAGCTGCCTGCCCACTGTACTGTTGCCTCTCAATCAGAGGCAGTGGAGTTCGGGGAACACAGGAGCTGGTGCTCGCCTGCCCCCCCTGCAGGTAAATGTGTAACCACTAAAAATTTCAGCAGTTACATGTTTACACAAACACATGGTTTTTAACATCCCTAGTTCAAACAAGGGATGGGAACGTGTTGTTGACTATACAATTAACCAATAAACCTAGCCTTATCGGTTACTCTTGTCATCTACACGCATTCCCCCCCTCTTTCTGCCTCTAGATCAGAGCTGACTCACTCTCCCCGCATGTCGTCATGTCACCGCTGAAATTTTCAGCCCTTACGCATTTACTTTATTACATGTATTTTAACATCCCTGCTTCAGACAACTATAAAACAGAAAGTCAAATTTCGGGGCAGAATACAAATTATTTCTATAAAGTACCAAGGAAGTAGAAACCAGTTCTATCGACACACCTTAGAGGCTTGAGTATGAAGCCAGGGCAAGATCCTTCAGCAAGCTACAGTTACAGTATAAGCGCTACTCATCAGCCTGTTACACAACACTGGATCGGGCTACATTCTCCCCCTCTCCCCCCTCACTCATACAAGGTGCAGTGGGGGCTTCAGGGGAAGAACCATCGCTGATGCTTCGCCTTCATGGGCCCTGGCACACGCCAGGCGCGGCGGACCAAGGACGCGGCTCTGATCCATTCGTCTCTCCCGTGCATGCCCTGGCTGCCCAGCGCCTTTGCCGGCCACGATGAATTTCAGGCACACCGGGGGGGGGGGTTAACCCGCGGCTACGCCCACAGCGCTGCACCATCTGCCCCTGCAATCCCCCCCCCCCCGGCTCCACCGCCCAGCCCCGTCGCCCCCTGTCCCGCAAGGTCCCATGGTCCCGTCCGAGCCCCCCCCCCCCGCCAGTTCCAGCTTCCCAACCCCCCGCCAACGGCCCCTTCGCCTCATCCGGTCACTGACCCGGGGGCCTCGCGCCACTGCCCGGCCCGCAACCCGGGTGCGCGCGGGGCCCCCGTTACCTTGCTCTTCACCTCCCCGCGCGGGGCCCGGGGGTCCGGCTCGCTGCGGCCGCCCGGCGCGGGGGCCGCTCTCCGGAGGGGCGGCGGGGGCGCCGTCTTCTCCCCCCGGGGGCGGCCCTTCTTCATGGCGGCGGCTCCTCAGCGGCGGCGCGGGGGGCCCCGGGGCGCGCAGCCCGCCATGGCCGGGGTGAGCCGGCGACGCCTCCCCGCGCGCGCGGCGGAGGGACCGAGGCGGCGGCGGCGGCGGCGGCTGCCTCCCTCCTGTCAGACCGGCCGCGGCGCCCAACGAGCGCGCGCGGGGGGCGGCAAGCAGCGGCGAACCCCGCCCCTTCCCCTGCTCTCGCGAGAGGCCGGCGTAGCGTCAGCAGCAACGGCCGCTCCGCGGGCGCTCCCTGGGGTGCACTGAGCATGCGCGCTGGAACGGAGCATGCTCAGTAAGAGCTGCTGTGGCGGCTGCCCGGCCTCTGCTCGCACGTGGGTTCGAACGCTGCTCCCGGCTCTGGGCAAGTGTGAAAAAGGTGCAAGGGGGGGCAAGGCGCGGCGGGGGGATGGGCAGGGAGCTGGGTCAGGTCATGTGCGGGTGTGGGGGGCACGAGCTGGGGTCTGGTTGCAGGGACACAGCCAGCCCCTATGCGGGGTTTTCCAGCCGACTGACTCTCCTGGGCTCCTTGTTGCGCCACCACGGCGCTTCAAAGGGGCAGCGCTGCATGGAGCCCGGGCTCAAATGGGGACTCTAGCTGATCCTGGGCTCCATGCAGGGAGGGGAGGCATCAAAGGGGAGGTGCATGCAATTAATTGTGATTAAATTCTTTAATCGCTTGAGAGCCCTACCTCTCTGAAACCTCTCTGAAAGCTCCCCTAGCCTCATATGCTTCCGTCCGCTAGTATGTAGAATGGAGAATAGAAAGTCCAAGGTAAGAGCCACATTTTGGGGATCAAAAAGTAGGGAAGCATTGCCTGATGGGGAAATCCCTGCTCCAGATGCTACTGAATCCCCACCTACACCCACCCTGAAAAGTAATTATAAGAACAATCCTAGTAAAAAGTCCTTTACTGGTGTCCAAAATACTGAAGCTGCTGAATTATAGTGTGAGGTCCTTCTAAGGCAGTAATGGAGAACCAAGGGCCCGCGGGCTGTGATGTTTAAGGCTCCTCCTTGCAGGTGGCTGAGCCAATGCTAGTGGCCCAGCCATGGGGCGGGGGGAGAGAGCCGAAACTTGCTGCCCCCATTGTGGCTGGAGCACCAGCACCACCGGTTTGCCCACTGTGCAGGGGGGAAGAGCACCTCTGAGCTTCATGGGCTTGATCCAGGTCAGCTATAGGTTGTATCCAGCCGATGGGTGATGTCTGGCCGAGGGAGGATGTGATTCTGTGAACAGCAGTGCAGGGAAGCTCTACCCCACTATCACCATGTTCACTTGCAGGCTACACCCCAGTCATTCCCACTGGCCTGGAATTGCGGCCAATGGGAGCGTGGGGGGGGGGGGCAGATGCTTGCAAGCGGAGGGCCACGTGGAGCCACCTGTACTACCTCCTTAGTTGTGCTAGGTAGTTGTCCCAGTCCCCTGCCCCTTCCTGCCCACAACATGTACCCTTAGGCCCCTCCCTCACCACCCCAGCCACTCCTGTACCCCAGCTCCCACCCCTCTCCTACACTCCCAGCCCCTGCACCACCAGCCTGCTCCAGTTCCGTTCATTCTGCCTAGACTCCACACCCCCGCCATAGCCTGCTCCCCGGCAGCCTCCTCTCACACATTGATCTCCTTATTGTTGGCCCCACCCCAGACCTTAGGGGAGTCCCACAAAATCTCAGCTCCCAGAAGAGTTAATGTGGGCCTGGTGGGAAGCCCTGAGCCTTGGCCCCCTCCCATGTGTGGAGCATGAGTGAAGTGAAATGAGTGTCTCCCTCCCCGCCTTTTTCTGCTTCTGAAGAGGGGGCCACATCTGTGAGGGTTTTTCTCGTCAAAGTGGGACTAAGGGGTCAGTGAGGGGTTGTGTGGGGGGGGGGTTGTGATGTGGGGTTTTGTTTGTTTTTTCTTCTCACTTGTGTGTGGCTCCTGACCCAAATAAGATTCCCCACTCCAATGCTAGGGGCTATAGGGTCAGGAGAGGATACTCATTGTTTACTAAGGCACCTAACCTGCAATGGCCAAAAATACTGTACCATACTACAACTTCAGTTTCCGCTTTGCAAACAGGGACAGCTAACAGAGAGTTTCGTGAGGGAGTTCTCCGGGTGAAAGAGGAGCAATTATGGGACCCTTGCGGTAAGTGGCTGTCTGTAGTGTGTGATTTAAATAAAAACCCTATCAATGATCTAATTATCTGTAGGAGAGAATGCAGGTAGAAGCCCAGCAGCAGAGTGGGGGCTCTCCTGTTTATTGCACGCAATGTAGCATGTATGATTACTTCTCCTGTGGACAGGTGGTGTATGTGTGCATTTGATGCAAGGAGCTCCTGGCCCTCTGAGACTGCATACGGGCTGTGAAAGCCAGGATGGCTGAATTGGAGGAGCTAAGGGAGGCCAAGAGGTTCACAAATGAGGCTTTCCGGGACACTGTAGAACTGTCCCACTTCCGGTCAGACAGCCCCTGTGCTGTTAAGGAGGATGAAAGGCTCAGGGATGGAGAACAGTCAACTGGAGCAGAAGGAAACTCTTCACTTCCTTGTGCTAAACTGTAGTGCAGGGTTGTACTTTGTTTAGATAAATGATCTGGAGAAAGGGGTAATCAGTGAGGTGGCAACATTTGCCGATGATACCAAACTGCTCAAGATAGTTAAGACCAAAGCAGACTGTGAAGAGCTTCAAAAAGGTCTCACCAAACTAAAGGATAGGGCAACAAAATAGCAAATGAAATTTAATGTTGATAAATGTAAAGTAATGCACGTTGTAAAACATAATCCAAACTACACATACAATGTGATGGGGACTAATTTAGCTACAGCTACTCAAGAAAGAAATGTTGGAGTCATTGTGAATAGTTCTCTAAAAACATCCATTTGGTGTGCAGCGGCAGTCAAAAAAGCAAATAGAATGTTAAGGATCATTTAAAAAGGGATAGAGAATAAGACAGAGAATATCTTATTGCCTCTATATAAAACCATGGTACGCCCACATCTTGAATACTGCCTACAGATGTGGTTGCCTCATCTCAAAAAAGATATCTTGGCATTGGAAAAGGTTCAGAAAAAGGCAACAAAAATGATTAGGGGTTTCTCCCTATGAGGAAAAATTAAAAAGACTGGGACTTTTCAGCGTAGAAAAGGGGAGACTAAGGGGGGATATGATAGAGGTCTATAAAATCATGAGTGGTATGGAAAAAGCGAATAAGGAAAAGTTATTTACTTATTCCCACAATATTAGAAATAGGGGTCACCAAATGAAATGAATAGGCAGCAGGTTTAAAACAAAAAAAAGGAAGTGTTTCTTCACGCAGTGCGCAGTCTACCTGTGGAACTCCTTACTAGAGGATGTCGTGAAGATGAGGATTTCAACAAGGTTCAAAAAAGAGCTGGATAGATTCATGGAGGTTAGGTCCATCAATGGCTATTAGCCAGGATGGGTAGGAATGGTGTCCCTACCCTCTGTTTGTCTGGAGATGGGTGACAGGGGCGGGATCACGTGAGGATTCCCTGTTGTGTTCTCTCCCTACCTCTGGAGCATCTGGTATTGGCCACTGTTGGCCGACGGGACACTGTGCTAGATGGACCTTTGGTCTGACCCAGTGTGGCCATTTTTATGTTCTTAACTTCCTACACATTTCATGTACCCAGGTACTTACAGCCATCCTGGCTAAGTGTATGAATAAACAGGTGGGGGGCAGGGGCTTGCGGGGCAGGAGAGCCAGCAGCCAGCAGGGTTGCTACGAGCTCTGGCAGGCAAGAGGAGCCCAGCAGAGAGGCTGCCCCCCACCTCATTACCTACCAGCTCTGTGTTCTTGGGGAACCAGGGCATAGTTACATACTTGGGGAGCTGAGGTGTGATATTCATGGTGAATACCCCAGCCCCCTGTTTGAAGCAAAGCCAAAGCAATGAAAAGGCAGAGGAAGGCACGCCTAAACCCTTCTGGACAAGTGGTTTCAAAGGGGCAGCACCGTGGAGCCCGGGTCAGTTGGGGACTCCCCAGCTGATCCCATATTCTGCTGAAATGGGGAGTTCCCCACTGACGCCGGGCTCCATGGCTTTGAAATGCACCAGCTTCATCTTCCCACTCGGAGGGCATGTGTGGGGTGGGGGACAGTGAAAAAAGCGCTGACCTTCCCCGCCAGACCCATGTGCTGCCGTTCCCCCAGCGCGGTGGCGGGAGCATCAGCACATGGAGCCACTTGCTCTGCCTCTCTCCACGAGCCAGATATGGCGGGGAAGGTCGGGGCTTTTTTCACACACACAGCCTGCACGCTGTCCGAGCAGGAGGCTGGAGCAGCAGCACAGGCTCCCTGTTGCGTGGGAGAGATGGGGGCGGGGCTGAGATCGAGTCACGGACCACCTGGACTGCACTTTGAGAACCACCGATTTAGCCTTTCCTTGCTTACGTGCCTGCAATGTGCACCATACACCTCCCAGCTGACCTTTTACTCGAATAAGGATTGATACTTCCTGTGTGCACTGAACTCTGTGAACAAAACTCAGGTAAACCTTTTGAGGAAACAAGTGCAAATGTTTTGGCATCTCTACGGAGTGACGTCTCTCCTCAAGGAATGAGTAAATCAGTCAGACTGAATCTGCGTCGCTTTGCTGCCAAGCTTTCTTTGGAAGGCAAGGCATTCTGTTCTTAATGTTATAATGAGACACTGTAATGGAATGTCCAGCCTCTGACTGATGGTCCTGATGTCAGTACACTGGTATTATGTGGAGTGCTAACCCTCACCTCCCATGGGTTTGAAATTATAAAACACCATTTTATTTGAATCATTCGAAAGTTCCCCTTTGTGGTCTTTGTGATTGGTGCAACAAACATACTTGACAGTGGCATGAGGAATGGAGTATCAGTATTACTCAAAAAAAACTTCCATGAGCTTGTACGTGTCTCAGGTAGGTTTGGCAGTGTATCCAGTTAGCAGAAGCAGCAATAGTCACAAAAGGGGTCCCAAATTTCTGTTTAAAAAAAAAAATCTAGTTCTAGCCATGCACTGAAATTCAACCCTTGTACTCCAAGCATTACAACCCGTACTGTGCATCGATATTGCTGATATATGCATATACCTTATAATTACTCAATGCATTCACACACAACAGCTTGTAGCTTCAGTGCAACACTGTTTCATTATGATAATCCTCCCTTCCTCCACCCAAGCCCTGACAGAAGCCGTGGGGTGGCAGGGAAGCCCCCATGCCCAACTCTTTCTCCAGCAGAAGCAGTGGGTGATGCAGAAGAAACCCCAACCCCCCGCTCCTGGCCCCCTAATGCCCAGCAACCAGGCCACTGATGCAGCTCTGTTACTGGAGGAGCTCACTCACTGGGACAGACCCATGGCTGCAACACAGGGTCCCAGTCACAGTCCCAAGGAAGGGGTGGGGCTGTGTATCGTGAGTCAGCAGTACCCTCCCCTGGAAATGGTTGGGCAGGGTCCTAAAACTTGATCTGACACAGGACCCCCAGAAGCCTTAATTGGCCTCTGTTCTCTGTCTTCTCTGGTTAACAGAGGGGCAATCATTCCATTCCACCAAAGGAAGAAAGGTTGTCGTCCTGCAGACCAGGAAAGAAGCCCTACAGCTCTTTCATTTGTTTCATAACCGTCCATATGGTGGACATCTAGGAAGAATCAAAACGAGAACTTCACCAACATCAAGATTCTGTTGGCCGGGGTGACAAACGACATTGTCGATTGGGTATGTTAATGAATGAAACGGAGCCCTGAGGAATGCTAGTTACAATTTAAAGACAAATTTGAAATGGATAAAAGACATATTTGCTGTGCACATGTGAACTCTAGACGCTGGCAATTCTGTTACCAAAACCAAATGTTAATTTCACCATATTATTCCATCCCCACTCAGTTGCACGGTGTCCGGATTGCCAGAAAATGGGAACAGAATTAAATCTGGATACCACCTCGAAAAGCATAAAGGTGACTTTTTTTGAATCAGAAACGTGCTTCCTTTTCTCTGAAATCTCATCCTTTCACCTGTCACTTCAGTAGTACTATTGGCAGTGTGTACGTACGCCCTATCGTTGAGACTTGTAATCGTGTTCATACAAGACAGTAAGAAATCTTTGATAGAGTGAACCAAGGGTAATATCTTATCCTCAGGCAATTGCCTTAATGCTATACAATGAGTCCTTGATTTTGCAATGATTACAATGCATGCAATTAGCACAGTATAGTGCAGCAATGACCTCTACTGCTCTGTGCTCTGGCATGGCATACTTATTCTGCTTCCTCCTCGTACTGTCTTTCATAATCCATTCCTGTTCCTCTCTTGTTCCTTTGCTTGCTTGTTTGTTCTTATTTATGTAATGTTGTCTTTATTTCTTCATTTCATTTGTCTCCTGTTTTTAGCAGCGGGCATTACGTTCAGTTGGTGAAGCAGTTATAACCATATTGCATTCTGTACTCTGCTGAAGACATATGACTGGTTTTAGAGCATTTAATAACAGAAACGTAGTACAAGATTTTAACTGGTATGCTCATGTATAGGTCACTCGTGTCTGGGAGCTGTTGGGAATGGATTTGATAGTCCCATTACCAATAACAAAGGCTGGATATCAGTATAAAATGACAGCCATAGATTATCTTTTCAAGATGGGTGGAAGCCTATCCATTTTGAAATCAGGCAGCATATGAGGTGGCATGCATCATGTAGAAAATGATTGTGCGCTGTGGATGCCCATGGTGGATACTGATAGATCTCAGTCCTGAATTCAATAATAAGATGATGACTGCTTATTTTATGAGGTTACTTTTACTATGTTTTCAACCTCAGTGTTAGGTAACAAATAGGTGACAGAGTACATGGGTTTCAATGCTTTAGTAATTTTTGGTGGAAGACACATTGCTGTTTCAACTATTTGAGGACAGTCAGCATACCTTTTGTGAAAAACTGCTCTTGGTCACCCCATCACAGTTGCTGTAACATTCTATTGCGTGTCTTCATATCTTCCCAAAACCCTGTAGCAAAATGTTTCAGATGCAAATATGAAAAGACAGGATATTTTTGTAGCCTATTAGACTTAAAAGTACTAGCATGTGGATGAAGGAATATTCTTTAGGAAAAATCTTGTATGTAAGCTTACGGTGCAACTTCTTTTGTTTCAGTTCTACCTGTTTGCCAATAATGAGGAATAGAACATTGTTTCAGCAGCCCGTAATAAATCCATCCAGAGGTAAGGGCATGTGTGGCAGTATTACAGCAAAAGCGACGAGGTGTATTACAGCAATGAAGGCAAGTACAATGCACCATGCAAGAAAATGCAACTCACTTGAAATTCTTGATAATCAGTTTATGTTGAAAGTTTCTGATTATGTATTACACATTATTAATTGTGTATGATTGGTCTTGGTCAAGACTGCATGTGTGCTCATTTTTCACAAACGAATCTGTTCTCATGTTTTACAGAGCATTAAAGAACACGGTTAATGATGAGCAGAATAATTGGGATGAATTCCTTGACAGCATTTTATTTTCTGTGTGGACTACCATGCATTCAACAACAAAATGTACACCCTTTGGACTAATGTATAATGATGACTCAATGTTTCCAGATGAATCATAGAATCATAGAACTGGAAGAGACCCTAGAAGGCCATCAAGTCCAGCCCTCTGCCCAAGGCAGGACCAATCCCAATGAAGTCCCACATGAGTACACAGTAGGTGTATGCACATCGCTTTCATACACATCTGGTATTCTGTGAGTCTTCATTTTAAAAATACAAGCTCTCCTACATTTATTTACCAAGGTACCAGCTATAAATGAACTCGGTGAAGAGTTCTGCAAAGAGTACAGCAGAAATATGGAAGCTAGATGGATGCTGATGTTGCATTGGCTCTTGGTAATATTGAGACAGCACAAGGAAAAACAACAAAAACAGTATACCTAAAGAAACACTGTCTAAATATGGGGAAGTAACACATAGTGTGGGGGACTGTGTTCTCCTCCTGGATGCAAGGAAGACTGCCAAATAAAACCCATCAGGGACCATACAAAATTAACACTGTGGAGGGTAAAAGAGTAAAATTGGAAAGTTTCTCCAGGAAACCTTTAGCAACCACGTATAGCATCTCTCATCTAAAACCATTTAAAGAGCCTCCCGCAGCAGCTTCTGAAACTATATCAAAGAAATCCATTGAAACAGAAATTGCTGTTGGTGACACTGAACCAAAACCACTCTCAGAAGATATTGGAAAACTGGATGACGATGTATCTACAAGTCTTATGACAAAACAGTAACAACTAAGGAGGTCCTAGCAATGGAACAACAGGAGAGTGTAGTGCAAGATATTTCCAGCAGTGATACAAGTGGTGATGACCAGGGTTTCACAAACGGCGGCAAAAAGAGCCACATTGTGCATGCGCATGCTGCAAATGAACAGGGCACGCGGCTGAAATCTACTCACCATGGGCGAGTAGATTGTATAGTTTGTCGAGCCCTGGTGATGACAGTGTTGATGGCATCGTGGTAGGGGAAGACACAGACTGGATTTGGAAAGGTAACTGGTTACCACCCCTTTCATAAGAAACATTTTTAAACATAGGTCCATTTCTTTCTTAAGTATGGTAAAAGTTTTCATGTAAGAAGTAGCATCATTCACAGTAGTAAAACAGAGGAAAGCCAGCTGTAGCACCGTGCGTGTAATATGTGTTCCCTTTTTTTATTAGTGTAAATTGCAGTTATCCCCAAACAGACACAGACCTGAGGCCAAAGTGAGGAAAACAACTTGGATGGCTCTTCATTTTATTGTCTGAAACCAAGGAAATGGATGACTGATGAGGTATGGAGAAATTCCAGTACACGCTGTATGGTAACTGTATTGATTCATGAAATATTACTTAATTTGTTGCCTTTTTGTCATCCTGTGCTGTTGGATATTGGGCTGTATTACCGAGAAAGCAGGCCGAAAGGTTGGCTACTTACTGTGATGGCACATGAAAGCCTCAGTTGTACCAATAGGTAAACAATCACTAGACTACTTGGCAACACATTTACATTCCAACAGCCTTTACATATCAATACAAACCTGAAATTTCGGAAGTTCAGTGTATGTAACGTTGCCGCACGTGTACTGAAATGTGCTTGGTGCATATCTGACATACAGTCCTTGGTCTGTTGAAGACCATATTAGTTTTGCAGAACAGTTCAGATGGAACCATGATTTAAACACAAACACAAGTATGTACACAGGTTAGTCAGTTTTGCACAGTTTGTAAGAGAGAGCACAAAGAGTCATGTAAAAGGAAAAAGGATGGTCATCAATCTTACATATTGTAGCTGAAATAGTAAGGATCCCTTGCACATCTATCTGTATAACCTGTGGTATGTTCTTTATGTGCCTTAATAACTTGGTTGTCAGCAGGTTACACGCAGTCTCGTCAGTAGTTTCTACTGTCATTCTGTCAGGCAGAGCCGCACAAATGAAGTTGACAAAGGTAAAGGCTACAAAGTGTTCCTACCCAACATGAGCAAAACATGTTCATTCACTTGGTTTCATACAGTGTGAAACAACACATATGTGGAATGAGAAATAGTAACCCTGTAATGAAATTTGGAAATAAAGTATGATGTATATTTCATGGTTTGCTACACTGGAAATTAATTGGCATTGGAACAAAAAGATAGAAATGCATTGACTGGATTCCTGCAATACGATATATGTATTATTGGCTCCTTATAACACACCAGGTCATTGGGTTCTTGTGATAAGATGTTTTCTCTTGCACATTGGGATCTGGGGCACTACATGGGGTATTACATATCAGATTTGGAACATAGCTGTGAAGCTAGCAATGATCCAATTTCTGGTACTGAGGATTTTCAGTGAGTTGGGTACATGCAAAGGACAGTGGAATTTTACCCTCACTGTTGACTTTCTGAGAAGTGAGGTTTTTACAACATGCCACATGGGAAGACTGTGTATGTATCTTGCTACTATGACGTGCAAGAGTATGGTCTGTAGTGTTTAATGGTGGAATTCACATCATGCTTTTGTTTTGTGTGATATGACGAAGGGGAATATTAAGGGGCTCTTTTGATCAACAATTATGAAATTGTTGCAATTACCAATGAAATTTATACATCCATTTACATCTATAGATAGCACTGCTGAAAACATCAGAATTGATCCCTTGTGGAATGAGATGAAATATGAAAGAACATGCCTGAGGAATTGGAGTGATTTTTTTTTCACATACTTCTTTTTATAGTGTACATGGAGTGTTACTGTGAAAATGTTTTCAAGAAATTTAATAATAGCGATGCTAATGTATTCCTGGTAACTACAAAGAATAACGGGGAAGACAAGGATTTACACCGGATGTGCTTAGTAATGTAAATTGCTCTAACTTGTGTGATTGAACCTGGCTAACCACTCATGGTATATGGACACAAAAGAGTAGCATGAACGGGAAGCTGTTGGTAACACAGGGCACAGCTGATAAGGTGATATATGGTTATACGTGAGACAATAATCAAAGCAAGTGTGTTTCTAGAAGCAGTGAGTCATTGCAGTCCGTGGTGACAGAACGAGGGAAAGGATTTCTAAACATGTACAGAAACGGAAAACAAAAATTCAAAATCCATTTATATCTGGCAGCAGGAGTAGGTGGGCATTTGGGAGATCACGCCACTTCTTAAAACCTCAAGAAGGAGCACCGGTGAAAGTAAGGGGGTGCACTGAGCTGAGGCAAAAGCCAGCCGGTAGCTGTTAAAAAATGGCAGGGCCCCAGGTTCTGCTAGGATAGTACCTATAAGAAATTTAAGTTCCTTTCACCCATGAGAAGGAGCCATATTTGAGGAACCCAACGGAGTCCAGAGTGACTGAGGGAAAGCCAAGCCTAAGGAATCCAGTAAAGTCCATTGGCATGTTCAATGTCAGGAAAGCCATAATCTAAGAGCCCTGTGTAGCACACACATAATTATATATTTTCATCTTCTGTATACAATCTACTATGAGTAGTCTCTTATTTTTGTAACTTGTATGGACATCATTTTTTGGGTGGGTGGAACTTGGAAAAGTACTACCGTATTTTCCGGCGTATAAGGCGACTGGGCGTATAAGACGGCCACCTAATTTTCTAGTTAAAAGAAACATGACTACCCCCCCCTTAAGAGGCCAACCGGCAGCGCCCCTCCGCCTCCCCGGCTTTGCTCCCGGTGTCCCTGGTCTGCTGGAGACGGTCCCCAGCAGACCAGGGGCACCGGGAGCAAAGCCGCAGCCGTGGCTGGGTCCCGTGCCTCTGAGGCTTTGCCAGCGCAAAGCCTCAGGGCGCGGGACCCCTCCGCCTCCCCGGCTTTGCTCCCGGTGCCTCTGGTCTGCTGGGGACCGTCTCCAGCAGACCTGGGACACCGGGAGCAAGGCCTCTGAGGACGCCGGCAGCGGGACAGCCGCGGCGCGTCTGGGCTGCCCCGCTGCCCGAGCCCCTCCGCGGCTTTGCTCCGCGTCTTCCTGGCCTGAAGACGAGGGAGACGCAGAGCAGCTTTTCTCGCCCCGGAGTACACGGGCGGCAGGACCGCGAGGTCCCGCAGTGTGTGTCCTCGGGGGCGAGAAAAGCCCCGTTCGTACCTGCAAGTCGGGGACTGCCTGTATACCCGGCGTATAAGACGACCCCCGATTTTTGGGGGATGTTTTTTAGCATAAAAAGTCGTCTTATACGCCGGAAAATACGGTTCCTGTTTTTTAACTCCTGCCAAATAACAATAGGACATAATTGCTCTTGTTTTATTCTTTTATTAGTCTCTCACATGTATGAGTAGATGTTGACGCCCAGTTCTTCTATGGGCAACTCCAAGTATTTTCTAAGAATAAGCAAATCAAGAATATGCAGGAAAAACATTATAGAGGCAAGCAATAGTTGGCCAATCAAATGTTACAGCTATTTAACATTTTTGCCCAGTGTTTCTCTACGGTCAAATTGAAACAGGAAACAAATGAAAATTGGGTTCTTCTGTCTACACGGGAAAAAATGAACCATATAACCTTAACTCCTCCTCTCCTGACTCATTTGACCTAGTCATATTCATACAAGCCTTTAAATACAGCAGTCAAAATTGTGTGTGTGCTCATGCACAAATCAAGAAGCATTCCATTACTCTGGAAAATAGTTCTTTCCTCAGTTTTGCCCTACTGAAAATGTTTGTACGACTTTTGGCCTGGGGATATAGATGTTGTAAGTTCTCTGGGATTTTTTTTATAGAAATGCTCCACAGCAGAATAAATGGTTTTAATGATTTGTTGATGTAAATGAGTGGGAGGTTTTTTAAATTGTCAAAATGTTTAAATTCTTGTTGAAAGTTGTTCCATGTTAATGCTGGATTAACAACAGCACTCCCTTTTAATCATAATTGTGTAAGACTAAGGTAGACAGTCATTTTAGAAATTCCCTTCTGGGAATCTTCTCTTTAGCAAACAAAAGTAAAGAGCGTTCCTAGAGCCTTGACTTGTCTGTGTTAAAGCTAGTTTATTAGGATGGTGTGATATCCAACCAATTTATGAACAGATCCTTGCCTAGAGCTTAGATGCTGGTCAGTTATGAGTTTAGCAAACCAGCCTGTAGTGTAGGATACTTTCAGATGCCAAGTCTTCTGAACAAAATCGCCCCTTGACTCAATGGGATTCTTTCTTGTCAATTGACATCTGTCTACTGAATGCGCCCACAAAGGAAGAAAGGGAGAAAAGGAAGACGCGATGTCTTTGAAGGCTTCTGGCTGTTGAATATCTCTCATTTCTTTTAGGAAAACTTTTATAGTTTATTTATTTACTACCTATAAAGAGTGGTGTTGCTGACTTAAGACCAGGCAACAAAAATTTGTTAACATCTGATTCTCCTAAGCAACCATAAAATAATGCAAATTATGAAGAATACAGCTTACAAGTATTTTATATCTTGAAATTTTTTTAGCAGTAATGCATCACATTGCCTTATATAGCTAATAGGACAGTGATTCCCATCCTTTTTGAGGCCGCAGACTGGCAAACCCATTCACGAACTGTTGGCGGACTGGCATCATTTTATTTCCATATTCATTGTGCAAATAATGAATATGCAAGTACAAAAGTTACCAACTTCCTAGATATACCCCCGCCCCTTGCTCCCCAATGTCAAACGCCCTTTGACCCCCAGCCCTACGGCCCATGCCAACACCAAACACTCCTTTGCCCCCATCCCTGCACTCCCCAGAGTGAGGCTGCCCCCTCTAGAGAGTGTGGCTGTTACTGTTGCATGGGCAGGGGGAGCAGCTCACTTTCGCCCTCTTTTCCTCCCCCAAGCATGTCTTGCGCTCCCATGGGTGAGGAGAGGAGCATGGAGCCCCAGCCAGGCCACCATTACAGAGGAGGGGGGGAAGGTGCCTCTTGTTCCTCCTCCTGCCATCACCTCAGCCAGCTCGAGCTGTGGCAGCCAGTGGTTCACGAACCACTGATTAGGAGCTGCTGTACTAGGAGGCTACGTCTACACCGGCATGATTTTCCAGAAATGCTTTTAATGGAAAAGTTTTCCGTTAAAAGCATTTTCGGAAAAGCGCATCTAGATTGGCAGGAAGCTTTTCCAGAAAAGCACTTTTTGCGGAAAAGCGTCTGGGGCCAATCTAGACGCACTTTTCCGCAAAAAAGCCCCGATGGCCATTTTCGCGATCGGGGCTTTTTTGCGGAAAACAAATCTCTGCTGTCTACACTGGCCCTTTTGCGCAAAAGTTTTTCGGAAAAAGACTTTTGCCCGAACAGAAGCAGCATAGTATTTCCGCAAAAGCACTGACAATCTTACATGAGATCGTCAGTGCTTTGGCGGAAATTCAAGCGGCCAGTGTAAACAGCTGGCAAGTTTTTCCAGAAAAGCGCTTGCTTTTCCAGAAAAAGTGGCCAGTCTAGCCACAGCTGGAGAGTATTGTTTGTAAGTGGACAGTTGTCTAACAAGTTATAAATAAAGGTGAGGGGGGAAGATCACAGTTTGTGTGACACCCAGGGTTGCGGCACTTACGTTGTCAACTGAATTTCTCACGGAATACACTATAAAAACAAAAAGAAACAGAAAGGGGAGATATTAATAGATATTCTATCCAAGCTGATTCATATGGGGTGTGTCTAGACTGGCAAGATTTTGCGCAGAAGCAGCCGCTTTTACGCAAAAACTTGCCAGCTGTCTACACTAGCCGCTTGAATTTGCACAAGAGCACTGACTTTGTAATTTACAAAATCAGTGCTTCTTGCGCAAATGCTTTCACGCTCCCACTCAGGGATAAGCCCTCTTGCGCAAGAATACTTGCACAAGAGGGCCAGTGTTGACAGGCACCTTAATTTTTTGCGCAAGAAAGCCCAATGGCTAAAATGGCCAACAGAGCTTTCTTGTGCAAAAGCGTGTCTAGATTGGCATGGATGCTTTTGCGCAAAAGTGCTTTTTGCTCAAAAGCATCCTTGCCAATCTAGATGCTCTTTTGTGGAAATACTTTTAACGGAAAAACTTTTCTGTTAAAAGTATTTCCGCAAAATCATGCCAGTCTAGACGCAGCCGTAGAGTGGAGATGGGGCCAGTGTTCGTGTAAGCTGAACTTGTAGCCGGCTGCAGAGGAGAGATTCAAATGCTACTCGGGTGATTAGCAGAGTGCCACAGTCAGCAGGAGGTGTTTATGCTAGTGGTGCACATCTGCTCGTGCCTCAGTGCACGTAACAAATTTTATTCTGCACAGATAGAAAAAATTAGAGGGAATGCTGAGGGGGAAGTGAGTTGTGGCTCCTTAATTCAGGGTCACTTGGTCCCGGAGCAAATTAGCATACTCAGTTTTGCTGTGCCAATGCCAAGTTCTTCTCCCTTCTGTGTTGCCCCCATCCCGTATGTGCAGCAAATCCCACTTCCTTTTACACTGGGGCCCAGGGATGACTGGTGCAGAAGTGGCAGAGAACTCCCCTCCAGGAAAAATTCTCCACTTGCCTCCTCCAACTAATTTAGATGTTGTTTGTATGGCCTTAGGAAACTACAGAATCCAGCCTAATATGTTTTCAAAATGTACCAGTGCTTAACATCAGAAAGAAAAGGACATAAACCTGAGCATTTTTATGATGCTTGGACATCCTGCTACAGTACATTTGACTGAATCTGGAGTGTGGCGAAGCCATTAGATTCATAAACTTCACTATTAAAACAGAAAAGAATGATGAAAACTCAATAGTACATGCTAGAATACTGCTATGCTTATGGAAAGTACGGGGACAAAAATCAAATATTTTCACTAATACATTAACTTTACCATTCATACCAGACTAAAAGCAATAACTGAACCAAAAATTAGCTAGCTGATCTGTTGGCTCACTGTTTCCAGAAAGCAGTTTCTGCTGCCAGACAAATATATTACTAAGGCTTGGCTCTTGACATTCTAGTCATACTATGTACATGATCTTCCTTCTCCAGTTTCCCTGCATCTTTCCTGGCCCCCAGAAATGGACACTACTTCAGTTGAGACTTAATCAGCATGGAATAGAGCGGAACAATGACTTCTCGTGTCTTGCTCACAACACTCCTGTGAATGCATCCCAGAATCATGTTTGCTTTTTTTGCAACAGTGTCACGCTGTTGACTCATATTCAGCTTGTGGTCCACTATGACCCCTAGATGCCTTTCTGCGGAACTCCTTCCTAGGAAATAGGGTTGCACTGGATTAACTGATTGAAAGTGTATACATAATACTTTTGTTGATACACAAGCAGAAACAGAATCCAGCTCACTTCTTATTAACTTGTCAGCACTGCAATGCTAACAGGAATACAAAGCAATAAACATTTACTGCAGTCACTAAAATAAAATCTGGTACTCAAAAAAGGAACAGCTTTGTAGAGTAAGCAAGTATTTTTACAGGATAGAAGAATACTTGGATTAACTTTGTGATCCATGATCATTCAAGTCAGATGATCAGCCATGTAAATGAGTGAAAATAAGGAACTGCTGGATCACATGAATTTTATTTCTCCTCTGGGACTTGAACCTTCCAGTTACATGTGTTTGAGCTCTTTTTAAAAAGGTGACAAAGTAGAAACATTACAGTGCATTGATGTGGATGCTAAAGATTGAAAAGTGCAGAAATACCGTGGCAATGAGGGCCTTGTATGTACCACAGCTGATAATGAGATGATAGTCACTGATCTAAAATAGTATATCTCAGCCATAACTTAGCTTACAGAAAAGCAATATTTTGCAGTGTTGTTGTAGCCATGTTGGTCCCAGCATGTTAAAAATAGAAGGCGGGTGAGGTAATGTCTTTTATTGGACCAACTGCTGCTGGTGAGAAGTTGATAGTATATCTCACCCACCTTATTTCTGGAAAAGCAACATAACCCACTCAGAATCTAGAACTGGCGTGAATAGAAATCCCCAGTAACACCCATCCTAATATAAAACAATACACAAACTAATTATTCCTAATATACCTTAAATAAAAAAGTAACGGGAACCTTCAGCTTAGACGATGATGGGCCAGGATTCCTGGTATAGTAACTGATCCTTGTCCCTGTTGCTGATATCTCTATGCCATTCTTAACCTCAGCCAACACAGTAAAGTCCATCAAGACACATATAGGTTGCGTCTAGACTGGCAAGTTTTTCTGCAAAAGCAGCTGCTTTTGCGCAAAAACTTGCCAGCTGTCTACACTGGCCGCTTGATTTTGCGCAAAAGCACTGACATTCTACTGTCCAAAATCAGTGCTTCTTGCACAAATGCTTTGATGTTCCCGTTTGGGCAAAAGCCCTTTTCCGGAAATGTTTTTGCGCAAGAGGGCCAGTGTAGACAGCTAAAAACTGTTTTGTGCAAAAAAGCCCCAATGGCGAAAATGGCCAAAAAAATGCAAAAAAAAGTGCTTTTGCAGAAAAGCGTCCATGCCAATCCAGACGCTCTTTTCCGCAAATGCTTTTAACGGAAAAACTTTTCCATTAAAAGCATTTGCAGAAAATCATGCCAATCTAGATGGAATTGTTAGCACACACCAACTTGGTCTGCACAGGGCAGATAGTCCATGACACATTAGTGTGCACTAGAATTAATATTTCTGTACTGTGAATTAGTGTACCCTATAGAAAAGCTCTAAGGCCGTGGTCCCCAACACGGTGCCCGCAGGCGCCATGGCGCCCGCGGGGGCATTTCAATGCGCCTGCCAGGTGCTCGGGGCTGGCCTGGCCCCGGGCACATGGCGCACGGGCGCTTGCGGGGGGAGCGCACTTGGCGGGGGGAGCGCCGGGCGCGCGGCACTCGGCGGGGGCGGGTGCCGGCCGCGGGCACACGGCGGGGGGGAGCGCCGACCCCGGGCGCGCGGCACTAGGCCAGAGGGGGGGAGCGCCGGGCGCGCGGCACTCGGCGGGAGGGGGGAGCGCCGGGAGTGCGGCACTCGGGAGGGGGGGAGCGCCGGGCGCGCTGCACTCGGCAGGAGGGGGGGAGCGCCGGGCGCGCGGCACTCGGCGGGAGGGGGGGAGCGCCGGCCTCGGGCACGTGGCACTCGGCGGGGGGGGGAGCACTGGCCCCGGGCGCGCGGCCCTTGGAGGGGGCCCTGCCCCCGGGCGCACGGCTATGGGGTGCCCCGCTCCCGGGCACGCAGCTGGGGGGGGCCGTCCCCGGGCGCGCGGCAAGGGGGGGGCCCGCCCCCGGGCGTGCTAGTGTCCCCGCCCCCTGGCGCCTGGCGGGCAAACGGCCACGCCCCCTGGCGCCCGGCAACCTCAAAAGGTTGGGAACCACTGCTCTAAGGGTATGTCTACACTTGCACCCTATTTCAAAATAGGGATGCAAATGTAGGCATTCGAAATAGTAAATGAAGCCGGGATTTAAATATCCCTTGCTTCATTAGCATAATCGCATCCGGGTTCTATTTCAAAATAAAACGCCTTGTGAAACCGCGTTATTTTGAGAGAAAACTCTTCTCTTGAAATAATGGTTATTCCACATCCAGTGAGGTTTACCAGTTATTTCGAGAGAAGGGCTTTCTCTCGAAATAACGTGGTTACGCAGGGCGTTTTATTTCGAAACCAGCGCGATTTCGAAATAGCACCCGGACGCGATTATGCTAATGAAGCGCGGGATATTTCAGTCCCAGCTTCATTTACTATTTTGAATGCCTGCATTTGCATCCCTGTTTCGAAATAGGGTGCAAGTGTAGACCTACCCTAAGAGCCCATATGTATCTTTTATGTGAACAGACACAGATAGAGCATACACTACTTCTGTTGTACTTAAATAGGGTACTCTTCAAATCCACTTATCCTCATGACTAATCTAAACATTTCTTTTAAACACTGTGCTTTGATAATGCACAGCGCTGTACATTCATAAACAATCTGTAAAGATTTCCATTTACTTCAGGGTATGCACTGTCCAGGACCAATATGAGATGGAGTGGTTAGTAAGATGTTCTATACTTCCGCTCCTTTTAAGGATTACTTCATGCCCCTGTAAACATATCTTAATTATGGTTCTTCTGGAAAAATACAATCCGTGCTCACTGAACCAAAAATGCCTTTTGTGAGGCCAACAGTACAATTGGCCTGCTCGTGCTCTAAGAAGACATGTACTGCCGCTGGGATGGGAATTCGTGCCTATAGCATGTTGGAGGCGTAGTTAATATAAAGCCTAAGGAGTTTGCTGTCTTAGATGTAGAAGTCACTTGTAGTATGCACATTGTGGTTTTTTTCAAGCGTAATTGCGTAAAGGCTTGGAAAAACTAAAAGACTGTAGAATCATTAGAACTCACCGTGTTCACTAACAAGTAGTGACAGTGGTTTTAATCTTAGCACAAAGGTCAAACCCTCCATGCCTTTCCTAGCTAAACAATCTTTGTGAAGTCGGTGGCACTAACGCTTCAGTGCAGTCAGTAGGTTTGTGTGCAGCTGTTTGAAAATATGGCGAGGAGTCCTGTGGCACCTTATAGACTAACTGAAGTGTAGGCGCATGAGCTTTCGTGGGCAAAGACCCACTTCGTCAGATGCATGTAGTGGAAATTTCCAGAGGCAGGTATAAATATGCAGGCCAGGATCAGGCTGGAGATGACGAGGTGGATCCAATCAAGGAGGATGAGACCCACTTCTAGTAGCTGATCTGGAGGTGTGAGTTCCAAGAGAGGAGAAGCTGTTTTTGTAGTTAGCAAGCCATTCACAGTCTTTGTGAAATATTGGCACCATTCCTATGAAATCGGGACATTTGGTCACCCTAGTACAGGGGAGGGGAGGGGAACCTACAGTCTGTGGGCTGGATCTGGAATAGAGATTTTAAATATCAGTTAATTGAGTAGTTGATCAACCTCATGAATTCTTATTGGTTAGTTGACTAGTCTATAGACCCTGGGGAGTCCCTATCCAGGGGGAAGGGGTCTGAGCTCCCAGACCCAGTATGAGCCGCAACTGAGCCGGGCTGCCTGTCCGCCTGGCTCCTAATACACTTTAAATGGAGAGCCACAGTGGGGTAAGTCCAGGACCCAGCGCAAGCCAGGACTGAGCTGGGCTGCTGGCCAGCCTGCTAAAAAATGTACTGGCAAGGGATGGGGAGGAGGAGGAATGTGTGTAGTCTATAGCATTAACCGATAAGCTTTTGCTTATTGGTTAATTGGTTAATCGACTATACTATTACATCCCTAATATGGACCCTGGCTTACTTGGTGTTCCCCTCCCCCCCGGGCTGGAGAGCAGGCACCAACAGCCCCGAGCCTTGATGCCTCCTTCACCCAGCTGGACACAAGAGCCAGCAGCCTTGGCAACCCCCCCACAAACACACTAGCGAGGGTGTTAGAGACGACAGCCCCATAGCCAGGTCAGCAAGTTGTTTGGCATTTGGGGGGCGGGGGTTGTTTTATTTTCTTTTATTTTGGTTTGATTTGGTTTTGGTTGGTATTTTATTGCTTTGCTTTGCTTTGCTTGTTGGGTGAGGGAGGTGCATGGGGTGGGTTTTTTTTGGGGGGGGGAGTGTTTTTTACTTTTCACTGGTGTGTGGTCCCTGCGCTGGGTATGTTGACTCCAGCTACGCTATTCTCACAGCTGGAGATGCGAATCTTAGGGCGACTTTCCCCAGTAGCGTAGTCCTGGCCCAGCAATAGCTAGCATCAGATGCTTCGAAGGAAGATGCAAGAAACCCTGCAGAAGGTAGACCGGGAATAACCGGCTCACAGACGATATTTTTTCCAAGTCCCCATTAGTCAAATATTGGTTCATACTATCAGGCAAGAAAAGTTTCTGTCCCTTCTAGAACTGTGGGTGAATTTTAGTGGGGAGGAGAGTTGCTTTTTGTCCTGGGTTTTTTGCTTGCTTTTTTCTATCATACCGGTATTTTCTTGATCACCGTTAGTGATCTGCAAACAATAACTGAGTATTATGTGCAGGTCAGTTTGTGTAACTATTGTGTGTGCCCCTGAGATAAACCTGTGAGCTTTCCAAAGGGTCAAGGAGCTCTCCCAGGGCAAACAAACCCTGGGGCACTGATACCAGATGATATAAAGAGAGAGAGAGTGTGCGTATTTTCCACTTTTGGGAGGAGGCGACAATCAGAGAGACAGCAGAGGAGGTGAGCAAACAGCAGTCGAATTGCAGAGACCGCTTTCTTTTCCTCTTGTTTTGTTTTCTTCATGCTGGGAGGTAGTATAGGGGCTGATCCTGCAGTCCTTACTCAGGCAAAACTCTCCAATGAAGTGCATGGGGAGTTTTCCCGAAGGATTGCAAGTTATGTTTCATAATATGCACAAATAATGACGATGTGGTGTATGTAGAAGCTTCTAGATTTACATGAATAGTTCACTGAAATGCATTTTGGGGAAATTTTGTGCTCAGGCAGCTATCTGTATCTTTTATTTCTGGACTCATCATCTGTAGAAGATGCAGAAAATATCAGGGCCAAATCCTCCACTTTTGTAAATCAGCAAAGCCCTACTAAAGTCCAGGAGGCAACACCAGTTTACACCAGCTGCGGTCCGGGTTCATTGTCTTAATGTTCATTGGTACGCATTCCCCTGTAACTGTATGAAAAGCATACTTTGTACAGGGCGCAACAGAAACCTGGGAATGATTTATCCAAGCTGTAAAGCCGGTGAAGTCATTGGAGTTGCACCATAATAAATTTACAACAATGGATTTCTAGGAGACCTAAAATGATGTATTCCTTTTTTTTTAATTAGCTATTTTGCTGTCCATGTTTTTTTTTATTTTGCCTAGTTGGTATACTTTTGGGGGTTGTAAATTAGCTGTAAAACTCAAGAAAAAGACCTGGGGTGAAATACTAAGCAAGCCGGAGGAACTTAGGTAGTAAGTAGCACTTTAAAAAATGACTTAGGAAATTAGAGAATTAGGGTCCCAGTCATTGAAAAACGTCGCCCGTAGTCGTCATGTGGGTTGTTCAGTGAGAATCTAGGCTCCGGGTGCACCAGAGGTCAGAAAAGCAAACCAAAATGTTGGGATGCACAAGGACTAGAAGAAAAACAATACTGTACGTATTATGATTCTATTATATAAATCAGTGTTCTGGCCTTTCCTGAAATATCGCTCTCCGTCCTACCCACTCTGTCTGAAAAGGGCAGAGCAGAAATATCCAGGAGTTAGAAACGAGCAGCAAGAATGACTGGTCTGAAAAAACTTCCTTGTGAAAGTAGACTGAAAAGATTAGGACTATTCAGTATGAGGAGACCAGTAAGAGGGGACGGGATAGAGTTATACACAATAATGAGTGTATAGAGACGGTGGACTTTGAGTAAGTCACTTTGTCTCTGTGTGCTGCTGTTCCCAACTGTAAAATGCTTCCCTGTCTCCCAGTGGTCTTGTGAGGATGAAGTGCTTTGAGATCTAGCGATGAAAAGTGCTGCATAAGAAATAGGCATTATTAGTATTATTCTACCTCCCTCTAAAGCAGCTAGTGCCAGCCACTGTCCTAAATAAGCTATGGTGCCAGGCAGGCCTCTAGCCTGATGTAATATGATGGTGTGTCTGTTCCTAGGAATCTAAAACTGTCTTAAGGTTCAGTTCTTGATCATTTGGTCATTTGTCATAAGAACATCAGAACGGCCAGACTGGGTCAGACCAACGGTTCATCTAGCCCAGTATCCTGTCTGCCGACAGTAGCCAATACCAGATGCCCTAGAGGGAGGGACCACAACAGGTAATCCTCATGTGATCCCTCCCCTGTCACCCATTTCCAGACAAACAGAGGCTAGGGACACCATTCCTACCCATCCTGGCTAATAACCATTGATGGACCTAACCTCCATGAATCTATCTAGCTCTTTTTTGAACCCTGTTAAAGTGCTAGCCTTCACCACATCCTCTGGCAAGGAGTTCCACAGGCTGACTATGCACTGAGCAAAGAAAAACTTCCTTTTGTTTGTTTGTCCCTCTTGCCTTAAATCTTGGCTGTTAATCAGATGAAGATATTGCGAAAGAGAAAGGGGGCAAATAGATATATAAATACTTGTCTGTTCATCTTTGCTTCGTGCTTTTCTGTTTTTCTCCTTTTCTAACCAGTCCTTCCTTTGAGTGTTATAACTGAGCAGAAATTTCATACCAGATTGTCCCTGGAGGGGAAGGATCTAGCCAAACTGTCTTCTTCCCTTCCAGGGCAAGTGCAGAAAGAAGATGTTCAAGTCTGTTGCAGTCCTGTTTCTTGCTCTCTTAGCAACATCTACCTGCAAAAGGGATAGATGTCTGGAGGGAGAGACTCACAAGCCTAGACCAAGCCCTGAGCCGGACATGCACGAATGCACGCTGTACTCTGAATGTAAGAGCTGTTGAATCTTTGGCAGGGAATGTCCAGATGAGCTGAAAAGCTGACCTTTGCGTCCGCTCGCAGTCCCTAGCACACTTTGAATGACTTTAACATTGTGCAGTATTTACAGTAGGAGTTTTGTTTGAAAAGCAACTTTTATTGGCTTGTTCCTCACTACATCCAGTGCCAAATGTAGGGCCAGAGACTGCTCTCTTGAGTCTGGTTGCAAGACTCTTACTGGCTTCAAGAACTAAACTTCAAAAATTTATGTTCCAGATCTCATTCTGTTGTAACTCCTTTTAGTTAAGCTTACCACAGGGACGGTTTGGGTCTGATGTGAATAAGCACAACATAATCATCTTGATTGTGATTTACCAGTGCACGAATTATTGTCCTAATTAACTTTCTGATCTGATTAAAAGTAAAGGCCCATCAGAAAATGTAGAACATTAAAATGCTGTGCCGGATATAAGAATAAAGCCGATATTCACTGCATGTCCTCCTTTTTTCTTCTTTATTAGGTAACTTTTGTATTCAAAGGCTGGAGGTCAGAAATTTCACTCTCCCAGCACATGACAGCTGGTTAAACACCACTTAGCTACCTGACACTGACTGAAGCACATTCTCACAAAACACTGTTGATACAAGTTCAGTCCCACTTAATCAGCGGCCACATTATCATTTCCAAAATCAGACCCAAGAGAGTCTTCCGCCCTCGTTGTTACCATTTTGGAGTGTGCGCCAAAATGAGATTCATTCTCAATGTTGAGTTTTCCCGATTTTGAGTGTGAAAGTAAACCCTGACTGTAGTGTCTTTTGTTTGATTTCCAACAGCTTCTTGTTGCTATGCAAATTTCACCGAGCAACTGGCTCATTCCCCAGTCATTAAAGTGAGCCACAGCTCCTGGGACAGATGCGGGGAACTCAGTAAATCGTAAGTCAGGTTTGATATTGTGTGTGTCCTGATGCAATAGGACTATCCCGTACATTGCTGAAACTGCCAACATTAACTTCCCCTGGGATTTCTGATGGAAATGCCATAGATTTTCCTGGATATGCTGCCTTGTGCGACTTCCCCCATTTTGGCCCCTTCTTCTCAGATCCTCTCTGTTGCTTCTCTCCTCATACAAAACCCAATGGAGCCTTACACACACTGCATATATGCAGAAGAGCTGCTGCCATTTCACAAAGGGAGTGATGAGTCTCTTAAGACCTGCTTTAACAAAAATAGAACCAGATTCCCGGGCATGCTCTCTCTGGTGTACAATCTGGCAATGCAAACCAGTAATAAACCTGGTTTAACTGGCTGGTTAAGATCCATTTACAACCGTGCCTGCTGTGTACTGCTGCAGCAGTGCAAAACAGATGAGATTTACCATTTAATCTAAAATGTAACCATTTTTAAAAAACCAAACAGATAAATTAGATTAAAAGACTTTAAAAAAATGTAAAAGGGACGCCAGAAAGGAAACTTGCAAATAACGAGAAAAATTCTTGTAGTCTTGCGAGTTGTGTAACTACGGTATACAGAATATGTTCTTAATTGTGGCTTGTAGTTCTTCGCTACATTTTGAGTTGTGAAACGGCGACGCAAATAAAAGAATGAAAGTGCAAAACATTTAAGTAAAAATGAATTTGCAAATGAGTAGCTAATGCCTGTGTCTCCCAGGAGCACAACTATAATAGGTGGTTTTTCAGTAACTTCAGCGGGACTGTGGGAACATCTATATACTGGTGAAATCACAAGACTGTAACACAGAAACAAAGCTTTATGTTGTGGTTTGATGCTACATTTTATTATTGCCTTGAACTTGGCCATTTCTTGCCAGCAAAAATTCAGTGGCTCAGCTGTTCACAGAAAGCAAGTACAAGAGCCCAAAATGTGACCAATCATTCATTGAAAAAATCAGTGAATATTGGTAAACTTTTTTGAATGATTTGTCCAGTTCCAGTAATTACACAGGCAGAATTTTTGACCAACGTCGAAGGAAGAGTTTCGAATCTATACAGAAATAAGGCGAGAGGATGGATTTAAACTGCTCCATATAGGGATGTGTCCTGTAAAATCTGTGGGGAATTGTGGACTATAATCTTGGATGGTGAGAGGCAGATGTAATTGTTGTTTTTCTCACTCAATGTAGGTGCGAAGAGTACATGAAGAAAATCGAGTGCTTTTACCGGTGCTCCCCACATGCCGCTCACTGGATCAATCCCAACTACACTTCTGGTATTAAGTTAGTTCCTTTGTGCCAAAACTTCTGTGATGACTGGTAGGTTTAATACTTTACATTGTTCATATTTATAATTATATTTGAGATACCTTTAAGAGGCAGGCACAAATGAGCAAATAATGACCTTCCCAAATAAATGGCAACAAAATTTGATATCACTCTACATCATTTATCTCCCTGCTTTTGATCAACTTCTCTTTTTTTTCCCCCTACACCTCTCATTACTCCCCTTTGATGTTATTACCCTGTCAATAATAACATAATCAGCATGGCCCATACACAGTGACATCAAGTTTAGTATAAAGCCAGTTTGTACAATGGGTTTGGAATACAAATATGTAAGCAGCATAATCACATAAGTTCTCTAAATTTGTGCCTGTGATCTCCATAAAATTATTTTCTTTGTGTATCTATTAAGAGATCATGGGATAAACTAACGTAAATTCATTTATGTAATACAATTAATTTATTTTTAACCTTTTGCCTCTTCAAGTACTTTCTCTCTACGAATCCATCTCTATGGTAGCTGGTTTTAGTACTCCATATTTCAGAACAGTTTTCAAATAGCCACAAATTAATAAAAATGATAATGACCCAAAAATATTTAAATGTTTCTTCCCCCAAATACAACTCAAATAAAAACAGCCAGTAAAAATGACTTTGTGAGATGCAAGGTGGGAGAGTTTTCAGCCCAATAGCTTCTTGCAAACCATTAAATCTAGACATTTTGTATCCCCCTAGAGAACTAAGAATCCTGATTTTTTTTCCCAGTGTAGATACCATTTTATGTTTAGCTAGAAGCCATCTTGTATAACAGAAACCATTTCAGCTTTTTGCCTTTGCACGTAGACTAGAGTGAACTTTTTATTACCCCATGTTCCAGGCCAAGACAGATGTGCTATTGGAATGTGTTAAATGGGCTGGTTTAGATAGGAGAGGTACTCCCTCGTACCTGTCCGCCATCTTATTGACAAGGCTTTATTTTTCCTAGCTTAATAGATGACTTTTGTAATTGGATGCCCTGACGTCAGGCTGTCTGGTCAAGGGTATAAAGATACTAGGATTGATTGTATTAGGTAGCTTCACTGGGCCCGGCTTTGCTGGGACCACGTTTAGCTCACTTTGCTTTATTGGCCAATAAAACTGTCTGTTTAGCCGCGTAAACTGAGTGAAGTCTTTGCTTCGACACCAGTGATCCAGCTTCAGCATCTATGTATAGGTATAGATAGTTGTGAAATGTAAATCCTTAATCATGAAACCTTGGTGCTTGAAACAGCTATGTTAGAATAACGAGCTTGAAAAATTCATTGGATCTGTTTTCTTTGCTATTAAGTTTTAGGCTTGTGCATTGTAATTAGAGAAATTTGGCTTCACTAGCAAAATGATCTGAAGTGTCATTCAAATAATGGCTGAGTTGCTCAGATCAGTCTGAGGACCGAGAGCCCTGTCTTCCATTCGCATTGATGAGAGACGCACTGGGACAGACCGTATCTATTATAATTATTGGAAACTGTTGGTGAAAGATACTGTTGGTGAAAGAGACGAACTTTCAAGCTCCTCAAGTCTGGGAGATGTACTCGGAATATCACAGCTGAACTCTAGATGGGACAGATTATTTAGCCTAGTTAACACCTTTCAAGGGAGCATGCAAGATGAAGTGTCCAGTCATAGTAGGCAAGATGGGGGTGGGGAGAGCTGGGGGTAGGTTTAGTAGATTATTGATTGTTGTAATAAGCCATAAATCCAGTATCTTATCATAGATGTTGGAACTCGAAATGGTGGGGGAGCTGCCAACCCCCCGGACTGAAGCGGATTTTATTATAAACAAGCTTTACAGTTTGGTTCAATAGCTCTTGGGACCCCCATTATAAAAATTGTTCCAGCTCCCCCTCGATCTCTGTTCAGTCCATGATTTATAGTGTCTAGAAAAGTCAAGAACTTAAACTCCCAGGCTTGTCTTTTGGGGGTGTTGGGCAGGTTTCCTTTGAGAATGGGGACCGATAGGTCAGGTACAGGCTGATCGCTTTGTTCAAAGTGTCCACCCGGGCTTGATGTGGTGTTTTCAAGCTTATTGTTTTCCTGGGCGAGTTGATTCGAGAGCAGTGATTGCTCTGTTTCATCCACGTAGCTGTTGGCACACGGGATGAGGTGGTTTTTAAATGTCCTCTCTGCTCCATGTCTGAGCTGGAGAAGGCAGGTCAAAGAAAGATAAAGTTCCCTCCTGTGTCCCACTGACAACTTTTAGCCTGTGGTAGAAAATTCCATTTTGCCAGAGGAGCAGCCCATGGTTTAATCCTGGAGCTTTCCACCATCTCTTTTGGATAGGCTGGCTCCAGGTTTTTGAATCTGAGAGATAGGGACCGAGACCTTTAACTTGACTGGAGAGGCTCAGATCTCTGCATTCAACTCCTAACCGACCACCGCCAAAAGGTGAAGGTGTTTGAATAATAGACGCCAGGTTGGGCCCCGACCCACCAAGAAAGGGGGCAAAAGAGGCAATTGCACGGGGGCCCACTGGAATTAAGGGGGCCCAGGGCTGCTGCGTGGCTGCGGCATCCCTGACCTGGTCCTTTCAAATAGCATTGCTGTAGCAGCATAGCAACAGCTGCCTGAGAGCCCGGAGCCCAGATCCTAGGAGCCGCAAGGTGGGAGGGGGGCCGGAGCCCCCTGCCGCTTGGAACCCTCCCGCAGGTCCGTAGAGTGGCAGGGCTGGGGGAAGGGCGGCAGAGTGAGTGGGGAGGGGAGAGCTGGGCTGGGAACGGCGGGGGAGAGCCAGGTGGGGAAGAGGAGGGAGCCGGTAGGGACTGCAGGGAGGGGAACCAGGCTGAGAAGGCTAAAGAGCAGAGAGGTACAGGCCAGGGTAGACAAGGATGGATGAGAGAAAGGAGCTTGGGGAGGGGGGGGCACAGGACCACTTTGGGGGCAGAGCTGGGCTGAGGGAGTCGGGGGGGGCAGAGAGGGGAAGGAGGGTGAAGGGGAACCACCAGGCAGGTAGGGTATGGGGCAGTGACCGAGCTGAGGGCTCTCTTATTGAAGGGTGGTGCTTGGGGTTTCTCTGGGTGGGGAGGTGGGTGGCTCCAGCTCCTTCCAAGGGAGAGAGTGAGGGGCCCCACTGTTGTGGTGTCCAGGGGCCTGGAAGTCCTGTCAGCGGGCCAGGGGGGCCCTCTCTCATATCCGGTATTTATAGGAATCGCTGCCTTATTATTGATGGCGATGCCCAGTACATGCCTGGCTCTTTGCAGGCTGGTAAGAGAGAACAACCTTGCCCCAACCCCAAGGACAGCCAGCTGGCTACGCGGACAAGGCTTAGGGGGGAGAGGAAAGAGCATCGCTTTTCTCTCCCGTTGGTATGCTCTGCGCACCTCACCGTGGTTCACAATGGCGGAATGGCAAAAGTGGGGCCGCAGGAGGCACTGGCGTGAGGAGAGAGCAGGGTCTCGTGGGAGGAGCAGAGGAGGGTGACGAGTCTGCAGAAGACGCAGCGCAGAAAAGAGCCGGGGGGGGGAGGGTGTTACACAAAGAGCTGATGAATGAGCAGCCGCGGGCAGGATCAGTCCCGGAGCAAGGAAGCGTCGTGCAATAGGAACGGTAGGGATGAGGGAGAGTTACGTAGCTTTTGATAAGGGCTGGCAAGGAGCTTAAATGTGATGCAGCAGTAGACAAGAATACCATGGAAAGGACTCCAAGGCTTTGTCTACACTGCCGGCTTTTGCCAGCAGACAGTATGCAAATGAAGCGTGGATTAGCATTTTGTCGCGCTTCATTTGCATAATCTATTCGAGCCATTTTTGCACAAAAACAAACAGTGTGGAGGTTTCCTTTTTGTGCAAAAGAGGCACAAGGAAAGGCATAAGGATCTTGCGCAAAAAGGAAACGTCCACACGGCTTGTTTTTGCACAAAAACCCCTTGTGCAAAAACGGCTCGAATAGATTATGCAAATGAAGGCTGACAAAATGCTGATCAGCACTTAATTTGCATACTCTCTGCCAGTAAAAGCCGGCAGTGTAGATATAGCCCAAGAAGAGTGATCCGATCAATAGGAGATAACTTCTACTCTGTTGCCCAACCCAATCTATTTCAGGGCCTGATCCAAAGCCCATTGTGATCAATTTGGCCCAGGCACCTAAATCTACTTGAAATAGACCTTAGGTACCATACACTTGAGGGTCTGGGCTTTGGAGTCTTTCTCTTGGATATCACTAGACTTTGGACCAGGCTCATAATAGACAATATGATGTGCCACTGAAAACTAGAATAAACCTGATACAATCCAATCAGTCCCACAAAGAATCATGATCCGTCTGTTATGTAAAACTAAAGGAGAGCATAATGGTGGAAGAAAAGACACGTCACACATGTTATTTATGCCTGTTTTAAGGCCCCTGGTCTGCTGCCTGGTGATGGAAGGCAGCTTTTGTGTAAATGAGAATGAAGCCTGTGATGACGTTACAAAGCACTCCAGTTTTCCTTGTGTGGTTTAGCGGAATATAAACAGAACCCCCTGGTAAATCATGTTTTGTACCTTGAAAAAAAGGCCGCTTTGGTCTGGGAGTGTATGTATTATGTCCAGGAGCGGCCCTGGATGAGCTGCCGGCAACTGGCACTCTAGGTGAAACACACGATCGGCGCCCCTGCCTCCAAAGCCCTCAACAGCCGTTTATCTTGGCACCCTAGGCGACCGCCTAGTTCGCCTGTATTGACGGGCCACCGCTGATTACGTCTGTGAGTTGTTCCAGGCGAGGGCTCTCCCTTACCTCTTTGCAGTCTGACTTTCTGTCCCGTTTCCTATGCATCCTACTCAGTTGTTACTCCACCTGTATCCTATACCTCTTGCATGGATACAGTGCTATGCAAATGACACAGTATGTTATATGCATGGCTGGGTATCTTGCACCTTTCAGGGTCATTCCCATTTTCTCTAGGTTAGAAATGTACTTTGAACAAAATTGCCCCTCTCCCGGATATTCCAAAGTCGCCTTTGCACACATGGGAGACCCTTTAGCATGCCTCAGCGCTGCGGGAGAATTGACCTACTTTCTCCCGTGGCTATGACTGTGCCGGCTGCATGCTGCCTTTGTGGCCAGAAATGTGCCTCCGCTTCGGAGAGAGCAGTGACTTCATTTGGAAGAAATTCATCTGCCTGGCCTGGGGCCTTCCCCTTTCTTCCTATTATCTGAGGATTTCCTGCTCCACCAGCATGAAACATTGCTCTCTTTCAGAGTCCCTATGAGCTGTGAAGAGCCCCGAGGGCAGCTTCCTTTCCGACCCCTCTGCCACATGGGCTCCTGCCTGGCTGAGGGGGAGACATTCACTCTGAAAAATAACTTTGAACAATCAAAGGAGAATTCGCTTCCAAGTGCAAATATGTAGCAGGGCAATAAAAGCAGAGCTTTCTTAGGCTAAGGCTGCATTAGAGAGTTCACAGCAGTGTGGTTGCCCTGATGCCTCTGTGCGGCTATAAGCTCTCCAATGTCGTTGCTCTAAGCCAGTGGTCCCCAACACGGTGCCCGCGGGCGACATGTCGCCCGCGGGGGCATTTCTGTGCGCCCGCCAAGTGCTCGGGGCTGGCCTGGCCCCGGGCACGAGGCGCACGGTGAGCGCCGGCCCCAGGAGCGCCACGGATTGGCTGCCCGTGCTTTGGGCACACGGCGCATGGGGGGAGCGCCGGCCCCGGGCGTGCGGCGCTTGGAGGGGGGGGCGCACGGCGCTTGGGGGGGTGGCACCGGCCCCGGGCGCATGGCGCTTCTGGGGGGCGCCGGCCCTGGGCGCGTGGCCCTTGTGGGGGACGCCGGCCCCTGGCGCGTGGCCCTTGGGGGGGGCGCCGGCCCTGGATGCATGGCCCTTGGGGGGGTCTCGAACGGCCACGCCCCCGGTGCCCGGCAACCTTAAATGATTGGGGACCACTGCTAAGCCAACGGGAGAGAACTGTTCCGTCAGTTTACCTATTCATAGAACCATAGAATTGGAAGAGACCTCAGGAGTCATCAAGTCCAGCCCCCTGCTCTAGGCAGGACCAATCCCAACTAAATCAACCCGGCCAGGGCTTTGACAAGCCGAGACTTAAACACCTCTAGGGATGGAGATTCCACTACTTCCCTAGGGAACCCATCCCAGTGCTTCACCACCCTCCTAGTGAAATAGTTTTTCCTAATATCCAACCTGGACCTCTCCCACCACAACTTGAGCCCATTGCTCCTTGTTCTGCCATCTGTCACTACCGTGAACAGCCTCTCTCCATCCTCTTTGGAACCTCCCTTCAGGAAGTTGAAGGCTGCTCTCAAATCCCCCCTCACTCTTCACTTTTGCAGACTAAACAGACCAAGTCCCTCAGCCTCTCCTCATAAGTCATATGCTCCAGCCCCCTAATCATTTTGGTTGCCCTCCACTGGACCCTCTCCAATGCGTCCACATCCTTTTTGTAGTGGGGGGTCCAGAACTGGACACACTACTCCAGAAGTGGCCTCACCAGAGCCGAAGAAAGGGGAATAATGACATCTCTGGATCTGCTGGGAATGCTCCTCTTAATGCAACCTAATATGCCATTAGCCTTCTTGGCTACAAGGGCACATTGTTGACTCATATCCAGCTTCTCATCCACTGTAAACCCCAGGTCCTTTTCTGCAGAACTACTACTTAACTGGTTGGTCCCCAGCCTGTAACTATGCTTGGGATTCTTCCGTCCCAAGTGCAGGACTCTACACTTGTCCTTGCTGAACCTCATCAGATTTCTTGTGGCCCCCATGAGCAGTGGCTGTATTTTCCATGCCAGGTCTTAAATTGGCACAAATTATGTCACTCCTCGGGTGGCTAATTCACACCCCTGAGCAACATAATTGACTTTGACTTGAGCTGGAGTGTGGCCATCACCTGAGGGTGTCTGCAGGCTGCTGTGAGGGGCTTTCAAGGTTGCTTCTGTGTTTTTCACAGGCTGTTTTTAATGTCTCCAGGAGCCACGCATGGGTTTCGGGGCAGCAGGAAATCCTGCATGTCATGATCTTGCATCATTCCTCCTCCACATTTGTTTTGCACTCAGCACAATGGGGCAATGATCTGGATTGGAGGACCCTGCACGTTACTAGAATCATAGAATACTAGGACTGGAAGGGACCTAGAGAGGTCATCGAGTCCAGTCCCCTGCCCTCATGGCAGGACCAAATACTGTCTAGACCATCCCTGATAGACATTTATCTAACCTGCTCTTAAATATCTCCAGATATGGGGATTCCACAACCTCCCTGGGCAATTTATTCCAGTGTTTAACAACCCTGACTGTTAGGAACTTTTCCCTAATGTCCAACCTAAACCTCCCTTGCTGCAGTTTAAGCCCATTGCTTCTTGTTCTATCCTCAGAGGCCAAGGAGAACAAGTTTTCTCCCTCCTCCTTATGACACCCTTTGAGATACCTGAAAATGGCTCTCATGTCCCCCCTCAGTCTTCTCTTTTTTAAACTAAACAAACCTAGTTCTTTCAGTCTTCCCTCATAGCTCATGTTCTCTAGACCTTTCATCATTCTTGTTGCTCTTCTCTGGACCCTCTCCAATTTCTCCACATCCTTCTTGAAATGCGATGCCCAGAACTGGACACAGTGCTCCAGTTGAGGCCTATTATACATGCTAAATACAAACAGTGATCAATTCAGGTTCCTGGGGAAACTAAACATGCAGCATCTAGCCCCCTGTTCAGCACAGGTTTGTAAGTGCTTTATGGGAGCGGGAAGTATTTAAGCATGTGCTGAATGGGAGCCTAAATGCCGATACCGGAGCCAGAGCCAGACGCAGCAGCACAATGGTACTGTGACCACGCCTGCCTGTCAGTGGCATATTAAGGCTGGATCATAAGATCTGGCTGGTCTTTGACCTGTTCTCCCAACAGTACCAGACTCACATGGGGGCAGGCTGGGGACCAGTGTTCCCTGTAAGCTGAGCACGTAGGCGGCCACCCAGAAGAGATTCACATGCCTCCCAGCTGATTAGTAGAGCACCCACCGCCTCCCACAGCCGGCAGCATATGTTTCCGTTGGTGGTGCACATCTGCACATACCTTGGTGCATATAACAAAATTTGTTCTGCGCATGGATGGAAAAAATTAGGGGGGACATTGCTGGGGAATATCCCAGTCTCACAACCAGTTATTGATCAGTCTGGATCTTGTCTATTCTCCATCTGTTCTTGCTCTTATACCCACAAGGGGGTGTGATGGAAAGAGAGTTGAGTCCCTTTTCAAAATGGAGAGAGAGAATCTTGTGATATAATGAAGTAACGCAGGACTTTGGACAACATGTTTCTTAAATTGTTCTGCTGCGAGTTCAAGAAGGTGACCCTGGAAAAGCTGAACTCATATAATTTCAAGTGTAACATGTCATTGTATCACAATTGAGCAGCATTCCTGGTATTAAAAGTCCGCTCCAGAAATGCTCTATGGTTCCTGCATTACAAAAGCCTGCCTGTGAAAAACTACCCGAATGTGAAAACGTGAGACAAAAGTATTTCAGCTTGTGGCATATACATAGCATAGAAAACAAGTAAAAAGTAGCTTTGGTCACTCCTAAGCTTTCAAAGACTAAGGGCTGCATTTGGATGTGCATATGTTGTTGTTCTCATTATTTATAATACTCCAGCTCCGAAAATCCTAGTGAGGGTTGCAGCCTCATTGTGAGAGGTGCTGTACAAATTCATGACCTCTCGAGGTCCCTTCCAGTCCTAGTATTCTATGATTAGTAGCTACAGTCCTTGCCCTAAAGACCTTTCGGTCTAGGGCTTAACTTTGTGTGTATACCAATGCCAACTTTTGCAATTTGATTTTCAGTCTTGCCCCAGCTTCTGGAACATGTGACTACGTGAGACTCTCAGCTTTCATTTAAAAAAAAAATAAGTTTCATGGTTGCAAAGAAAAGCTTGAAAACAGAACCTGAGCGTACCTTGAAGGTTCAAAAACAGAAAGCAAATTTAAAAAAAAAGACTTCGTTTAAAAACTGGGCATGATTTTAAGCCAATCTCAGTTTTGTTTTTTTGAACTCTTGGTGGTAGCCATATGAGTAATTCCATGAAATCTTTGACACTACTCAGGGCAATTATACCCTACAAATTTAAATCAACCTAAATTACATCTGAGTATCGCCACCAGAGAAATTAAATTGCTTCTGCGTGTCCACACTATGCTCCTTGTGACCTCACTGGCACCGTTTTAACTGTCCTTGTGGGATGGCTTCTGAGAGGCAGCCACAGTCAACGTACATCAGAATGGCCAGACTGGGTCAGACCAAAAGCCCATCTAGCCCGGTGTCCTGTCTGCTGACAGTGATCAATTCCAGGAGCCCAGAGGGAGTGAACAGAACAGGAAATCCACAAGTGATCCCTCCCCGGTCACCCATTCCCAGCCTCTGACAAACAGAGGCTAGGGCGGGGTGGGCAATAATTTTTGCCCTGGTGGGCACCCCAGAAAGTAAACAGGAAGGGGTGGGGCCTAAATGGGAAGGGGCGGGGCTACCCCACCCCCAGACTATGATTGGTCTGGGGGTGGGGGAGCCTCTTTGCCCCCCCTTCCCACTAGGCATCCATGCCCTGGAAGAGGCTTGGCATGCTCCCCTGCCCGCAGGCCTTAATTGTCCTGGGGGCAGAGGAGCAGTAGGGCCTTCGCGGGCCGGATCCACCCGCTTGCTGGGCCGGATTCAGCCTGGGGAGGCCCTTTTGCCCACCCCTGGGGTAGGGACACCGTTCCTACCCATCCTGGCCCATAGCCATTGATGGACCTAACCTCCATGAATGTATCTAGTTCTTTTTTGAACCTTGTTAAAGTCCTGGTCTTCACGATGTCATAAACAACAGTGTCTGCATTGCTGTTGCATTGATCTAATACATCGACCTAAGCGCTACGCCTCTTGCGGAGGTGGAGCTATTAATTCCGTGTAGTGGGCAAGTGACGTCTGTGAACATTTGCAGAGTTTAAGTTGATCTAAGTATGTTGTGCAGACCAGGCCTCGCACACACACAGGTACACTGGTGTAAGGGTTACCAACACTTCAGGATTGGCCTGAAGTCTCCCAGAATGTGTATCTATCTCCCAGTGACTATCGAAAGCAACCTGGGAGATTTGAATAGGGTATGTTAAGAAAATGACGTTATATCATGTTGGGGAAAGTCTCCCAGAATAGCGTCTGTCGGAGCTCGCAACCCTATGTGGTGGGTGTTTGCAAGATCTGGGACGTAAGGGAGATAAGGCCCAATCTACACTGCAGGGCTTAACTCCAGATAAGCTACGCAAATTGAGCTATGTCAATTGCATAGCATATTTCGAAATAGGGAGCATTTACACAGCACTTATTTCGAAACAGAGCACTCTTCCTCCGACTTCCCTTACTCCTCGTACAATGAGGGTTACAGGAGTCGGAGTAAGAAGTTCTCCAGCTTGACAGTATTTTGACACTATTTCAAAATAACTGCCTGCTGTGTAGACGCCGACTAAAAGTTATTTCAGAATAGCACTAGTTATTTCAAAATAGTGTGGCAGTGTAGACGTACCCTTGGGCTATGTTTAGACTGCCCTCTCTTGCGCAAAAAAAAATGCAAATGAGGTGAAGCGTGAAATATCGCCACGCCTCATTTGCATGCTTAATAAGGCTCTGTTTTTGCGCAAGAGGCTTTACGCAAAAAAACCACCTCTTGCACAAGAGCCGTTCTTCCTCTTTTTTTCAGGAAGAATGGCTCTTGCGCAAAAGCCTCTTGCGCAAAAACGTAGCCTCATTAATTATTCAAATGATGCACGGCGATATTCCACACTTCGCCTCATTTGCACGTTTTCTCCCGCAAGAAGGGGCAGTCTAGACATAGCCTAGGTGAATAGACCAAGCAATAGGAGAGGAAGGAATTACTGTTTCCTCATATGAGCTAACAGTTTACAATACTTGATCTTTACAAATAATTTACTTGCTTTTTTATTTAATTGTCATTTAAAACGTTCCTATCAAACCATAACATACCTCTCTTCTGTCTCCTAGAAATAGTGAACCCTGTGGCTCATGAACTGTTTTGATAGGATCTTATTGAGCTGCTTGTGAATGGTTCCCCCCCCCCTTTTCTATAGAAGTTAAGAATGGCCACGCTAGGTGAGACCAATGCTCCCTCTAGCCCAGTATCCCTTCTTCTCTCAGTGGCTGGCACCAGCAGCTTCAGAGGAAATAAACAGAACAGAGCCGTTGTGGAGTGATCCATCCCCCTTGTCTGGTCCCAGCACCTGGCAGTCTGAAACTCTCCAGACTTTTTACAGCGCCCTTCAAGCTGGCATGATTAGCGTCTTTTTCCCCCCTCTTCTCTCTGATGGTAGTTTGTCCTTGGGGTGCCTGCCCACCATTGGAGCTGTCCTGGCTGCTGCTGTCCAAGGTTGGGTCCTTGCAGATGCTGGGTGTAAGAGAGTAGAAAGTCTGGATCAGTGGTCTATGCCTCAGTTTCCCTACTGTAAAAAGGAGATAAAAGATGTGTGTCTTTGTGATCACTGGATGAAAGGAGCTATGTCAGCACAGAATCCATGCGTCCTTCTTTGTGAGACCTCCATGTAATCCAGAGACCTCTCTGAATAACCAGGAGGAAACTAATGTTACTTTCTGTTCCCTGCTAACCTTCCTGCAGGTATGAGGCATGTAAAAGCGACCTCACCTGTGTCCACAACTGGCTGACAGATTGGGAATGGGATGAAAATGGAGAGAACCACTGTAAGAACGAATGCATCTCCTACGATAAGGTGAGAGAGATCCTACTATAAATATGAGAATTAGGAGACAGGGAGCGCTACTTCCTGTGGGATTAACCATCGTAAAAGTCGTGGGGGAACAAAGTTCAACAGGTAAATTGGCTTGGACTTCAACCATTCCAGCTTTTGTCTCTACCAGACTTCTTCTTTTTTGTAATTTCTCACCATGGGTGAGGTAGAATTGCAAGGAGGAGACTAGGTTATGGTGCCACTGATGTTCTAACCATCGCATTGTCTAGATCAGAGGCACCTTATAGACTAACTGAAGTGTAGGAGCATAAGCTTTCGTGGGCAAAGACCCACTTCGTCAGATGCATGCATCTGACGAAGTGGGTCTTTGCCCACGAAAGCTTATGCTCCTACACTTCAGTTAGGCTCTAAGGTGCCACAGGACTCCTCACCGCTTTTGCAGATTCAGACTAACACGGCTACCCCTCTGATAATTGTCTAGATCAGTGTTTCTCAACCAGTGGTACAAGTCCCCTCAGCGGTACTTAAGAGAAGTCTGAGGGTTACGTCAACACAACTGAAATTTGGAGAAAACTGAATTTTTGTTTTACGTTTTATGGCGTTTTATTATTTTTGTACATTTTACATCCAAAAATGCCATTGCCCACCCAGCTATGATTAAGTTGCTTAAACAAATGTGTTGCAATGGTAGAAAAAAGTTTTGTGTCACTGAAAACTGTAGGTACTGGGGGTACTTACAATTTATTTATTTTTTAAAAAGGGGTACTGGTCTAGATCAGTGACTCTCACCCTTTCCAAACTACTGTGCCCCTTTTAGGAGTTTGATTTGTCTTGTGTTGGGGATGTTAATTTGGGTTTAAAAAGTGAAGAGGTTAAGCAGCCCCTCGTCCAGCCAATGGGAGCTGCAGGAAGCAGTGTCCCAGTCTGTACCGCTTCCCGCAGCTCCCATTGGCTGGTAACAGCGATTCGTAGCCAATGGGAGCTGCGAACAGTCGTACCTGTGAGTGCACAGGTAAATAAAGCATCTAACGGCCCACCAGGAGCTAACCCTGGTGAACCACACTCAGCCGCTAATTGCCCACCCCTGGAATAGCACCCCCAGAAAATTGGCTCTAAGCTCCCTTCTGAGAATTAAATCTGGTTCCTGCTCATTTTCTGTCCCTGTTCTGGCGATCAGCAGAAATCTTTTCTCCCCTTTCACTGGCCCTAAATTCACTTTTTTAAAGAAAATATAACCCACCTGCAGGGAGGACCAGGCAGCAAATCCAGACGCCTTATCAGCTCAGACCCGACATTGCAATTTGTAAGTCGAACGCACAGCTGCCCCCCCTTGCTGGCCGGGTTATCCCCAAATATGGCTCGTGATGATTCGAAAGAGAGTCAGGAAGAGGCTTCTCCAAAGGAAGCTCTCTGCTGCTCCTCTTTCATTTCCATGGCAGGAATCATTTCGTTTGATGCTAAAAGCTGCAAGAATATTCTCGAGACAAGGCAGGTGAGACGTAAATATTTTTTATTGAACCAGCTTCTGTTGGAGAGCTCGTCTGACCTCCCCTGCCTTCTCTCTCCAATATACGGGGACTCCAGCTTAACAGATTCAAGTGCCATCTGTCCCAGCTGATGGAGCAGCTTTGGGGATATCAAACACGAGGGGCAAGTTAAATCCATTTCTTACTGGTATGGGGGGGCACCAGCTAAGGGGAGCAAGTGACCTCGCCACGGGACCCCCCATGTAACTCCCCCTCCGTTACATGCTGCGGGCTCTATGGCATAAAGCTTATACTGCAGAGCCCGCAGCGCAGCCGGCTCCCGGGACCGGATGCGGCTGGCCCCACTCCCACAGTGCCAACTGCTGCCTCTGATACAGAGCGAGCAGTGTGGGGTGGCAGCCGGCTCCCTAGGAGAGGGGCCAGGAGCCTGCCTGTAAGACTTAATGGTACCCAGTAAGCCCATGCTTATCAGTTAACCATTGAAACGGTTATACTGTGACATCCCTACTCCTCACTGTCCTACCCCCAGCCCAGGCCCCGTGTTCCCCATCCCTTCCCCATGGTCCTTCCTGGGTAGCTTGGCGGGGAGCATCCTCTGTGCTCCTGCTGGGCTGGACACTTTGGAGCAGGGCTCTCCCGGGAACCACAGCAGGGAAAAGAGAGCCCGTAGCCCTGCCCCCGTCCTTCTCGGAGCTGTGTCTCCTCCGCCTGTGTATCCAGCAATGGCAGAAGGACGGAGGTAGGGAGGCGAATCTGGGGGCGTATGTACAGCTGAGTGCCAGGGGAGCTGCCAGCCTTCTGCTCCTTTCCCAGCTGCCTCTCCCAGCGGGAAAAGGAGCAGAAGACTCCCCCCCCAGCTCCGCCCCCAGCCTGCCCCTCCTCTCCAGCAGGATTACAGCTGTATCTTTCTGGTACACCGTTCTGGCCATGACTAGCTTACTGATACAGTGTATATGCCTGTACCGCCGGAAAACACTGGCTTACTGATAAAACACACGCAAACATGGATGTTCAGGCAAATGCGACCTAGATGACAAGTGAAGCTCAAAAGATTCCAGAGTTCATTTCCATTGTGATCAGCATGCTAAAGTGCAGGTGTGGACTGGGAGCTTTTCTGACTGGTCCGTACTCACGGGCTGCTCAGAATTGGACTGGAAATCTCAGGAGAAGAGGCTCTCTCATTGGGCTGCTCCAGGAACAGTTTTTGGTACTTCAGCAATTCAGCCCTAGATGAATGCAGGCAATGGAGGAGAATTGGGTGGCTAATTAGCGCAGTCTGTGTTTTTTAATGGACAAGTTTGGGACTAAGTCATAGGGGAAGAGTCAGGTTGATTATTTTATCCAGACCAGTTCTCCATCTGATTTAAAATGTCTCTCAAAACATGCAGTTCGGTTCTTTTCCCTTTCTCTGCCAGACACCTTGCTCAGATAACTTCCCATTCAAGTTTAAATGAAACCGTGACCCATTCTGGTCCAGCTGCAGCAGTACCCCCACTGTAGCCCCTCTTAGCTAGGAGATTTAAGGTTGCTTTAGCCCAATCTCTGTGTGTGTGTGTGTGTGTGTGTGTGTGTGTGTGTGTGTGTGTGTGTGTGTGTGTGTGTGCATGCACATGCATGTGCACAATTTATTACAATTTTAATGAAATGGCAAGAAAGACGCATGATAATGGTTATTCCGGCTTTTGGTTAAAGAACAAAGTGAATCATCTAATTAACTGATAGATTTGAAGAGACTTTTTCTATGTTCGACAAACATGGGAGGAGCCGAGGAGTGGAAATTTAAACTGTCATATAAAAATACACTAAGTTCAAAAGTTCAGGGATCTAATTCTCGATGGCCTAGACCTGCTGTGCTCATCAACAGTGGTAGAAAATGGGTGTATCATGCTACACCATCACAACAGTTATGCTTTACGCTTGTATTTACAAGGTGCAAGGCCCGTTATGTTTAATAACAGCCTCTGCCCGATAGAATTATCATGTCATCTCTCTCTCTCTCTTCCTCCTGTTCCTGAGCACGTTAACACAGTAAATCGTTCAAACTCTTGGTATTTGGTCTGTTTACATGGGGACAGCCAGCACCCCTCAAAGCCGTGTGCAGCCCATTTTAAAGAACATGCTTCCCGGGTTAAAATGAAACGCTGAAAAAGTCAGATTTGGTTTGCGCGTGGAGCGAGTGAAGTGCTGATCTCCACAAGGCAGAGTTCCCCATGGCAGTGCAGACAGATGCTTTATTTCCTCCAGTGCCCTTAATCCATATGGGGAAGCAATCAGCAGCCAGGCATTTGGCATAGGAATAGCGGGAAGGAGTATTTAGAACTCACGCTGCAGATCAAAAATGCAGAGTGGAGCCCTGCCGGTTTTACACAGGCTATCTGGAAATGTATGAGCCATGTTCTGTCACTGTTCCGCATGCCCAACACTCACCAAAAGGAGCTTAGAGCAAAGACCACAAGTAGAATATAGCCCCAGGCATGGAGAGGTTAAAAGCCTAGGTCAGGGTGAGGACTGGTAGGCTCTGTCAGCGCTTGTGCACTACAGTGTACTGCATATCCCACAGCAACAGCAGCAAGATCTGAATTGCATCAGTAGGCAAGCGTGAATGAGCAAGCCATGGTCTGTTGGGCACAGGGTCCAATCTAGCAATGTCCCTTTCACAAGGGAATACAGCAGGGGTGGGCAAGATACGGCCCGTGGGCTGGATACAGCCTGCCAAGCCATTTGATCCGGCCTGCATCCCACCCTGCCGCACCCTCAGCCCCAGGCCAGTTGAGACCCAGGGCCAGGGAAGTGCGCCAGGTCATTCGCTGTTCAAAGCAGTGGGCGGTTCCCTCCTGCCACCAGGGGTGCACAGCACCTAAAGGCAACCTCCCCTTTCTGCCTAAGGCCCCGCCCCTTCCGCACTGGGCCCGCCCCTTCCTGGGGCAGAGCCAGCCCAGGACCACGAATCAAAATTTGTGAAGTGGGGCCCCTTGCAAAAATGATTGCCCACCCCCGGCATGCAGAAATGCATATTTACAGATTTTACTTGCTCCCAAATTGACCAGCAGGAAGCAAGGAAACACCCAGGAATAAGCCGTAAGCCACCGAAAGGGACAGAAATAGAGAAGATAGTCACAGGGCCTCCTGCCTACCTTTGCACTCCACAGGCATGGCACCTCCAGTGACTGCCCCTTGCAGAAAGCCAGCTCCCGGCTGCCCCGTTGCAGCATTGCAGTGCAGAGTTTCGGAGGGCTATTTGGAAAGCAGGCTGTGTTATTCACAGATGGCCAGGTCAGAAGAGACCATTATGAATGAGTCGAGTCTGTCCTGCATACCACAGATCTCCTGTGAACGAAGCCCTCTATGGGAGCAAAGAAAGAGCCAGCTTCTTTAGGAGAGAGTCCACTCCAGTGACTGGGGGAAGATGCAACTAATTGATGTCATGTTCCCACCCCCTACTCCCCCATAACTGGGCCTGCAGGTGTAGCCTAAAAATAACAATCGTAAATATTTTGGAGTTCTAGCACCCTTCACCTGAAGAGCCCTGAGAAATGACCCTCTTTATGGTAGGGACACGCACATAGGACAATGGTAACTCAGAAAGCTGCCGCACGCGGCAGAATTTGCAACACTCCTGGGATCAAATTGCCAAACTCAGCATATTTATTGGAACAGATGTTTAGGGGCAAGGACTCTGCTACCTTCAGTGCACACTTGTGACTTCCATTACCAATTACAGTGCGCTGGGCGTCTGCATCACAACAGGCCATTGAATAGGTCATTGTCGTCTCGGTTTCCCATTGCACCTAAGCACTAATAATAATATTTTGGCTATCGATAGCAATGAACGTCAGGAGTCGTAAAACGTTTTACAAGCACTGAGTGAGTGACAGCACCCCTGTGAGATGTTTTACACTAACAAAGGGATGTGCAGGCAGGCTTAGGGTACGTCTAGACTACATCCCTCTTTCGACAGAGGGATGTAAATGAGACACTTCGAAATTGCAAATGAAGCCGGGATTTGAATTTCCCGCGCTTCATTTGCATAATTGCGTCATGGCGCTCTTTCGAAAGTGAAACCGCAGTCTAGACGCAGTTCTTTCAAAAATAGAAGCCTTTTTTGAAAGATCCTGTAAAGCCTTTCGAAAGAGGCTTCTATTTTCGAAAGAACTGCGCCTAGATGGCGGTTTCACTTTCGAAAGAGCACTTTTTAGAAAGAGCGCCATGATGTGATTACGCAAATGAAGGGTGGGAAATTCAAATCCCGGCTTCATTTGCAATTTCGAAGTGTCTCATTTACATCCCTCCGTCGAAAGAGGGATGTCGTCTAGACACACCCTTAGTGACTACACCACAGTTGCAGGAGTCGGTGATACAGTCAGAACGAGAACCCAACCCAGTCCCGTTTCAGTCACCAACCAAAACTTCCCTCCTCTTACTCCCAAGCCTGCTTCACCCGCTTTCATGCATATGCCAAGCCCTTCGTCAGCTTTCTTTTGCAGGGTATCAAAGTCTCTCTTGCAATCATTTGAACAGAAGATATTGCAAAGCAACAGTAAATATGTGCAGGACAAAGTGCAGAGAGAGAAAACAGAGATGGCCCCTTTCTGGCTTTGCTAAAGTACATGACCTGCCAACTCCGCTGACCTAATGGGTACCTGTTCTTAGCTCCTCCAACCAATAAGATAAGAATCTTTATTTCAATCCAGGCTCGGAGGGCAGCAGCAGGTCAGCATGACATAAACACAGCTCCCAAGACGTTTATTTGCAATGTGGTCAGAAAGGTCACTATAGATCTCTAAGGAATGGTGTCCCCAGCCTCTGTTTGACAGAGGGTGGAGATGGATGGCAGGAGAGAGAGGCTTGATAATTACCTGTTCGATTCCCTCCCTCTGGGGCACCTGGCATTGGCCACTGTGGGCAGACAGGTTGCTGGGCTGGATGGACCTTTGGTCTGACCCAGTCTGGCCGCTCTTATGTAGATAGTGCTTCCCAATAGGATTTTGGTCCAAACCAAGATATAGGAAAGGTTCACTTAAAAGTGGCACGGGCAGCTGAAATTTCCCAGAGCTCGGCATGTTCCCTTGCGGGGGGGCTCACTTTGAGGGAGGACGGGTTATGAGTTGGCTCTTTGCCTTCACTTGGCCTCCCGACAAGCAGGGGACGGGCATTCCGAGCTCCGCCTGTAGGTATTCTCTGTGTGTGAAGACCTGAGTGGCCACGACGTACGTACATTGACCACGGTGGAATGCCAGAGAGCTGCAAATTGCTCCACTGCTCTGTTCTGCCGACAAAGAGAACGCTGTCTGATACAAAGGTCACTCAAACAAATACATGTCAGGCTGTCCTGCCATGTTGCATGCCGTGTGGAGTCAAGTTGATCTCACACTCGTGGTGGCTTTCATCTGTTGCACCAGCATATGAAAACAACTTTGGAAGCAAGGGAAACATTGGAAAATGCACCTTTGCCTGGCACCTTGCACAGTGATTTGCCACAGTGCTACGGGGGTCTACAACGCTGCCAATCTGATCTGGTTATGCTTTAGATCCCCTTTACATTGGTAGAAATGTCTGAGGACAACAGTGAATTAGCACCAGGTGTTTCTAATCGGTGAAGCTTTTTTTTTTTTTTTTTAATTTAATCCGTTTTGTTTGACAACTAGGTGTATGCGAATGGGACTGACTTGTGCCAGAGCATGTGGGGGGACTCGTTCAAGGTGAGCGACTCCTCCTGCCTCTGCTTGCAAATGAACGAGACGGATGCGGTGGCCATCAGGTACTTAACTTCCGAAAGCTCGGAGGAGAGCTCCAGCGTGAGCAGCAGCGAGGAGCGGGCCTGCCGACGCAAACTGCGCAAGATTGAGCTCCGGAAGGAAGAGGAAGGGGTGGAGTGAGTACTGGCGGAGGGATGTTACAGGAAGTTCTGATGCTGGGGGCAGTGGGGTTCATCATGTCATGTCAGGCTGCCCAGTGGTTTTAAATTTGGGAGATCACTGGCTTCGGTCACAAGAAATTAACTCAAATGGCAGTTGCTCACCCGAATCCTTATCTGAATTTTGTCTGCATTGCGAAACCACCGCGCAGCTTGCCAATAGCTTGATTTTTTTCAAAGGTCCAGCAGCTGCCACTAATTTCCAGTGGCGTTGGGAGGAGTCGGGCCCTCTGGAAAATCATGCCCTTCATGTATATCAGTGGAGAAGAAATTTTTAATATGTAACAGCAGCTCCGGGATTACAAACGTGCTGAACCCTGCCTGGACCAAGCTGGAGTTTTACATTCAGGGGAAGGCCAATGGGGACTGACTATTGATAAATGAAAACGTAATTTCTCAACAAGATGTTGGTGCAAAATGAGAGTTTATTATATACAGACACGCACATGGGGGGACTAAATTATATTGTACTAAACTGCATATAGAGATGATTAGACAAGTAACAAAACATGCTGCTTGTCTCAATCTGATTCTTGCTTTGTGTGTGAGAGGTCCTGAGTTCAAATCCTCGACAAGCCCAGGTACTCGTCAAGTACCTAAAAGGGTGTTACGAGGAGGGAGGAGGGAAAATTGTTCTCCTTGGCCTCTGGTGATCGGACAAGAAGCAATGGGTTTAAATTGCAGCAAGGGAGGAATAGGTTAGACATTAGGGAAAACTTCCTGCCTGTCAGGGTGATTAAACATTAGAATAAATTGCCTAGGGAGGTTGTGGAATCTCATCACTGGAGTTATTTAAGAGCAGGCTAGACAGACACCTGTCAGGGCACGTCTAGACTTGCTTTCACTTTTGAAAGAAGCTATGCAAATTTGGCGTGAATTTGCATATCTTCTTCTGATCGCTTTTTTGAAAGAGGTTCTTTTGAAAAAGAAAGTAGTCTAGGTACGGTTCTTTCGAGAAAAAACCTTTTTCGAAAGAACCGTTTTTCCTAAAAAAATGAGGTTTACACGGTTCTTTTGAAAAAAGGGTTTTTTCTTGAAAGAACCTCGTCTAGACTACTTTTTTGAAAGAACCTCTTTCGAAAAAGTGATCAGAAAAAGATATGCACATTCGTGGCGAATTTGCATAGCTTCTTTTAAAAGTGAAAGCAAGTCTAAATGTGCCCTCTGGGGTGGTCTAGAGCCGTGGTGTCCAACCAGTTCTGAAGCAGTAGCCACTGTAGTAGCTACTGCTGTAGTGATCTAACCACATTATTCTGAAAACATAAACAATTTTGTGAACCAACTAGCCACACTCGACCAGCCAAACAGCCACTAGTGGCTACTGTGTTGGACCCTGCCAGTTCTAGAGTTCTAGGATTCTGTGTTCAGTATTAGTGAGCTTTTTCTTTAAACAATGTCAGTATTAAGAAAAAAAATCTTGCGGTGTGACTAGCAAGGATGAACTTGAGCTTTATGAATCCCCACAGGGTGTTTGAAATTCTGTGACAGAAGGGACCCGGTTCCAGTCCTCCATGACCATCAGCAGAATGATGCCCGAGGATGTCACAGAGAATGTTCTGCTTCCATTCTGCACCGCTGCCGCTATTGCCAAAGCTCAACCAAAATCTGCACTAATTGCAAGGGGACGTGATCCCGATAATGATGGAGCAAATTCTACCCTGGATTACCCTTTGATGCCAATAAAGTGGTATGGAGCTGTCTGTCGTTCTAAGTCACCTATCGCAGGGATGTCACCAGTGTAAATCAAAGAAAGATTTGGCTTCGGTGGGCCAGATTCGTGGCTGGTATGAATCAGAGGTTTGCTGGTCTACAGCCGGTGAAGATCTGGGCCATAGCTTTTAAAATGCCAGGGGTCCTATTAGCAATAAAATGAAGCATTTTTAAAATCCAGCTTGCTTATCCTCTGACTGTTTGTTACTTTCCGGGCGTCGTGCAGCTAAGTGGGTCACTTTCTGCTTCCCACCACCTTGCTTGTTTCTTGAATTAGGAAGTCATTCCTCCCAGCAGTCGATTATTTTGAAGCCTTTTTTTACCAAGTCTGCATTTTGGACCAAATGGGTTCGCCAGCATGTTTCAGTAGCGAGGGAGTGAATTTGGATTGCAGCTCTCCCCTGCCAAATGTTCTTTCCCACAATTGCTGCAGTCTGCCCTTCCATGTCCATCTCAACTGGTGAGGCATTTATCTGGGCCTTGAACGCATCCCACCAGAACTACATCAAACAGTGGCTCTCTGTCCTTCCTGCTTAGCTCACCTGAGTTCCAAATGCCCAGGAAACATGCCCCTTTCTCTCTAACCGTCTCATGTCTCTTTCTATATCCCCACCCCCATCCCTCTAGTTTCCTTCACCTTCTGTATTATGCAAACTTCAGCATCTCTCCCACCCTCCAGCCTACATCTCAGCTCTCATTTTCTCCTCATTCCCTTGCACTGCCTTTTTTCTGGCCAGTCCCCCTGGCAACTCCTACAGATGCAGCCTTCCACCACCCCCACCTTGTCCCATAGTCCTAGAACAGCCTTCCTCTTCTCAAGAGGAAGATGTGGAGAGCGTCCAGAGAAGAGCAACAAGAATGATTAAAGGTCTAGAAGACATGAGCTATGAAGGAAGGCTGAAAGAATTGGGTTTGTTTAATTTAGAAAAGAGAAGACTGAGGGGGGACATGATAGTGGTTTTCAGGTATCTAAAAGGGTGTCACAAGGAGGAAGGAGAAAAAATGTTTTTCTTGGCCTTTCAGGATAGGACAAGAAGCAATGGGCTTAAACTGCAGTGGAGGGAGGTTTAGGTTGGACATTAGGAAAAACTTCCTAACTGTCAGGGTGGTGAAACACTGGAATAAATTGCCTGGGGAGGTTGTGGAATCTCCATCTCTGGAGATATTTAAGAGTACGTTAGATAAATGTCTGTCAGGGATGGTCTAGACAGTGCTGGCTCCTGCCATGAGGGCAGGGGATTGGACTCGATGACCTCTCGAAGTTCCTTCCAGTCCTAATATTCTATAATTCTATGATTCTCTTCTGCCCATCTGCCACCTTCATTCATGTCCCTCCTTAAAACACTGCTTCCATGGGGGGCTTTCAGAGAAATGTGGAGTGTGTGGTGTACATGACCCACGCTCCCACATGAACTGCCTCCTTTACCCATTGTGTGCTGTGTCTGAACAACCCCCTCTCTTCCCTGCTTTTGAACGCTGCGAAACGGCACTGTAAGCTTCCTGGTAAAGGGACAACACACTGTTATTCATCAGCAGGAAACATGCAAGCAAATGGTTAAACTCATTCTAGTCCTCCCAGTTTCACAGTTCTGTGTATTAAATGACCACCATTATTTTGAGTGTAAATAATCGTAATGAAGTGCGAAGCTCTGTATTCTTCTGGAGGACAAATACAGCCGTCAGAAGTGAAATAAAGAAAAATAAAACGTGCAGGAAGGAAATTTAAAATGGTTTAGATTGTTGAATGCCCATCTACTATCTTTCGAACAAATAGGAAACCAATTCAGGGTCCCCGCATTGTACCAGTTAAACCAGAGCATCGTGGGACGTTCCAGACAGGAATGAGTCTGTACAATTGCTAGGATTTCTTTTGTTCCTAATATACTTTAAAAATTCCTTCTGATTAACTGTAGCCTGGCCAGCCACCAATTTTCCCCCGATTGTTTTTAGCTTCCCCAGTCATCTGTTTACACTTCATAAATTCTAACTTATATCAGTTGCTGGTTTTTTTACTTTGTTAATAGTTATGTTAATAGAGGTTAATAATGATAGCAATTTGAACTTCTCTTGAACCTTTTATTTGTGGAGCTCACAGCACTTTGCAAACATTAGTTTACTCTCAGACCACTGTGAGCCAGAGACAAGTATTTCTGTAAAGATTTTACAGAGGAATAAAATGAGGCACTTGGAAGCTGAGTGGTTTGCCTAAGGTCCCCTACATGCCGTATGCAGCTAGGACAAAAACCCAAAAGTGCTGATTCCAGCCCCTCATTCCTATCTGAGAATTAGCTAGTGCTTGTAAGTTGCTCTGAGATCCTTGGATGAAAGTTCCTATATAAATGTTAAGTCAAATAAGTTAAAGAGGGATGTGCCCATTGAGAAAATCTGCATGAAAAAATGTGAACTGTAGATAAATTAATTTTAAGTGTGAAACGCCCCCATTTCCATTGTATTTGTTAAAGCGACAAGGAGTCCTGTGGCACTTTGTAGACTAACAGATGCATTGGAGCATAAGCTTTTGTGGGCAAAGACCCGCTTCATCAGAAGCATGTCTGCATGTGATGAAGTGGGTCTTTGCCCATGAAAGCTTATGCTCCAGTACATCTGTTAGTTAGTCTATAAGGTGCCACAGGTCTCCTTGTCGCTTTTGCAGCTCCAGCCTAACACGGCTACCCCTCTGATATTGTATATGTTGACAGCTACAAAACATATCTGTGTCTCAAAAGAGAACCTTCCATCCAGCCCATCCTTTCTCCTCTTACATAACTATTCATTGAGGTCCTAAGGCTGACCACGTGACATCACAATCGTATCTCAGACTGTGAAATCTTACACATGGGCTTGTGACTATATGGGAGTGACAAGCAGGAGGCAAAGCAAACTGACGATGAAGGAACACACCTTCTACAACCCGAGTAAGGGAACAGAGAAAATTATTCATCATCTACATTCCTTTTGGTCGAAAGTTAATGTTTTCCACATTTCGGTCAATTTGAAGCTATCTCTTTAAAAGCTCCAATATAGGCAGAGTCCCAGATGTCCCAACTACTAAAGCGAGTGTTTCCAGGTGTGTCCACTGTCCTACAAACACAATACTACTGCTTCCTCCTGGAGGTCATGACATAGCTCACACTGCATTTCAATGCCATTTCTACAGATACCCCAGGCTGAAGGCACCATGTCTGGAAATTACATCTCTATACACGGTGATGCATGTTTCCCCTCCTCATACATGTACACACAAAATCTTGGCTCAGTCGGGGGGTGGCAGTCCACACTAAAACGGTTGCGTTAGCTAAACGATGCTTGTTGCATCTTTGCACTCCTCCCTTGTCAGGGACAAGAGTGATATTTACAAAATGTGGCTAAAAGAAAGAGTCCCAAAAGCATGGGGATTTGGAATGCGTTTTGAAGTCCAGCCAGATCCTACCATGCCAGGAATTAAATTCACAGACGGCTGCCCTCAAGCCAAAGTAATTTTCCTGTTGGCAGAAAAAGATGTTCAGTTTAGATAGTATCACATTACTTAGTAGGTTTAATGTAGTGTGACATCTCAAAGTTGATAATCAGAACAAATGGTGTATGCTGTATTCAGTATGAAATCAGTCATCTAGGCTACACAAGTATTGGCAGAGGGTGAAAAGCCATCGTCCCTCTGGCATCTCCAGGTAACCCTCTGGGCTAATGTTAACCCTTCCTTTTCCTTGCAGGATAACAATGGGTGCACCCCAATCCTCACGCCCCTTTGAATCCTTCCCTTGGATACGTATCCCCTTGCACTGGCTGCTCAAAAGAATTCCAGATCCTCTGGCCCCAGTAGAACACAATACTCCAGTGTATCGGTCTTACCTTAAATTACTGCTCCTATAAACCAGTGTTTCTTAACCAGTGGTACGAGTACCCTTAGGGGTACGCGAGAGAAGTCTGAGGGGTACGTCAACACAACTGAAATTGAAAGAAAACTGAATTTTTGTTTTAAGTTTTACTGCGCTTTATTATTTTTGTACTTTTAACACCCAAAAATTTCATCGCCCGCCCGGCTACGATTAAGTTGTTTAAACAAATGTGTTGCCATGGTAGAAAAAAAACTGTGTGTGTCTGAAGACTGTAGGTACTGGGGGTACTTGTAATTTTTTTAAAGGGGTACTTTATCAAAAAAGGTTGAGAAATGCTGCTATAAACCACCCAGATCATAGAATCAAGGGCTGGAAGAGACCTCAGGAGTCATGGAGTCCAGCCCCCTGGCCAAAGCAGGACCAATCCCAACTCAATCATCCCAGCCAGGGCTTTGCCAAGCTGGGACTTAAACACCTCTAGGGATGGAGATTCTACTACCTCCCTAGGGAACCTATTCCAGTCCTTCACCCCCCCCCCTCCAAAGGAAGTAGTTGTTCCTAATATCCAACCTAAATATCAGCCCAGATCTTGTGGGCTCTTGTAACAAAACAGGAGTTGGGGCTTTTTTTTAAAGAAAGAATGAAGATTTGACTAGAATCAAGAGAGAGAGCTGGAAACAAAGGGTTACGATAAAAAACAAAATCATAAAATGAGACTCTGAGGCGATGTTTATCCGCTGTCACCTTTCCAATCTAATAAAGTAGACTTTTCCCCAGCTGGCTGGTTTCTCAATAATCAGAATCCAAAAATCCATGAAGCACTCCTCTCTGCCAGGTTTTTCCTCAGAGAGCAGAGCTGGAGCAGGGGTTCTGAGGATACATTTTTTGTTGGCGTCAGAGTGCGGCTAACGCTTGCCAGTGGCCTCTCTCACACTTTTCCCTGAGCTACTTAATTAGCTGTAGGGAAGAGAAATAAATAGGCAGGTATACCCATCCAAAGCACTGTCATGGATTTATTGCCGGCGTGTAAGCCTGCTCTGAAAAGTGATATTACCAACCATTCAAGTATCACTTTTCACCGCAGACTTACTCAGCCCTGCCAAGCCTGGAGACAAATCAAGCCTGGGATGGAGGCCGAAAGCAACCAGACCCTGAAGCCCCACAACCAGAACCTGGATCCTGCCAGTCCAGGTCTGAAGCCCAAAGCCTGAGCTCCATTGCCTCCAGGAAAGGGGGGGTTCACTGGGATGGCAGGGCCTGCTCCTCCAGCATTGTGCCCCAGGTAACTCCAGGGGGAGGCA